>NC_067476.1:56143799-56743799 GCF_947179515.1 Apodemus sylvaticus | reverse complement strand
TGTTCTTGTCAAAAGCTGAAAATTCAGATTGCTGTTCTCCAACTACATAGAGAGAATACACATATACACACACATATAAGTGAATAAGTTTCTACACATTATGTAACTATTTTGCACAAGGATATTTAAAATGTCTAGATGTGAGATACTATATTTTGCATTATTTTTTAAAAATATTTTTTAATTTATCCTCTGAGAGTTTCATATGCATATCCGATGTCTCGATCACATCTACCCTGCTCCTTTGTAGTACTGTAGTATTCTACAACCATAGAGGAGCAGTAACAGGAAAGCAGACAGCTTCACCCACTTCCTTAACTGCAATACAGAACTGTTCCAGGAGTGTCTAGTTCAATTCCACAGGACGGAGTTTAGAATATAAAACTGCAAAATATGTAAGAATCTTCTCTGAAAAGTCCTGCCTGTGCCTCTGGGGATCTAACCCATCCCTCCATACTCCCCAGTGATGCCTGTCCTCCTCTCCTCTTTGTAAACCAAGCTTTATAGCAGCACAGTGAAGGGATACCTGTAGAAAATGTTCATACTTTTGGTTGATTGCATAAAAGCAGAATTCACACACAAAAAATCTAGTAGCAACACCTTAGTATATAGATAATTTGTAGCTAGTCAGAGGAATCTATATTGTAAAGAAGTTAAACAAATAAAGTTTACATATTAAGGATGTTAGAAGAATTGAGCAACTTCTCAGGAAAAAACAGCAACATAACAAATTTTCATTCACTAGGTAACATTTTCAGGCGGCTGAGAGAAGAATGGCTTGAAGTTAGCTCACATATAACCAATATGCTGTACGTTAATATACAGAGGTAAAGGCAGGCCACTCACCGAAGGGAAACAGATTGGCTTTAGGTTCATGTCCCACAGCCTCCTGCCTCGCACTACTGTAATAATCTTGTTCTGGGGACTCCGACACTTTCGTTTTAGGTTCAGCCAAGAGCGCTCTGAAACCTGAAAATGAGAATCCATGAATTTTCAAGCTTCATGGCGAACTTAACATGTTTGATTTTGCGGATCTGACCTAGTTTGGGAAATAAAACTGTACAAGGCAGAATTTACATGGTGGCCATTCCCAGCAGACTGACTTCTCTGTTTCATGGTTAAAGGACAAAAAGTATAGGAGAAAACAAACAAACAAAAGAAAGAAAAAAACAACAACAACAAAGAATCAGGAGCCCCAAGTAGAGGTTAATGCAGTCACGGAAGGTCAGTGTGCTGTGTCATCCTCCCAAAAGATGGTGGCGTCCATCAGCCTGGTGTGCTTAGTGTCAAAACCCAATTGGCCATCCTGGCCTTTAACCTGTAACCATGCCTCCCTCCCCATGGTGGGAAGGCCCCACAAGCCCTCTAAAACAAGATGCTGATTCATATTATATGTACAGTGGTATATTTCAAGGTTTGTAGTGTTCATACTATCTAACAGCTGCAAACACAGTAAGCCAGCTGGAGGAGTTATGACTCTACAAGGAATTTGGAGGTGAGGGAAAACAAGATGTATTTTTGTTTGTTTGTTTGTTTGTTTGCAGTCTTTAAAAATGCTCTTCTATTGCTCATCTTCTAGCTCTTAGACACTCAATATAGATAGAAAGTTTTAAATGTCAGGGCTTCCAGGCTCCACTTTTATCTTCCTCTCGGTACACTGAGGGAACATACCTCAGGAAGCCAATTAAGACTGAGAAATTTAGAAGGACCTAAAAAGAAAATCATGGTGTGGACTTTAGAGGCAACTAAGAATTCTACTGATCAATAGCAACTCTTTCCTGTATATATAGATTTTTATAGCAGTCTAAAGCGCAGTAATTTAGTACACCCCTTATTTGCCAAAGTCAACTTTATATATAACATTAACATCCAAAATTTGTCACTCTAGTTTCTAATTATTTACCCGTGATAGTAAATCTCAGTAAATCTCACCAAGCCCATCCTTAGTGTGCACGTTGTTAGTGTATCAGACCCGTTAGTGCTTAGGTCAGTTAGGAACAAAAAGAGTAAGATCTGCTGGGAATGGTGGCATTCGCCTGAAAAGCAGACACCTAGGAGGTCAGGGCAGGAGAATCCCAAGTCAAAGTCCAGTCTGGGCTACAGAGCAAGACTTGGTCTTAAGAAAAACAACAAAAGAAAAATGCTTTTAAAAACCTAACATGGTAAATCGATTGTCAACACTTTAAGTTACATAATATTTTTTAAAGCCCCAAACCTGTGCACACAATGAGTCAAGGAGTGCCCTGTGCTTACAACTGAGTATTCAGTCGATCATATTTCTCAGGATGGCATCAGTGCATGACTGATTGATTCATCAGTACAAAATGTTTTCAGCCTTGGATGTATATATATAAATACCTGCTACACTACTTACATAGCATAGCAAAAATCTAGTAGTAGGCTGTTATTTATAATAATGAGAATTTCTCTTTTTTTTTCTTTCTTTCTTTTTTTTTTTTTTTTTTGAGACAGGGTTTCTCTGTGTAGCCCTGGCTGTCCTGGAACTCACTCTATAGACCAGGCTGGCCTTGAACTCAGAAATCTGCCTGCCTCTGGCCCCCCAAGTGCTGGGATTAAAGGCATGTGCCACCACTGCCCGGTGAGAATTTCTTTTGAAAGGCCTTTTAATAAGGTTAAAAACAACAAAACAAAGTATATTTTTGGCTGAAAAGATGGCTCAGAGGTCACAAACACTTGTGGCTCTTATAGAGGACCTGGGCTCTCTTCCCAGTTCCCACACGGTGGATCACACCCATCTGTAACTCCAGTTCCAGGAGATCTGATGTTCCTCTGGCGTCTGTAGGCACTGCATCCATGCGGCACACAGACACACACAACCACCATACACATAAAATACAACTTTAAAAGCCCAGTCTTACTTCTATCACAGTTTTCTATTGCTTGGGCAGCTTGTGATGGTTTTAAATAGCGCACGTAGCCCAAGCCTTTACTTTCTCCAGTGACTTTATTCTTAATAATGCTGCAATACTCGATATCTCCATACACCTACAAGAGTCAAAAGAGATGACCTTAGGAGACTCATAATTAATAGCAGAAAAGATAGTCCAACATTTAAATTTGTACTTATTTGTGTCCTGTGCTTGCAAACAACGCAGTCCTTCAGGGTGACACACACATTCTACACTGCTGTTTTGGCAGACAAGGAAGCTGAGCCTACAGAAACCTTGCCCAGGCCACAGAGAAGCTAAGCTGGGAGAGAAAGACTTGTCCACACTGTCCCATTCAGTAGAGGGGTGGGGCGTCTCTGGAACTGGGATTCTGAGCCCCTAGCTCAGCCACTCAGTGACCAGTCAGTTTGCTCTCCTCCGCCAGCATCTTCAGCGCCTCTGACCTCTGACTGCTAAGGGTTAAATGGACTAAGAGCCTAGGATACACTAAATACTCAGCAATATCTGTTGAAAATGTTTAAGTGTCTCTAACAGTATCGTGAATGACTAGATGCTCTTTTGAAGATCAGTTCAAACCATAACATAATTGTTTACTCAGAAAATTAGTATTTGTGAGAAACACGCAGTAATGGTTAGCGTTGGAAGACACGTAGGCTTATAAACACACAGTATGTCATTTTGTATGTATTTTATAAAATTCTCTTGTAAACAAGTTTATTTTCTTACTACTGGAGGAAGTGTAATGGTGTATATATTTTTGGAATCTGTTATTTTGTCATAAGACATATGAAAAGTTTTTTCCTGCTAGCCTTTTTCTTCTTGCTTGTCACCCATCTCCAACTCACAGTATTAAAAGGTTAAACAGAAGAGAATACATAAAAAAAAAAAAAAAACCCACAAAACAATTAAAACCTTGTTCATTATCTGTCAAGAAAGCCTACAAATAGTTGCTGCCTATAACGATTTAAAATTATCTTCCAAAGCCATTTCTTCTGATTAGCAGCTCAGAGTTGTAATGTTTTCCCTTAATTGTGACTTACACAGAAGCTCAATCTTAGGACGAAACCACTTCAAGGAATAATCACCTTGCTGTGAATAAGTGTGATGTCAATCTAGCACAGGCCATGATCGGTATTAGCCAACACAGCTCACCTGCTCAGACCTGTGACTCACTCTGTGGACAGGCAAGACAAGTGAGAACCAACAAGGGCTTTGAAATTTTGAGAGCAGGCTCAAGGGGAAGCGTGGGTTTATATTTTAGTGCTACCGCCTATAGCTGTGCAGTCTTAATGAAAATCCGTGGGGTTGGCACTATTTTTCAACCTTATATCTTATGATGAATATCTTATGAACTCTCACTACGATTGTCCAGCTGTTAGTAACTGTACAACGAGGAGGGCGGAGCTTTGATGATAACACACAAGAGGGCAGGGCTTTGATAACACATGTACCTTGAACTTCTCCCGCAGGTCTTCTTCTGTATAGGACTTTGGTATCATAACAAAGATTCTTGTGAGTTCTTCATCTTCAACATCCCTGTGACTTCCTGATGATCGGGACTGGGCAATGAAAACCTAAGAAACATAAAGTCTTCAGAATAACATTAAATGTATTCCTATTCCTTAAGCATACTACTCTATAATACAGGTCTATAACTCAGATTAAAATGCAATGGGACGGGGTCTTAGGAATTTTTTTTTTCAAAAGTAATCTTTATTGCAGTGATAGTTTTTTTTAAAAATAATACTAATCTTCACACTGTTTTTTCCACATACATTTCAACTATTGCATTTTTTTTTTTTTGAGACAGGGTCTCACTATATATCCCTGGCTACAGATTAACTCTGTCTCAAGGCCAGGCAGGCCTTAAGGTGATATCATTCACCTTATTCACAAGGACCCATGAGGGTGTGTGTGTGTGTGTGTGTGTGTTTCCTTTAGGGAGGCAGTGTATCACTGAAGTGTGAGAAAACCATGCACTGAAGTGTGAGAAAACCATGGACAATGGAACACTGCAGGGGGCAGAAACTCAAAAGACATCGAATATAAAAACCATGACACCATACACTTTTGTGGAAGAAAACACTGGATCCAGGGGAAGAAAAACTTACTTTTGCTTAGAGGACAGCTTCTTATAGAGGGAAAGGACCCTGCTTATGAGACAGAGTTAGAGACATATCCCTAGGTAGTCTTTTTTAGTCATTTCTTCAGTAAAACCCATCAGATGTCAAATACCACTAAGGGTATTTGAAGAAATGGCCAACTCTAAGTTAATCTAGTCAAAACACCGTAATGAAGGATTCAAAGAAGCATACAAGAGAAGCCTGAAAAAACGCAAATAGTAGAGAAAAGGGGGACCTCAGGTAAAATGAGATCAGGGGTACCATCAGATCACAAATTTCTAAATTTTCCAGCCTAAATGGTTTATAAAGCTCTCTGATTAATGGCTGTATCTATATAAGGCATATGAACTGCCTAGCGCACCACACCTCGCTCTCAAAAAGTTTAACCTCGCTCTTTCCTCGCTCTTTTCCTGCTTCCCTCCCACTTCTCTCCGCCCCCCCCCCCCATGGGCTCATGGCCTGCCTCTCCTCTCCTCTCTCCTCTCTCTGCCTTTTTCTGTCTTATTTTATAGTATCAAAAAAAAAAAAAGTTTAACCCCTTTCCTGACAAACAGCATCCCAGGCGCAGCAGAGAAGCTGGAGAGGCTCAACCCACGAGTGTCCACGAACACTCATAAATGGTATTCCTACAAAACCCAAACCAGAATTCCCCCACTGCCGCACCATTTTCTAGGTTTGCCCCTTTCCAGTATAGCATACCTTGGCTAAAATAGTTTTACTTTGATAATTTTCTCATTATAGGCATGGCACTGTAATTTTTTTTTTACTTAAGAGGACCTTCAAACTTTGTAAAAATAAAAAACACGAGAAAAAAAAATCCAAAACGAAATTATCTAGTCGCGAAGGTAATTATAGTGTTGGTGGGAGGAAGCTCAGAAAAGTTTTCACAACAGACAGGAAGAGGGGGACAGGACAGTAGGTGCTGTCACTGACTGTGGATACCCAATCTGTTCCCAGGGGAAGAGGCTCCTTTGGCCAGAGGCCGTGTATCTGCTCCTCCAAGCCATCCCCGACGCACTCACGGTGGGTGCGTGCAGAGCCTTTCTTACCAGATGCACAGCATCCCCCGTGCAGCAAAGGGGCGGGAGAGACCCCAACCCACACCGCCGTCGCCCTCGCGGGCATCCTCAACCCCGGGCACCTGTATTCCAGACACCCCAGTCCGGGCACCCAAATCCCAAACACCCCAACCTGGGCATGTCTACCTCACACACCCTAACCCAGGCATCCCAGTCCCGAACCTTGATGGGCTTGGTGTCGTTGGGACCAAGGCACTGTCCGTGCATCTCCTCCATAGCCCGGCAGGCCTGCGAGCTGCGCGCGAACTTGATGAAGGCGATGCCCTTGGACTCCTTAGTGTGCTTGTCGCGCACCACCCAGATGTCCTGAATATCTCCGAAGGGCGAGAAGCGCTCCCTCAGCACCGATTCGGATGTGTACTTGCTGATCACTAGAAAGATGCGGCTGTTGGGCGGCTCATCCAGGCTGTCTACGCCCGGGCGGAAGCCTCCGCTGCCTCCGGAGCTGCCGGCGTCGTCCATGGCGCCCCACGCAGGAGCCAGGCGCAGCCCCCTGCAGGCTCCGTCCGCTCCGCAGCTCCCCAGCCCGCCGCACGCCGGTACGCCTCTCTGCTTCCGGAAGAGCGGACAGCGGGAAGGCAGGTGCGTCCCGCAGGGAGGTCTGCGGGCTTCCGGGAGCGTTCTGCAGCGCCCCCTGGCGCCACGGTGGACTCTGAGCAATCTCGAATCTTTAGTCCCAGGGAAACCAAGGGGTTTATGCAAACCACTTTGCCCTGTGGCTAAAAAAGACCCACCTGCCTGATTCTTAAGCCTTCCCGCCGGCTTCTGGCTTCTTCTAAGCCAGAAATTCGTTGTTACAAAAAGATTATTCATCGCCCTTTAAAAGATAGTGTACTTTAGGTCGGATGTGGTTACACATGCCTGTAATCAGATTGCTACATTGCCTCCTGGGCTACATAGTAAATTTGAGGTCAGCAAAAGCACCACATCAAAAATATACAAAACAACAACAACAACAAAAAAAAACAAAAACAAAGACCGACTTTACTCATAAGGGTCCATAGTGACTGGTACAAAGGACCATTGCGTTGGGGTCTTGCAGTAGGGAGACTGGACTTGGTTCCAGTAAGATAAATGGAGGACAATACAATATGAGTTAGTACAGAACAATTACTGAAGATCAGCGCTAAGAGACACTCTCGCTAGATCTGCTTCCCAGAACTTATGCTGTAGACAGGCATGCGTGATAAGACATTGACAGCAGTCAGACACCACGGAGAAGAATTATGATGAAACTGATTTATCAGGATTTGTCCTCAAATTAGATTTCTCTAGAACAGAAAGCAGAAGACCTGGGGGAGTTTGACTGAAATTTTGGTGAAAACAGAGTTTTCATCACCATTTTGGCCATAAGCTCAATCAAGAGTCACTATAGACAGAGCTTTAGTGGTGTGAATGGGAATAGCCCCTCAGGCTATTTGGTGTTTAGGGAGTGGTGCTATTTGAGAGGGTTTAGGAGTGGGTGTGGTCTTGTAGGAGTGGGTGTGGCCTTGTTAGAGTGAGTGTGGCCTTGTTAGAATGGGTGTGACCTTGTTGTTGGAAGTGTGTCATTGAGCTTTGGGAGTTTCAGAAGCAGCCCCCTTTTTTCCCCTCTTGTCTTTGGACCCGGAGGTAGAACTTCCGGCTGCTTCTCCAGCACTGCTATCTTTGGCTGCTGCCATCCTTCCCGCCACGATGACGATGGACCCAATCTCTGAAACTGTAAGCAAGCCCCGTTTAAATGCTTTCCTTTATAAGAGTTACCAGGGTCATGGTGTCTCTTCACAGCAATAGAATACCGACTAAGAGTTAAAACCGTGGAGTCTGATGGCTGTAAGGAGCCTTTTACCAGCGTGGACTCCTACCCCTCATTTTAGAGAGGAGGGATCTGGGGCTCAAAGTTAAGCTGCACAGGTAACAACCAGGCCCAGAGGCAGCTGTGTGTGTGATCTACTCAGCTCCCGCGGCACTTCCAAGATGCAGGGGTGGGGAGAGTGATGGATGCACACCTGAGAACTAACTAGGAGAAATTAGAGGGTCCAAGCAGGGTAAGAAATGCCCGCTGGCTTCCATGGCTTGCTGGTAAACCTTGGTGATGAGGTAACCAGGCCTTTAGAACCAGACTGGGTTAGCCTTTGGTAGCACAGGACTCACAGAGCTGGGCTAGGAACACATCTTCTAAAATGTCCACATCTGGGCTGCTAAGATCTGGCCACCTATGAAGTCAAATGCATCCACATTTATTGTGCATCAATCACGCAGGCCATGAGCTAGAGACTCAGTGATGGAGCAAGAGCCACCTTGTCACTGAATCTTGTGAAATTCTCTGTAGAGTAGAAATAATGTCACATACTAAATAGAGCAGTCATCAGGCATAATTAGTGACATCATCCATTCGTTCAATCGACTTTATTATTTTCTGAAGATTTTTTTATTTATCTTTATTTTACATGTATGAGTGAGTGTTTTGCCTAAACGTACCGTCTGTGGAGCATGTGTCTCCAGGACCTGTGGGGGTGAGAGGAAGGCATTGGATTCCCAAGAACTGAAGTTACAGATGGTTGTGTGCTGCCATGTGTGTACTGGGATTTGAACTCAGGACCTCTGGAAGAGCAGTTATTGCATTTAACCACTGAACCATCTCTCCAGCCCTCAGCAACGCAGGGTTTCACTGTCTGGCACAGACTGGCTTTTATCTAAATCTTCTTTTGTCTCAGCTTCCCAAATGCTGGGATTAGAGGTGTATACCGCCACGCTTGGAAACTAAAATGTTTGGCTTTTAATTATGTGTTGAATACCATGCTCCATTCAAGAGATAAAGTAGCAAACAAATGTCTACCCTCTCCTTTATCATGAAGTTAGCAGTTTAGCCTCGTGTGGTTAATGATTATATAGAGCTCATAGTTCAGGAACCAAATGAAATACATGTGGTGTACAAGACACAGGAGACATTAATTTTCCAGTTCCCTTTGACTATAGTGCCCAAAGCCAACTTCTGTATTGTCTAACTAGTAGTCTTTAAGCATCAGGAATTACGGATGTTACAATGATTTTGACGCGGGGGTTCAAATCATTTTTCCTGGTATTACACTCTGTGAAAGGAGTGTTTTGTTTACCTTCAGCTTAGAAAGCACAAGGTTCCTAAGGTTCCACTTTTCCTTGTCTTAGGAAGACCAGTCAAGTCAAAGTAATGTAATCATTTTATTGATTTCGAGCAAGTGCAGAGTATAAGACAATTTGCGCAGCAGCGCCATCTAGTGGGAAACAGTTTTCTTAATCTGCAATGCCTGTAAAATAAGAATACTGATTCTCATCGTGAAAATTTAGAGCTTATATTTTTTTCCTTCAAGGAAAGCACTGGAATTGTAGGAAAGACATTTATTTCTGTATCACCAGAACACGAAACATCCTATACTTGAGAGAGATAAGAAGCATTTATTTACATTTCTAAAATAGTATAAGCATGCAATCCTAAATTCACTCACTTGAATGATTCTGTTAGGTATGTTCTAGTATATTCATCACATTTTCCCTGGTTTTTCCCTAAGCAGGATTGTTTTCCTTTTTTGAATCATGGAACCGGAAGCAAGATTGAGCACCAGTTGAGCAGTGAAGGAGATTTTTTTCCCTGCCCAATATGTAAGAAGAGGGAAACAGACTTGCATCTCAGCCTTTCAACCTATGGGGATCAGGGAGTTGTAGATATAAAGGAAAAGATGTGGGGGAGGGAGGGGCCTTTGCTTCTTCTTCAGTACTGGGGATTGATTAGGACCCTGTTAGTTCTAGGCTTTACTGGATAAAGCTCCAGTTTATACTATTTGCTTTGAGATGCACTCTCAACTAGGTATCCCAGGCTGGCCTTACACTCATTTTGAAGTTTGAGCGGCATGAGTGACTGTGATTGAAGGGTGTTGGGACTCCATAGTTGAGGCAGCAAGCAGACTAGAGCCCGGGCATGCTAGACAAGCTTGAAGCAAGGTTGTGGTTGAGCCATTCCACAAACAGACTGGCCATAAAAGATAAGGGGCATGCCTGGGAAAACTCCTATGGGTCATACACTATCTGGACTGGAGTCTCCTGTCTCCTGTCCCTTGGATGCAGTTTACTAACGTTAAAGTGATCTTCCTGCTAACAAAAATAAACCACCCTCCTACATTGCCAGACACTCTGAAGCTAATAGAAAAGAAACTGGGGAAGACCCTTGAGGACATCGGTACAGGGAGAAAGTTTCTGAACAGAACACCAATAGCGTATGCTCTAAGATCAAGAATTGACAAATGCTCAACTTCATTAGTCATTAGGGAAATCAAAACAACCCTGAGATTTCACCTTACACCAGTCAGAATGGCTAAGATTAAAAATTCAGGAGACAGCAGGTGTTGGAGAGGATGTGGAGAAAGAGGAACACTCCTCCACTGCTGGTGGGGTTGCAAATTGGTACAACCACTCTGGAAATCAGTCTGGCGGTTTTTTAAGATGCTTCTCCGCCATTCGAAGTTCTTCAGGTGAGAATTCTTTGTTTAACTCCGTACCCCATTTTTTTAATAGGGTTGTTTGGTTTTCTGGAGTCTAACTTCTTGAGTTCTTTATATATATTGGATATTAGCCCTCTATCTGATGTAGGATTGGTGAAGATCTTTTCCCAATTTGTTGGTTGCCGATCTGTCCTCTTGATGGTGTCCTTTGCCTTACAGAAACTTTGTAATTTTATGAGGTCCCATTTGTCAATTCTTGCTCTTAGAGCATACGCTATTGGTGTTCTGTTCAGAAACTTTCTCCCTGTACCGATGTCCTCAAGAGTCTTCCCCAGTTTCTTTTCTATTAGCTTCAGAGTGTCTGGCTTTATGTGGAGGTCCTTGATCCATTTGGATTTGAGCTTAGTACAAGGAGACAAGGATGGATCAATTCGCATTCTTCTGCATGCTGACCTCCAGTTGAACCAGCACCATTTGTTGAAAAGGCTATCTTTTTTCCATTGGATGTTTACAGCCCCTTTGTCGAGGATCAAGTGGCCATAGGTGTGTTGGTTCATTTCTGGATCTTCACAAATTCATCTGGAATAACAAAAAAACCCAGGATAGCTAAAACTATTCTCAGCAACAAAAGAAATTCTGGGGGAATCAGTATCCCTGACCTCAAGCAATACTACAGAGCAATAGTGTTAAAAACTGCATGGTATTGGTACAGTGACAGGCAGGAGGATCAATGCCTGCATGTTTTGTTTGTGCGCCAGGTGCATGCAGTGCTCATGGAGGCCAGAAGAGGGCATCAGATCCCCTGGAAACTTGGTAGCTCCGAATGGACCCTGGGAATCTAATCTGGATCCTGTGGGAGAGTAGCCAGTGCTCTTAACTTCTGAGCCATTGCTCCAACCCCGCCAGCCACTACTTTTAAATTCTGCTTCAGCCAGAGTCTCAGGGAGTAGACAGTATATAGACAAGCTGTTTGCCAGAGTGTAACACGAATGCTTGTATTCCATTCCCGACAGAATCCTCGTCCTCCCGGGAGATCTTATGAACGCAGATAGTTCTCGTCTCTACTGGCATTCTGGCCATCTGGACTTCCACGGGATTTCCCCCGTAAGCTCTGCTTACAAAAGTCTCGGTTTCTCTAGCTTTCTTCTTCAATCCATACCAATCCCAAGGGTTTGAGAATCACTTTGGTGATTTAATGACAGCATTGACTCCTTTCTTCTAGGACTCACTGTCTGTATGCATCAGACTTTTCAACACTGTGACAAAATGACTGACAGAAACTAAAGGAGGAAAGGTTTTTTGTTTGTTCATTTGTTTATTTATGGTTTCAGATTATGGTTCCTGGATTTCTTGAACTTTCTAGGCCTGTGCTGAGGCAGAGCATCATGGTAATGGGACAGTGTGACTACTCATCTCATGCCAGATGGGAAGTAACTATGAATTTCAAAATTGCTTAACCTCTTTGCACATGAACTACATGTAACTGAAATGTTTGAGGGGAGTATTTGGGGGTCAGGAGTTACTAGCTTTGTAACAATGAACAATGTTCTGGGAATTAGCAGATTAAATTTTGTTTCAAGACTTTAAACTATATAACCTATAGTTATGTGTTATAGCTGTCCTCTGAGGTTGTTTATCCCCTCAAAAGTTTAGAAAACTTCTTTTTCTAGAGTGAGAGATAGGTGCCGAGAACACAACTCCATTGTCCAGCCTCATCAGCAGGTTGAGGGTCTCAGGTTCAATCCCAGCACTGAAAAAGAGAAAAGAGACACCATGACAGAGAAGAGTGTGACTTGTTTTTTGAAATGCAAAGAGAAAATAATAAATGTTATCAGTTTTCCAAACTATCTCAAACTGTTAGTGCAATGGAATTTAGTTGATACATTACTCTTGAAACATTATATTAATAAAAATATACACTATATGAACATTTTCTATGTTTTTTGTCACTGATATTTATTCATGACCAAGTGAAAAATTTTAAGATGTCTCTATGATATGGCCCAGAGCCTCCATTAGCTCCATGAATAAGCTATTGGCAAAGGGTAGTGTATGTAAGCCCTTAGCTTAGCCTGTGGCGTACACACAAGAAATGATCGTCTCCTTCAGTTTGAAATATTTATTTCTGGACCCCCTCCCCCCAAAAGACCCTTTGATTCAGTTAGATGCATCTTTAAAATGTGTTGACTGTTGGGCAAAATTCACAGGTATCTTTTAGAGTAGTTTCAGTCATCATTTGGTGGCTGTGGCCATTTTAATAAAAATACAGTTGCTTATAATTAAGAATGAATGAAATAGTTAAATTACTGACAATGCTTTTTTTCTTAATGCTTTTGAGACAAGGATTCACTTTGTAATATAAGCTGACCCAAAACTCATGGCGGTCCTCCTGCCTCAGTCTCCTGAGGGTGGGATTACAGGAGTGTGTCACCACATAGAGTTTCTTTTGCAACAGTTTAAGTTTGTTGTCTTGTCGCCTCTTGCCACAGCCAGATTGTAATTCATGAACAGTTGGGAAGGCAGCGTTCAATACTTAGTACTTTTAGCTTAGCTGACACAATGTTTTCTTTAGAGTAAGCATTTTATTAATGGGTTTGACTGTAGCCACCATATGTTCTTGGACCATTCAAGAGTTGCTGCTCTACGCCAGACTTTGTACACACAGTAAGTGTACAGAGACAGCTTAGGTCTTCGTGTGGCTAAAAGGCGAAGACACAGAAGCAGGCCAGGGACAGTTAAGAGTTGGAGGCCATGCAGCCTCTGCGAGAGTTGAGAGTCCCGCGGGATCTCAGAGCCAATCAGCAGCGAGGATGGAGCCCGCCATCCGCTGGGACTGGATCCGGCCTGGAAGAGGAGTCCTCGGGCACGGCAGTCGCACCTTAAATCTTGGCCTCACTGCATCAGGGGACCAAGGGTGGCACAGGGTACCGCTGCTGTGACTGTGGTAGGTGCTGGCCGACTGGAAGAGAGTCGGCTGGGCAGGTTGGGCTGGGGAGCCCTGGTTGTGGGCGGATGCAGCGAGGGCCTAGGGCGCCCCAGGGAGGAGCGTTCAACGGTCCCCAGCCCAGCCCCAGCCCAGCGGGGCCAGCCACAGGGGTGTGTCCTTGAATGGCCGCTCTGAAGCACGGGGGCGGAGCCGATGGCTTGGTACAGCTTTCCACTGATGTTGGCCAGAGGTTGGCGTCGATGGGGAGGACTGAGCGTTTAGGAAGCTGGATTCTTGTTCCAATTCATGGGTAGAATTATAGCCACTGCCACGGGAGAAGGACCCGTCGACCCAGGGCCACATTCCCTCGCCTCGCCCCGTGGAAAAGTCTGTTTTGCCTTTTCTTTTGCATCTGTTTAGTACTTCTCCTTAAAATAGTCTAGCGAGCTTCCCCCACCTCCTCCGTCATTTGAATTATTTGGACCTTGTAAAGTGAAAACGCTTTGCTGGTGCCTCGATGGTTCTCACATCGACTTTGAGTTCATGAAAAGTTAGACACGAGCCACAGTAGGGAGCGGTAGTAAAACCTATTTCAGGCGTGAAAAGTGGCAGAGGACTTACCTAGTGTGCGGGGAGGCCCTAGGTGTGAGCCTTAGCACCACTAAAATAAAGAAAACCAAGGAAAAAGCCTGAGCAAACGAAATAGGATTTCACCAAATCTTTATTATCTTATTATTAATCATGTAATTATTATTTAAAATAATTTAAAAATTTAAATATATCTTGATCATAGTCTTCCCTTTCCTGAAGTCCTTACAGATTTCTTTCCCTTACTTACCCACCCAATTTTTTTTCTCAAAAAACAAAAAAGCCAGTATAACAAAATCCTCCAAACCAAGAAAACAAAATAAAACAGCACTCAAAAAGAAAACAACAAACAAATGAATGAACAAAACCCACATTAAACTGTAACCAAATAAAAGCACGCACAAAAAAACCTGTGGAGTCCAGGGTACATCGGTCAACTCCCCCTGACCAGGAGCCATGCCCCGGAGGGCTGATATCTCCTATCCTCCTTTAAGGACTCATCTCGGGGGGGGAAAAACAAATTAGCCATATATTATGTTCTAGTTACATGTATTCAACAAAGTACTCAAAGGGATTAGAGATATAGTGCTACTCCCTTCCTTGATTTCTCTGTCCCCATCCCTTGTGACCTGCGTGACCTGAAACAGGGCAGTTGGCAGGTGCCTTACCTAGTGTGCGGGGAGGCTCATTTGTATCTCGGGGCACACACGTTTCTTACTCTTGCCGCTTGTTAGCATTGAGATGGCTTCAGAATAGCCCTTCTTGGACACATCATGGCTTTTTGCCTGCGTCTTCTTGTGTACTAAGTATCTGTCAAAAGCCAATTGCAGTCCGTGAGCCTGTAACCTCTGCCATGTGGGCCTGTAGCCTCGGCACTCAGGAGGCCGGAGCAGGAAGGCTGTGAGTTTGAAAGCAGCCAGCATGAGCTGGGTAGTGTCTCTGAGGTCACCTAAAAAGGACTGCAAAAAACGACCCTGTCTCAAAACAAACAGAAAACAGTAAATAAGCAGATACTGGCAGAGGACCAGATAGTTTCATGACAAGTCAATTTCTTTCTTGTCATTGCTGAATCTGTTGGTTTTATTTTGCCTGGAACGGGGCCATCAATGTCTGCCCCAACAATAATCCTCTACGATTAAAGATAGCGGCAGCAAAAGTAGTGCCATGACATTGGCACTTTGAACACTGAACATGGGTGTTTTTGGCAAATGACTTTGATGTAAAATATATAACTTTTAAGTAAAGTTTCCTAAGTTAATAGTAAAGTTTAATTGGCACAAAAATCAACCTTCCTTATCAAGAAGGTCAGGAATAGATTCTCTCATTAGTACTTTAATGGTAAATTGTTTTTACATGATATAGACTTTATAGTTAGAATGTATTTTATAGGTTGCCATTTTCTTTTGTGGGTGAATTCATCTCCTTTGTGACTTTAAAAGACCCACTGAGATTTTAAAATATTTTGATAATTAATAGAGCATAATCGTAGAAATTAAATGCAGTGTTTTGAATACTGTTTGGAATTTTGTCATATTTTCTTTCATAAAATAAGTTTTCTTATCCTGATTTCTCTCAGACCTAATCACTGAATACTAAATTATTTGGTTTTGAATGTGCACTCTAAAAACTAGAAATTTAAAATAAGTCTCATTAGGCGGCTGTGGTGTCAGAGAATTTTAATCTCCAGGATCACTATGAGACAGAGGCCAGCCTGGTCTACATAGAGAGTTCCAGACCAGCTTGGTCTACATAGAGAGTTCCAGGCCAGCCTGGTCTACATAGAGAGTTCCAGGCCAGCCTGGTCTTCATAGAGAGTTCCAGGCCAGCTTGGTCTACATAGAGAGTTCCAGGCCAGCCAGGGCTACATAGTATGAACTAAACAACAATCAACGCCTGATGAATGAGGTGATTAAGTGTGTATAAGACTGGATGCTGTAATGTTGTATCTGTTTTTGAGCACAGTTCAAAGTAACATGATTGAATGTTATTTTTCTGCTTGATATCATTAGCAATCACTTCAAAGTAATGGAATGCATCTCTCTCCCAGTTTTTTTCCTAGGTTTGCAAATCTGACACTTTCTCTGGTCTGTGGTTTAAGGTCTTGTTGTAGAGCAAGATGGGAGATGCTGAAGCCGGCAAGAAGATCTTTGTTCAGAAGTGTGCTCAGTGCCACACAGTGGAGAAAGGCGGGAAGCACAAGACAGGTCCAAACCTCTGGGGCCTTTTTGGCCGAAAGACAGGCCAAGCTCCAGGGTTTTCTTACACTGATGCAAACAAGAACAAAGGTAAGGCCAGCAGCTGCGGGCGGGCGAGGGAGGCTCAGTCGGTTGTTGCAGAAAAGGGTTGTTGCAGAAAAGAACGTGCGTGGTTTGTTTGGCACTGCAGTGCTTGCCTGACTTTTTCATTGAAAATGGACCGTCATGCTCCTGTTTGTTGAAATGCTGACTTTTGTGATGGATCTGAATTTACATGAATCGTTATCCTTTAGATCAGAGGAACCAGCAGTTGCTCACACCATAGGTTTTTGCCCATGTAGACTTTCTTACATGTTTATTTTATATATTACATTTATCTTGAAAAAGGAATTTTTGAAAAACTTGTACTTTGAAAAAATATGTCCAAAAAGAATATTTTAATGGCATGATAGCCATTTAATTTATTAATTTATTTGATTTTATTTGTAGTAGTGATTCTTAGCAAAGTTGGGAAACATGTAGTTTAAACATACATTTAACATCTGTGTAGAGGGTCTAGGTCCGGCCCATGCATGTTCGTTTGTTAGTGGTTCAGTGGCTGGGAGGCCCGTGAGCCCAGGTGAGTTGATTCTGCAGGCCTGTTTGTGGCGTCCTTGGTCCCTCGCACTCCCTCATTCCTTCCCTTCCCCCTTCCAGAAGGATGCACTCTCTGCATCTGTTTCCATCAACTGCTGCCTCATGTACCAGGGTGGGTTGGTACCAATGAGGGGCTTCCCTTCTCTGAGGAAAAGGGACTAGAGGGATGACGGAGGGGGGTGTGAGGGAGGGTGGGACTGGGAAGAGAGGAGGGAGGGGGACTGCAATCAAGCTGTACTTAATGAGGAAAATATATTTAATCATTTGTTAGTTATTTGTTGGTAGAGGGGAGTTAACAGTGAAGTGAGAAACTGTTTTAGAATTGAGATTAAAAGCAGCTAGAAGAAACTGTAGTATATTTGCAAAACTATTTGTTCCTTGTGTGTGTATGCACATATATAAATATACCTAGATTAGCACATCAAATATTCTTGAAGTACAACTTTATTTTGAACTTTTTTGGAGTTCTAACACCATACAGACCAGAACATCAAATCACTAGTATTTGGAAAGGGTTTTATTTGACAAGGGTCTCAGCATATGGTCCAGGCTGACTTTGAACTCACTTGCCAACCGTCTGGCCTCAAATTCACTGTGATCCTCTTGCAAGTGCTAGGATTCTAGGCATGTCCTTCATGCCCAGCTCTGTTAAATTTCTTTTATTTTTTTTTAATTGAAGTGAAACTCATATAGCATTTAGTTAGCTCTTTCAGAATATGTAATTTATTAACATTTTAGCATTCAGGATACTGTACAAAGTTGTACAATCATCACCTCTCCCTGGTTTCAAACTTTTTTTAATTCCTTTTTTTTTTTTTTGAGGCACAATCTCAAAATAGCCATGACTGACCTAGAGCTCATTTGTAGACCAGGTTGGCCTTGAACTCAGAAGAGGTCTACTTGCCTCTGCCTCCCAAGTGCTGGGATTAAAGGCTTGTACCACCGAGTGTGGCCTTCAGAATTTTTTTAAAAGAAGCATTTTGCAGCACCTCACCCCCTTCTGGCCCCTTTGTTCATATTTGTGGGTCGTATCAAACAGTGAGCCCTGTGAATGTAACTACAGGGACTTAAGACTTGTTTCCCACTTTGCAGGTGTTATCTGGTCAGAAGAAACCTTGATGGAATATTTGGAGAACCCGAAGAAATACATCCCTGGCACTAAAATGATCTTTGCTGGAATCAAAAAGAAGAGCGAGAGAGAAGATCTTATTCAGTATTTAAAAGAGGCAACATCTTCATGAAGTAGTATTACAGCTTCAAAAATGTTACTTACCAGTTTCAAATATTGTGTTTAATAAGAAGCATATCTGATTTTTGATCGGCCTGACGTCATTTTAACTTGTTAAAATAAAGGTTGATGGTTCTGATTGTGCAAAGCCCACTCATCACATATTTTTATGAGCCTGCACGTGCTTTGATACACGCACTGAGGAGGAGAGGGGAGCAAACAGGCCTTTTGCTCTTCCCTAGTCTTTGCATCCTCAAAATATTTTATGATCCTGGCAACTACTGTTGAGGGTGGAGATGGCATCCACACGATTCTCTGTAATGATTTTCAGTAAGTGCCACTTGTCTTTTACTTAACACAACTTTAAGGCGGTAAAGTAGGAATGATCTGGAAAAAAATATTGATTCTGGGTGAAGAAAACAAGATCTAGGTAGAAGGAGACAATCATCGCCTATTTTGGTAAGGGAATCTTAGAGCTTGTAACCGTTGTTTGTAATTGTATCTTTAAGAGAACGTGCTGATCCTAAATTATACAGTGCTGGACCACGGGCTCTACTGTGGGAGAAAGTGGGGGAATAGCCCCAAACTTACACCAGAAAGTTGGAAGGAGCCCAATCTCAGGGTAACAGAGTGAGGCATAGTGGGGCAGGCCCACTTGGGCAAGGGAGTGAGTGCTTAGGGGAGACAGGCTTGTCCTCAGCAGCCTGCAGGACTGTCATCTGAAAGGGGTCCCAGGAGGAGGAACAGCTTCCAGACCAAATAGGTGGAGAGGGGCCATTACGGCTAAGGGTAGACGCCTGCTATCTCATTAGCCCTTCATGGCACCACCCTGGGCCCTGGGGCGAACTTCATCTTCTCTAACAGTACAGAGTTTAGTGTGGATCTTCTCCTCCTGGTAGCTTCTCACCTGTATCGCCGGCTGACCTGTAGTGTATACTTCTACTGTGAAGTGAACATAGTTGAAAGAGCACATTCTAGAAGTTTCATTGAATTTTCCAAGTGTCCAAGTTTACTCTCAGTGTTCCTGACAAGCTGGAGAGAAGATACTTCTCTGGGATGCCAGTGTCAGTACAGTGTGGAAACGGGTCTCTGGAGATCAAGACTGGCAAAGGGCATTCGGGGAGAAATGAAAAATAGCTATTAAGTAGATTTCTGCTTTGACAGTTGTTGAGGTAGGAATGTATTGATTACTGCATATTAAACTTTAGCCTTAGTGGGAGTAAAACAAGGGCTTTTTTTTTTGCTAGTAGCAATGTTTCGTTCATAGAGAAGCTGGAGGAAATGTTACAAATGAGCGTGGTAATTGGTGTTGTGTATTGTGATAGGCTTTATCACTGAAACTGTCTCTGGGAGGTGTGCATTTATTTTAGGATGGCTTTCTATGACGTTGCTCCTGGCCATGCCGATGGCTTTATTCTGTGCCAGTTTAGCTACAGTTGAGTCTCTCAGAATTCTTCCCATGGTTCCAAGTCAGGCTGGTGACAAGAGCAATTTGCTTGAGACAGGGAGGCAGAAGGGCCAGGCAGAAAGCTTTCTATTTGGAGGGTCAGTTCATAGCCCTGGATACGGCCTGCGCTTGTCACACATCCCTTAGCTCTCCTGGTTGGTGGACGATAGATAGCCCCTCCAATTCTGTCTCCTCTGTCTCCTGGGAATTCTACAGCAGGCATGTATGTGTGCTGCTTTGTTAGGTCATGTCAGTGGTGAGGGCATAACTTGATAGTAGAGTACCAGTTTGTCCTCTTGGGTTTATGGGTTTATCCTTTATCTCTTTGTGCTTTTTCTTCCCGACCAACTGCCCTGGGGACTGGCCACTAATGACTTAAAGCCCATCTCTAGATGCACAGCCAGTAACAAATACTCTGAATCTGACTCAATTCCAGTCAGGCTGCTCTAAGTCCCCTTCTTGATGCGGCCCTAGGTCTTGGCCTCTCCTTAGCTATTTAGTTTTAGCAAGAATCCTACCTAATTGATTAGGTAGATTAGCAGATTCCCATCTTTGGTATCCAAGCACCTTGTGCCTTCAGCAAGAATCCTGTCAAATTTATTTACCCATAATTCCCCTTACCTCTGGCATTTTTTCCCTCGTACTGCTTTTCCATTCACTGACCTTTCACCCTGCTCCTGGGCTTTAAGTCCCCAATTATTCTTTGGTGTTCATTGTTGAGCTAAGTTTTTCTCCAGCACCAAACTTTCCTGTTGCTGTTGTCCCTTAAATAAATCAGCCTAATTTTATTTTATCTTTAATGTCTCTAACAGTGTGAGGATAACTTTTTTCCTTGCTACTGCAGCCTTCTCTGGTTTTCATCAACTCCTCTTTGCAGCCTCAGTGACTTTGTTGTGATCCTTTGGTGGTCCACATGTAGACCATTTCCTCTCCAGCTCCTACCTAAATTTTGTGTGGTTTCACCTCTGCAATGAATCTCTTGCTGATAACACTTGTGTGATTTTGCTCCCTAGTCAGCGGCACCGTGGATACAGGCATGGCACAATTTAGGAGCAAGAGTAATCTCGTGGTTATACACAGAATGGCCTTCAGCCTCCTTTAAGTGTGTCTAGATAGTGCAAGAAAATAAAATACATTTACCAATATCTAAAATTGTCAAGTTATGCTAATGTCTTCTAAACTTAAATTAAAGATTCAAGGGAAGAACACTTATGATAGCTAGAAACATGTTATGATGATGACATTTGAAAAAGTAAGTAGTTTCACTTCTGAGAACAGGAAACTAGTGGCTGCGGAAAGTTGCATCGATGTCAGATCAACAGAAAAACACTGAGAAGAACTGAGAAGTCAGGTGATTGAATAAAAACTCCTACCTTTAGCACCATCCAGTTTAATATTCAATATTAATAGAGCTTAGAATTATGAGCCTGTTTACATAAAGTCAGAATGTGGAATCTTCTCACTTGACAGTCTTGTGTGTCAGAGACAGAAAGAAGTCTTTAGGAAGTAGCAGGCCGTTGTTAGATCTTTCCTCAGATTTCTTATACTGGGTGAAGTACTTCCCAGATGTAACGCTTGAGTTCACATGGGAAACGACATAACGTTTGTTCTTCTAGAAGAGGAATTGCTGAATTGAACCCTTGAGTGCTACAAGATCACTGTGTGTAGTACATCGCACACACCGTGTTTAACATGCTGTTTACAGTACTCCTGTGTACTGCCGCATCATCTGTAAAGTTTACTTGTTTGCTTAATTCTCCCTCTTTACCACCTAAACTAACGCAGGTCGAGATTATCTGGGTTTCCCATGTGGTGATCCTTACCACCCAGATGTGCATTGAAAACGCAGTCCTGTGCAGCGCTTCCACTCGAGTTCCTTGCTGTGCACACAGTGGGGCCTCATTTAAACCCAGAAGCTAAGTGGAGGGTGCAGGAGGGAGCAGGGTGCTACTGAGGGAGGTGGGAGGTTAGTGAGGCTTGCAGGAGCTGGCAGGCAGAGAAGGCAGGGTTTCCCTGCATGTAAAACAAGTTGTGTGCTGGGGCAGCTCTCTCACTTCCTAGTACATGTTATTTCCTAGCCATTTCGTTAAATGCAGTTCTCCACTAAGGAAAATTCAGTATCTGAAACAAGACCGCTCTGACTAAGAAGGCATATGGGACATTTGCCCTACTCTCCCTCCGCTTCCCTCTCTCCCTCTCAAAGGTGAAATTCCTGGATGTGTGGTATACACCTGTAATCCTAACACTCGGTAGACTGAGGCAGAAAGATACAGCGTTCTAGGCCAGCCTGGATTACACAGAGTTGTCTCAAGAAACTAAAAACAACCAAGGGACTGGAGACATGGCTCAGTGGTTAAGAACACCGACTGATCTTCTGAAGGTCCTGAGTTCAAATCCCAGCAACCACATGGTGGCTCACAACCATCTGTAACAAGATCCGACATCTCTTCTGGAGTGTCTGAAGACAGCTACAGTGTACTTACATATAATAAATAAATAAATCTTTAAAAAACAACCAAAAGCAAACATAAAACAACACAAACCAAAAAGGAGAAAAGAAGGATGAAAATAGAAAATAAAAAAAGGAATGGAGGGGATATGAAAAATCTCTAGAAAAGCCATACAAAATCTAAAGGCACAGAGGCAGAAACCAGAAGACATTGAGAAGTTAAGAAAAGGGAGGGCCAGAGACATTTTCATAATCATAGACCTAGTTGGTTGTCATCTTCAAAGGTGGGCTTAGACCCTGGGTCCTGGCCTCCAATGTCTGACCTTTCTACCTTTTAGGTTGGATATGTTCAAATATTTTAAAACCAAGACTCATATCCTTTAATACCATCACCCATATGTAATGTCTGTCCTATAGCAATTGCATGGAATCAAATTTTTAATGTATTCTTCTGAGAGCCTTAGGTTTAGTTATCCCTTTTTGGGGTTGGGGTTAGGATCCTGAAACTGTGTGAAAATGCTGACTATATAAAAGCAGTTTGACAGTTAAGACAAAGGTGGAAAAACATGTGTGCCCATGTCTGCCATGGTAAGAATGTGTTCTGCTACAGTGGAACACATCCATCAATTAGTTTATTCAGTAATTACCTGTGATACGTCGTGGCATCTGCTCCCCAAAGACACCCTCAATAAACATTGTCTCTAGGTATTCTTGCCTGGAAGTTGTAAGTTTGTTGGATTTAGTAATTAGCCAATTAAGATACTGCGTTGGTTTCAGCAAATATTCTCATCCAGTGTGGAATTCTGTTTTTCCAGCTCCCGGGATCACTTTCCCTGCTCACACCTTCAGCGCTGAAGATTAGCCCATGTAGTTTAGTTATAGCTGCATGTCACGTGCAGACACCAGCTTCCTTGCACTCAGCTGCAGTGACAATGTTTCAGGGACTTGGGACAACAAGGGCTATCTCTCCATTCCCGTGGCACGTAGGCTGCGTTCAGCTGCGTCCAGCTGTGGCCGGCTGTGGCTCTCCTTCAGGTGCCTTTCCACCCTCGAACCCTGATTCAAGTATTGGACGCTCCTATTCTTACGTGAGAGGGGGAAGATATAGAACCATAGAAGAGGTTCCCAGCGTGTCTTAATAAAGACGTGACGCTCATTGTCTGCGCTTACATTCCACTGACCAGGACTCAAATGAAGTGACCAATGTGAGACCTGAGGGAGGGACCAGAAGGACAGCAAGTCCTGCCAACCACATGTCATGGACTGGAAGGAAGAGGGTACTGCATAATGCAGGCCAGTGACAGCACAAAGCATCCTTGCCTCCCCATTTCTCACAGTCATTTCTCACAGTGCCTCTGTTGAACCCCGTCTCCTTGCTTTTTGATGTAGCTGCTCCCCTGACTGACTGCATCCTTGAAGAGCCCTGCTTTCTTCTCATTTCTGCTTTCTATACTTGCTCATAGAAAGTGCTGGGGTGCCAGGCTAGCTTATATCCTAGTGGGTGATGCTGCTTGCTGGCTTTACTGTAGCCGTGTCTGTTCTGTGACGTCTCCAAGTCTATGCAAGGAAAAAAAATCAAGCCATTGTAAAAATCCAATGGCTTGGGTTTTAGGCTAATGATGAAATTGTCCTGACATTTCACTCACACTGTGAAATAATTAGGGAACAGATTCTTTGAAGCTAGGACTAGAAGATTCTGAGCTATTGTTATATCTGAGAGCCTCAGTCAAGGTAATTTCCATAAGAGCCAAAATTCAGATTTAGGAGAGAAAGCTATCTTAACTGAATAAGTAATGTCTTCTTTGTTTTGAAAAAAAGATGTTTATTTTATTTTATTTATTTATTTTAGTGCTAGGTCTCTGTTCTAAAGGGCTCCGAGGCTCCAGGAAATACTAATCTGTTGCCAGAATTTAAAAGCATTGACAACAACAAACAGGGAGATATGGCTGCAAGGAACAGAAGAGAACTAGACACTACGAAAACTACTACCAGGAATAAAAGGCAAGACACACATTAAGGGAGAAAACTAGTTCTTAGGTTGAAATGGCTCCAAAACCTAGCATGATCTGCATTTCAAATAACCTGGCTTCTTGGAATTTTTCTTCTCCTGTTCAAATGAGTTTGCACTTTAAAGCTTGGAAAAATGTCATACCTCCTTAAACTTAAAAACAAAAAACAAAAAACACTAAATGCTCATGGGTGTTGGGCCATCTCAGAGAGTGGGCAACCTACTAGGCGCCACACCTGCAAAGCAAACCTTCTCCCCTTCCAACAGAAGCCATCGACTGTCCATAGCTACTCAGCTAAGGGCGGGGCACACAATCGCCTCCACTCCCTGCTCTGTGCTGCATCAACTGGCTTCATCATGTGCAGGTCTCGCGCTGGCAAACATAGCTGCTGTGAGCTCATGAGTGAAGCTGTCCTGCATACAGAAGACTCTGCTTCACACCAGCCCTACTAAGCTTCCAGATCTTAAAATTGTTTTGCCCTTTCTTCTGAGTTGTTCCTGAGCCGTGTGTGTGTGTGTGTGTGTGTGTGTGTGTGTGTGTGTGTGTGTGTGTGTGATATAGATGTTCCATTTGTGGCTAAGCACTTTACAGATACTTTCTTTCTGTATTTAGACCAGCTGTGAGTGCCTGCCTTAAAAACCATCTGATGTGATCTGAGAGTAACAATTTGTGGGTATAGAGTTAATTTAGAGGGCAATCTGATATTATGCCCCCATAGTAAAATAATAGTAGGTTTACTCCTAGGGTCTATGAACATATCAACCATTAATTCTTCACTCAATGTACACCTTCAGGCATGTGTTTCTTCCGTGTAGTGAGCCTTAAATCCAATTAGAAAGTAGTGTGTTACTCCCCATAATCTTCATGCCAGTCCTGTACCTTGGCATATCTTGACATGAAGGTTGTTACTGTTGCTCTGTGGTACTGTGCTCTGTTTCACGCTAGGCATCCATCTTGGCACACACTAGCTGTTTGTCTGCCTGCAGTCCCTGGATGATAGGTTCCCAGCGACCCTGATTCAGTGGCCCCGATTCAGAAATGGACAGGCACGAGCATCTGCTTTCTTACAACCCTGACTAAGTGCTTTCTCGGCTTCGGTAACCTACTCATGCAGACCTTCAAGGACTATTTTGAGGTCACCTTGACTACAGATCAGCTCTTGACCTGCTTGGGCATCCTCAAGGTCTTTTTTTTTTGTAACTTTTGCCTTTAAAATTCCTTCCCTCAACCCCCTTTGGGGAGGAGTCTCTAATTTTGTTCAAAAATTGCTATCCTGCTAGTAGCTTCAATAAATTTAAATAACTGAAGTGCCAATGAATCTGTGGTCTTTTCTAGGGCGTCTCAAACTCCTTAACAGCTCCTAAGGTTCCCAGCTGGGTAAGACTGATGATGACACCCATGCCCCCCTCCAGCAGCCTACACAGCACCTTCTGGGACTATGAACACATCCATCCAACTCTGAAGAAGCTTCCTACCAGTAATTTGATTTATCCACGTCTTGTGACCAAAGTGTGTGCAGAGCAGTTTAATGAAATGATTTGCACAAACAAACGTGCTCGAGGCTCCCACCAGTGTCAATATCAACTATCCTCAGCAGCTGAGGCCGAAGCTCGATTAATAGGGGAGATTTGATAGAACCTTGACTCAACACAGGAATGGACAGATATAGGGAAGGGAGGTCACAGAGCTTGTGGCATTTCAAATAGGTCTGAATGGAAAAGAGGAGTTTGAGAGGCAGATGTGGAAGGATGCGCAATGGTGTAAGTTGGAAACGCTGCAAACTTGGATCATGGAGGATGACAGGAAGAGAGATGAAATAAAGGCAAATGCGGAGGGGTCCGGTGCTTTTGTAACAACATCACACATTTGATGACTTGGGATGAAGGAAACTTTTCCTATGATTTTTGTAGACTAGAACTCCAAGGTATTAAGAAGGCTAGTGCTTTATGTTTATGGAGTTTCTGAGAGAAAATTCATTTCCTGATTCTTTGCTAGCTTGAGGTGCCTGCTTCAGGTTCTTGACATTCTCGGACTCGTCAACACATGACTCCGACTCTAGTCTTGTCTTTGGATCCTTCTCCTCTGTGAACCCCGGTGTCTTGGCTCCTTGGGAAGGGCAATGCTATGCCATTGCATCCAGGATTTATTCTCAGTCCAGGATGATGGTGTATTGAGGGCCTTAACTTCATCACATCTTCTAAGACTTTCTTTCCAAATAAGATCATGTTGGGAATTAGTTCTAATGCTTTGTCTTATTTCAGTTCTCAAAAGCCGTGCTTCCAGACCTGAGGGTCCCTGCCTGCAGCTGGCTTCTATTGGTAATGAAGAATTGTTGCATATTCAATTGTTGGGTAGGAAGATGGAGGTGGGACTTTTAGATTTTGAGGGCAAGGGATGGGGGTTAGGGGGAGAGAGAGAGACAGAGAAGACAGAGAGAGAGAATGAGGAGTAGGGGAAAGAGGAGGAGGAGGAGACTCTCCATGATCCTGAGGGAGAAGATCAGATTTAAGAGCTGCAGGAGAGAAGGCATCCAGCAATGTAGGTGGAAAGGGAATGCAGCCCTATTTGGGGGCTGCACAGAAGTAACAGGGCAACAAAGATAAAATATAGATTTAGAAGGTGTTAAGCCAGGAATACTATAGGGGAGTGCATGCTAGTCTCAGGGAGGTTTAGAAGTGTCCAGCCATTGAGTTAGTTAAGGCATATCAAAATCAGCTTATGTGTGTGTGTGTGTGTGTATATTTCCTTCAAAAACCCAGAGAACTCTTGGGTGGATGCAACTATAGAAATTTTTGAGTTAAACTGTATATAATCAAGTGATTAAGATAGAACCTAATACATTGAGTTATCTATGACATTTAGAAGCAAATGTCTTGTAGCAGTTGGAAACAGGGGTCTGGGATTCAGTAGAGAGCTTGTGTGGTCAATTGTTGGATGAATGGCTCCTACAAAAGTGAGTCTATGCATACACACACTTTGCCTCTGTCTCAGCTAACTGGTCTGAGCTATATCTTTATATTATTTAGCTCCCTTTTGGACTATAGATACCATGTTGTACCAGTAAAGAATGTATTCCACGCAGAGGGAAGTCACATAAAGAAGACCTGGTGGATGAACACGATGGAAATAGACTCCTCAGAGAAGAACTCAACAGCCCCATCCAGCAATGAATCCCCAGATCTATACAGGGTGTCTGTCAGCAAAGCCTCAGTTCTATCTGAATGCACCCACATGAGTGATCTCAACTAATGCTAAGTAGAAAAGAAGAAGAAGAAGCAAGGGTTGGCTAACCAACACATCTGCAAATGCAGAAAAGTCATGATTCTAAGCAAACAAGGTCTAAGGTGGATTTGATACGTTTTGGCTCTCTCCATGTTTGATGATCCCCAAGCTCACCCAGTAAAAGCCAATGATTGCTTTAGAAGATAAAATCCTTTGCATTAGAGGACAAAACAGTTACAGGCAAGCTTGGGAGACAGGAATTAGAGATTCAAGAAATTTGATACTAAGTTATGGGATGTTTGAAATAGCATACATTGTCGGGTAAGATGGTCCCTAGGAGATTCTGGCTATGCAAAGTCTTATAATATCATTGTCTACTGTCACAATATCACACCCCTTCAGTGGGACTGCTTACATTCACGAGGGGGTTCTGTAGCCTGCAACTGCTCTTGTAGAGTGTATTATAACAGTGCTGATGGAATTAGCAGATGAGCAGAAGAGGGCAGAATTACACAGAAGATTATGTGAGTTTTTTTCCTAAGGGGAAATGCAGTTGTGTTTTATTTCTTAATGGGACTTCTTTGAGGTTCCACGTAGGGTTGAGCACTTTCTTTTTTCTGCTCTAGACCTGACCCAGCTCCAGTTTTGTCTATTTCTGCCTAGATAAGATGACCTTGGTTCCATCAGTAGGCTACAGTGCCTTCCAGCTTCTAGTGAGGTCTGATCATTGACAAGAAGGAGAGGTGAAAATGAGCACGAGATATTTTTTTTGTGATATCCTCCTTCTGGATAGAGTTGAGTTCTCAGTGTCCCATGACAGCTGTCTCTGAGACTTCAAGGCAGTTATCCCTTTGCAAGGGTCTCGCCTGGCTCCCTGTACCCTTTCTTTCTGTCCTATGATCAGGGTGACTTCTCAGTTGTTGTGTCCTGGGTTGTTTATCCCCGGAGTTATCCCCGGAGTTTCTCTACCTTTTAAGTTAGCCTTTGTAATTTTGTCCTCTTAGAATTACTCTGATTTGTGTGGGTTCTGTCTCCTGTTGGGACACTGACATTGTGAAATGAAGAAGGACTGGTGATCGGGCCACAGCAACATAGCTGATTATGCAGCGTTCTCCTCCAGCGTTCTCAAGCCTTCTGGCTTTCTACCTCAACAACTAACACTTCAGTGATACCGTGTCCCTATGAGCCAGGCAGGGAACACAGATACAGCCAATTCAAAACCAAACCAGAAATGCCAAATGTAGGTCTCTCTTCTATAGCTTTCCCCACCCTTTCCAGTATTCTCTGCACTCTGCCTCTTGTTTTGCAAAAAATGAAATCCAAGATCGAGGTCAGGGGTTTTAGATTGAGTTTGCAAGATCAGAAGAGTACTTGACCACAGTGGTGGTTGTACAACAACGTGAATATAGTTATTGCCACTGAGTTGGACCTAAAAATGTTTCAGGTTATAATGGAACATGTATCTTACCACGATGGGAAAATACATGGATATATAACACAATCAGAGTTTTTATCTCTGTCTTTTGTCTTCAGAGACTGGTGCATTGTAAAACAACACGCCTAATGGGCACCGTAAGAAGGCTGTTGATTAAGCCTCTGCTTTGAGCACCTGGCTGGCTTGTGTTGGTCTGTGTTCCCTTCTCTGAGGATGCTTGGGACTTTTCTTGCTGTCATGCACAGTGGTACTGTTGTACTATCAACAGGACTATGCTAGTAAGTGGGTTTTGGTTTGTAAAAATTTTATCAATGTATAATTTACTCATTTAAAATGTATCCTACTGCCAGCTTTGGAGAGTGGCGAGGCAGGCCTGTAATTCCAGATACCTGGGAGGCTGAAATTGTAATTTTTAGGCTTGCCTGGAGTGAGTTCAAGGCTAGCCTGGGCAAATTAGTGTGATCCTATCTGAAAAGAAGAATTAAATGATGGCATGGGGCATAGCTCAGGGGTAGACCCTGGTATGTACCAGGTCCCAGGGTCAATCTCAGGACCACAAGGTGGTCATATGGAATGAACAGTACTAAGGTACAGGGGACTGAGCACAATACATGTTAGAACATGTTTATTACCCCACCCCTAAAGAAATCTATACTTAGTTTTAGGCATTTTTCTTCCTTTTTCATTCAGAAATTAGTCCATATTTTTCTGTTTCTAATGGAGTTTCCTACTCTTCTGATATAAATGACATCATATGTTGACCCTTTGTGAGTGGCGTTTTTTCACTTTGCATGGTGTTTTTATGTTGTCTGTCTATCAGTACTTCATTCCTTTTGTGGCAGAGTATGGTCATTGTATGACTATCTCACATTTTGTTTACCCATTAATTAATTGATGTCATCCAATATTGAAATCCAATTACTTAACAATCGGTGATCTGAAACAAAAATCCTGGAGGTGGGGACGAGGCTCCATGGATAAAAGCCTGATGACCTGAGTCTGGACCCTAAGACACCGTACAAAAGCTGGGTGTCGTGGCATGAGCATCTATAATCCCCATGGCCTATGGTGAATGGGAGGGAAGACGGGAGACTCTCCACAAGCTTGTGGCCCAGCTAGCTTGGCTTACATAGTATCAAAAACAGCCTGTCTCAAAAGAGAGGGAGAGGCAAGCTTCCCTCTCACCCAAAGGTTGTTCTCTGAGCATCACATGTGCCAGGGCACCCACGCCCTCACATTGCACACACACAAGGTTGTGCACACACACATATACTCTTTTACACACACACACACACACACACACACTCATACACACAGAGAGACACACAGAGAGACATACAGAGAGAAACAGAGACCAACTTATTCAACCACACTCATAAATCCATATTTGGAACATTTGTAGACTTCCATCGTACACACATTTCCATCATGGCTGACCGTAGGTTGCATGGTGGAACTGGACATTCATTGGAAACAGAGGCCAAAATAGGTGGTCGTGAGTTCCTACTAAATCACTTCTAGCAAACCATTAGCCATCCCTCCCCATAGGTCACTGAAGTGAGCAGAGCTGTGTCTGTAGGCAATAAAGTTTCCACACACCAGCGAGAACACTAGTCACACACACACACACACACACACACACACACACACACACACACACACACAGAGTAACAGATAATGGTTATTAAGCACATTCTATGGCGGACACTGTGCAGAACATTTTTTCCCTTTAATTCTTCATCACCACTTACCTTCTTGGCAGCTGTCAACTCCTAACGACAAGCATGCTGCTCCTGGCTCTCTGCCTCTGGTTGGTCTCCATGCTGTGCCACAAATACCCCACCGTGTTCCTTCTTGTCATGTTAGCTTGTGCTTCTCTGACCTGGGCTCGTTTTCATCAGGTTTCTGCTGAGCTGTCCCCTCCTCAGAAAGGCTTGCCCACGGCCTCGTCCCTTTACCTGTTCTCTCCACAGCTTCACTCTTCATGTTCCCTATCACAGATATCCTGTTTCTCTGTGTGTTTATTTTGCTTTTCTTCATCCCATAAGCACCAACTTGAATATGTTGGACTTCACTAATGTATATATTTATTTATTCATTAAAGATTTATTTATTTTTATTTTATGTGTACAAGTGTTTTGCCTGCAAGTATGTATGTGCACCATGGGTGTGCCAGGAGCCTATGGAGCCTAGATTCCCCAGAAACTAGAGTTAAAGATGATTATGAGCTTCCATGTGGGTGCTGGTAACCAGGTTCTTTGCAAGAACAGCGATGCTCTTGACTGCTAAGCCTTCTCTCCCGCCCCCTATCATCGTCACCACCACCACCACCACCACCACCACCACCACCACCATCAGCAGCATCCATGTAGCTCAGGCTGGTCTTAAAGTTTTGATCCTGCTGTTTCCAACTCGCAAGTGCTGGGATTACATATCTGCCTCATGTAGTGTGCGCTAGACAAGCTTTGTACTCATTGAGTTACATCATCAGACCTGGACAAAGCTTCAGAGGCGTGCATTAAAAGTTACGTGAATCACACATCGATGACGTTTCTACAAAACCACAACAGCCGTTCCCTCCATCCTGCTGTGTTGTGACTAACACAAGAAAAGCACCAGGCCTTCCTTACATTCTTCACATTGGCGTTCTCATCCTGAGGCTACGTTGAATAAAAGCAGGGGCATTTGGAATTAAATTATCTGAATAACATTCACTTGCTCATTTATTTATTGTGTCTTGGGGGGGGGGCAGCACTAAGGTCAGAGGACAAATGTGAGGTGTGCGTGGTTCTTTTTCCACCACGAGCATCCCTGGACGGTACTCTGGATGTCAGGCTTGGTGGCGAGGGCCTGCACCAGATGAGACATCCCACGGGCCTACTTGGAGCTCTTGAACAAGCATTCTGTATTCCTGCTGTTGTCAGAAGAATACCTCAAGGACATTCTACCTCATCATCTGCTTTTTTGTTTCTTGTCTAACTTCTGGCACATGTGACTCACCTGATCCATGGAAGGTAGTCCAGTGATACCGTCCACAGGATTCCTCCCTGGAGAGTCAAACTAATGCACCTACATGCCAGTTCACTGTGAGCCCTGAGTTCCATTACTCAGTTGTCCAGCATTTTCTGTCTTTAAAGTGGGGTAATAAACCTCTTCAATTTAAGGCCTGCTATCCCTTGCTTACTTAGCTCTGATGTCCACTTACTGTGGATGTCAACCGGGGTCTGCCACATGGAGCCTCTGAGAATCCACGCTGGCCTCGTTGGCTGCCCTCTTCTGTCGCTCTCACCTCTGGAATTCCGGAAGAGCCTCTCTCTTGTCCTGGTTCTGCATCTGCTCTGTTCCAACAGGAGCAGAGCAGTCTCCAAGAAAGGACCATCATCGCCCTGCTCCTCTTTGCCTAACTTGACCAGTTGTTGTTAGCATGACTAACAAGATCCGAAGGAAGCCCAGGGCAGGGCCAAGAGGCGTCTGTCACTGTGCAGATATCTTTGTGTCTGAGCCCCAGGATGTTGTGACTTTTGAGAGAGAAAAAAGAGAAGGAATCTTACCGTGAAAGGAAGAGAACCGATAAATCCAGTGCACATCAGAAAAGGAGACCTGTGGCCCTTAGGTTCATTTGCCATGAGCCCACTTGCTCCAAGGGTTCTATCTAAATCGGGGTAACTGAGTTTTTCCCCCTCCTTCATTGTACAGCACTGAGAGAAGGCCGATGGTGGTGAACACAGGGAACTTCAGGGGGAACTAGTTTGATTAATATGTATTGCACGCCCACAGAGTGCTGGGCAGTCGAGAAACCAAGTAAACTAAAAGTACAGTCTCATCCCAGAAAAAGAAAACCCAGGCTGACTCTGGGGACCCCCATTTCTTCGGAACGCCCTTTGGGTTCTGATCCTCACAAATCATCAATATTTCTCAGTACTTGGACTCCCACTGGACTCCCCAGGGCCTTCTGGAAAGCTGAAAGGTGGAGGGAGGGGGCGTAGGGGGAGGAGCCGGGCGGGCTAGGGAGGTGAGACTGGAAGGGCGGGGGAGGGGGCACCTAGGTGCGTTCCTCTCTGACTCGACTCTTCCAGGAACCGCCTGGCACCCCGGGTGGTGGACTTTGGCTGCGGTGCGCGCCCGGTCTGCTCCTCCCCTCCCATCCCCAGCAGGCTCAGAGCTTCACTCCGGGGCGTGTCCTGCCTACCTCGGGCTCACAGTGGTCCACTCAGCCAGCGGCGGCGGCGGAGCGGCGGCTGCAGGAGCAGAGGTGGCCGCGAGCCGCCCCGGGAAGCAGCGGTGGCCGCGGCAGGCACCTGTGCGGAGCAGGAGGAAGAGGGGTAGGGTGGGTGGCAGCCGCCACTCTGAGCCACGGAAGGAGCAGGTATCTCCTAACTGGGATCCTGCTGATCCTGTCAACCTCCGGCTGTCTGGCAGGGAGATAGTGCCGAGCTGGGGACACCGGGGTGGGCAAACATGTGCAGCAACAACTAGAGGCCTCGGGACAGGTTTAACCCGTAGTCCCAGAGTTGAGAGGAGAGGCAAGGGGTTCCCTGGACCATGGCAGCCTCCCGCCTGGACTTCGGAGAGGTGGAAACTTTCCTGGATAGGCACCCAGAGTTGTTTGAAGATTACTTGATGCGAAAAGGAAGGCAGGAACTGGTGGACAAGTGGCTACAAAGGCACAGTTCGGGACAGGGGGCTTCAGGCCCCAGGCCTGCCCTGGCTGGCGCTAGCAGCTTGGCTCAGAGCAGTGGCCGAGGCAGCACTGGCATAGGTGGTGGTGCTGGACCCCAGAGCTCTGCCCGCAGCCATCCCACGCCCGGTGGTGGGGAAAATGCTGGGGTTCCCTTGAGTCCCAGTTGGGCCAGTAGCACCCGGGGCGATGGCAACCTGCAGCGGAGAGCTTCGCAGAAGGAGCTGAGGAAGAGCTTTGCCCGCTCCAAAGCCATCCATGTGAACAGGACCTACGATGAACAGGTGACCTCCCGGGCCCAGGAGCCCCTGAGCAGTGTCCGGCGGAGAGCCCTGCTCAGAAAGGCCAGCTCTCTGCCCCCCACCACAGCCCACATCCTCAGTGCCCTGCTGGAATCGAGGGTGAATCTGCCTCAGTATCCCCCTACGGCCATCGACTACAAATGCCACCTCAAAAAGCATAACGAGCGTCAGTTTTTCCTGGAACTGGTCAAGGACATCTCCAATGACCTTGACCTCACCAGCCTAAGCTACAAGATCCTCGTCTTTGTCTGTCTCATGGTGGACGCTGATCGTTGCTCTCTCTTCTTGGTGGAAGGGGCAGCTGCTGGTAAGAAGACTTTGGTCTCCAAGTTTTTTGATGTGCACGCAGGAACCCCACTGCTCCCCTGCAGCAGCACAGAGAACTCAAATGAGGTGCAGGTCCCTTGGGGCAAAGGTATCATTGGCTATGTTGGGGAACATGGAGAAACTGTCAACATCCCCGATGCTTACCAGGTAGGACTCTGCTTGTCCTCGGCTCCCCAGTCCACTGGCGTGGTACCCATGCCTACCCTCCCCTGACAACCAGGACCACTTTTTATTCAGACCCTTTACAGAGATTGTTCTTTAAGTTCTTTCTTGAGTTTTGTTTGAGTGTTATATCGTCTTTGAGGGAATGGCGTTTTCCCAGCACAATGGCTTATGGGAAATTCATATATCACTCAATAATACCACGTGTATCTCTGTCAAGATAGTAGCCTTAAGATGTCTGTATGGTTTTAGAATGGATCTGTGAACAGCATGCTAGAAAGAGGTGTAACCTCCAGAATCTCAGTGTTATCATGACAAAAATGGTTATTTTGTGTCTCTGGTGTCTGTGGGGGATGGGGATGGTGAGGTAGAGTGAGGGGGGTGGGGGTGGGAAATGATGATTTTCATTTTATAGTTTAAAGTTGGAAGGTGAACAGAGCACCTAACTACATACTCGATGCCACACGTTTCTCTAGCTTTAATTTGCATGAGTTCCAAAGTAAGGAAGACAGGGGAAGACTGGACCTCTAACCCGTTCGGGCTGGGTCTTCTTCATATCTGCTTCAGTGGAGTTTAGAGAGGTTGGACAAATAAAGGGACCAGTCATTTGCAGGATTGGGTACAGCGGGCAGCTTTCAGTAGGGGGAACCAAGGAGAGGTTTGGTTTGTAAAATGCCCCATTGGTATATTTTTAGCAACTGCCAAGGCAATAGACGCAGTGGACACGCTAGATTCAAGTGGAAAAGCAAGGCCAGCAGGCTGCGGTCTGGTTTTCCTGTCTTTTCCTTTTTACAGTGATTTAGACTTGATATTGGATGCTGGATCTGAAAGGCAGTCAGTTCTCATTCCTTCAGTTCCCGAGTGGTGGAGCTGGGTGTCACTTCCTCAGGGTTCCGGAGAATGGAAAGTTCTTACTTACCCTTGGTCCTGTGGTCATTTCATGACTATATCTTGTCTCAGGGAGACATGTGCTTCTCTAGAGTTTGGGTTCTGTTAAACACAATAGCAAAAAGTATTGGGAGGACACTGATTCTCCGTTCCATCTGAAAGTTTATAATTCTATACAGACCCACCGAGCTGAGCCTCAACTAAGTCTCATAGTTTTGTGATATATCTATCAGCATGTCTAATAGTAAGCAATGCCTAGGAAAAGATTTTGTTAATCTTTTGTTATTGATTAGCTACATTATTCACTATATCATTCTTAAAGAATTTGATACGTTGAGGATGTGCAACCCCTAATTGTATTTTTCAATAAATGCCCATTTCTCTGTAGTCCTAGAAAGCCATGGGAAGAAATGAAAACACTTAATTGATTTGTTGAAGAGTCCATAAGGTATCTGTAACGATCACAAGTTCTGTCCTACACCCCTGCTGTGTGCCCAGGCTCTAGATGCCCCTCCTGGGCTGGGTGATGCTTGCACAGCCTCGGACAGTGGTCTTTGTTATTGCCCCTACATTTCTTATTCATCCGCAATCGATTCTTTCCCTCCTATTTCTATGACTCTTTTTGTAACTGTTCTCTTTGCACTCATTACTTTCATTTGATATTTCATTTGATACTTTGTTCAAGACTTATCATTCTTGTGGTCTCAGTTGTGCGCCGAGAATTGTGGCCGTGGAATTGTCTCTGGCAGAGCTGGTCAGGTTTCCTGTGGCTGTTGCTTGCTGTGAGCTTGGCCTTTATTCTGCAGACCAAGTGTAAAGCAAGTTGCTGTTTTGTATTTGGAAGCTGCCTTGGGAGAAGGAAGGTTTTCTTTTCCCCTTTCCCCCAGGGCAGTAACAGTGGTTACAAATAAGGCAGGTTTTTTTTTTTTTTTTTTTTTTTTAAGACTTGAGACTTGAGGATGGCAGGTTAGGTGCTCCAGGGAGCTGGAGATCATTGTCACTCTAGTTTCACATGGTTTTGATGAGAAAGCATTATTATTATTGTTGTTGTTTAATTTGTCATGGGCTTCTGCTATGTACTTGTGTGTTTATAGTTTGTTGTGTTTTTTTTATTGTACTTATGAAACTCTCTAATGAAATTATTATTTTTTTTTTGCCTCTTGTTTTAATGCATTATCGTCATCATTAGTAGGGCCTAAACAGAATTACTTAACTTCACAGTCTCCATTTCCCATTCACAAAATGGGACCGACACACCAATCTGGCAAAGGTTATCATGAGGACATGTGGTAAGATGCTGTACCGAAGCTCCTAAGACAGTACTTGGCACACGGCCATTACTTAAGAAATGGAAGCCATGCCGGGTGGTGGTGGCTCACGCCTGTAATCCCAACACTCGGGAGGCAGAGGCAGGCGGATTTCTGAGTTCGAAGCCAGCCTGATCTACAGAGTGAGTTCCAGGACAGTCAGGGCTACACAGAGAAACCTGTCTCAAAAAACAAAAACAAAAAAACAACAACAAAAAGTCAGCCATCTGTCATAACAGTGCTGGTGGTGTCTGATTGGGCAGTATTCTTTTCTTCACTTCTGATCGATTGTTGTTCCCTTCTCTGAGAATGGGGTGTGAACTCAGCATATTTTACCAATCTAAGCTTTCCCCGAGCCAAACTTCCCCTCAGGGTTTTAGAATCAACATTAAATCCAAAGACTTTATAAACAAAACAATCATTCTTCTATTCTTTTTTTTTTTTTAAGATTTATTTATTTACTATATTTGCAGTATTCTGCCTACATGTATCCCAGTATACCAGAAGAGGGCACTAATTTTGAGCCCCCATGTGGTTGCTGGGAATTGAACTCAGGACTTCTGGAAGAGTAGTCAGTGCTCTTTACCTCTGAGCCATCTCTCCAGGCCCTCATTTTTCTGTACTTAAGAATCCCTGGTTAAGAAACCAGTGGCATGTCACCTAGCCTAGCAAAAGTTCTGTGCTTTGTTCCTTAGGCAATTTCTCCAGAACTGGCTTGCTGCTGCCTGTTTTCCTGTTCTAGAATTTTCCCATTCTTTCACTTTTCTAATCTTAGATTTCTCAGAGTGAAAACTAACCCTTCTAAATGTAGATCTTTGTATGTGTATGTGTATGTGTATGCTTATGTGTCTATATATATATATATATATATATATATATATATATATATATATAGTGGATGGGTGTTTTGTCTGTGTGTCTGTCTGTGCATCACATGTATGCAGTACTCATAGAGGCCAGAAGAGGGTGTCAGATCTTAACAGCCAGTTGTATCTGCCTTGTGGACTCTGGGAATTGAACTCTGGTCCTCTGGAAGGGTAGCGTTTGTAACTACTGAGTCATTTCTTCAGACCCACATCTGTTTTTTCATTATGTTGCATTATATTCTTATGTATGTAACCACCTTGAAGTTTCTTTGTAAAAATATAACCACCGTTCTTGATTCTTTATAAATCTGTATAGTTAAAGATGTGTCTTGCTCAGATACAGTTAGTACCCTTTTGTTTTTCTTCCGGAGAGTGAAATTTTATCACACAGAGTTTCAAATTTTAATTATTGGGTAATTAGGTTAATGGTCTTAATCATTTGGGGGCTTCTTTGAGCAAGAACAAGGCATTAAAGACACTTATGCAATTATGATAATGAATATCGCATCCTGAAGTCAAGAGTAGAATATTTAATGAGACACTAAAGTTGAATAGGAGTTTGGCAGCGAAAATTAATCTCTTTTGCTTTCTCCATTTTGCAGTACATTTCTTAATTGGTCCTAGAAAACAGGATTGAAATTAGGGGAAAAAAGTTAAAGAATTGCAAGGGGGAAAAATACATTCCTTTCAGGTATCCAGTTTGATCATGGTGACTGCAATTTACCTTTCTTCTCTGACAGTTATAAGTTATTAAACAGCCCACTTTAATATAGTAATGAATAAATTGCCCTCGAGATATTGCAAATAAGAGCACTTAAGTAACAGGTGCTCTCTTTGAGATTATTCCAAACACCCAGAAGATAGCACTTTAGATGTTAATAAAAAGTGCAAGATGAGCTTGTGTTGGTGTTGATAATGACGATACAGGTGTCTGATGGGCTTGGGTCTGAAAAGCAGCAGCCGCTTTGTGAGGTGAACTGTTAGGTGAGGAGGAAGGAGATGACGCAGGAGAGTCGCAGGTGTGCTAGGCTTTCAGAAGCCCTGATCTGTTTACACAACAGAGCCATTAATTCTGCAGGTCAGATCCAACAGGCATACAGAGAGCCCATTATACCTGCAGGTATAGAAAGGTGAGAGGTGACACTTTCTGCACACACACACACACACACACCGTGCTTACAGTTAAGAGCCATGAACGCTCACCACACTGGGTGGTGGCCCTTCCAGAGACAGTCACTATGGAGCTTGTGCAGGAAGACTCCCTGAAGGAGGTGCCATGCCAGCTGTTAGGTCAGGTCTCCTTGCTGGATAATTTTGAGGCTAGTGGGAATGTTTTAGGGGGTCAAAATGGCTTCAGGGAGAGTGTAAAGTGGGCACAGAAAGTGCAGGGGTGAGAAGGAATGTTTTAACACACCTAAAAAAAATTGCATTGCAAAATGACTTGAGAGCCCTGGAAGGACCTTGAACATCTGATAAAGAGTTGTCTGACTACAGGCCACAAGAAGCCTCCTGGCTTGAACAAAATGGCACATCGGGTGACTGACTGGGCGGCAGCGATGGAAAGGATAGAAGAGAGGAGGGCTTGAAGCTGTGAGAGTGACTAAGTGTGTAATAATGGCCCGGTGGAGCCATAAGGAATGACAGGACAGAAGCAGAGGCAGGGGGATTGGCAGCAGGGAACAGATGGGCGTTGTCCTGGAGGTGAGAATTTGGATGAGAGGGAGGTTAAGTCAATGGTGATTCGGCGACTATAATCGTGAGAGATATGGAGGGGGTTAACAGCTTTATCAGAACACAGGAAGCATCAAGGTGTGGTGGTCCATGCCTGCAATTGCTCTAAGCTGTTTGTGGTTACATACAGCCTCTGAGGCCAGCCTGGGCTACAAAGGGGAAGCCTTTCTCAAAACAAAACAAGGCAGACAAGCAAATGAAACCCCAACCGGAGAGAGGAGCCAGGTTAAGGAGAAGTGTTTTATGCAGGACCAGCGTTGGCATTTGTGGAGTTTAGGGCAAAATGATGGCCCTGAGACGTGAACTCCTTTCCCAAGAGTCTGCTCTCCAGACCACAGCCGCCTCCCGACAGAAATCCTCAATGACTGAAACTTCCGGGCTGAGAAATTCTTTGCGTATGGGCTGGGGTGGGTGAGAGGCCCTGGCTGAATTGCCTTCTGGGTGATGCTCGCTGGTGCCTCTAGCTCAGGGTGGAGAGGATGACAGCCCTGCACTACCCTGAGGGGCTGGTGGACCCTTCTCACCCTTCCCTTCCACACGAGGACGCCACTCAAGAGCAAAGAGCTACAGCAGATGTGGCTTATGGGTTTCTCTCCATACAGACGGCCTATTTCCAGGGAAAACGGGAGTCTAGATGAGGCCTGGGACGGGAGGGGGAGGGCAGGGTCAGGTAGCCAAGACCTAATTTGGGACCGGAAGTAGGGGTGGGGGCACATAGAGAGCCAAATCTCTGAACTCCTGGTCCAAACTCGGTTGTTTCATTGCATTTCACGTACAAAATAGACTCCAAGACCAAAGTGCTAAGAACATTCACAGGGCAGTGGAGAAGCATCCGCCCCTCCCCCCACAGCTGCTCTGGCCACAGGCTCACAAAGCTGGCCCTGCCTGACTCTGAGTCATACTGAGTATGAGAGGTTCAATTTTATTCCAGCCCAGTGTCTATTGCAGTCCTTCGCGGGGCCCCAGCTTTATCCTAATTAAATTAGGTACCATTTTCGATGCCTGGTAGGGCCTGGCTATTTTTGTGCCTTGCTTCCTTCCTGACAGGGATACATTCCCCCCCCCCCATCTTTGCCCACCCAAATCTTACTCTGCCTTTCCATAATGCAAGAAGACATAGCTGATGGCTCATGCCAGAGAAGAGACAGGAAACAGAACAGGAGCTGTACCCTACGATGCATTCAAGGGTGTGCTGTACTATAGTGGTATGTACACTATGTATTGAATAATACTGTATAACATTTAGCAGTTCGTTTTTATGGAATTCATTTTCCACCTGCTTTTAAACTCTATATTTACATTTAGAGCGTCAGTCTCAGAAGGAATTGACTTTAAGCATCTAGAAAGCAGACTGATAAAAGTGCTTCTATGCCGGACAAGGCCACAGATGGCCCATGGTCTCATCATTGAGCCTCGATGCTGACCCCACTCCGATCCTGTACAAAAAAAAAAAAGAAATTCCATGAAATTTTGTTTTCAGCTCTGAATACAATGTTTTAAAAATCCCCTCAAGCCCACGGGCAAGTTCAGTAGGCCAGAACTAGAATTGATTTTTTGTGCCTGCAGCAGGAGACATTTCCTATCTCAGGCCCCTCTTCCTGACAGGCACATGCTCATAAGGACAGACCCCACACTTGGCTGCTTGTCTGAGAACGGAGCTAAAGAAGTCCCAGTCCTGGTCCTACGGAATCACAGTGAGGTGATTTAAGGTGAACTTGGCCATCCTCCTTACCCCGAAACTAAATGTTTACTAATCTGATCCATTTACTTTGGTTCTTGAGGTTTGGTCACCTGTTTATTTACAAGGTGGGCTTAACTTGGAAGCTAACTTTTCCTGTTTAATATAGCCTTCAGCAGACATGTGAGGTTTGCCTCTCAAATAGCTTTGCTCTGTCTTGGAGGGAAGTCACCAAGACCGCTAGGTGCTCTGCTTACTTCCTTAGTTCCTTAGTCTCAGGGTGGTGTTTTGCCACCTGACCACATTCTTTTTGGAAAGTAGGATGTGGGTTATAAAAAGACAAGTCTAATTGGGAAAAAAAAAGTGGGATGGGTTTATAATATTTTGGGAGGAATTTTGGTCCTTTATAGGCACTAGAGGCTAAATTTATTTATTTATTTATTTATTTATTTATTTATTTATTTATTTATTTATTTTGGATGAAAATAGGAAAGAAAGTTTCCTGGTATTATACAATGTGTACTTGCTACAGTCCCAAGGGTTTCTTATTAACTGGTTAGTTTCAACAGAATAGCGGTTTCACATATTAATGAGTCTTGCTCTTGATCACAAAGTAGAGGTTTGCAGGCGTAGGATGAGAAGTCTTTTTTTCACTTGAATGAAAAATATGGGGAAAGGAGGAGGCACCTCTGTATCTATTAACAATATTGAGAAAAGGCAACAGGAACCCTGCTGTTACTAACAACCACCCCCCTCACCAGTGTACTGTGGGCCTAAGATTAATAACCCTTTAGTGAGAATTTCCCTTTCAGCTCTAATAGTGCTTCATTTTATAGGAGGAAAGACTGAGGCCTGGCCACATTAAAGATTTGCTCAAAATGGCCCAGCTGAGCATGAAGGGAGCGGGGACTCAAGCGGAGCTCTGTGATCTGTAAGCCTTCGTGCACAGCCATTCCTGAAGCAGTCTTTCCTGGCCACTAACTACTGGGTGCATATTACCCCTGTCCTTTGATTGCCTTTTCCCTTACAGCCTAAGTTCTCCTTACAGCCTAAATTCCCTAATGTAATTACAGTACCAGGGAGTCTGAGGCACACTTTTGGGCACAGCAGGTCAATCTTTTCCCTCGCATCCCACCTTGACTACACATCTGGCTGCGTCTCTGTCATGACGTAAGGCACCTGCTCTGCTCTAGTATTTAGCACTCTTGGCTGCCTGATCAAGGCTTCACTATCCCTGCAGCGCACCCAACAGGACAGTGATGCCTAGGGAACTGAGAGGCTGCCCTGTGTCTCTGCCTGGCGCTGGCCGGCTTATATGCCTCTAAACAGTGAGTCCTGCCTATGCAGACAACATGGATGATTAGTTGGAAGCGCAACTCTTAAGCATAATCTTTATTTAGTCTCCATATTGAAGGCTAAAAAGTAAAGGCTTGTAAAAGCCTAAATGACTGGAGGGTTGCCTGAATTCCTTGTCAGCATCCATGAAGTACCCACTCCAATGTGCCTTGCCGTTTTTCTTTTTGATTTTTTTTTCTTTTGAAGAGGCCTTGTAGAAATCCTGTTACACACAGACCGGCCTCGCTGGACCTGAAGGCACACACACCTTCCATCCTGGCAGTAGGGAAGGAGAGGCAGGCAGATTTCATGTGAGTTTGAGGCTAGCCTGATCTATATAATGATTTTCAGCCACCAGGTGCTATACAGTGAGACCCTGTCACAAACAAACAAACAAACAAACAAACAAACAGTGGCCAGCCTGACCCTAACCAAATAAATATTGGAACACACCATGAGAACTCCTAAGCCGGCACACGCTCTGCTTAGCCATTTGAAGGTGCTTGTAATTCAATGCCTTTCAAATCATAGGGTTTTATTTTGTCTTGTTTTTCTTTGCAAATCCCTTACAGATGTGGGAGAATAGATTGACCAGCCCTGGGATTATTATTTTTTAGAAGTGTTGCCCTTTCAGGCTTATTGATTATAAGTCATGTACTTCACATAGTTTCGAAAGGTCTCATAAATATTCAGTTTTCAGATGGTTGCATTTCCAAGCTACTGATTCTGAGTTGGTCTTATTAGCTGTGTGTGGACCCATCTCTGCGAACGCTCTGCTTCCCTTCTGATATTAGAGTTATCACTGATACACTGGGCTAATTGCTAGCTCTCCACCGCTCTCCACTCCCATTTAGGCTTTTACAAGCCTTTACTTTTTAGCCTTCAATATGGAGACTAAATAAAGATTATGCTTAAGAGTTGAGCTTCCAAAAAAGAAAAAAAAAAGAAAGAAAAAGAAAAAACAAGAGTTGTGCTTCCAGCTTAATCATCCACGTTGTCTGCATAGTCAGGACTCGCTAATTGGAAGCATATAAGCTGGCCAGCACCAGGCAGAGACATGGGGCAACCTCTCAACTGCCACCTGAGAACGGAAGGCAACTTCCAAACACCCAAAGACCACAAGAGTTGTGAGGAGGGGCAGCCTAATCAGGGCTAGTGGCCTGGGGGTACGGGAGAGGAACTTAGCCAGGGACAAGCCAAGTCTTGGAGAGAGAGAGAGAGAGAGAGAGAGAGAGAGAGAATCAGGGGAATGGGGGCCCTCCTCACACCCTCCCCTCTGGCCAGTGCCACACACTGGTTGGACTTGAGAAGGCTGAGTGGATGAATGGAATCTGGCCCAGCAGCTGTCTCCAGTGAGATTCCTGGCACAGAGCAGTAGAGCAAAAGGTATCGAGCACATCTGGGGGGTCCTGCGAAGATGCTCACCAGGGCCATGCCTGTGGAGACCAAGTCAGGGAGGAACAGACTCAGACAAACTGAACAGCACCAACTCATAGCCTGCTCTGGTGCAACCCTGCTTTAATGCCCTCAAGACATTGCTTCCACTCTATGTCAGGGATGTGGTCCTCACCAAGAGGTTACTTACATAAAGGATACGGTCCACAGGGATGTGGTTTACTCAGTAGTATTCTCTATTCCTGAAGAAACTCCACGGTTGTCACAAAGAGTGACAAACAGCAACAGCTTTTGTTTCCTTAAGGGAACTTTCCTCCTTTGATTTTAATGTTTCTGTAAAAGATTTCACAGTGCAGCAGAACAGGGTCTCAGGACCAGGAGCAGAGGGCGGACTTGTATTTTCCAGTCTGTCTATGTTTTTAAAACATAACATATTTATGATTTTTCATATTTTTTGGTATATTTTTTCAGCATTATAGTATTTCCTGACATATCCACCTTACAGTATTTTATAAGCATCTAATCATTAAATCAAATCATTACATTCTCATGAGGTAATGAAAAAGCACTTTCAAAAGAAATACAAGGCCTAATTAATGCTTTCAAACATACTGTCCAGAGTTCACAGGCTGGCTCTGCCAAGAAACTTGGCAGAACTTGTAGAAGGAAACTTTTCACCTAAAATATCTATTGACTTTATTTCCAGGTTCTTCTGCCCTTCTCTCTCCCCTCCTCTCGTCCCTTCTCTCCTCTCCAACTCTTTTGTTTTGTTTTGTTTTGTTTTGTTTTGTTTTGTTTTGTTTTATTTTGTTTTGTTTTGTTTTTCTGCCAGGGCCTTGCTATGCAGCCCAGGCTGTATTTAAGGTGTTTCTGCCTCAGCCTCCTCAGTTCTGGAATTAGAGGTAAACCATGCCCAGTTTATTTTCTGTGTTCTTGATACTCTGGCACTTGGGGCATCCCGGGAAGACTGCTTCTCCCAAGGCTAGCCAATTCTAAGAGATAGCCAAGCCCACCCACCCCAAGAATGCCTTGGACATTCAGACCAAACAATTCAGAGCCTAGAGTTGTATGCATTGACATTTTCCCAGCTGTCCCCAATCACCCATGACACCAGAGAGAAACAACTTCAAACAAGGGAGCCAGGTTTCTGCTGGCTCACAGGTTCTAAGGTTCCAACCCACAGTCCCTTGACCCACTGCTTGGGACTTGTTCTTAGCTAAAGTATCACATGGCTGACGCACGTGCTGGAGGAAGCTACTTGGGGCACATTCCCAAGAAGCGTGGAGTTCAGGAAAGACCATGGACAAGATATACAACCCTCAGTCCACGACCTGCTTCCTCACGTCAGAATATTGACTCAGCACGGAATTCATTATGTGATCATCAGTTAATAAGATTAGAGCACCCATGAGCCAAACAATTCTCATAGTCCTACCTGTGAAAGTCTTATACTTTGGACCAAACCTTCAATCCATATTTCTTTGGGAGACATTTCATTTTAAACCAAAATTTCATACCAGGGCTTGGACTGCTTCTCTAGCCCAGAGCCTATCAAAATTATCCAAGACTGCCCATTCTAAGCCTGCTTGTTGTTCCTTTCCTCCTGGCCTAGTCCTTCCCTCCAAACCCCCAATGAAAATTCCTGCCCATGTTCTGCGCCCCCTACCCCCCAGCTTCTGCCAACTTACTGGCCCACTTCTTTCTCATGTGACCTCGCAGCATGCTCTGCTTTTGGAGTCTGTGAACCCAAACTTGTTCCCTCACGATAATCATTCCTATGTCTTAATATCTCTCCACAGAAGACAGAAGCAACACAGGGTGTCTTAACCCAGTACTGCCCATCCATGATGTCTTTTACAAAGGCAATGGTTGTTTTAAAATATAAACTGAGTGGATGGATTAAGTGAACATTAGACTGAGGGCTTTACTGATCAAAATACACATTTGGCATTTAACAAGCCCAGCTCTGTTGAACTTCTTTCTAGAATAGATCAATAAGCTTATTCTTCTAGCACAATATGTAATTCCAAAAGTACATGTTGGGGTTCTGTGCTGTACAGTCTCCATATTAGATCTCCAGTATGATAATCTGTAGTTTCATTGGGGAAGTCCTAAAGAGTTTTTTAAAATGACAAGACTTGGGTTAGTATATTGCAAAGTATATAAATGTTGGCAAGTGTCATTCAAGGGCAGAAGTTCAAATTGCAACTTATCAAGTTCCAATGGTTTATTAGGATAGGAGAATCTGTGACACAGAGGTCGTGTGTGTGTGTGTGTGTGTGTGTGTGTGTATGTGTGTGTGTTGACTTAAAGCTCTTGGACATACTACCATCAGCATCTACCAAACAGCCACAGTCCTTTGTTGTTGTTTCAAAAAAAGGTCTTAAGATGGCGGCAAACCCATTTTTTGAGGTCTTCTTCCATTTCCTTCTTCAGAGTCTTGAAGTTCTTGTCATACAGATCTTTCACATGTTTGGTAAGAGTCACCCCAAGATACTTTATACTGTTTGAGGCTATTGTGAAGGGGGTCATTTCCCTAATTTCTTTCTCAGCCTGCTTATCCTTTGAGTATAGGAAGGCCACTGATTTGCTTGAGTTGATTTTATAACCTGCCACTTTGCTGAAGTTGTTTATCAGCTGTAGGAGCTCTCTAGTGGAGGAGTTCTTTGGGTCACTTAGGTAGACGATCATGTCGTCTGCAAATAATGATAGTTTGACTTCTTCCTTTCCAATTTGTATCCCTTTGACCTCCTTATGTTGTCGAATTGCCCGAGCTAGTACCTCAAGTACAATATTGAAAAGATAAGGAGAAAGGGGGCAGCCTTGTCTGGTCCCTGATTTTAGTGGGATTGCTTCAAGTTTCTCTCCATTTAGTTTGATGCTGGCTACCGGTTTGCTGTATATTGCTTTTACTATGGGGGTTGCAAATTGGTACAACCACTCTGGAAATCAGTCTGGAGGTTCCTCCGAAAACTGGGCACCTCACTTCCAGAAGATCCTGCTATACCACTCCTGGGCATATACCCAGAAGACTCCCCACCATGTAATAAGGATACATGCTCTACTATGTTCATAGCAGCCCTATTTATAATTGCCAGATGCTGGAAAGAACCTAGGTATCCCTCAACAGAAGAGTGGATGCAAAAAATGTGGTATATCTACACAATGGAGTACTATTCAGCCATTAGAAACAATGAATTCATGAAATTCTTAGGCAAATGGATGGAGCTAGAGAATATCATACTAAGTGAGGTAACCCAGACTCAAAAGGTGAATCATGGTATGCACTCACTAATAAGTGGATATTAACCTAGAAAACTGGAATACCCAAAACATAATCCACACATCAAATGAGGTACAAGAAGAAAGGAGGAGTGGCCCCTGGTTCTAGAAAGACTCAGTGAAACAGTATTCAGCAAAACCAGAACGGGGAAGTGGGAAGGGGTGGGTGGGAGGACAGGGGAAGAGAAGGGGGCTTACGGGACTTTCGGGGAGTGGGGGGGCTAGAAAAGGGGAAATCATTTGAAATGTAAATAAATTATATCGAATAAAAAAAAAAAAGATGGCGGCAAACCACAGCGTCTCTGATTCTATCTCCTGAGTGTGGGGGCTGCAGGCCTGGACTACTTTGGTTTTCGGTTTCATTTGACTTTAAATCCATTGGCCACTAATTAGCAGGAAAGCTTTTTTTATGTTCTTCTGCTCTGCTTCCTTGGCGTTGCTTTAAAGGCTCTGCATTACCCATTTACGCTGTCTGTACCAGTTTATCAGATTTCCAGAATGTTCTAACCTTTACTATTTTTCAATAAAAAAATTTGATGGTATTCTTTTATCATTTGCATGGCTGTGTACAGTTTAATGACTGAACGGCTTTTATGGGTATTTTGCAACCTAATGTGCGTGATTACATTTAAAGTTTAATATCAACTGTAATGGAGTTAAAGATTGTAGGCTTGGGACGGAGTTGCTAGGAAACCTTTCTAGATTTTTATGCTTTCCTGAATAGGATTTCTGGAAAAGCGAATCTGTACCTCTCTGTTTCTCACTTTCTGGAGCACACAGACTCCCCCGTTAGCCTCCTTGCCTTCCTCCTGTTTCCAGAGGACTGTTACCTACGTCTGCACTAGCTGCAGTTATTAGAACAGTCTTCTGTTTTGTTCTTGTCTCCAGGAATGTGACACTAAGACCAGATTCACCTACGTTTTATTCGTTTGGTGGCTTGTAAAACTCCTGCCAACCATAGCATCTCCTCTGGTTCATAGTCCTGAGACGAGGTAGAGAACAGAGGTGAGGAGCAGCTCGTAGCAACAATGTATCCGGCCTTACCCAGCCCGGAGCTGAGGCACCTCTCTTTGATTCCTTGTTATACATTATAAAAAGTTAAACAAGAGAGGAAGTTCTGGGCTGGCTCCTGCCTTTTCTCAGGCCCGCTGTGAATACACAGTATCGGCACTTGGGGGACTATCTACTAATTCAAAACACTAAGGCAGGAAAACATTTTATCCACCTCCAAATTAGCCAAATTGAGATCCCACTGAGTTAAATTGCAAAAACAAAAGGTCATTTGGGAAAAGCAGAGCCACTAGCAACCTGAGAACTGTCACATTTAAGGCCTTGAGTTTCTATGGAAGGGAGTGCTGATTTCACTCTGTAGAGCAAGCTTCTAAAGAAGCAAGAAAAGCCATCTCCCTTCCCCCTGTTCCCCAATCAACCCCCCCTCCTGCTTCCCTGTCCTGGTATTCCCCTACACTGCTGCGTCGAGCCTTTCCAGGACCAGGGGCCTCTCCTCCCTTTGATGTCCAACAAGGCCATCCTCTGCTGCTTATGTGTCTGGAGCCATGGGTAACACCATGGGTACTATCTGGTTGACGGTTTTGTCCCTGGGAACTCTAGGATTACTGGGTGGCTCATATCCTTTTTCCTCCTATGGTGTTGCAAATTCCTTCAGCTCCTTGGGTCCTTTCTCTAGCTCCCCCATTGGGGACCCTGTTCTCAGTTCAACGGCTGGCTGAGAGTGTCCCCCTCTGCATTTGTCATGCACTAGCAGAGCCTCCCAGGTGACAGCTATATCTGGCTCTGGTCAGCAAGCACTTGTGGGCATCCGACAATAGTGTCTGGGTTTTATAACTGTATATGGGATGGATCACTAGGTGGGGTAGTCTCTGGATGGAACAGGGGTAGGGGAGATGGCTTATGGGATTTTCGGGGGGGGGGGAAACTAGGAAAGGGGAAATGTAAATAAAGAATACAACTAACAAAAATACAATTAAAAAATAAAACATACAATCCTCCCCCTGCCAAAAAAAATTTCTTCTAAGTGTTAGATATTTCTGCTCTATTGGGTATAAACTAAACATTAAAGAAAAATGGACACTGAAAAAAAAAAGAAGCAAGAAAAGGCTTGTAGGATCATGGCTGTACTGGTGACTTCATGCAGCAGTCTTGTGAGGCTAACTAGCTCGTTGACAGACTATATGGAAATGACACAGTCCAAAGTTTCCTGGAAAATACAGAAGTAGAAAAGGAAAATAAATATGCCTTCTCATTAGCAGATAAAGCCTGAATTTACCCCCATGCCATCTCTTCTCTACTGATCTACTGGTCCGACCCTCCTCCTAGGATGGAAATTACTATAGCCTGGTAAACTGGTAAATGGAAGCACCTCTGTCATAGCCTGTGTTTCAAGACTAACATTCAGTGTTATGTAGGTTAGAGTTTGCACTAGTCATCCTGTTCCACAGAGAGACATAACCAGCCAGAATAGATTATCTGTTATACATAACACTTCAATTAAGCACCCCAGTGTTCTCTGCAGAGGCATCATTGGTATTTGGAAATGAGTGAGTACTTTGCTGCTGCGAGTTGAGAGTTGACTGAATGTATACCACAGCGTTCTTAGAGCATCTTTGGCCTCTGCCCAGACACGCCTGCTCACTTGCAGCAGTTTTAACAGCCTCCATATACTGTTAAATGGGCTCTGGAGACAAGGCTGGCCTCTAACCCACAGTCTTTGGGAACTAATGATATGGGGAAATTTGGCAATGATTATGTACAGCTTTAAGACTTCACGTGGCTTCTAATATAACAGTTCCAGGTCATCCCAAGGAAAATTTTATGGGTACAGATGCTAAGACTTATAAGAATGAATATTTATTATAGTGTATTTATAATTATGTAAAGTTATCAGCCAAAATATCTGACTAAAGGCTTGGCTAACTAGATTATGGTTTATCATAAAATGGAATATTTAATCAAAGGAAATCGCTTACAAAATGCTATTAAGCAAACAAAGCATATTAGAAAATAATAGAATCTTAGTTTTCTTAGCAACAATAACAACAAAGGCTCAAAAGAAGTAGGTGAGAGATGCAGTTTTGGAGCAATCACAGTGGATTTGGTCCCACTGTTCATGCCCTGTGACATGTTTTATTTTTCCAGTTGTTTTTACATGCAATGCTAAAATGGAAAGACTTATATATGTCTTAAAAGGCTAGCACCAAAATTAAGTGAAATTATGAGAAATATTTGTTGCCTTGTAAAGACTTGGTAGAAGCAAAAAGTCTGACATGGAAGCTGGAAGCTGATAGGTCCGAACGAGGAAATCTTCGAAGGGAGAGGCCAAGCATAGGGTTTCTTTTCTGCTCTGGACCCAAATTGAAACTCCACATTAACTGCTGCTTTCACACCATCTTTCAAAGCTGGGAGCGGCTTCCCCTACTGCAGCTCTTGCGCACGGCTGACGCGGAGTTCCTATCCAAAGAGGGTTCTTCCTCGGTGGCCTCCACATCTTCAGCACAGAGCTGTCTTCTCTAGGTGAGGGGGGCGGGAGCGAAATGGAGGACTGAGTGGGAGATTTTCTAGGCCAGCTCAGGGAGGGCACAAGCTCCCATTTCGTTGCTACTGTACTTACAGAATACCTGCAGGGCACCTTTATCCTGGGCAGCTTTATCCTACCCCAGTACAGTCGGTTCCTGCAGCCACTGTCCAGCTCAAAGTCTCAAGCAGTGAGCTGTCCTCTCCAGTGAGTCTCCTCCTTCCCCAGGGCAGTGCCTCTGATCAGGGCCCCTAATACACTGTCTGTTAGGCAGTCCCCAAAGGATGGGTGAGCTAGAGAGTGCTCCCTGAGTCCCTTACTGGGCATGCGTAGCAGCACAGGGATGAGAGATTAGGACATGACCCTCTCTATACCCACTCCGGAACCCAGCTGGGGAAGGAAGCTACCAGCACAACACAGCTGCTTACTCTTGTCCATGTGACCCCTTTCAGGTCTCGAATAGAAAGATGTGGGGCTCATGGGATAGGGTAAGGAGCTGGAGGCTGAACAGTATGTGGGCCCTGGATTGATTAGACTTCATATTCAAGGCATACATTCAAAAAGAAAATTGCTATCAATTTCAAGAAAATAATTTTAGAGCCTTGAACTTTATAGGTTTGGGGTGCAGTGTGATTGCACTGGATACCGGCTCGTAACCCAGGTTGAGGCAGGACCAACGCTGTGACTTTAAGTGTAAGCGTGAATTATGGGAGCTCATGAGATGCTCCGTGTGTCCAGATGCTTACCCCGTGAGCCTGGTGACAGGTTCAGATCCTGGAACTCATGTAGTGGTGCAAGAATGGACTCCCTAAGGTTGTCCTTGCGTGTTGTGGCATGTGCACCACCTCCACCATGCACACACAATAATAATAATAATACTAGTAGTAGTAGTAGTAGTAGCATAGTAATAATAACAATTCATTTAAAAGAACGACTGATTGGGATAGAAGGGTAATTGTTTTTCATTCTTTCTCCTAGTGCTTCTTCACTTAACTGACTCACACTTTTGGCTTCTGTCATTTGTTTTGACTCATTACTCTCTCTCCATTAAATTGTGAATTTATTAAAGGTATAGGCTATGGCTTTCCTGGCTTTGGAACACTCTGTGTTAGTATAGCACCTAACACATGATATGATTAGTACACAGACACACACACACACACACACACACACACACACACACACATATACACACACACTGAATACATGGGAAAACAGAATGCAACTGTTAGGTTGGAATACCAGGTTAGAACAAGGGCTTCAGGTAATGTCACTGACCTATGCCAAGGGTCCTTTCATTTTCTCATCCACTGGTACAGGATGGGTTCAGGTATATGGTGGTCCAGCCTGGGGAAGTTAGAGAGAGGAAGGCACAGAGAGCAGATGTTTCATGCATTACCAGTTAGATTATGGAGGATAAAAGCAAGAGGCAGCTAATGAACTATGGCTCTAACAGGGCTGGACTGGAGCTTTGGGAAAAATCACGAGGCCCAGGTGCATCATGGGATGTATGTTTATTAAACTCTAGTGCTGATACTTTTCAGGAGAAGCAGAATGATTCCCTGGAGGAAATATGGAAAGTCAGACTGAGAGCTTCTTGGTGCAGGGCAGTAACTCAAGTCAGATTAAAGTGTGTAGAGAGCTTTTGGGGTTCAAGCCTTTGGGGACAGCAAATGCAAGCCATTCCCACTCCCACTGTCTCAGGGAAGCACTTAAGGCTTTCCCATCTGGACTTGTGTCCAGAACACTTTCCAAGTCACCAGACTTTTTCTTTTTCTGCTACTGGGGGCTGGAGCTGATGACCTCACCCATGCACGTGAGTCCCATCAGGTTCTTGGTATGTTTCCGTTCTCTGCCATTGCTTTAAAACCACTCAACACACGGGAAGGATGAAGCTCTTCGGGAGTCATCAGTGGTCAGTTGTGTTAAGCAGTCGAATGACATTTCAAAGGACGGGTCACAGCACTTAGTGCTCTGCAGCTCAAGGGAATGGAAGGCAGACACGCATGTGCCCTCCCCCCCAAGTCCTCGGAGCTGCAGGCTGTCAGCCCCTTCCCCCTTTAGTCTCCTCATCTCCCTCTGCCTGGCGCTGTTCTCTTTGTTAGCATCCCGCTCCTCTAGGTCCTTTTTGTTAGGGTTCCCAGCTTTCTGGCCAGCTTCTCTCCTTCCTACTGCTCACCCTTATCTTGCCTGTCTTTTTGCGTTTCCTCCTTGTCTTCTCCATCTTTCTGATAACATGAAACCGATAAAACATTTAAATAAGGATTCACTCCCAGCTTTTTAATATCGAAAGCAAAGTGTAAATCTCATACAGCCCCCCAACCCTGCAGAAAGCTGCTTCTTTTACTACCACATGGCCAGTGACTGGGCCTTCTCTTCCATTTAAAAATCAGGTACATGGGATATTTGTCTTCCCTTTTAAGTACACAGAGTTTAATTAGATTTTAAACTGTTACCCCATGTGGTCTTCGGTTGTAAAGTGTTTTCTGTGGGACAGTGTCTTATAATATAAAAGGGACTTTGCCTTCCAAGAATGCTGTAATAACAATTGGCAGGAACAGTGTCGTTTAAATACTTGATAGGCAACACCCAAGCTTTATTAAAACGAGGACAATGGTAGACATCTCTTCTTTGGCACTCTCAGAAGCAGCGTGCAAGTGGCCATGCCACCAACAGGCCAACCTGTTTTTTTTGGGGGGGGGGGTCTTGCCTCTGTTAACCCTTTGTCCTTGCTGGTCAGTGTACCATGCAGAGAGAGGAGTGTCCCCCATTCTTCAGTATATAAAAGGAAATACTTTTTGTCTTCCTGAATGCTCCAGGATGTATGTGGGATTTGATCACCTCTGTTGCGATTATAGACCTTCTCTTTTAATGTCTTAACGCTCTATAGAACATGTTTATTCATTTGTGAAATCCAACCATGGGGCTTGCTTTTGCCCTCCTGTGACAGCACATCTGAGGGAAAGTCTCTGGGCTTTAGAAGCTAGGTAGCAATGTTTCCGAGAGCTGACATTTTCTCTCTAGAGTTTTACCATCTTCATCTTTCTTTCTTCATGATTCCTAGCAGAACCTGACCACCCCTGCTTTATGGAAGATATTTTTATTCCTTGATAAAAGAACCCATTCATTATAGGTTTATTTCTAATTGCTAAATCCCAGGCCATATTGTCCACATATCAAACAGAAAAACTTAAATAAGTGAGCTCCCTATGTGAGCTCTGTCATCATGTTCTTTGATTCACTCTAAACAAACCTCAAACCTCCATCTTTCTTTTCTTTACTTATCTCTTCTCTTTACTTATCTCTTTTCTTGTGTAGTTGCCACTTTTTGTAAACTACTGTGTCTGAGGAGACATATATAGCAAAATATCCATCATAATACTTATTACTGCTACAGTAGAAATGCCATTTAACTTATTTCAATGTTCTCTTTGCAGGAATTCCATCTATATAATATCTGCATGGTGCCTTTAGAATGAGCAGAAATGTTTCCTGTATTTGAATATTATTTTGTGCTTGGCATTTGTGCAGAATAATCTCCTTTATTTTCTTCATACTCAGAGAAGAAGGAAGGGTAGGTATTATCCTCTCCACATTTTATTTACTAGGAAAGAAACACTGGGGTGCCACTGGGCCCTAGAGTCAGAAACAGGCTGTTTAGTCCCTCTCTAAGACTTAGAGATCTAATAAACAGCTTCTGTTTTTTTCTGCTCTGAACCAAGTGAACTGCCATAGTTCATTTTCAGCTGCTATTAGAAAATGCCTGAGATAATGTAAATTCATGAAGAATAGAATTTATTTATTTCAGAGTTCTATATGCTAGATGGTCCAGGAGCATGACTGGGCATGGGACTGTGAGGTCCTCCTTGCTACACCATGATGTGATAGAGGACATCCTAATGGTGAGTCAGAGAGGATAACATCATAAGGCTTCACCTTTATCACATCGTCTAACCCTATTATCTCCTGAAGGCCTTACTTTCAAATATCATCTATGTGTATTTGGGGATTCAGCTTCTAACACAAACTTGTGGGGAAGATATTCAAACCAGAGCAGAATGCATATGAATCATCAAAGTATCATATAATCGGTAAAGCAGACATTGGCATGTGCAGTACATTTACAGGCACTTGAAACATTCAGTTCCTGAATTAGATAGATATGCCCGTCCAGGTTCAGACAGTGCTGAATGAACAAAGTGACCCCACACAAGTAGCTGTTCCCTTGGAGGTTATGGCCTTGAGACAGTGTAAAGTTTGCTTCTTGCAAGGGATCTGGCTCCTGAGAAGGAAGGGCAGCCAAGAAGGGTGGTCTATACAGTCTCCCTACTCCTTACTCAGGCAAATGACCAAGTCTTCTTGAAGAGGATCAAGGAGTGGGACCCATGGTCGGAGAGGTTAAGGAACCTCTTGTGGGATCCAGTGAAGGAAGAATAGTTTCTCTTTTTCATAGACATCATAACTCCGGACAAACATTCATCCCTGACACAGAGAATCACCTTTCCCCCCTCACTCCACAACAGATTCCTTTCTGTCTCATCTTCCTCAGAGTCAGAGGACAAGGCTAAAGCATGGCCATCATCTTGAAGTCCACTTTCACCCCCTCCCCTTGTGAGCTCCATCATCATGTTCTTTGATCCACTCTAAATAAACCTCAAAGCTGTCCATCTTTCTCCATTTCTATACAAGACGGTTGTGTAGAATCACATTATGCTCAAACCACTGTCATCTTTCATCTTTCCATTGACACGTCTGCTAACAGGCCTGTCTAATTTCACTATTTCCCACATCCAACAGAATGCAGATGAGGCACTGGGAGTTAGGAAGCTGCTCTTCTGTGTGGCAGTGGGAGGGAGGGTCACAACAGTCTCCAAGGGGTCAGCTTATTTAGTTGCTTTTATTCTGACAGTAGAAGAGCTGCTGGCAGAGAGAACACACATCTGGCATTCTCTGTACTCTGCACCTCTGGAAATGCCAGCAAATGGTTTTTCTTCTGTTTGCCTCGTGATCTTCATACGCAACATGGGGGAACTCAGAAAATGACTTCCAGGATGTTTTTCACTATGAGAGAAAAACCTCTACAAAATGTTTCTGCCCAAGAGTTTTTGAATGAGTAGCTTTGTAGAAAGTCATGTTTAGGACTAAGTGAGCCTTGTGCCTGCACGTCTCATAGAGTGACTAGGGTATACTCTAGAGGATCACAGATGAGGGTCAGGGATGTCATTGGATTACAAGTGAAGACAAGGCCACCTGTAATGAAGAGTTACTTTGAATGAAGTGTAATGTCTTTATCTATCATTGGGACAGTTGGTGGGAGGCAATTCCTTGGTACTGTCATTTCATAACATCTATAAGAAAAAAATGATTTTGGTTCAAGTCTCCTGCAGGGCCAAGGTCCCAGCTAGATTAGTGGAGTGTTTCCCTTGGTTTTACAAAGTTCTGGGTTCAATCCCCAGTACCACATAAACCAGGTGCTACCCATAAGTAGTCGATAGTAGTTGATAGCTGCCGGGGGAGGGAGAGCCACTTTTCTTTTAGGCGTGGCTATTGGCTGTGCCTGTCCCAGTGGGTGAGCCCATGCTCATCTGCATGTGGCAAGTACTAATTGTGCTATCAAAAATACAGATGAAAAAGGAATGAGAACATGAAATTGAAAGAAAGATGCATTGAGAAGGTGGCTGGGAGCCTAGAAGGAAGTAGGAAGGACAGAGTTGAAAATGGGCATGAATGAAATACATTTTATACTTGGAAGAAAGTTGCAAAAAAATAAAAACCCCAAATCCCATGGAAATAAGGCAGATCCTATACATTAGAGTAGTGAGCAAACAATACCGACTTCCAACTAAAATCTTTAAAATCTACAACTCAGTTGTTGCAGCTTAGTTCCCACTGCCTGCTCCTCCAACTGTGAAAAATCTCCAAACATCTCTGAGAGCCTGTCAGCAATGAACAAGTTAGTTAACCATTGTGAGAGCTAATAAGGCATCCATGAGCAGTTCACAGACTGAGGAAAACAGGAAACCTGTGAGGGAACCCAAGATGGCCCAACTACCTAGCTTTCCCTAAAGTAACTCACATTAAACTTGATCTGCCTAATTTGAAAGAGGCAGCTGGCCCCTGAGCCTCTTGGTTGGATATCATTTTACCTCAGCAGACTATGATTTTATGGTTCTGGAGTCTTCCTTCTACTTAGTGCTCAAGATACTTTTAAGTCACTAGGGAAGCCTCGATGGTTATACCAGAGAGCTGGCTACCTTCTCCACATTATATTTCTATAAACTAGACCATAAGCTTCAGTATTGCTCTAATTTGTAAAGTTTATAACAAACTCCCCTCTCCAATAACTCCCTAAGTGAATAGAATTCAACCTTATAAAGCCACAAGAAAATAATTCTGTTGATAAGATTTCACAGGAATATGAAATTCAAAAATCTGTAAGGAATGCTGTGAAGAATCTGTTCTAGCGATTCACATCTGTTAACACTTAGTGGGCAGTAATTATCTGGAAAGATATCATGTTTGGAGTATTTGGAATAAAGGACCTTGAGACTACATCTCTACAATGTTACTTGTTAATGTCCCAGATGGCAAAAAGGAAAAAAACAAAACACAATGAAACAAACAAAATAAATAACAATAACTAAAACACACAACTCCCTCCCCCAAACACCATCAGAGGTAATAATAGCTATACCACTATTGTCTTAAATATTTAAATTAACTCAGATCTCATATCAGCTTTATGAAAGAGTTCTGTTACCAAAATTGATAATTGGATAGTTTGTTTCATTTTGATCTGTTTTTGTTTCTACCTTTTGGGACATCAACAAGTAGCATTAACTTAAGAAAGTTAAGTTAAGTTAACCATTCTTAAAGTTATATAAAGTTATGAAGTTGGAAATCAGGGTTTGAACCCAGACTGAAGATTAAATCCATGGCCTTATGCATGCCAGGCAATCATTGTACCACCCAAGACACAACTTCAGTCCCAGTTTGTCTTTTTTCTTTTAAAGATTTATTTACTTTATGTATGAGTACATTGTAGCTATCCTCAGACACACCAGAAGAGGGCATCGGATCCCATTGCAAATGGTTATGAGCCATCACGTGGTTGTGGTTAGGAACTGAACTCAGGACTTGTGGAAAAGCAGTCAGTGCTCTTACCCACTGAGCCATCTCTCCAGCCCCCCAATTTGTAGTCTTAAGCATCATGAATTGCTGTCTTTGTTGTGGTTTGTGGACACTGATCAAGGGCTCATTCAACATCTTTTCCCAATGCCCTTCACCAAAGCTATGAGACAACTTTGACAAGGACCTATCAATGATGTTTCTAGAAATCCTGTTCTAAGTAAGTAATTTTAGATTTTGCAATCCTCCTGCCTCAACCTCTGGGTGCTGGGAGTATAGACATATGCCACAATGTTTAGATGTTTGTTTTTATTTTGAATGTGGTTTTGGATCAGAATAGCCCTTTGTGATTTGTGTAATATTTTAGAATATACTAGCTCGGTCTGTCCTTACTTGTATGAAAGGTGGAAATTATCATCCTTATCAAGCATGTGGAGAAACTGAGGCTTGGAGACGGTAGACAGTCCAGAATTTTGCAGCTAACGAGAAGCAGACCTGGGACTTAGAACTTGAGAGCTCAAGAGTGTGAAGCCCACTTGTAATTCCAAGAGCTTCCTAGTTGACAATGAGGTGAAGCATTTACTCAGGGATTATACCGGGAAACCACAGTCTGCACGGGCATAGCTGTGTGATCAGTATGTATATACAGATTTAATCACAAAAATGTCGACATATTATGCTTTGTGGAAATAAAGTAAAATTTGTCTTTCAGATTCTCTTTTGGTCATCATTTCTATGAGATGAACTATGCATATTAAAAAAGATATTCACAATTCAAAATGTACCTAATCTTCAAGCTTTCAGGGAATATATTATTTCTTTTTTATTAGAAAACAATTATTATAGTTTTCCTTCAGCATTACATAACATATCTAATTACATACTAAAAAAAATTAAAGGAGTTGCCCCTTTTAGCATAGTTGTTAGCATCTGTGGTTGTGATACTGGAGAGAGACCAGGGCTCAATTCTCTGATGGGGATACAAGCTGGTATTTTGCTGTTAGTGATGAAGTTAGGACATACTGAAGGGGCAGAGGCAGGAGAATCATGAATTTGAGGTCAGCCTGGATTACATTATTGTCATTGATGTGGGTGCACAGGCAAGTAGAGCCAACAGGTGGTTAGCCAGGAACTGGGGCACACACGCACTCATCTCTGACTCTACTTATCTCTTTATGTGTATCTCTGTCTTTCAGCCTTCTCTCTGTATTTCTTCTTTCTGTATTTCTGTCCTTCTCTCTCTCATGTATGTGTGTGAGTATATATGTATATGTATGTGTGTATGTATATGCAGTGTGTACATATTTATGCGTGCTGTTTGTGTGTATGTTGTGTATGTATGTATGTGTGTTCATTCTATGTATGTGTGTGGTGTGTATGTATATGTGTGTGTGGTATGTGTATGCATATGTATGCATGTGTGTATGTATGTGTGTATGTGTGTGCATGTGTGTATATGTGTGTGTTGTGTATGTATGTATATATGTGTGTGGTGTTTGTATGTATGTATATATATGTATGTGTGTATGTGTATATATGCATGTGTGTATGTGTGTGTGGTGTGTGTGTGTGTATGTATGCATGTGTGTATGTGTGCTGTATACATATATACACATATCTGATAATCCAGATCAGAAAGAAAAGTCAGAGGCTTCTGGCACTAAAATATATATTGCGATGAAAGTGACATCTTCAGGATTTGTAACAGCATACGGTTCATGCCTGTGGCTTTCAGTGTTCAGTTGTTCAATAGAGAAACAGGAGACAGAAGTATCATACCAATTTCCCAACCCCACATATAGAAAGTTGGTCTTGAGAACATCGACCAAATGAGGCTTCCTATGAGCTTAACTTGCAAATGAAGTAATTATGGGATTTAATGATTCTTCTGACAATAGGGGTCACAGCTTTCATTTCCCTGAGCCTAGATGTAACCAGGTATCTGTGCCAGTTATTTATGCATGCATACACACACACACACACACACACACACACACACACACACACACACTGTTCGCAATAGTCATGTGCAGTGGGCATTATTGACTCCATTTCACACCCAAGGAAAAACCCCGATCTGAGAGAAACTGTGCAACTACTCTAATAGAAATAGCTCACCAATGATCAAGACAAAGTGCCCGACTTTAAGTGCTTGACTTGAGTCTAGAGTTTGGCCTCTTCACATCTGGGGTTATTGCAGAGTCAGAAATGTGTGCTCTGGGCCTCTGGCAACATTGTTGTTAAACGAAGCTCTGAGCCATAAAAAACCCAGGCAGTGTGGTAACAAACAGTAGTCCACGTTCAACCACATGTGCTAAACAGAGACAGAAGTTAATGCTGTCTGTCCTTCAGGATAGCTAGTTCAACAGCAGGTCTCTTCTTTAATCCTGTTTTATTAGCCACCTGGGAAACTAGATAATTGCAGTCTGGAGTGATTTGGGGTTAATCCTCTTCCTCTTCATCACTGACTCCTGCCCCACCCTGGCCCTCCGTGACATTCTTCCTTGTCATAAGTTGCAGCCACCATGCTGAGAACAGAGGAAGAGATGAATGTGCTTCTGAAATTCCACAGGGGCAGTGAAGGGCACACCGTGTTCGCCACCAGCTTGTGACTTTGATACAGTACAAAGTATGACATGCAGGCATGGAAACCCATAGTCACAGACCAGCGACAGTCCTGGTCTTGATGGGATTTCCTCGAAGGTCTCCTCTGGGCCTCATAGGTTTTGTCACAAGCCCAGTTCCTGGCTAACCACTTGTTGGCTTAACCTGCCAGCCTCACCTGTGGGCTCACAGTAACCACTGACAAAGCAATGATGCAGCCCAGGCCTCAAATTCATGACTCTCCTGCCTCTGGTCCTTCAGTAGGCGTGAGAGTAGCCAAGCGACACTTCCAAAGGAGAATTAAACTCTTTGATACATTTAACAGTGATATCTTTCATACAAAGTATTATGGAAACACTAAACTCCCAATGTAGACTTAAGATAAATGTTAGCTTCTATTGCCTTTGAAAAAAATTGTATGAGAATAATTAGTAGGTTTTATCCAGTTAAAGATTAGTAGTACTGTACACGCTTTCTTTAGAGGAAGAATATAATACTACATATTTTAAATGTCTGATCACTTTTTGTGTCAGTCTGTATTTATTGGTTAAATTAAACTTAAAATTACATATCAGACATTGGTATGAAAGTTACAGCAATTATTCAGATAAAAGCTGTGTGCAGAGGACTGTGAGGAATGACAGGGAGCCTGTGATGAGCAGTAATGTCTGTGTGAGAGAAGGGTAAGTAAGAAAGTCAGTCACATGGAGCCCACAAGTCTCCGAACGCATCCAGGTTTTGTACCACTAATTTTACAGAGCTTAGTGGTTTAGTCATGGCATTCCTACTGTTCATGCACCTCTAAGACACGCCTCTCAGAATCCTGCAGATTACAATCAACATGTGTGTCTAAAACATGCCTCTTAGAATCCCCTGCAGAGTAATACTAAAGGCAAAATGAGTACCAAACATACCAGTAACAGCATGATCTTTAGACATTCCTTTTATCTCCATTGGATTATTTACTACCTTTTAGGAAGTGCAAACTGCACCATATAACCAACTGGGAGAATACATGAAATATACGTGTTCAGCACAAAGAATAAGAAAAGAGATAAAATTCTAGTTGTGTCAGACTAAATCCCAAGACAATGCCATCAGCCCTGAAGCCTTCTGCAATCCCTACACAGAGTTTTCCTCCTTGTAACCCTGTCTAGTTAGTATTGTGTTGAATCTTATCTATTTTCTTATGTTAACCCTCACATGGCTTTGCTACCTATATGTTTCTATCTAATATGAAATCTCACTTCACCTGCTTTTCAGTTTCTTCTAATAAGTGGTTCTCAACCTGTGGGTCTCAACCCCTTTGGGGGATAAAAGACCCTTTCACAAGAATCACTTAAGACCATTGGAAACCACAGCCAGTTACATTACAATTCATAAGTAGCAAAATTGTAGTTATGAAGTAGCAACAAAGATTATTGGGTCACCACAACATGAGGAACTATATTAAAGGGTTGTAGTATTAGGAAGGCTGAGAACCACTGATCCAGGTGGAACCATTCCACATCTATCTATCTACTTCTTTTCTGCACAATATCATTTTTTCAGATGAATTCATGTTAAAATATTTAGCAATGCTTTTTACTACTAAAAAATGTTTGTTTTTATACATTTCACTTCACACATTCTACTTTTGGAGATTTTAAAATTATCCTTAAATGTTTTGATGTGTTGAATACTGTTGCTATCAACATTTTGCAAATGTCTTATGGTTTACCTGGATAAAACCTAGCCAAATATGTCTTCAGAGCCTGGAAATTCATTATTTAACATTACAAGGGTAATCCTGAGGATAAGATTACGTTCCTGATATTGAAATGGCAGTGTGTGATTCTGATTTTCCTGACTCCACCTTTGAACTGAACACATCCCAATCACCCAGGACAATCTCTCCATTTCAAGATCCCTCATCCATTTTGACTGGTATGGCCTTGTGCAGGCAACCACAGCTGGTGAGAGTCCATGGCTGTGACATTGCTGCCCTGACCCAGCACTTCTGACTCTCTGGCTGCCTCTCTTCTGTGATGCTTCCTAAGCCTTGGGTGCAGGGCTTGTTATGGATGGACACTCCACTCCATTCTCTGCACATTCGCTGGCCAGCACTCTGTACTAGCTTCTGTCCATTGCAAAAGGACAAGTCTTTGAGGTGGGGCAAGAGCTGCACTAATCTGTGGATATGAGGATAACTATTTAGAAGGCAGGTGAGCACTACATCAGTTTAGCAGTATGGTAGCAGTAGGTTCTCCCTAGAGTCTATGGCCTCTTTGGCCAAGGGTTCTTAGCCAGGTTTATACTACCAGTCAGGCATTTGATCCTCTTGAATAGCCTTAAGACCACCACTCAGCTGTTGGTTACCACTGAGACATTAATGGCATTATCGCACCATTGGGCATATCTTGCTGAGCCGATTGCTATCGTAAGCCTCAGAATTGAAATATTTTTTTAAAGTTTTGCTAATATGGTTTCTTGAAAAGTGGTGTTTCATTGTGTGCTACTTATGTCTTTTGCCTTTGCTTCTTGAGGTAATTCTGGGGATTGAATGTGGTCTGTGTGCATGCTAGGTTATTGATCAACCACAGATTCCACTCTGGTTTTGCTTCAAATTGTCCTCATCATTGAAGTAGGCAGCCATCCATTTCCATGGGTGTAATTTAACTCCAATTTACAATAGCAACATTTAAAATCTTGGACTTAGGTGATTATTTCATGAAACATCTTCTGAACATGTAAACTTACCCAACATAAAAAGACTTCTCAAAAATACCTGGTGATATTAGTGCTTAAACCAGCTTTGGAAAAGTAGGGTATTATTTTCTATTTTGTTCTGAATTTTTTCCTTAAAATAATTTTTGAGACAGAGTCTCACCATATAACTATGAGTGACTTGGGACTTGCTGTGTAGACAAGGCTGGCCTCAAAGTCATAGAGACCACTGGCCTCTGCCTCCTGTGTGATGGAATTAAAGATATATACTACCATGCCAAGCCTTCTGTTTTTCTTCCATTTTCTGACCTATTTAAAAATATAGCGGAGGGGATAAGGAGATAGCTCAATGGGTAAAGCACTTTTGTATAGGACTGAGGACCTGAGTTCAGATACCCATAATAATACATAAAAGCTGGACACAGCAGCACACATCTGTAAGTGCAGCACTGGAGAGCCACAGATCCTAGGGTGGCCAGTCCATCCAAAGCAGTGAACTTCTGGATCAGTACGTGTATTAGTTATGGTTCTTTTGCCGTGAAGAGACACTATGACTAAAGCAACTCTATAAAAGGAAGCATTTAGTTGGGGATTTGCTTATGGTTTCAGAGGGTAAGTCTATTTCCATCATAGCAGGGAGAATGGCAGCTCAGACAGACATTGAAGCAGTATCTGTGACTTTTATGTTCTTATGTTTAGAGGGAGAAAAGGGAGAAAGAGAGAGGAAGAAAGAGAGAGACTGTGCCTGGTGTCATTTTGAAGCCCCAAAGAGCATCCTCTGTGATTCACTTCCTATTCCAAGACCACACCTACTGCAATAAGGCCACATCTAATCCTCCGTCTCAAATCGGGCCGAGGTCTGATGATTAAGAATTCAAATATATGAGCCTGTGCGGCCATTCTTATTTGACCACCTAGTAAGAAACAAAGCCTCCAGCAGTGGAGGAGTGTTCCTCTTTCTCCACATTCTCGCCAGCACTTGTTTTCTCCTGAGCTTTTGATCTTAGCCATTCTGACTGGTGTGAAGTGAAATCTCAGGGTTGTTTTGATTTGCATTTCCCCGATGACTAATGTTGATGAACATTTCTTTAGGTGCTTCTCAGCCATTCAATATTCCTCGGGTGAAAATTCTTTGTTTAGCTCTGTACCCCATTTTTTAATAGGGTTATATGTCTCTCTGGAGTCTACCTTCTTGAGTTCTTTGTATATGCAAAAAAAATGCAAGGCAGGGAAGTGATTGAGGAAAGACATCCTGAAGTCAACTTCAAGCCTTTCCATATGTCCACATTGATCACACACACACACACACACACACACACAGTAGTTTCGAAGATATAGAAGTAGTATAAATGAAAACTTCAAATGCAAGACTGTATTTTAAAGGGAGCATCTTGTCAAGATGTTCAGATGGGCTCTTATGTAAGCTTCCCCCATGGGAAAGAAGAGTTCCCAAAGACAGCTTGTTCCTAGCATTCTCTGTAGGACAGCCATGGCTACCTCCAGTAACACTAAATTACACAAAAATGAGTACACTCTCACTCTCACTTAAATATCCAGTTCCAGAATTTGTTCGCTTATGCTGCTCTATGTGGCATTCTTTTTTTTTTATTAATTTCTTTTTTTAATTTTTTGTTTTTAATTTTTAATTTTTTTTATTCAATATATTCTTTATTTACATTTCAAATGATTTCCCCTTTCCTGGATCCCCTCTCCCGGAAAGTTCCATAATCCCTATTCTCTTCCCCTGTTCCCCAATCTACCCCTTCCTGCTTCCCTGTCCTGGTATTTTCCTACACCGCTGCACTGAGCCTTTCCAGGACCAGGGGCCACTCCTTCCTTCTTCATGGGTATCATTTGATATGTGAATTGCTTCTTGGGTATTCTGAGCTTCTGAGCTAATATCTGCTTATCAGTGAGTGCATTCCATGTGTGTGTGTGTGTGTGTGGGTGTGTGTGTTTTGTGATTGGGTTACTTCACTCAGGATGACATTCTCCAGTTCCATCCACTTGCCTAAGAATTTCATGAATTCGTTGTTTTTAATAGCTGAGTAGCATTCCATAGTGTTAATATACCACATTTTCTGTATCCATTCCTCTGTTGAGGGACATCTGGGTTCTTTCCAGCTTTTGGCTATTATAAATAGGGCTGCTATGAACATAGCAGAGCATGTATCTTTATTACATTCTGGGGAATCCTCTGGGTATATGCCCAGGAGTGGTATAGCAGGGTCCTCCAGTAGTATCACGCCCAGTTTTCTGAGGAACTGCCAGACTGATTTCCAGAGTGGTTGCACCAGCTTGCAACCCCACCGGCAGTGGAGGAGTGCTCCTCTTTCTCCACATTCTTGCCAGTCCTTGTTTTCTCCTGAGCTTTTGATCTTAGCCATTCTGACTGGTGTGAATTGAAATCTCAGGGTTGTTTTGATTTGCATTTCCCTGATGACTAATGATGATAAACATTTCTTTAGGTGCTTCTCAGCCATTCAATATTCCTCAGGTGAAAATTCTTTGTTTAGCTCTGTACCCCATTTTTTAATAGGGTTATATGTCTCTCTGGAGTCTACCTTCTTGAGTTCTTTGTATATCTTGGATATAAGTCCTCTGTCGGATATAGGGTTGGTAAAGATTTTCCCAATTTGTTGGTTGCTTTTTTGTCCTTTTGACAAAATTTTGACAATGTCCTTTGCCTTACAGAAACTCAGTAATTTTATGAGGTCCCATTTGTCAATTCTTGATCTTAGAGCATAAGCTATTGGTGTTCTGTTGAGGAAATTTCCCCCTGTGCCCATGTCCTCAAGGGTCTTCTCTAGTTTCTTTTCTATTAGTTTCAGTATGTCTGGTTTTATGTGGAGGTCCTTGATCCACTTGGACTTGAGTTTAGTACAAGGAGATAAGAATGGATCAATTTGCATTCTTCTGCATGCTGACCTCCAGTTGAAAAGTTCTGTGTAATTCTGATAGCTTTATCTTTATATGTTACTTGATCTATTTCCCTTACTGCTTTTAATATTCTTTTTTTGTTTAGTACATTTGGTGTTTTAATTATTATGTGACGGGAGGAATTTCTTTTCTGGTCAAATCTATTTGGAGTTCTGTAGGCTTCTTGTATGTTCATGGGCATCTCTTTCTTTAGGTTAGGGAAGTTTTCTTCTATAATTTTGTTGAAGACATTTACTGGCCCTTTAATTTGGAAATCTTCACTCTCTTCTATACCTATAATCCTTAGGTTTGGTCTTCTCATTTTGTCCTGGATTTCCTGGATGTTTTGGGTCAGGAGCTTTTTGCATTTTTTCATTTTTGTTGACTGTTGTATCAATGCTTTCTATGGTATCTTCTGCATCTCAGATTCTCTCTTCCATCTCTTGTATTCTGTTGTTGATGCGTGGATCCATGACTCCTGACTTATTTCCGAGGTTTTCTATGTCCTGAGTTGTTTCCCTTTGTGATTTCTTTATTGTTCCTACCTCCATCTTTAGATCCTGGATGGCTTTGTTCAATTCCTTCACCTGTTTTGTTGTGTTTTCCCTTAGTTCCTCCAGCGCTTCTCCCTGTTTACTTGTGTTCTCCTGTATTTCTTTAAGGGAGTTATTTATGTCCTTCTTGAAGTCCTCCATGAAGCCCTCCATCAGCATCATGACCTTGTGATTTTAAATCCAAATCTTACTTTCCTGGTGTGTTGGGGTATCCAGGACCTGCTGTTTGGGGAGAATTGGGTTCGAATGGTGCCATATTGCCTTGATTTCTGTTAGCAATGTTCCTACATTTGCCTTTTACCATCTGGTTATCTCTGGTGTTAGTTGGTCCTGCTGTCACTGGCTGGTGCTTGCCCCTCCTGTGTGTCCTTAGGCCTGTCTCAGCAACCATGGGTGACCTGCTTTCCCCTGGCACATATTGCTGTGGTGCTTCTGAGTTCCTGGGTGCAGGTGGAATCCTGCTGGGGTGTGTCCAAAGCGATCCTCTACTCTGGTGATCCCTGCCTACTATTCTGCCTTAATACACAGTTACAGGAGCACAGGTGGTGGGACCTCATCCCCAAGTATGGGACTCCCTCTACCTGACTCCCTGCAAGGCAGATGACTCCCAGCAGGGTAGGTGCCCAGCTGGCTGGCTGTGTTGTTGCTGAGCTCCTGGGTGCAGGTGGAGTCCTGGCAGGGTGTGTCCCAGGTGATCTTCTACTCTGGTGATCCCTGCCTTCCAATCTGTTACACAGTCACAGGAGCAAAGATGGCAGCTGAGAACCATTCTCTTGTAGTTGTATTTGGGTATATAACTCTGTGGCCCCGATCAACTCTGGGTGCAGGTTGTGCTGGCTGTTTCCTCCACACCGCTGGGTGTATAGCTGGCTTCCTGTGCCACTTGGAGATGGTACGCTGTGGCGGAGGATGTTCTCAATCTGGAGGCAAAAACCAGAAGGCTCCTGCCAGGGGCCTCAGGACAGGATCCTCTGAGCTGCAGGGCAGGTCTCACCTGTGCTGGCTGCCTCCTCTGCACTGGATGCTGAGTGGATATCTGGCTTCCTGCGCCACTTGGAGATTTATGTGGTATTCTTTAAGTCTTCTTAAATCCTGGCAATGAAGTTGTTTGGCTATTGTCTTTTAATTGATTGATATAGCCTATTGCTTATCAAACATTAAATCCCTTAATAACCTAATTTTCATAAAAATCTCGGATATTGTTTTGATATTTGGGTGATAACAATAGTGCGACATCTAACTTCTTAGCATCTATCACCTACACAATTAAAACGCATGCACATGAGAGTACTGTTGGATGACGTTTATCATACTCTTGTGTCCTTCTGTTATGGAACTCTGTTCTCCAGGAATAATCAGTCTTGAGATCAGAGCAACTGTGATGACTCCCACCCACAAGACACCACATGATTAGATTACCAACATTCCCCTAAAGCAGTACCTAAGACACCCCGGGGGGGGGGGTTGCTCACTAGTCAGCACAGGTATCAGCTAGTCAGAATTGGGTATGTGAGGCCCATCCCCTCTGAGGATATATAATCAGTCAATGGTTACATGGGGGTAGTGGGAGACATTTTCTTTGATAGCATAACTGCCTTTAAAGTAATCCACATTCCTGCAGATAACTCTACACCCCTGCTCCAATAAGTAACTCCAGCTGAACTCATTGATCCACCAACCTAAACTTAGGGGGAATCCTCACTTTGATTTATTGAAAGTGCTGCATCTAAAGTCAATAGATATTTACTTACATCTTCCCAGGAGAAGTCATGCAAAAGCTGTTGGCAAAATCTTTACACAACTTTTCAATTATGTGGCCTAGTCAACCATTGTATCATGAATAAATATATCCCCCTGGGGAGGAGGTCTGAACAAAATTAACTTGAACAGCATAATATTTTCTCTTTTTTTCATTCTTTTTTTGCTCAATTTTTGTTCATTATTTTTATACACTCCCTATTTTATTCCTCACCCTTCCAACCCCTGTCCACCCTCTGATTGTTCCACATCCCACCCCTCCTCCCCTCCCCGTCTCCACGTGGATGTCCCTACCCCTCACCCCACCTGACCTCTACTCCCTGGGACCTTCAGTCTGTTGAGGGTTAGGTGCATCATCTCTGAATGAACACAGACCCAGAAGTCCTCTATTATATGTGTTCTAGAAGCCTCATATCAACTGCTGCATGTTGCCTGTTTGGTGGTCCAGTGTTTGAGAGATTCCAGGGGTCCAGATTAATTGAGACTGCTGGTCCTCCTACAGGGTCTCCCTCAGCTTCATTCAGCCTTCCCTAATTCAACAGCAGGAGTCAGCTGCTTCTGTCCATTGGATGGGTACAAATATCTGCATCTGACTCTTTCAGCTGCTTGTTGGGTCTTCTGGAGAACAGTCATGCTAGGTCCCTTTTTTTGTGAACACTCTATAGCCTCAGTAGTAGTGTCAGGTCTTGGGACCTCCCCTTGCCCTGGATTCCACTTTGGGTATGTTGTTGGACCTTCTTTTCTGGGCTCCTCTCCATTTTCATCCCTGTAATTCCTTCAGACAGGAATAATTATGGGTCAGAGTTGTGACTGTGGGATGGCACCCCTATCTTTATTTGAATAATCTCTCCAACATTTTCTGTAACCAGTTGACAGCTGTCAATAATGTTCATTGAGAAACTTCATTTTGTAGGAGGACCTACTTAGTGTCCCAACAATCTACTCTTATTTGAAATACATTGGGGACTTCTTTTGAGAAGGCCACAAACAGTTTTTTCTACCGTTGCAGGGATTTTCTTGTCAACTGGATGACAAAAATTTTGTCATCATACTCACAAGAAAGAGACTCAGACTTCTAAGCTATCCACTGTTTATCTTGGAGGTCTTGGAGCACTGTGCTTTCTTCACGGAGACATGAGTCTGAGAAAGAAAGCATTTGGGGAGACAGGGATGCATACTGGTCCCAAGGACCCACCCAGCAGGTGGGAAGTGGTGTCAAGCTACTTCCAAGTCTTTTGTACAGCACTTGGTGCCTGGTTGCTTCTAAGCCAGGCTGTCAGGACTTGCTTGTGCCATTTGCACCCAGGCATGTCAACCAGTTCAAATTACAGTAGCTTTCTTTCTTTCTTTCTTTCTTTCTTTCTTTCTTTCTTTCTTTCTTTCTTTCTTTCTTTCTTTCTTTCCTTTCTTTCTTTCTTTTCCTTTCTTTCTTTCCTTTCTTTCCTTTCTTTCTTTCTTTCTTTCTTTCTTTCTTTCTTTCTTTCTTTCTTTCTTTCTTTCTTTCTTTCTTTCTTTCTTTCTTTCTTTCTTTCTTTCTTTCTTTCTTTCTTTCTTTCTTTTCTTTCTTTTCCAGAATATCAGCTACTGTTAATTTTCAGTTTTGAACTTTGGTCCTTTTGGAAAATCAGGATGCTTTGTTATGAGAGAGGTTGTGATGTTTTACACTGGAGCCAGAATCAGTCTGAGTTGAAAGAGCCATTGGACATATTAAGACATTGCTCAACTGGGCTATCTGTCTATTCTTTGTTTTCTGGTTTATTTTAGACAATATCATCAAGTTCCTTTAGTGTTCTGGGCAGCATCTCAATTGGGCCTAATTTTGATGATAGTTTTTATTTCCAAGATGATGACAGCTTAAAGAACTAACAGAGCCATTTAGTTTCAGGCTAGCCTAAACCTACTTATAGCCTTCTAAACTACAGAGCACAATGACACGTATTTTTAATGTTTACATTAGGACTGACTCATCTCCATCTTGACAACTGTCATCTGGTATATTTTACAATCCAGTGACACAATGTTCTCTCTCATTGGATGGCAGTTTTAAAAGTGTAATCCTGTCCTGAATAGTTACCCTCTCACCCCTAGGAAACTGTGTTATTTTAACTGCTTTCTAAACTACTTTTTAAAAATATGTCTTTTCTCATGTCATAATAAACAATCACTAATAATATATAAAATAATAACCTATAACTTCATATAGTATTATGAGGTCACATACTATAATAGATTGCTCATTAAATATTCAGGTATTATTTGATTTTTCCTATAAATTCTTAAAAATGAAACTAGTGAATTGAAGAGTATAAAACTTAAAAGTGTTTATTACTAAGTACCCAGTTCTTTTCTATATGTAAGTTATGTTATCATCATCATCATCATCATTTAAACATAGGTAGGTTATTTAAATTGAAAGTAAATAATAATACCTGGGCCAGAGAGATGAGTCAGTAGGCAGCAGTGCTTACTACTGAACAGCAAACCTGACTGATCCCTGGATCCTATGTGGCAGAAGGAAAGATTGAGCTTCTGCATGTTTTCCTCTGACTTCCACAAATGTGCTTTGGCTTATATATTCACACACACACACACACACACACACACACACACACACTACATGTGACTTTCTCATCTGCTAACTTTTTTCTATTTTAGAACATTTTTTACTATTTTAATTACTGTTTTTAAATCAAAATTAGTATTAAAGATCTCTATTTTTATGATGTTTGACAAGAAACAATGGTCAAACACATTTAAAAGTACATTTTATTTTAGGTTGTAGTTAAAAAATGTTTCAGAGCCTTGAATGTTTTAAATGCCTTAAATAAATACTTTAAATAAATGACTTTTTGTTAAATATTAATAGCATCTTCTACATAGAAGCAATAAAACTCAGGAATGTAGTAAAATACATGATGGTGAGAATTATATCAATTTGGAATGAACGTGAAAAATATCAGGAATTTACTATTACAGTAGTTTACACATCAGTTCTATTTGGATGTTGTTTTACAGGTTGTTTCATAGGTTGTTTTCATGGTAAAAGAGGTTTTCAAAATACCATGCTGGAGCGGCCCTTTTTGGAGTTTTAACAATAGATAATACTGACTCTCCTGACCCTGCCCTGGCCTTTGTGCTTTGGGGTCTTGACTTGGTTTTCATCCTCGTTTCTTGGTTCCCGACTGCTTAGCATCTAAATCACAGCTCTTGTGACAATCACTTCCTTATTATATCTGCAGGCCTCCTGGCCTTCCTGGCTGTAGCTTTCCTTCGGGTACTGGTCTTCTCATAGACAATTAAATTCTCCCCTCTAGAGTTTAAAGAGTGCAGTGTGGCACTTAACTCCATAACACAACTGCACACCAACAGTACATCTATGTAGATGACCATGGTACCCATTAAAGCAACTTAAGAATTTATCATTTTTCTGTCTACGACCTTACCAGCACTTGGTTTTCATCTGTGAGGTGGTTCTTCCATTTGTAAATGGTTTCTGCCTTTGAGGTGTATTCAGCGTGAGGAAGATAGATAATAAATGACAACAGGACAGGATGGAAAGGAAGTGCCACTGAGATCAGGAGGACAGAGAGTGACAGAGACAACAGAGATGACGTCAGTGGAACTGAAGGGACTGAGGTCCCCCAATAGCACCTGGCCATCGTGATTGCTCCAAAGCTTCACATTAAAAGTTTTTATGGTGTCTGCTAACCTCTAATGCAATTTGGAAGGCTTACGCACAAGACAACTGGCTCATCTTGTATTCTTCAGCCAGAGCTGACCTTTACCTACACAGACTGCCCCACAGTAACTCTACTCCTGAGTCAGACTGGGTCTTCCAAAATCATGGAGAGGTTTTGATAATATTCTTACTATTCAGAACGCTATATCTTATTTGTGAAAAGATTCAGCAACAAGACGGTACTCTGCAAACATGCTAAGAACAGAGGTAGTAATTTTGTACTTTTCCCAGCCAGAATCTAATTAGGAGGCACGAAGCATTAGGTCTCAAGTTACTGTTTGTGATGTCCTTATTTTCATGCGGTATAGTCTCAAACTTTTCATCAATTCACAATGATTAGTTGTTTCTACAGAGAAAGACAAAATAGAACATGCCAAATAACAAAAATGCTAATTTTTTTATTCAATATATTTTTTATTTACATTTCAAATGATTTCCCCTTTTCTGGACCCCTACTCCCCGAAAGTCCCATCAGCCCCATCCCTCCTCCTGTTTTCCCACCCAACCCTTTCCACTTCCCTGTTCTGGTTTTGCCCTATACTGCTTCACTGAGTCTTTCCAGAACAAGGGGCCACTCCTCCATTCTTCTTGTACCTCATTTGATGTGTGGATTATGTTTTGGGTATTCCAGTTTTCTAGGTTAACACCCACTTATTAGTGAGTGCATACCATGATTCACCTTTTGAGTCTGGGTTACCTCACTTAGTATGATGTTCTCCAGCTCCATCCATTTGCCTAAGAATTTCATGAATTCATTGTTTCTAATGGCTGAATAGTACTCCATTGTGTAGATATACCACATTTTTTTGCATCCACTCTTCTGTTGAGGGATATCTGGGTTATTTCCAGCTTCTGGCAATTATAAATAGGGCTGCTATGAACATAGTGGAACATGTATCCTTATTACATGGTGGGGAATCCTCTGGGTATATGCCCAGGAGTGGTATAGCAGGATCTTCTGGAAGTGAGGTGCCCAGTTTTCGGAGGAACTGCCAGACTGATTTCCAGAGTGGTTGTACCAATTTGCAACCCCACCAGCAGTGGAGAAGTGTTCCTCTTTCTCCACATCCTCGCCAACATCTGCTGTCTCCTGAATTTTTAATCTTAGCCATTCTGACTGGTGTAAGGTGAAATCTCAGGGTTGTTTTGATTTGCATTTCCCTAATGACTAATAAAGAACTCAAGAAGTTAGACTCCAGAAAACCAAATAACCCCATTAAAAAATGGAGTACAGAGTTAAACAAAGAATTTTCACCTGAAGAACTTCGGATGGTGGAGAAGCATCTTAAAAAATGCTAATTTTTTAAAAAGTGTAGAGCTTCATTTCTCAAGCATCTCCTAGACATGAATGTCCAGTGATAAGTTACCATGGTAAGGAGATTATATTATTAGGGTTACTATTGCTGTGATGAAACACCATGCCCAAAAGCAATATGGGGGAAGAAAGGGTTTATTCGGCTTATGTTTCCGCATCACTGTTTATTGTTGAAGGAAGTCAGGGCAGGATCCTGGATGCAGGAGAAGATGCAGAAGCCATGGAGGAGTGCTGCTTACTGGATTTCTCCTCATGGCTTGCTCAGCCGGCTTTCTTTTAGAACCTGGGACTACCAGCCCAGGGATGGCACCACCCACTATAGGCTGGGCTGTTCCCCCTTAAATCACTAATAAAGAAAATGCCCTGCATCCCTGGTTCTCAACCTTCCTAATGCTGCAACACTTTAATACAGGTCTTCATGTTGTGGTGACTCCCCTCCAAGTATAAAATTATTTTGTTGCTACTTCATAACTGTAATTTATTCTCATGTTGTGAATCATAATGTAAATATCTGATCTGCAGATATCTGACTTGAAACCCCCATAAGGGGTTGTAACCCATAGCTTGGGAACCACTATCCTATAGACTTCTTCTTATCCTACAGCTCAGTCTTCTAGAGGCATTTTCTCAATGGAGGTTCCCTTCTCTCAGAGGAGTATGACATGTGCCAACTGGACGTAGAACTAGTCAGCACAGAGATGTTTGTGAGCTGAAATTAAATGACTACTTACTAATTGATGAACCAACGGAAGCGATTTCCTTTTGATTCCTAGAGAGCTTGGTGATCTAGTGACTGTAGTTTCAATGTATTATTTATTTTAGACTTTGTGTCACTGTTAGATTCTTTATTTCACAACTCCATAAAGTATCTGAAAAATAGTGTAGTGGAAATGTGGAAATATGCTTTGGTTTAGTTTTTGGTGAGGTTCACAGGTGTTATGAAAGGAACATAGACTGGTCCATTAAGCCTTTAAGGAAAATATGACATACATGTGACCAGTGAATTTGTCCTGAAAACCCTGAAGTATTGAGTCTTTTTCCTACAGCTCCCAGAGACCTTGGATTTAAATAAACCCCCAATTCAATGGATTTTGATACTGCCTAACAGTCAGAAGTCAGATTCCTGGAGTAATCTTACTCACCACTATTTAGTATTTTATTGCTCTGGGTGAAGCTAGGGCATCAGTTTCCCAAAGGGTCCCAGGTAGCTGCAGTACTCAGGTGAGTTGCCAGGCTGTTCTCTTGCTATGCACAGAAGAAAGTATCCAAAGGGACATGGGCACAGGGGGAAAGTTCCTGAACAGAACACCAATAGCTTATGCTCTAAGATCAAGAATTGACAAATGGGATCTCATAAAATTACAAAGTTTCTGTAAGGCAAAGGACACTGTCAAAAGGACAAAACGGCAACCAACAACTTGGGAAAAGATCTTCACCAACCCTACATCCGATAAAGGGCTAATATCCAATATATACAAAGAACTCAAGAAGTTAGACCCCAGGGTACCAAATAACACTATTAAAAATGGGGTACAGATCTAAAAAAAGAATTTTTACCTGAAGAAATTCAGATGGCCGAGAAGCACCTTAAGAAATGCTCAACATCATTAGTCATTAGGGAAATGCAAATCAAAAAAACCCTGAGATTTGCACCAGTCAGAATGGCTAAGGTTAAAAACTCAGGAGACAGCAGGTGTTGGCGAGGATGTGGAGAAAGAGGAACACTCCTTCACTGCTGGTGGGATTGTAAGATGGTACAACCACTATGGAAATCAGTCTGGCGGTTCTTAAGAAAACTGGACATGACACTTCCGGAGGACCCTGCTATACCTCTCCTGGGCATATACCCAGAGGATTCCCCAGCATGCAACAAGGACACATGCTCCACTATGTTCATAGCAGCCTTATTTATAATAGCCAGAAGCTGGAAAGAACCCAGATATCCCTCAATGGAGGAATGGATACAGAAAATGTGGTATATATACACAATGGAGTACTATTCAGCAATTAAAAACAATGAATTCAAGAATTTTTTAGGCAAATGGTTGGAACTGGAAAATATCATCCTAAGCAAGGTAACACAATCACAAAAGAATACACATGGAATGCAATCATTGATAAGCGGATATTAATTAGCCCTGAAGCTCTGAATACTGAAGATACAATTAGCATATCAAATGATTCCCATGAAGAAGGAAGAAGAGGGCCCTAATCCTGGAAAGGCTTGATCCAGCATTGTAGGGGAGTACCAGGACAGAGAAAAGGGAGGGGGAAAGATAGGAGAATGGATGGAGAGAAGAGGACTTATGGGAAAAATGGGGAGAAGGGAACTGGGAAAGGGGAAAGCTTTTGGAATGTAAACAAAGAATATAGAAAATAAAAATATTAAAAAAAAGAAAGTATCCAAAGAGTGAAGAAACATCATGTACACATAAATTTGCTATAATGAACGAGCACAATCTTTTAGACGCAAATTCAGTGAAAATCCCCCTGGGATTAATAAAGTATTCTGTAATCACGTGCTTCCTCAGCTTCTGGCCCTGACCATCATAAGGGCCATTATGTGGATGTTAGACCTGGCAGGTTCGCCCTGGATTTGACGGCACATGCGTGGAGCTGAGAATGTTGTCTATAAAATCATCCTTACAGAAGACGTGGTGGTTAAGACTCTTTCTTGGTGTAATGATGGAGCATAGAAAATGTTCCCGTAGAGTGCAGAGGATGGGGACTCAATGCTCACAGATAAGCAAAAGAGAGCTGCTCTTAAGCGGCTCATGAGTCTTTGCCATGAGTCTGAGACCCGCCTGACTCCAGCACTGTTTAAGGGAAGCCCTTGAGTGCTTTCTCTTAGATAATGGGAACAAGGAATGGATGCTCTTTGGCTTTAAGCCTTTGTGTTTGTTTCTTTTCTCTCCCAAATGACAAAACTATCTGGCAAAGCATCCTAAAAGGAGGGAAGGCTATGCTGGATTAGAGCCACAGTTTCCAGCTGTGGCGCAGTGGATTCTGGTCCCTTGGTGAGGTTGATCATCTCAGTGGCTAGCGCATCTGGTACAGGAGAGAGGGCTTTCTCACCAAGATGTTTAAGGAAGGGGAGGACAAGAAGCCAACAGTGGATCAAATTTAGATTTTGGAGTCATGTCTCTGGTGGTCCACTTCCTCCAAATAGCTAGAACCTTCTAAAGCAGTGGTTCTCAATCTCTGGTTCATGACTCCCTGCAAATGACCCTTTAGCGGGGGTTGGAGGGGGCGTCGCCTAAGACCATTTGAAAACACAGATATTTACATTACAATTCAGTAGCAAAATTCCAGTTATGCAGTAGCAATGAAAATAATTTTATGGTTATAAGTCACCACAACATGAGGAACTATATCACAACATTAAGAAGGCTGAGAACCACTGTTCTAAAATTTCTCCAAAAGGCATGACCTGCTGGAGACCAAGCACTCAGCACAGGAAGGAGCCTGTGGGGGGGAAGGGGGAACGCTTCATCTTCATATGGTAACAGCCTTTTTATATGCTCTTAAAAACATGTTCTCAGGGCTGCTGGTATGCAGAGATGTGATGAACGACCACTCTTTTCCAAGGACATGAAGGCTTAGACTGCAGAGGCTTCGATTCCACAGCCCCAGTGAATCTTGAGGGTAGGAGCCTATTTTCTGGGTGTGCTGTAGCACCAGGCTGAACCAAAGATCTTATAGAAGGTCTTAAGTCACAAATCTTCAGGATTACGCTTTTTTAGGCAGGGGCAGTGCAGTTCTGCTATTTTGCTGAAAGAAAATGGTTTGGGGCCTTTTTTTTTTTTAAATGTTAGAAATCTTAGCTGAGTATCACATTAAAAAAGAAGAGGTCTGCCCAAAAGGCACCTAGAACCTTCTGCTTATGAAGTAGTTATACTTAAAATACTTGATAAGAAAAATATTATGACATGAAAATTCTTGAAGCCAGAAGGTCTATCACAATCCTACAAACTCATTCCAGATTTTAACAACCTTATTAAGGGAAACTTTGCCTGAAGTTATTAGATGCCCCTGTGATAGATCAGTTCTTGTTCCTCTGTCCTCAGGGAGAGGAACATAAATTGAGTACCATTGCCCTTGTTAAGTTGCGCCAGAGTCCTCTAGGCATTTGCTAGGTTCCTGCTCAGGTTTGTATTTTTAGAAGCAAATAAGTTCAAGGTCATGTGCTCCGGACCTTCTTGGTGCTGATCCTGCTTCCTCCTTTTCTGGCTGTTCATGAAACTCTGCTTCAGACAGAAAGCTATTAGGCAACATTTTCATTCTTACTAAAATAGTCTTTACTTTCTCTTTCAATTTTTTTCAACTAAAATAACACACACACACACAGACAGATAGACACACACACACACACACACACACACACACACACTCTTTAGGGACAACCCCGACATGTAGATAACCCACAGTCAACTAAACTTTAAGATGTGCACAATGAAATGCACATTCCCCACCTCTGAACCTGTTCTCACTTAGTGAATCTCCTCGATACTCACCTATGTTCCTGAAGAAGAAACAAGGAACCATGGGGGGTGTAGGGGAGTGTTCAAGTTCCTTATCTTTTACAGTTTCATCAATTCACAAAAATCCTAGTGATTCTGTGTTCTAAATGCGTTTTAACTCAGTCCATTTTCTACACCATATGCTACTGAGTCTCTTCCTTCCAACTCATTCTTTAAATGCAGCCAAAGCTGGCTTTTGAAAATGAAGACTTAGTCACACCACAACCCACCTTCTTAAAACCCTCTGGAATACTCTCCACACCCCCTGGATGCATGTGTGTATACACTATCCATCTTTTTGGATACACATTCTGTGGTGTGTGTGTGTGTGTGTGTGTGTGTGCGCATGGGTGCAGAAGGCAGAGTCAACCTCAGTCGTCATTCTTCAGGAGGCAGCCACCTTAGTTTTTAAAAAAAATTATTAAAATATTTCTTACAAAATGTATTTATTATGTTTTTCCTCTCCCAAAGACAAAAAGTATGAAAATCAAAACAAATTTAAAAAGAAAAGAAAATCAATAAGACCAAAAAAAATAAAAAATTAAAAAAAAGGCACCAATGTCCATGTCTCCGTGTCGACTATTCTCATGTGGCCTTGAATGCTTTGGAGATGGGTTTGGCCTAGGCCTGGTAGTTGGGCTTTGGTAGAAAAGAAACTTTTCTGCAGAGATGCAAGTCTGCTATCACAAAGGTTAAACACACAAAGGTCAGCACAGACAAGCCACATCTGTTCCAGGGAGACCTGTGTGTGTCTCTCACAGGCTGCCGCCCCGATCCACAGCACCAGGCTGCACCTCTTCTCCTTTCCCACCATTCTTCAGGATTTCCCCATCAACCCGCTCTCTGGTTTCACTCTTTAATATTTAGCAGTTCTCTTATTCACTGGAATTGGAGATTTAAAAATGGAAATGTTTAGTATTGACCGATTCCGGTTGGGATGGGTTGGAAGGCAGGCACTTTGAAAACCTTTTCACGAGTCATCAGAGAGGAGACCATCCCATACAGTGGCCAGAAGAGGCTCCCTACCTTGCATTGATTTACTGACCCTCTTTGTTCTCTTCCTATGTGGGCCTCATGTCTGTCTCAGTCTCCTCTGCCCCAGGAAATGGTATTCCCACCTTCACTTTTCTCAGATTAAAACTCAAGGCTCAAACTTTTAAACTATTTTCTCTATTTCATTACCCCCCACCCCAAGAAGTATTGTTGTCTTGCCTTCTAATCTCTCTGTTTATGGCTGTAACTCTCCTGCCCTTTCCCTGGCCCAGAGCACCTTCAGGCTTTATCTCAAAACTTCCTCCCAGGGTAGCTACTAGTCCAGCCCCGTATCAGCTACAAAAAGTTCTTAATTTTTAAAAATAAATGTAAATAGTTAAAGAAGAATAGATCATTCATCTCTATGATCTTAACATTATACTCCATTTGTTTTATAGACTTCTTACACGAGTGAGTTGGAGACATTTTTACTACATAGCATTAGTTAAGTATATTTTCATAAAATACAATTTTATTTTAGATAGTTCTTATAGTGGAAACACAGCATTGTTTACTATTATGTCTGCAATTTAGAGAAGTGAAAAACAAATTTGAAGATTAAACCTCAGCTTAGAATTTCTCTACTACTTAAAATTAAATTTATCATTTTATTTTAGGTGTATTAGTATTTTACCTGCACATATGTGCCCTATATGTACCTTCTGGACACAAGCACGGATGTTGGATCCCCTGGACTTGGAGTTGCAGATAGTGTGAGCCACCATGTGGGTGTTGGGAACTGAACCTAGGTCATCTGCAATAATCTTAATAATAATAATAATAATAATAATAATAATCTTAATCTTAATACAATAATCTTAATGACAGAGCCCTTTCTCTAGTCCCAAGAATTTGCAATACTGTGACAGACTTCAAGGAGGACTTCCGTCTCTATGTTCTTCCTCCTGGGATCTGGAAGTCAGTGTTGTGAACAGTAGTATCTCTCAGGCTCACAGCTTCTCTAGGGTGTGTAGAGAGCTGCCATCGATAGATCTAGATGAAGGGAAGAGCCGCTTTCTAAAAGCTAAACCCTGACTAAGCTTCTGCAAAGTTCTATATATGAATTAACAATCTTCGCCTTTAACCTTCATTACGAGGACAAATAGAGGAGCTATTTGGTCATATATCGTAGTAATGAAATTAAATCCCCTTAAGGGAAAGGTAAACAAAAGGAAACTGCTCTCCCATAATGTCTAGCTGCACCTCGGAGACTCCTAAGAGAGCCTGGGTGACAACCCAGCTCAACTCACCACAATATGGAATTCAGTCTCAAAAACTCCCAAATACAGCAGCTGTCAAATTTTACCTCAAAGGTTAAATTTTTATATTAGGAGGGAAGGTCTGTCTCAGTCGTGGGACTGACGCGGTGTTTTCTCCTCCTCTCAGATGGATCGCAGGAGAAGACAGAGACAATGAGGGGCACAGTCAGAGCTTCCAAAGCAGGCCAATAGCTCTGCAGGGCCTATATCCTAGTGGTTGAAATAACAAAACCCAGCAAAGGCCAACTGCAGGAGTGTCAGAGGCTTGCCTGACCAGGCAGCTCCGTGCTGGACTCTCTTTGGATGAGCATTTGGTTGGTGAAAGGTCTAATGAGAGTGGAGAGTGAGACTGTGAGGAGGACCGGCCTAGGAGGACTCCACTGTAGAGCAAGGGTGTGTGTGATCAGTCCACACTGACAGTGTATGAAAAAGCCACAGAGACCCTCTTAACTTGCATGCTAATTAAAAATAAACAATGAAATTAAAAATAAAATAAAAAACATAGAAAGACAAAAATAACATCCCAATAATCTTAATAGAAAAACCATTAAAATAATAAATATTATTAAATATAATTATGTGATTATGAAATGCACTATATAATATATAAAATGTGATACATTATATAAAATGTATATTATATAAATATTATGTATGATATTATACAATGTAAAATAAAATAGGAATAAAAGTAGAAAAGAAAAAGAAAACCACCACCAGATTATAATGCAGGCTCATGAACAAAACCCTTGACAACTTTCTTACCATTGTGACAAAGAACAGCCTGGGAACCAGCCTGGAGACTGTATGACAGGTGACTGCATGTCCACATTGTCCTGGGGTAGCTGGTTCTCCAGAAAAGCTGAAGCAATGTCAGGCCTTGTAGAGGATGCCCACATCGACAGAGTCCAGCCTCCTTATACACCCAGACACGGTTCCTCTCCAGAGAATCATTTTCTCACTTCCTAGCTGTTTTTTACAAAGAAGTAAAACTCTTTCACGAAGCGTCTCTTTATAGAGGTTCTCTATGGCTATTTCCTATCTTTTCTGTAGATAACCACAGCACACAGTCGATGTTTGTTTTTCTCATCAACACTTATATATCTTTGCTCCGTATTTGAATCTGTAAATGATACTTATGCAGTCATTAAACATTTGTCACATTATACACATGCCTTTGGATTGCAGCTTGCTTGTTTCCATTACTATGTTTTTAAAAGCTTCTTCAAATTAGATTTGTTTATTTGCTTTTATGTCGAGGGTTTTGCCTTTATGCGTGTGCACCACTTTTATGCCTGGTGCCTATGGAGGTCATAGGATCCCCTAGATCTGGAGTTACAGACAATTGTGAGCCAATATGTGGGGGCTGAGAAGCAAACCCAGGTCTTCTGTAAGAGCAACAAGTTCTTTTAACAGCTCTGCCAGTCACCACCACCATGGTTTTGCTTTTTGTTCACAGTGAAGCAAACAGCTCTAGTTTAATCAAACACTGCAGTATTGATATAGCGTGTGTCACGTCACGAGCTCCTACTTGGCTTGTTCATTTTACTATTGGTCATCAGTCTCATGCCTGGGCAGGTGACTCTGGGGTGTGCAGAATGCAGCCAGGAGCAAGCCAGTTAAGCAGCCAGGAGCTAGTTAAGCAGCCAGGAGCTAGTTAAGCAGCACTCCTTCTTGGCCTCTGCTTCAGTTCTTGCCCCAGGTTCCTGCCTTGAGTTCCTGCCCTGTCTCATCTCCATGATGGAGTGTGACCTGAGAACATAAACTGAAATGAGACCCTTTCTCCCCAAGTTGTTTTTTTGGTCATGGTGTTTCATCACACCAGTAAAAACACAAACGAGACCCACGTCTTGAGGGGCTTGTCTTGTCAGTGCCAGTTGCCTCGAGCCCTTGTGAAAATCAATAGCTCTAGATGGTCGGAGGGAGCTGAATGTGGTTATGTGTTTTAAGGGCTTTAACATGCGGCTGTGGATAGTTAGACAAACCTCACTCTAGCCCTGGGCTTGAAACAGCAAACTAAGTGCATCTTATCTCTCACCTTCCCGGAAGCACGTTCAGTTCCTACTGCCCCCTCAGCAGCCAGCCCTGCTCCTTCTCTCCCTCCCTCTTTTCTGTCCTTCATTTCTTCCTTCTTTATTTACCTCTGTTTTACTTGTAGTTCAAAAATATTATATCCACCTTCCCAGATATCCTAGCGTATACAACTTGAAATTAAGGATACTCTCTTAAATAACTCCAATAGCAAGAGCAGCATCCCAGCAGCAAAGCGTCCATGGAGGCTGTGACCTAACCTTGTTCAGCTTTGTCCCTAACACATCCAGCGAAGAGACACACGTTTCCTTTGGATTTCATACCTCTTTTCAATGGCCACGGCTTTGAATTTACTGTTGACATTATTTGAAGAATCCAGACGGGGGTTTCTGATGGAATAACTGCTTGTCAGCTTCTCTGTCTGTCTCCCCACTTCTCTCTTTCCCCCTCTTTCTATGGGCACATCTATATGTGTGTATGTGCAGGGGAGTGCCCCTGTTTTTGTGTGGATGTGGGTCAAAGGTCAACCTCAACATCAGGTGTCACTCCATGGGTCCACGTGTCTCTTCCTTCCCAGGACCTGGGGTCACCGACACACACAGCTGTGCCTGGCTTTTTATGGCATGCCAGGGATTGAACACATGTCTTGATGGTTGTATGGCAAGTGTTTCCCAAGTAAGTCATCTGCCCAGATCTTGTTTCCTAGTTCTCTTTTCCTAGATTATGAATTTTGCTATCCATTTGATATAAACACCCCTTGTTCTTAGGGCCATGTATCCTTCCCAAGGCATCATGTCGGGAGATGATGAGGCTATTTTGGTGTATTCCTGATCATGCCTAATTTAATTACTTGTCTAAGATAGAATCTGCCAGATCTCCTCATTATAGAACCCACATTATCATTATCATTAGTAAATATTTTAGGGTGGCCTTTGAAGGTCGTGTTAATATCCTGCTTAACATCCTTCACCTAATGGTCTTAGCCACCATTGGTGATCCTTGCTTATGATCATTGTTTTACTGGTAGTTGGCAAGATATTACATAATTGAGCTACTTATCCTTTTTGGAACCATTTTTGAGATATCAGAATGGATGCGTATTTTTTTTTCTTTTCAGAATAATTTTAATCCAACATAAACTACTTCTTTCCTGAATGTTTTAGTATTTTCTTACATATGTGATATATCGTTTTCTCATGTACTATTTCACACCCAGTCATCGCTGTGAAATAGTACATTTTATAAGAACATAGTGAAGTTTTCTCGGGACACTAGCCCTTTCCCTTTTTTTAGCCTGGCTCACAATTATCATGATAATTTATCATCTATTTTAGTCATTTCAACACAGCACCAAATCCATTCCTGAGAAGAAAAGCAGGGGAAGAGGGGAGTTTTTCCAGTGGCTCCCTTCCCCCTCACCTCTCACCGCCTTGCCCTTGCAATGAATGCTTTCTGTCTTATTTTTAGGACCGAAGATTCAATGATGAAATCGACAAGCTAACTGGATATAAGACAAAATCACTACTGTGCATGCCTATCCGGAACAGTGACGGGGAGATTATCGGTGTGACCCAGGCGATAAATAAGGTCCCTGAGGGTGTTCCATTTACAGAAGATGACGAAAAAGTAAGACTTCACGACTTGCATGACTTGTACTTTCCATTCTGATCGCTGATTGCTGCTCTTACTGAAAGGATGGGAATTATGCAAGCGGTTCTTCGATTAGCCTATTCACACATCAAAGAGCTTTCCCTACTCTGCTCTAGATGTAATGGGAGGCTTTTTTTAAAAAAGCATTTTATAGAATGGGATATAATTGGAGATAATCACTCCACTTTTTTTAAAGCCTGCTTTTCATTACAAGTCCCAGTAGTATTCTTGCTATTGCCCGGTCTTTCTTTTCCTTGTAAGTAAGCCTTTTAATTGAGAACAGCACCTTGACCATATGGGGTCCAAAGGAGAGCAGAGACTCTAGGAATATTACTGTTTAAAAAACTCAGTACTTTCTCTCATCATTTTAAACTATCACAGAGATTTGTTTTCTTAATTTCTATTATAAAACCTCAGTGAAACGAGTGCTTTAATTGTGTTTTGTAAATCTCCAGTAAAGCAAGCATTATTTTTGTTTCTGAAGGACAGGTGTCATTGGTAGAATTGACATACTTTTTGCTCTGGGACTTTTAAGGTATCTACTAGCAGTTTACTGCAAGATGGAATCTTCAAGGACCAAGCCCCGCCTTCAAGGCTTCTACCTTCACATGGAATAGAATCTGGCTGAAGTAAAAGCAAATCTCACGCCAGCTTGTTTAAGTTTGATGGCTTGTTTATTACTATTTGATTGAAAACTTCATAATGTAACCTCTGATGAGGCTCTGCTATTTACTAGTGTGGTTAATAATAGCACACCAATGCAAATGCTGTGGTACAGAGGGTGAACATGAAATATGGTTATAGTAAGACAGAAGACTTTTAAATGAAGAGAGTTCTTTGCTAAGGTCATTTCTATAGTGGAATTGAAAGAATTCAAATCCTTGTAAAAGTTTATAAACTCATAAAGCATCACAGGACCTTGGAGGACTTCTTATTGGTCCTCTGTATGAAGCACATGGGTTTGAACCATAGGAGGTGGGTGGATAAATCCCACATATTTTGTGACATGTAGGAGCTGCCTGAGGTGAGAGGCACAAGATGTCCTAATCTGACTGTATAGGAGAGAAGAACTCCAAGGGAGTTAACATTGAGATCTGTGATAGAGATAACATTGGATCTCTGAATCAAAGTTTCCATTGACAGTACCAAGAGACGCCGAAAAAGAGTTTGAAAACTGCTTTGCAATACATAGTGGTGAATTCAGAGATTCATGGGTATCCAGTGACAAGAAAAAGTAACGTTGAGGGCTCACCCCTAAACTATACATCCCCCTTCCCACATACATACACACTAAGGCTTAGTGAACCTTGTGGAAGCGGGACAGGAGATTGGAGCTAGAAGATAGGGAGAAGAGTTATAAAGTGCCTTAGGCAGGACACACCCGCTGTAATGATGAACTTGTAACACAGTATTTACAATTACTTATACTTGGCCTGCATAAGACGGGCCCTGTAAATGTGGTTAGGGAAAGGGCTCATGAAACCTACCCCTTACTGCTGCACTCTGGGCTAGATAGATTCTTAGAGAGGAAAAGTGATTTTCAGTTGTATTGTCCATTGCTAAGACCAGCAGGCTCCAACAGACAGCTCTAAATCCATGGGACATAAACTCTAAATCTGTGGCAACACAAGAAACCCTGGGTAAGCTCAGTGAGTTGGAAAACAAAACAAATTGATATAAATATGAGATTGTGATTTGAAGGGAAAATGAGGGAGTATGATGCACATGAAAGAGAGCAAGGGATGAGAGCCATCTGTACACATCATAAACCTCATGAAACAAACATTAATAACAAAACCTATATCATGCAACATAGACCACCTTAGCTAGTATAACACATGTTTTTGAGATGTCTAGGCAAAACAAATTCTCAGAAAGGTTTTACTTTTTTACGCATGTGCACAGCTGTGTGTTCGTGTGAGAGGTTTCATGTGACTGACTACAAGTGCCTGCAGCAACCAGGCACTGGATCTCCTGGAGATGGAGTTACAAGTGGTTGCAAGCTGTCAGCTATGGTTGCTCTGAGCCAAACTAGGGGCCTCTGCAAAGGCAGCGTGTAACTTTAAAACGACAAGCCATATCTCCAGTTCCATCAAAGCATTTATTTTGGCCATTTTTAAAACCATAGATAGCAAAATCCTGAGCTAATGTGTCTCCTTTCAAAGTTTAGATAGGATTTAGGGCTTGGGCCTTTTAGAAGGTAACAACTTACACACTAATGGTCAACTCTCTACCCTTTCACTCAGGGACCTGCTTATTCATTTGTGATATGTTTGCTTTCTGGACTCCTCTCCAGCTGGTTTATATAGAGGGCGGGGTTCTATAAGCTCTAAATGAGTAAGGGAATGTTTGCTCTGGGCGCTGTCCCTTTTTTGAATAGCATCAGTGTTTAGCTCTATTGAAAATTGGGCTTAGCGGGGTGGTGGGTCTTTAAATACCAGAATTTGGGAAACAGAGGCAGGCAGATCTCTTGAGTTCCATGCCAGTCTGATCTACTGAGTGAGTTCCAGGATAGCCAGGGCTTCACAGAGTCCTGTTTCGAAAACAAAACAGAACAAACTAAACAAAAAGAGAGAGCGGGAGAGAGAGACAGAGAGAGAGGGAGGGAGAGAGAGAGAGGAGGAGGAAGGAAGGAAGAAAGGAAGGAAGAAAGGAAGGAAGAAAGGAAGGAAAGAAAGAAAGCTGGGCTTTAGTTGAGCCCACCTTGGCTGAGAAGCACAGGTACCTTTGGAAATCTAGAGAATTTTTTCTCAGTTCCTTTACCTGTCAGTTTTAGTATCCCCCACCATATGGCATAAGAATTAAATAAAATCACAACAACAAATGCCTTGTTAAATGTAAGATGCTGGCCGAGTGTAAGCTATAACTTTTTGTGGTGGTTTGAACATGCTTGGCCCAGGAAGTGGCACTATTAGGAGGTGTGGTCTTCTGGGAGGAAACTTGTCCTGGGGGCTGGGGGTTGGGCTTTGAGATCCTCCTTTTAGCCACCTGGAAGCTAGTCTTCTCCTATCTGCCTTCAGATCAAGAACCACTGTTCAATCCATTATCATCATGGCAGGAATCATGGGACATGGCCTGGAGAAGGGAGCTAAGGGTTCTATACCCTGATCTGAAGGTAGTCAGGAGAAGACTGGTTTCCAGTCAGCTAGGAAGAGGGTCCCCCACAGTGATAAGCTCCTTCCCACAAGGCCACACCTACCCCAACTAGGCCACACCCATTCTAGCAAGGCCACACCCATTCCAACTAGGCCATGCCTCTTAATAGTACCACTCCCGGGACAAGTGTTTTCTTTTCTTTTTTCTTTTTTTTTATTCAATATATTTTTTATTTACATTTCAAATGATATTCCCTTTTCTAGCCCCCACTCCCCAAAAGTCCCATAAGCCCCCTTCCCTTCCCCTGTTCTCCCACCCACCCCTTCCCATTTCTCTGTTCTGGTTTTGCCCTATAGTGCTACACTGAGTCTTTCCAGAACAAGGGGCCACTCCTCCATTCTTCTTGTACCTCATTTGATGTGTGGATTATATTTTGGGTATTCCAGTTTTCTAGGTTAATATCCACTTATTAGTGAGTGCATACCATGATTGATATTTTGAAACTGGGTTACCTCACTTAGTAGGATGTTCTCCAGCTCCATTCATTTGCCTAAGAATTTCATGAATTCATTGTTTCTAAGGGCTGAATAGTACTCCATTGTGTATATATACCACATTTTTTGCATCCATTCTTCTGTTGAGGGATACCTGGGTTCTTTCCAGCTTTTGGCAATTATAAATAGGGCTGCTATGAACATAGTGGAGCATGTATCTTTATTACATGCTGGGGAATCCTCTGGGTATATGCCCAGGAGTGGTATAGCAGGATCCTCCAGAAGTGATGTGCCCAGTTTCCTGAGGAGCCACCAGACTGATTTCCAGAGTGGTTGTACTAATTTGCAACCCCACCAGCAGTGGAGGAGTGTTCCTCAAACTACCACACTTTTACATTCAACTTTTTCCCTAACAGTTTAAATTTTTTTCTTTTGTATTTTTCACTTATTCTCAGATTATCTCTTAGAGCCAATCCTATTTTCTTGCTCCCCAAATTGTATTTTTTCTCTTCTGTGAATGTTTCATGTGCCCACAGTATCATTTTATTTTCCAGGAAACCCCTGTGGTGTTTTCACTGCTTGGGAGTTTACCAGGCAAGGCAGATAGATTACATTCATCCAATGCCACAGTTGCAAAATATTTCATATTCACAATATTTCTAGCCTGGGTTGTTTTTTTCTTGCAAAGATTCTATGTATTGTGCATCCAATAGTCATACTTAGGAAAAAATTAAAAAAATAAGTTCTAGAAACGTTTAATGGAAAGGAATAATATCTAGGTGCCTCTGCCAAACGAGGAAGAACAATGTGGTTTCACAACTGTCTAAGTGATATTTACATTAAAATTATTTCATCTGTGTCTTGGGTAACACTAATGTCTCAGTGCCAAAGGGAGATTCCATGAAAGGACTCAGGGAAACTAGCTGGAAGGGGGCTTGACTTACAGGGCTCCTCATGAAAGACACACGGCCAGTATGTGAGCCTCGGGCAGGTCTCAGTGAAAAACTACCTTTGGGTAACTCGGTGGTTCTTAACCTGAGCGTTGCATCCCCCATCAGGGTCGCATATCAGATATCTGCTATATCATATGTTTATGTTACAATTTACAGCAGTAGCAAACATACAGTTATGAGCAGCAATGAAATAATTTTCTGGCTAGAGGTCACCACAGCATGAACCGTATTAAAGGCCCGCAGCACGGGGAGGACTGAGAACGACGGGTGTGACTTGTTTCTAAGTTTATATTCATTGGCACTTCCAGCTTGCTGAATCTGTAGACAGGAGAACCAGGCAAGCAGAGGGAACAGAAGCCCAGCCCTTCCTCAAGTCACCTCCTCTCTAAGAAGGCTGCCCTTTAGCTGCATAGTCTATAACGAGCCTGTAAGACACAATGAAAGATTCCATATACAAATAGGAAAAGACCAGCGTATTCATGACAATGTAAGTTGGAATCACCCACATCAGTAGCCAGCCTGACGGTGGAGTATCACAAAGATCCTTACTGTAATCTCAGCAGCAAAGAGCTTAGGACGGACGAGCTCTGCTCAGTGGCTGGCACATCACTCCTCATCCACGCTTTTGCCCACTCAGAACTGATAGTAAAAAGCTCCCTGAGCTATCATCAAAGGCCAAGGTATTTTGTGTTATCTTTTCCTCATACAATATCCTCATGCCAAGCCTCAAACCAAAATCCTGTTTTCATCATAGAATATTCTGATCCTGCCCTTTGAGCCTGTCAAGTGCACGTGGTGGTGGATGACCTCTTTGTAGCATGATCTCAGTAGATGTCACTTTTGTTTTCATTAAACAAAGGTTTTTATTAATGTATGCTTATATGCCAGGCACGCTTCTGGCCCTGTCGTTTCATTATGAGTTCATGATTTTCTTGTATCGCTATTAAAGAATATACTGGATTTTTTTTACTTCTTTAAAATTATCCTTATGCTAGTTTTTTTTCTACTTCTTATTTTATTTTGAGATAGGTCTCACTATATAGTCTTAGCTTGCAATATTGACCACATTGTCTAAAACTTGTGGTGAGCCTGCATCTGCCTCTTGAATACTGAGCTTATGGGTATGCTACCACAAACAGCCTTGTATTATATATACATATATATTGTACTGGCTAGTTTCGTGTGTCAACTTGACACAGGCTGGAGTTGTCACAGAGAAAGGAGCTTCGGTTGGGGAAGTGCCTCCATGAGATCCAGCTGTGGAGCATTTTCTCAATTAGTGATCAAGGATGGAGGTCCTCTTGTGGGTGGTACTACCTCTGGGCTGGTGGTCTTGGGTTCTATAAGAAAGCAGACTGAGCACACCAGGGGAATCAAGCCAGTAAGGAACATCCCTCCATGGTTTCTGCATCAGCTCCTGCTTCCTGACCTGCTTGAGTTCCAGTCCTGACTTCCTTTAGTGATGAACTGCAATGCAGAATGTAAGCTCAATAAACCCTTTCCTCCCCAACTTGCTTTTTGGTCATGATGTTTGTGCAGGAATAGAAACCCTGACTAAGATAAATAGGTACCAGCGTAGTGGGGTATTCGTGTGACAACCTGACCATGTTTTGGGGAGGATTGTGGAAGGACTTTGGAACTTTGAGCTAGAAAAGCTGTGGAAAGATCTGTAGGAGCTTGGAAGACAATGTTATGAACAGTGCAGAAGATGGAGGCCTGGCTTGTGAAATTTCAGAGGGAAGATTAAAGACTCTTAAAGTGGCCATGTTTTGATTGTGAAGATTCTGTGGTTTTGGTTAGCTGGGGCTGAAGAATCAGCTGTAAGTAACAAGATACCAGAACCACTAAAGCAATTCTTTGTGTTACTGGGACTATTGATGCTGGTTAGCTGGAGCTAAGAAATTAGCGGTGATTAAGAAGAGACCAGCATCACTGAGGTGAAATCTTCTGGGAAGTGTTTTCTGAGAGCACAGAGAGTGTGTTCCAGATATAACCACAGTTGTATTTTGTGCTGTGGCTGGACTTGGTACTGTGTAAGAGTCATCCAGATGGTACTGGTTTTGAAGGCATGAAGGGGTCATGAAGAGCAACTGAGGCTCTTGGCACAGTGAGAGGCTACAGAAGGCCATTGGTAAAGGTGCAGTCTCAGTTGGAATTGATGGCCCAGGACTTGAAGAGGTCATGCATAGGAGCAGAGGCTTGTCACCATGAAGAGAGCCTATGAGAGGCTATTGGTGAAGCCTAATTACAGTGGAAGATAGCAGTGTTTTGGAGATGCCAGTACCATGTGATGACCACCAAGAACAGCAGCAGCAGTGGAGTACAGGCAGCAGGAGCCTAGAAGACAAGCTGTGTGCTACAAAGGGCAGAGCTGAAGAAGTGACCCTAGCCCTTGGAGGAGCCCAGAAGATTGTGAGTTGGATCCCAGACATTGAACCATTGGAGTTTGAGTTTTGCTTTTGGTTGTGATTATGCCCTGATATGTTTCCCTCTTGAAGGAAGAAAGTATTTTAGTCAAGCCCACAGTTGAGAGACTTTGAATTTTTAAAAGATTTTGAATTTTAAAGATATTGGACATTTTAAGGTGATTGAACTTTTAATATGTAAAGACGGTGGGACTTTTAAATTTAGATCTTGGGGATGAATAAGAAAGTAAGGGTTGAGGCTTAATAGTGATGTGTTTGTGTGTCAAGTTGAGAAGGGATCAATTGTACTGGCTAGTTTTGTGTGTCAACTTGACACAGGCTGGAGTTATCACAGAGAAAGGAGTTTCAGTTGGGGAAGTGCCTCCATGAGATCCAGCTGTGGGGCATTTTCTCAATTAGTGATCAAGGGGGGAGGGCCCCTTGTGGGTGGTTCCACCTTTGGTTTGGTATTCTTGGGTTCTATAAGAGAGCAGGCTGAGCAAGCCAGGGGAAGCAAGCCAGTAAGGAACATCCCTCCATGGTTTCTGCATCAGCTCCTGCTTCCTGACCTGCTTGAGTTCCAGTCCTGACTTCCTTTAGTGATGAACTGCAATGCAGAAGTGTAAGCTCAATAAACCCTTTCCTCCCCAACTTGCTTTTTGGTCATGATGTTTGTGCAGGAATAGAAACCCAGACTAAGACATATATTATATGTAATATAAATTATATATATAATATTTGTTTCTTCCATATGAAAAATGTTTCTTCTACATGTGAAGGTATTTTGTATTTCCCATTTGAGGTGATTATAATGCTTTCTTATTTTCTTTTTTCTATATAATGTTGTTTCTCTGTCTTTAATTTGGACACTTTCCAGCTATTAACTAATTCAGTCTGGGTCATAGTACAGTCACTGTCTATGTAAATCATATTGCATAACATAATTTGTATTTCTTGATGTCCTCAAGTTCTGGCTTTTGAAACTGTAAGTTTGTGTGTGTGTGTGTGTGTGCGTGCACGTGCGTGCACACACACACGTTGAATAGAGTCTTAAACACATTTCTTTTTTCTATCTTATTATTTCCTAGGGGTATACTCCACAGACTGAAATCTATTGAGTCAAAAGGCAAGCCAAGTCTGTGTTGTCAGAAGCTTTGAAAAACCTCTGAACTCACTTAGAATGGTGCGAGTGCTGGACAAGAAAGAGCATTCTCAGTGCCTTGCTGACTTTACTCAATTCACATTTAAAACGTGAATTGCTCTTCCAGACAGCCTTCAGTCAACCTCCTTCCACATTCTGAGGGAGCATAAGATCCAACAGTGGCTGGAGAGATGACTCGGGTGTTAGGAGTGAGGACTGTTCTTGCAGAGGATCTGAGTTCAGTTCCTAGCATCCACAACCTGTGACTCCAGTTCTATGGAATCTGATGCCCTCTTCTGGCATCTGTGGGCACTGCACTCGTGGGCAGAAACATTTTTAAAAACCTTAGAAAATAACAAACACCTTTTAAAGTGCACCTATAATTTCTGAGTTACCTACAGGTAATCAAACAAAGGAACCAAAGAAAGGCCTGTGAGTACTGCTCAGAGGTTCTGGAGTCAGAATGCCTCCAAGACAGACTCAAGTATTTGTTTCTTAACTGAGTGAGCATGAACAAGTTGACTGGACCTTCTGAGCCTCACAGAGTCGCTGAGAGGAGGGAAACAGATAACAAACAGTAAGCATTCAGGGTACCTCTCAGCTGGGAAGTCGCAGCTTCCTGGCCATCACACATTCATATATGTGAATTTCTTGTGTAATTAGCATAATATTACTTTTGTCCCCTTATCTTAAAATTTCATATTTTATATTGCAAGTTATATATGGCACAATTTTATTATACCCTGAGCTATGAAAACTAGCAAATACTTTATGATACATAAAAAATTAAATATATTAATTCATTTAGACTTAAAGTCACGGTAAGTAGGAATGTATTTTGTTTCTTGAAAGCGCTGTGCCTGTGGACAAAGAGTCAGTGGCTATGTGGTAGCATGCAATAATTATTGGGAGAACTTAGAAAGGTCATTGGTTCCTCCTCTGGTACTTGTCTTCATCTGGTGCAGGGATCATCCCCAGACAGATGGTCATCCAGCCCTGTACTAAAGCTTTCATTTCAGTGACTTTAATACCATCACGTGCTTTAAAAGTCTTAGATAATTAGCAAGAATTTATTTTGCAGAAGCAAAGTGAGAGGTTTGCATGAATTCCAGCCTTGCACATGCATGTATTAATCATTTCAGCTCCACACTGGCAAATTACTAGCTTGGTAATTCATGCTGGCGGTGCACATAAAGGAAGGCTGTGTAGAAAGGGTGGTTGGAATTTTCTGGTTCACTTCATGGGTTCTAAGCAAAGGCTCCTGTGTTCCAGGGCTATGTGTAAGCTATCTGATTTAGGTTGTATGATTAGAATCCTTATGCCCACTTAACTTATCCCTTTGTTAATCAAAGGGAGTAGAGGGAGACATTATTTTGCTGGATAAAATTATGAGTTAGATGAAAGCAAACCTTAGTTATCTATTAAGACTTTTGGGCTCATTAGCATGACAACTGGGAAGTGACAGTGAGCATAGGTTCTTATCCATCCTTCTGGACCATGAATCCTTTGGTAGCAAGGTATTGTCTTTTGTCACATTGCATAAAGCAGAACATTTCTTTTGTCCAGAGGCAAAAGCAGTAGGAGTCTTGACTTGACATCCTATTGTGGTTGATGTTATGGGGGTTCTTAGCCTGTGGTCACCTCCTCTCAGTTCATAATTCAGGGCATTCAGCTATCCTGATAAGTTCATCTTTTGACATCCTTTGGAACTGGGATGCTGCTAACAGAGCTCAGCTGCTGGGGACTGGCCATCTTCCAGAACTTGTTACTGGCAGCACTGCCTTGCCAACTGGCATTGAGGAGGGTGCCCGGATGGCGTTAATGAGTCTCTGCAGAGGCTCAAGTTTGCAATGAAACCTAAGCAATGAGACTCACAGACAGATAATAGGAAGGATTTCGTAAGCCCTTGGCCTTACACTTCAAAATTCTTTCTGCTTGTGAGGATGATATTTAGCAGCTGTGAGATATGGAAGGTACAAAAGATATCAGGTTTGCTGTGCTGAGGAGGAGGATGTTGAATTCATTACAATGAAGAAGTGACAGGTTGGTGGTCTCAGAAAGATGAATACAATACAATTAATTCATGAATACAATTCATGCAGGCTACTCACATAGGGTTTGGCTTGCATATGATTGATTTCTTTTTAACTTGAATATGTTTAGACACGGCTACAAGCTGCAGTCCTACCATTATAGTCAACTCCCAAACAACTAGTTGGCTTAATAAAGCAGTTTACTGAGAGCAAAGATAGATGGATTTCTTCATCTTCTCAATAGGCTCTGCAAAAGGAGCTATGTAAAAGACCCTTTCAAATACTCAGTTCTACAGCAGTGATCCTCAACCTTCCTAATGCTGTGACCCTTTAATACAGTTCCTCATTCTGTGGTGATCCCCCAACACTAAACTTATTTTCAATGCTACTTCATAACTGTAATTTTGCTACTGTTATGAGTTGTAATGTAAATTATTCGTGTTTTTCAATAATTTTAGGCAATCCATGTAAAAATTGTGACCCACAGGTTGAGAACTATTGCTCTATAGGGACACATAACATTTCTGCCTGGAGAGTTTACTGTTTTCTGCTAACTCTCTGTTGCTTTTGAGATGCTTAAGTACCAAAGGAGCAATGCATCAACTGATTTTAAGAAATGCCCTCTGCACACTCATCTATTATTTTTATTCTGGTTATATCCCAGCTAAGTTTTTTGAACATGTTGCCATAAAATTATGATTAAATATTAGTGTTTAGCCAAAGAGGGCTCAAACGTCCCGGCAGATGGCTTGTGGTTTCAACTTGTATTTGATCAATAAGATCTTAGTCTGGGAGAAAAATTGGATCAAATCCCATAACTTGTTAATATTTTGTCTACATTTCAGCCATAATCTAGTCATGGCACTATTGCCTTTTAACGGTGATTGCCCAGGGTCCAAGCAGTCACCGTCCATCAGCGGCAAATCCATCTCCGGCCTGTACATTCATTGGATGGTAACTCGCCAAGCGTTTTAGAAATAACCGAGATTTGCAAAAAATGTTCTTCCAAACACATTTCTTTCAGAACTTTGGATTTCTCTTCCTGTTGGAGAAATATTGCTGTGGCCTCCTGGTTATTCTCTCTGCTTCTTCCTCAGGCAGAATCTATCTCTGTGTAACAAAGCACGTGTACCTGCCAGGGTGCAGCTTAGGGGCTAATACACAACGCAGACATAATCCTCTGTTTTGTCATGATGCTCGGGTCCCCACAGCCATACCTTCGCTCAACCTCTCAGTGAACCATGGGGAACCCTCTTCTCCACTCGTACTTCAAAGCTTAAGTCAAAATTCCCCATCAGCCCTCAGTAAGATTAGCTGAAAAGCAATTCTGGTTTGTCCTTCATCATGGTCCTCACTACTTTACATTTTAGCTGCCCCCATGTATCCCTAAACAATTGCAGTTGAATTTTGACTAACAATTTGGTCAAAATATGAATGATCAAATATTCAAGAATTTGTTTTTAAAAGAATCAGTACTACAACTAGATAAAAGGGATAGTGTCTACACAATGTTGGTTGTACTCTGGAGGCTTGGTATGCAGGTAGATTGACAGCTTGTGGAGAATATTCTGGCAACCTCTGATGGCTAAAGCGGGTGTATCTGTAAACCCTGAAACCTATGTAAAGATGGAAGGAGAGGGCCTGCTCCGTAAGGGTCTGACCTGCGGCGTGCCCACTCCCACAATCGCATATGTATGACGGCAGAAGAGCTGGAAACCCGGAACAAACTGGGACTGACTTCAACTCAATCAGTGGTTTGTTCTCCTTATCCCAGGAGCCCACTTAACGTGTGTCTCTCTAGACAACCTTCTGCGACAAACTTGTGTTATTTTGTTTTGTTTTCTGTTTTCTTTTTCTTTTTTGTTTCTTTAAAGACAGTTTCTCTGTGTAGCACTGGCTGTTCTGGAATTTCCTCCATAGTCCAGGTTAGCCTTAAACTCAGAGATCTACCTGCCTCTGTCTCCCAAGTGCTGAGATTAAAATCATGAGTCACCACCACCCAGCACTGGCTTTATATTTTTATGATTGGTTTTATGTTTTTATTTGTGTACATGGTTTGTGTCTCTGTGTTTATATTTACCTTTGTGTGTGTAGGTATGTACATATGTATGTATGTATGTATATATGTATGTATGTGTGTGTTCATGAGAGTGTGCATGTGAGTATGTATGTGTGCGTATGCACGCGTGTGCATGTGTGTGCATATGTGTGTGTGCGTATGTGTGTGTGTATGCATATGTGTGTGTGTGTGTGTGTGTGTCCTTAGAGGCCAGAAAATGGCATTGAATTTTCTGGAGCTGGAGTTGGGTGGTTGTGAGCCTCCAAGTGTGGGTGCTGGGAACCAAACTCCAATACTCTGCCAGAGAGGTGAGTGTTTCTGAGCACTAAGCAGTCTCTGAAGCACCTAAGCTCACTCGATTCCTGGTGTCCACCCCAAGCTTCTTTGTGCTGTTTTCCTAAGAATATCAAGTTCTAATCACAATAATAGTTGTGCTCGCTCAGATGGGGGAAATGAAGAGTCTGGTTGATCATAAGCTGACATGGCTGGGCTGTCCTGTTCATACTGTAGAGCTAAACAGACAAGATTATGGTAGATCTGGGAGGAATGATTGGAGCTGGGTAGAGTTGGGTCATCACAAACGAAGGGACTAATAGCTCCACAGCTTTTAATGGCTGCCAGGATATGAAGAAGTTACGCCATGTCTAAGAGCACAAAAAAAAAAAAAAAAAAAAAAAAAAAAAAAAAAACAGATAACAACTTACTAACATGGCCCCAGACTTGTGTGTGACTTAGACAAGAAAGAATGTTCTACAATTGCAGCTTAGAGATAAATAAGTGCTTGTTGGCAGGAAGAATTGTTCTTAGGGAACTAGAACAGGTGTTAAGGATTCTTATTTCCTGGAGATTTCAAATCCAGGCAGACAACTGTAGTTGAATAAATAGCTTAGTGCTGATTGTCTGAATAAACACAAGGTTGTATCATTCTGTCTCAGAGTGCTGAAATTCTTGATTTTCTCCTCTCTCTTCTTCCTCTTCTTTCTCGCCCTCCTCTCCCTCAGCCTCTTCTTCCTCCTCCTCCTCCAGTGGCTACTGCTTCTCCTTCTCTTTCCTTCTCTTTTTCCTTCCTCCTCTTCTTCCTCCCTCCTCTTCTTCCTCCCTCCTCCTCTTCCTCGTCCTCTTCCTCCTCCTCTTCCTCCTCCTCCTCCTCTTTCTTCTCCTGCTTTTCCTCCTCTTTCCAAACTGGAGACAGAATCTCACTATGTAATTTCAGTCTGGCCTGGAATGAATTTTGAAAATTTCAAATTACTTTTTACTATAAGTGGAATTTAGCGGAAATCAAGTATCTGTCTTTGAATTGGATATTTATCTCTTTTCAATGTTTTCCTTTAATTATAAGGTCATTTTCTAACTATAAAAGTCATATAAATTTATTGTAGAAAATTTGAAAAAGTACAAAAGAGCAAAATTATGTCACTCATAAACCTCTTTCAGAAAATATATTGCTTTTGTTCTTTGATGAATTTCCCTGTTTATTACTAGCTATAAAAATGTCCCAAAATTTATAATGTATAGGATTTAGAGTATTTTATCATATTTTAAGCAATTTTCAAACATCTGATTTAAATGGTTACATCATTTTCTGCTATGTAATTATCTAAGTCTGTTTAATCATTTTGTTTCTTAGCATTTAGATTGTTTTCAAAATCATATTATAAAATTGCTATTAACCTCCTAACAAATAAGTAAATTTTGGTCCTCACCTTAGGATAGCTTTTGGGCTGGACTGTTAAGGTGATATGTCACAGATCAGAGATGAATCAACTCCTGTAATTCAGTGTGATTCAAATTATTAGGTTTGCTGGATGAAAAGGTTTGAAGTTAATTTTAAAAATATCTTTATTGAAATGTAATGCACATATCATATAACTCATCCACCTACAGTTTGATGTCCATTAGCATATTTTCATAGTATGTAACTATTACCACACAGTTTTAAGTCCTTGCACCCCCTCTCTGTACCCACCAGCCAACCCTGCCCACTTTCTTCCAGGAGTGGCAGACAGCCAGTCCTTCTCCCTCCGTTTCTATGGATTTGCATATTTTTGAAAAGCTCCTACAAGCACAACCATACAATATGGGATCCTTGGTGGCTAACTTCTTTTACTTACATAATGTTTGAAGAGCCATCCATGCTGTAATATATATTAGTATTTTATTTCTTTCCAAAGATGATTATATTCCATTATATGGATAAACTACATTTATTTACTCATCCATCACTTAGTGAACATTTAGATTATTTTCTCTTTTAATTATATAAATTATGCTACAATACACATATGGGGTTTTTATTTTATTTCTCCTAGATATAGTCCTAGAATTGGCCTTGTAACTACCAGATTATTATTTTTTCCTGTAAAACAAGAACACTATTTTACAGTTCACCAGCAATGTGTGACTATTCTACTCCTTTTTGTCCTTACTAATACTCCCTGCCTTTTCCACTGCAGACACCCCATCTCAGAGTGGTTTTTATCTGACCTAGCCGGTTGTGACTATTGAACATCTTCTCGTGTGCTTATTGCAGAAATACTTACTTTGAGGCATTGATAAATTTCATCTATATGACTTTCAGAAAATTGAACTATTTTATAAATCCAATAGCTGCATATTAACTCACTTAGCTCTTCATTTTAATACTGAAACTTAAAACTTACAATTTCTTAACTTTCTCCCTTCTTTCCTTCCTTCCCTCCCTCCTTCCTTCCTTCTTTCCTTCCTTCCTCCTTCCTTCCTTCCTTCCTTTCTTCCTTCCTTCCTTCTTCCCATCCTTCCTTCAACAGTGTTCATGTAGCCTAGGCTGGTCTTGAACTTTCTGTGCAGCTGAAGATGACTTTGAACTCCAGTTCTTCTTCCCTCCACCTCCTACACAGTGGGATTACAGGAACGCACCACCATGCCCAGCTCATGTCCTTGATTTCTAATTTTGTTTTATTTTCATTCCTTTGATTTGTTATATATATGTCAATTTTACAAGGAATTAATAAACCATTGCTCAGGAAACAAGCCTACCATGACACACATGGACCTAAGTCAATTCAGTCACATGTAACCTCTAGAGTATGTGGACTAGCTACTAGGCACAGCAAAATGTCTGCCAAGAAATTTGAATTAGGTGTTAGTATAGTATTTTCCTTTATGATTGCTGTTTTATTTTAGTAATGCAAGTTGTCAGATGAAAAACATTTGAGCAAAAATCTCCTTTCAAGTTGGATCAAATATTCACCCACTGTTCACAAAGTACCCAGAAGTGAAATGTATCTGTTTAGGTGATCTGGGCCTCGCATAAAGCATTCAGGAGGATCTGGTTCTGGTTGTGGGCATCAGTCAGATGTGTTCTTTAATCCTGCAACAGGATTGGGCAACCTCAGGGTCCATGACTATGAATACAAGTTTGGAACTTGTTATAGCTTTTCAACTTTTAGTATGTGGGGAGATGTTCTAGTATATTCTAAGTGACACATGACCTTGAAATGCCACTGATGGCAGTTATCAGAGGAGTCAATACCTGTCTCAGTTAGAGTTTATATTGCTGTGAAGACACCATGACCATCAGGTCTACATCTTGATCAACAGGCAGTCAAAGGAGACTATGATTTCCTCCAACAAGACCTCTAACAAGGGCACATCTCTTAATAGTGCCCCTCCCTATGGATCTATGGGGGCCATTTTCATTCAACCTACAAAATACCTTATACTTATTGTGCTTTTTAATATGCTGCTAAACTTACTGGAAAAAAAATGCACTTCTACCAGAAACAAAGCCTCATGCTTTTGAAGGCAACTAGAAACCTCTAGGTCATTGTTGTAGCCACGTTTGGAGCAGTTTTTTTTTTTTTTGAAGACCTCTATAATATAAATTTATTTTTTAATAAAAAACATTAAACTTTTGTTATTTTATGTATATGTGCATTTTTCTTGCACATATGTATGTATACTACATGTATGCTTTGTTTCTGTAGAAGCCAGAGAGTAGGCCAGGTTTCCAGGAACTGGAGTTACAGACAGTTGTCAACTACCATATTGGTGTTGAGAATTGAACCGGGATCTTTCGGAAGAGCAACAGTCTGTGCTTGTAACCACTGAGCCATCTCTCCAGTCCTCATAGAGCATCCACTGTTGCCAGGGCAACTATCTGTTCCTCGGTAGCACATGAAGCCCAGGTATGTGAACAAGCAAGCAGAACACTGCACATTTTCTTTGCCAAGAATGGAATGGAAATTGTAAGTGTTGCTACAGCATGCAGTATTCCTGATTTTTTCCCTAAATGAGACAACAATGGGAAGCTGTATGAAGCATCTCCATTGTCACAGGTGCACTGCGTCCTCACATAGGTGCATTGACCTCACTTGTCCTCACAGCAGCCCGAGTGTGTCCATCAACAATCACCCTTGATGACGATGAAAACTGAATGTGATTGCCTATGTGGCAGAGTCAGGACAAAGTGTCACCTGCCTGTTTTTGCATAGGACATGGAGGCACTTAGTGCATACTCATTAATTTCCTATTGTCTTACCTTCAGGACTTGGGAACATAGAGATTTCTCTGCACCTGATATATATGTATTTATGTATATGTGTGTGTGTAGCTGATAAACTAAAATAGGAGTGTGCACATGTTTAATAATTAGGGGGTAGAGAGTATGTACTAAGGAAAGTATAAGGGCTAGGTGTGCGGGAATGTTAGTCTGCCAGGTCAAACTGATGCACTCCAAGTTCAGTAAGAGACTCTACTTCAAAAACAGGGTGGAGCCCAGGCTGGCCTTGAACTTGTGATCCTCCTGCCTCTGCCTCCTTCAGCAAATCCTACCAGTGTGCGCCACCACAGCAATTCTTGATTCTTTGTAGGATGTGGTTATTCTTTTGAATTTGATTTGGTAATGGCTATACAATGTCTTTTTTTTTTTCCAACCTGCTTTTTGGAGTATCAATAAAATACTGGGCCAAGAAAAAAATCGAGAGAGTGAGTGGGGTGCTCATGTGGTGAGTGGGGAGAATGTGAGAGAGAGTGTGAGCAGGAGAGTGTATGGAGAGTGAGTGTGTGAGAGAAAGGGTAGTGCATGTGGTGTGTGTGAGGTGTGTGTGTGTGTGTGTGTGTGTGTGTGTGTGTGTGAAAGGGGAACCACAGAAGTGTGTAGGAGTGTGGGAGCTCAGGAAAAGAAAAGTGCACAGGAACAAAGCAGAGTGTGCAGGAGAATGCAGAGTGTGTGCGGCCTCAAGCTGCGAGTGAGCGAGTGAGAAAGGGAAGAGAGGGGGAGGGACAGAGGGGGGAGAGGGAGAGAGAGAGAGAGAGAGAGAGAGAGAGAGAGAGAGAGAGAGAGAGGAGAAGAAAGGAAAGAACAACTTTATGCCTTGAAAAGTTACCTGTCAGTTTGTACCCAGAAAATAAAAACAGGATGGAGAACTATTGGGGAAGACTAATGCTGACCCCCACACATACATGCACCAGCACACACACACACCAGCTAGCAGTTGAGAATCATTAAGATATAATGACTCCATTCATATAGAATCACAAGGTAGATAACTTATCATTTTGTTCCATTTTGTGTTTTCACTGACAAAACATATTTTAGTGTGTTTCTCTTAACCCAACCTATCTCTAGCCTTTTCTTTTTTCTAGCTTTTTTTTTTTTGTAAAAAGTTCTACTTCAAAATCAGAATTTGCATAGTGATTAGCTGTGGTCAGCAGGAGAGTGAAGTGTTCAGGGTAAATCACTCTGTAGCCAGTGAGCGATTTCCCCTCCCTAGGATTCGTTAAATTATGGAGTGTGTTATTTAAATGAAGTTACATTATATTTCTTATTAGAGAATTTAAAATGAATATAAGCTAAATTTATGACACAGTCGTAATTTCTAACAATCTATTCATTTAAAATATATACTTGGATATTTTTTCCATTTCTTCCTTTTTGGAATTCAGGTAGGAATGAAGCCATTGCTTTTTATTATTTTCAATTATTTCTTTTTATGTCTTCCTGATCTGCCCAGGGTGATATCCTGGCTAGATATGATTGTAGGCTACTTTATGGGCAGAGGCTGATCGGCTTGTCAATCAACAAAGGAGCATTTTTCTCTCCTCAAACTGGGCACACTCCATTAAGAACTGAGAAAGTGTCAAATGCACAAACGCCCCACGCTACAGAAGCAGGCAGCAAGGTCCCCCACGGGAGGCCCAGGCTGGAGTGGGAGCACCCTCAGAGAGGAGAAAGTAATGAACAGCTTTGAAAAATGAGGTTATATAAGTTAGAGCTGCCCGGAGACGCTTTGAAGGTCGATTACACTCAGTTCTTGAAAGGGGGCTTACATAAAACTGGAAGGCAGTAATGAAATCCTCCCACTGGCGAGTGTTTGAAATGATGCTCCGTGAGAATGAACTGACACCATCGGTTGACTGGACCTTGACTTCATTCATCTGGAAGGCATATGCAGGGATCTGGAAGGACTTTGTCCAGACAATACAGAAAGTAACTGTAGGAACTCCATACCGTCTTGTTTCGGATGCTGCCCAGTGGTTACTAGTGCAGCATTTTGCAAGACCTCGCTCCGTTCTGAATGCTTTATTACTTGAGTTATTTGATTTTCAAAGACTCTCCTCTTCTTTCCTCATCATCTTGCTCCTCTTTATCCTCCTCCTGTCATCATCAACATTGCCCTCCTCCTCCCCCTCCCCTCTTCCTCCCTTCCCCCTCCCCTCCCCTCCCCCTCCTTTTCCTCCAGTGTGTAAAGTTTTTTTTTTTTTTTAACTGACTTTGGCTTTTGGCTTTGTCATATTTTTCAGGGATCCTGCAATGTTAGTGTAGCAGATATATATATATATATATATATATATATATATATATATATATATATATATATTCTGCTATAAACCAGAATAAGGGATCCAGTTAAGACCCTCAGGTATCCTCCATGATCATGAGGGCAGAGCCACAGTCCTTGGGTGTCCCACATGTGTCTGCGATTTTTTCTCAGAAGTTGATTTCAAACCTATGCTAAAATCTTCACTCTGCAAAGCAGGGGCAATAACACAATGCCTAAAGTGCTTGCATATTGCGAGCGTGAGGACCTGAGCTGGCCTCCCAGCACTCAGGTAAAGACTTGGCATAATAGTATGAGTCTAGTCCCAGGACTTGGAGCTGGGGTGGAGACAAGCAGACCCTGGACCTTCATTGGCTAGCCAAAATGGTGAGCTCCAGGTTCTGTGAGAAACACTTTGACAAAAAGTCAGGTGGAGAGTTATAGAGGAAAGTATCTTATGAAGATCTGTGGCCTTCATAGATGCACGGGTGAATGTACCTACACATTCATGTACACACACATGCATGAGTGCACACACACACATGCACATGCACACACACACGTGCACACATTCATACACACATCCATGCACATACACACATGCACACACACATATACACATGTGCACACACACACACACTCAGTCTCCACTTAGCATTTAGCACGATGTCACTGGACTTCCTAGCAGATGTGGTGAGAGTCTAGTGCTTTTTCTTCGCCATCATTTCTTCTCTAGCTCCAGAATACCTATGGCTTTACACTTTGGTCCTGATGCTGCGCCAGGCTGGCATGCAGGCTTCCACAGTTTGGATCTCTCAAGAGCCATCTGTCTGCAAACCACAAATGACAAGCTTTGGTCCATAGCACAGACTTTCCATGTAAAACACAAACGCTTCTTACTTTCTTACTCTTGTCTTCGAACTGCTGCCGAGAGCAGATTACACACAAACTCCTGGGTCTAGTAGGGTTTATTCTTTGCCTGGCCATACACAGAGCAGTAAGGCACCCTCCTTGAAATTACACCTGTACCACTTCTAGCCTAGAAAACACTGTTCTCTTCATGCTGGAAGTACAAGGTTACAACCATCCCCTGGAAGAAGATTATTCTTATGACAAAAATCTTTGGAAAAATACTCTATGGCCTGAAGCAGAAACTTCCTGTTTGTTTGAAAAGTTCAGTTATGTCAAACGATATTTTGCTGGGGCACACAGGTGAAAGGGTGTCTTGCTAAAGCAGACACAGGAAAGAATGCTTTCCTGAAGCAGACACAGGTGAAAGGATGTTTGGATATAGCAGACACATGATAGGGCCTGTGACTAAGGAGTATAAATATGACCTCGCAGAGCGTGGGAGACAGCAGCGGGCACTGGCTCGGTATGTTCCGCCTCACTAGTCTTCACTAGCAATGTGTATGTATTGGTTCACCTTACATAGAGTTGTTGAACTCCACTTGTGGCATTGCCACCACTGAGAGAAACTTGCCCAAGAACTGCTGGTGAGGGTCACACAGCTTGCCGCATGTGCGGCCTCTGCACATGCTGAATCATCTTTGGAGTTTGCTACGGAACTGAACTGCTGACAAAACAGCTCAAGCTCACTCCCAAAGGACTCTTGCTGCACAGGTCCCCCTCCCCCCACAGCCTAATAGCTTTCCTCTCCCACTGCCTCTGCTGGGTGGTGGACTAGAGGAAAGGCTGAACCCCTATTAAAAGTAGGCTGCAAAACATTATGCCTACAATGATCTTCATGCCCTAGTGATATAAAATGTTTATGAGAAGCTGTTGCGGTCCTGTTGCTAAAGGCAGGGAACTCATCCCATACCAGCATGGTGGGTGAGACTTGGAAGAATGGATTACTAGAACACAGTGGTTGGCAGGCCAGGAATGCAGCTGGTTACATGAGACTCTGAGAACATCTGGGTTGATATTTTGGGAACTTTATGTATAACTTAATTCTTATCATCCACAATATTATGAGGAAAGCAGCTGCTTCATTTTTTTATAGATGAGATGATGCTATTTGTCTTGCCTAGCAAGGGTTGAAGTAGAGACTGGGAGGTATTTGTTCATTTTCTCTTTCTTCTTTCTAGCTTGTCTCCCTTTCTTCCTTCCTTCCTTCCTTCCTTCCTTCCTTCCTTCCTTCCTTCCTTCCTTCCTTCCTTCCTTGCTTCTTTTCATAGAGCTGTAATAAACGCATTCCTTTTATAAACAGCATTTTAACTGAATTTGTACAGTAGAACAGAATATATTACTTAGCACAACCAGTGGCCATCTACAATAGATTCACAACCCGTTTAAGCTTTTTAGATTTTTCTAACTTTATCTGCCTTCTGCTTTTCCACTTCTTAGTAGCTCCTTATACATCATGGCATACAATCATGAACATAGATTGGGGCTCAAATCCAGCCTGAGACTGTGTGCCTGTCTTGTCTTTTTGTTATTAGTGGATTGGTTACCCTCACCATCTAGAAAGAAGAAAGAGGAAAGCAAAGGACACCCGCTGTGTTCACTGTAGAGACGATGTAATCTGACATGCTAGAGCATGCTGCTGATCAATGAATCAGTCACTGGAGAATGTGATGGAAGATTATAACAATGAAGTCAGCTCTTGTACAATGCATGTTGAACTTGTTAAAGAGATGACGACTATAGGAGAGCCTTATTTTGTAAAACTTCATGGAAAATTGCTGAGAAATTATCTGCTCTGGGTGAAAAGCATAAGAAGAAAATAGACTTGAAATGATTTTTTGTTTAAGTGCTCCTTTTAGAACTAAAAGGGAAATTTAGATGCTTGAGACTGTTTGCTACAGGTTTCACAATTTAGAAACCACTGAGCTGAAAGCAGGGTGTCTCTAAACTCCAGTGTCACAGGGCCTTCCTTCAAACAGTGAATGTGGGTGATGCCTATGGCAGAGAGCTAGAAGACAATACTGAACACACAAAGCTCTGTTGTGCTTGGAAAGCAAAGCCACAGGCACCGCACCACACTCTACAGGTAGGAAACTCTGGATGAGGAGCCTCTCTAGAAACAACAAGCCAGTGTGAAAGTCCAAGCTGTTTCCTGGTTTGTTTAGGAGACTGAAACCTTCCCTTTTACCAAGAGATCAGTAGTTGTTGGATAAACTGACAGTAGGCTCATTGATAGGAGAAAGGGAACAAAGATACTCAATGTGGAGGAGAGGCCCTACTACAAGTTCAGGGATACACACGTCCAGCATGTCATGTCAGGAAATGAACATGACAGAGCCCCGGAAGTCTCCAAGCTGTGAGTCTTCCTTCTGGCAGTTTGATCTGATTTCAGCAAGACTGAGATTATCACAGAACATGACAAATCTGCTTTACTTTAGTGACAGCTGGGGAAGAGCGATCCTTTTTGTCTTTCTTGATGTTTATCTATTTTGTTTTCAGTACTTAGGGTTGAGACAAGAGCTTCATAGTCAACCACTGTGTATGTCCCAGCCCTTTCTTCTGATTCTTAACTTTAGTTTTTAAAGGTGTGTATGTGTGTGTGTGTGTGTGTGTGTGTGTGTGTGTGTATGTGTGCATGCACATACATGCCATATGCATACAAATACTGATGACTGAGACCAGAGGAAAGCATTAGATTGCCCCGAGCAGGAGTCACAGGTGGCTGTGAGTCATCTCATATTTGTTCTAGGAACCAGGCTCAGACCCTCTGGAAGAGCAGCAAGTGTTTCCAACTACTGGAATGTCTTTCTATCACCTCTTTTTATTCTTGTCTTTCTATCCCCTCTTTTTATTCTTGTCCTTCTATCTCCTCTTTTTATTCTCGTCTTTCTATCCCCTCTTTTAACTCTCATGAATTGAATACACAACAGTTCTCCAGAAATACATTTCTGTCATGGAGGCAGAGACTTTGTAGGCTCCGGTATCATTTAGGACTCAGGAAGCCAAGCCAGCACTTTGAGAGGAGCTGGGGGATCAACACTCTGGGAAGGAGCGCGGGTGGGAGGGGGCTTTCCCAGGCCTCTCTTGCTTCATCACCCGAGCTAAGAAGAGAGGTAAAACTCTAGGCTTGAAAATGATCAGAAGCTATTTGTTTATTCAAATAATTCTCACAAACTGTGCAATTAGTCTTGCACATGAAGTGATGATCATACATTTATTTTATCCCTCCAGAAATTATGCTGTCTTACTGGAGTATTTCACAGAATAAATGCAAAAAAAGAAAGAAAGAAGTTTGTGTCTTCGTGTAAATCCATAAAGCCCTCTTCTCGGCAGCAGGAAACCTGGCAAGACTTCCCACAGATTTCAAGTGAATTCAATGTGTATGTCTTTGTGCCCTGGTGTAAAACGCATTTTACAGACTTTTCAAACTATTCTTGTCAGGAACTTGTATCTCTGAAAGCTGTTTTCTTGTTGTTTTTTCTTTCTAGTTCAACTAAGCAGATCACTGAGGCAAAGCCACAATGAATATGTATTCTGTCTCCCCCTCCCCCATCTCTCTGTCTGTCTCTGTCTCTGTCTGTCCCTCTCTGTGTGTCTCTTTCTCTCTCTCTGTCCCTCCCTCCCCCACCTCCTTACTCCTTCCCTCCCTGTGGCCTCTCTTTTGTGGTCCTCAGGATCCTTTGCATCCAAGGCCTATCACGAGCTAAGGAAATTATCTACCACTGAATACAGCTATAACTCGACTGCTAAACATTTTGAAAGTAAAAAATTGAATTTATCAATCCTGTTTAAAAGGCAGAAATAAATGAATGCGTTCTTCTGACATCAAAGGAGAAATCAGAGTCTGAGATGCTAAAAAACCCAAGATCCAAATATGTTCTAATTGACAAAGCAGTGATCTTTGAGATGATTCATGTTTCCTGCTGAGAAGGGTATCTTACTGTGAGTCACATGACTGCCTTTGCTTTTCTGTCATTATGGCTGTGCTGAGGCCCTGCTTAGATGCTGGGACTTTTTAAATGCTAAAACTGTGGGGGTGGTGTGCTCTTTTGGGTTGGATGAGAATGTCACGCAGTTGGGTCTTTTTTTTCTTCATCATGTTGCTAGGGGTTTCTGAGGCATCTGTTAGGACATACTCAAATATGAATTAAATCATATAGCCAGTTTAGGTGTTACGGCCCCTACCCCAATGGTAGAATTTGCTGGTAATATCTGGCTGTACTCAGACTGGACAGCGAAGGTCCACCCTGTCTTTCTGGCAGGAATAGGGCTGGAGGATCCAAAAGAACTCCAGTGTTGGAAAGGACTCCAGTAGCTCAGGTGGAAGGCAGTTCTGGTGGTGAGCACACAGGACCAGCAGCTCTCCCTACAGAGTCAGCAAGTGTGTGCCCTGTCAATCAGAAAAGCTATTCCCTCTGGAAGTGGGGACATTCATTAACGACAACAAAGAACGACCACTGCATAACCATCAGCTTTTGACTCCAGCAGATCAGTTAGTAAACCCATTTCCCTACTGCATAAATGGCATAAAATCCCTAGTTTGTACGTGAAAGAATTCATAGGAAAAAAAACAATGTCTGTCTTACAGGGGAAATGAGTTTTCATTTCCTTGATTATTTGTAGCCCACCTCTGAATATGACAGGGAAGATTTAGCCCTGGGCCAAGTACTCTAGACTTCATTCATTCCACACGACCACTAATAGCTTTTCCTCATAACCACATCAAGAGCTGAAATTGCCTCAGGAAACAGCGTTCCCCATTTCCAGTGAATTGCTTATCTCTCCTGAAGCAGACCACATTGCTCAGGTTGTCATGTTTATTTATTTTCTGACGTAATCGAAGCTCTTAGACTATCAATTGTTCTAGAATAGGTAATGAATATCGGGGCTCTTGGAAAAGAATGCTAAGGAAAACAACCAAATCAGACTCCTGCCACCAGAATCAGAATATATATTGGACTGTGGGTGCCACGAGTAGGCACGGCTTATCCTCGCTGAGAAATCACATAGACGTTTTCCAAGTCAGAGCAATATGTATCTATGAAAATATTATAGGAAGCTTGGGGACCCTGGAAACTCCGGTTAGTTCCAAGGAAGTAATAAATTCCATGAGATCTCAGAAAGTGCCATTGAGGGAAGTCGGGGAAGGAACTTAAGCAGGAACCCAGGCTACTGAGGGGTGCTGCTTACTTACTGGCTTGCTCCCTGTGGCTTGTTCAGTCCACTTTCTTATAGAACCCAGGACCACCTGCTAAGGCATGGGCTCACAGTCCACTGGGTCCTTCCAGAGATCAATTAGCAATCAAGAAAATGTCCCCAAAGACTTGCACATAAGCCAATCTGATGAAGGCGGTTCCTCGTCCAAGGATCTCTCTTTCCAGATGACTCCAGCTTGATAACAAAACAAAAGGAAACAAAACCAAATCTACCAGCACACCTCCCAAACACTTACCAGAGCAGTGAGCTTCCCGTGACTGCTCACTGTGGTCCTCACCCTGGTTCACCCTCAGTATTAATTCATGTCAAGTCCCAGTGCCTATGAGCGTGAAGAAATGACATTTTCCTGTAAGAATAGGTTAGACAATCCAGAGTCTTTGGCAGGGCCAGTTATAGAAGCATCTGTCCACAATGGAAAGCATAATTGTTAGGAATTGGGAGCTTGTGTTGGTAGTGCCTTGCATCAAGTGTAGAGCTCTCCTAGGCACACAGTCCAGAGTGACTGTACAGGGTACACACCCGTGAAGCCTGGCTTGTTAGTCTGAAATAGAAAACAATAGAAAAATTGGTCTTCAGTCTACACAAGTTAGAAAAGAGTCATATGATGGATGAGTTCTGTTTGGTGCCATCTTAGAATTGGAGCGACTGAACATCTTGTGCTGCTCTTACAGGAACTTCATTTTGTGTCTTTGCTGGAACTTTTCAGCCTCTAACCCCCCAAATTTGGCAACATTTAGGACTTTCCACAACGGTGACAAAATAACCAAAATATCTGCTGATTGTAAAATCAAACAAATGTTACCAGGTTCTTCTGACCTATACCTGACAATGACCCCACTGTGGCTTTTACCTTTATAGACACTGCATTCCTGAGCTTTGGTGACAGACCTTTGGGAAGAGAGCTTATTCTTGGTCCCCAGCTAATAAAGGACTCTAAGGCCTTATATACATGGTGGTTTTTATAACTTTCCTACCTCTGCTATAACAAGAATATTGAAGCTTAAATAGCATCGATTTTCTTTGGACAACTGTAATTCAGCACATGATATCTTGAAAATTAAGATGTTTACTTTGAAGACCTAAGTCTGAATGTAATATTTTCTGGATATCATCCCCCACATCTCTCCCCCCTTTTTCTCTTTCTCTGTTTCTCTCTGTCTCTCTCTCTCTCTCTGTCTCTGTCTCTCTCTCTGTCTCTCTCTCTCTCTCTCTAACAAAAAAGCTAATTTTTTCAGTGATGTTTTTGTACATAATCAGATTTTAGGTTCCATGAAATCATGGTGTCCTCCAAATATGTTCCCTACTGGCATCCCAAAGTGGATAACTGTGTCAGCGTTTTGTGACTATAACAAAATATCTGAGAACATCTTCAGGGAGGAAAGGTTTACCTTGACTCCTTATTCAGAGCTTTCAGTCTGGAATCATCTGATTCCATCACTTTGGGCCTCAGGCAAGGTGAATGATCCAGGTGACAGAGGAGACTGTGTACTTCATGGTGTCTAAGAAATGGTGGAAGGGTAGACATGGTCATAGGACAAAAATATATATCCTTCAAGGGCTTGTCCCAGTGACCTGCTTTCTCCTTCTAGTCCTCCTGTCGTCAAGTGGTTGATTCATTGATGAGGTTAGATCCCATATGATCAGATTACAATTCAGGGTCCTACCTCTGAACATAGCTTTGCCAAAGACACAATCTCAATACACAAGTCTCTGGGGTTTATTTCATATCCCACCATTAACAACGATGGCAGCATATACTCCTTTGTGAAATAGTAACAGCAACCATCTTTAGGAAAGAATTCACAAAGGATGGATTTAGGACATCCTTTGAGCCAGCCACAGGTTTTGAACCAGCAGCCATCAAGATCAGACACCTGAAGCTTCAGTGTGGGAGTGGGTGATGATATTGTGTTTACTGAGCCATCCTATGTTGTGTTTCTTAGAAGTTTAGAGTGGAGATATTAATAAAACTTAGAAGACACATGAAAACACAAGATTTACTTTGTGGCAATGGTGGTACCTGGGGACTCCTCTAATTTTATTCACGTGAAGGCTCTTTAGGATGATTAGTTTATGTCAGATCCAAAGAAAACTCCATTTCTCCAAATTCTGGAGGTTAAACAAAAGCTAGCATTCCTCAGGAACTCGTCAAGCTATTCCTCTCTACCAAAAAGAGCCATTTCCCTTATCACTGACAAAAGGGACAAATGGCTTTCTCTGGTACGAAAACACATGCTGGGTCCAGGCTCCTTCAGGACCACAAGTAACTGTTACACATTTCAGAGTCCTGTGCTGGCATCCAAGTTATTCTCAGTTCCCCCACACCCTAAACTTCCCTAGCTCACAGGCTTCCCTGCTCCCAATTGCTCATTTCTCCCTGTAACCTTGGGATTTCAGCTGGACTTTCTCTTTGGTCCATGCTCAGTTTGTCTTCCTCTTGCTCTGTCTTTCTCAGTGTCTTAGCTAGGGTTTTCTGACTGTGAAGAGACACCATGACCAAGGCAACTCTTATAAAAGACAAGAGAGTTAGTCCGTTATGGTCATAGACTGTGGCATGGCAGTGAACAGTCACACTTGGTGCTGGAGAAAGAGGTAAGAGGGCAGAAGGAGACTGGACCACACTGGGCTTAGTGTGAGAATAGGAGACATCAAAGCCTTCCTCCACGGTGACACACTTTGTTCAACAAGGCCACACCTACTCTAATAAGGCTACACCTCTTAATAGTGCCACTCCCTGGGCCAAGCATTTGAACACATGAGTCAATGAGGGCCACACCTATTCAAATCACCATACTCTCTCTCCTCTTCTCTCTCTGCTCTGCTCCTGCTTCTCTCATGGCTGGTATAGTCTCCCGGCCAAGTTCAGTCTACTACTTTATCTCTGCGCTGTCTTCTTCCCAAAGGCTTTGGCTGCACCCCCACCCCCTCTCTCGTATCTACAAGGAAAACCTTCCCTTTAACCATACCATGGAGCAGTCATATTGTTGGTGTATACAGTTTAACACAGCTGATCAACTTGTAATGGATGGACTGTAGCCACAGAAAGAAGACAGTAACTTAATAAAGACTTCTCTGAGGGACTGTTCTATAGACACTGAAAAACCTGGTAACGGAACATCGTCTAGTTATTCATGTCATAGCACAGAATGAAAAGCAAAACAATGATAGGTAAAAATTAAAATGGAACAGAAAATTCTCTTCAGTCTCTTGAGTTCTATATGAAGAGAGTAGATTCCATCTAAAATGTAATTGTCATACCCAGAGTATTTATTTCTGAACAAAATAAACCTAGAAGCAATGATCATTCCCCACTCATGCAATAGCTTATGTCTGGAGGGAAATAATAACCCCTGCAGAGATATGAAAGTAACGTTTATAGAGTTTAAGAGTGGCTCATTGTGTTACACACTTTCTCCTTATTATATATAACTACCCACCTGGTGCACATTATTCTTACTTAGAAGAAAAATGTGATTCAAACATTAAGGATATTCCCCAGGTTTTGTAAGGTCCTGACTAATAGTCACCCTATGATAGACTAATAGTTGTCCTATGATTATTAAATACTTGGGAAAATACTTGTTTGGGAAAGATTAGGACATTTGGAATGAATAGCTGACATCACAGAGTTCTTTGTCCCTCTCATGTCTTAGGAAGGCTGGAAGGTCCTCTGGCTCTTAAATCTGGTGGGGAGAAGAACTGACCCCAGAAAGCAGAGAGCAGCTGGGGGTGCAGCCATGGGTCTGTTGTGCCAGGCCTGGCTGGAGGGGAAGCCATAGGTCTGTAGTGTCAGGCCCGGCAGGGTTTGTATTTTTTTTTATAACAATTTCCACACTCTAAATTTTTCAATAAAAACAAATATTTGAGGGGCTGGAGAGATGGCTCAGAGGATAAGAGTACTGACTGTTCTTCCAGAGGTCCTGAGTTCAATTCCCAGCAACCACATGGTGGCTCACAACCATTTGTAATGCCCTCTTCTGGTGTATCTGAAGACAGCTATAGTATACTCACGTGTAAAATAAACCTTAAAAAAAAACAAAAACAAACAAACAAGCAAAAAACAAAAAAAAAAAAACCCAAATATTTGGAATTATAATAGCAAGGCCACTGACAAGTTTGGGAACAAATACAAATGACATTTGCAGTTAACACACCTGGCTACTGGGGACAGAGACATGTAGAAGTGCTCATTTCCTCACCTCTCTGCATGGATTTGGGGGTGTGTCAGCACATGGGCAGCCGGGCTCAGTGGAAGTCCTTTAGCGAAAGCTTACTGAAGCCCTGAGACTGTGGCATCGGCTACTCTATTGAGTCTCACAAATATTAAGGAAGTCCCGGGCGGGTAACACATGTTCCTACCTAAGCCCTTTAGCATTCCTTAAACATTCTAGAATCTGTTGGTCTAAGCCTCATGAAAGAGAAATTGCTTAGGTTGTAATAACTGGGCTCCTTCCTGGTTGACACTCCATCATGGCTGGAAACCTCTATGTCAAGAGAGGAAAGAAAGAACTTCATTTCCTAAATGTCAGCTGCCCTCCAGATTTTACACGGTTCCCCCTCTCCTCTTTCATCTTCCCTCCCTCTTTCCCTCCCTCCCTCCTCCCTCCCTGCCTCCTTCTCTTCCTCCCTCTGTTCTTCCTTCCCTCCCTCCTCCCCTTTCTCCTTCCCTTCTTTCCTAGATTCAAGCATAAATGCATGGGAGCCCAGCCAGCCACATTACCCATGTTAACTAACTCAGACCCTCTGACAATGGTGTGCTGTTACAAGGGTAGCTTTTCTGAGTCTGTTGCTCTCTTCCCTTGGGGAGAATGATTTTCCAGGAGGCTCCTTAGCATCTCATTCCTGTGGACCTCCTGACAGGTCCAACCCTAGCAGACACTGCGTAGGTACCCTGCAGACCCTTCTCAAATTGCCCTCTGGTATGGCCCCTGAGTGTTCTTTGTGATTGGCGGCTTTCACTGGTGTGTATTGAACAGCATCTTAAGCAACCCTGATGCGCTCTCTTGTTGAATCTTTGGGTTGTCGTGAGGTAAATACCATTATTATCTACATTTCCAAGAGGAAAGAAAGCATGGTAAAACACACAACTACGCAGCCACAGAGGTAGGGTCAGAATCCAGGGCCTACACCATATCTGTGTGAGAAAAACCAGAACTCCCATGAAGCACAGCCGTGGCGGACAGAGGAAAGCCATGGTGGTGGGAGGACAATGGCCATGTTGCTGGAGGAGCTTCTGTTGGGCTCTGCCTTGTCCAGCTTCCTGGCTTCTCAGGACTGACACAAGACAAAGGGGAAGATGTAGCTAAGAGAAGTTTTGGGTGGACTAGCCTGATGGTCACTTCTCCAAGTCACTGTCCTGGATGTCAGTGCAGAAGACGATTGTCCTGCTATTTCTGGATATTGTAGTGTCATTGCTATTTATTTACTTTATTTGCTTTTTGTGAGACTGGGTTTCTTGTAGCCAAAGTTGGCCTTGAGCTTCTGGTCCCCTTGCTTCTGATTCCTAAACACTGGGATTACAGGGTTGAACCACTATGCCAGTTTGTTCTCCATTCTTTTCTGTTTCCGTAGTTGCACGCGGAGTTGGCTCTCCTAATCTTACACTAGTTTGGGACAAAAATGAACAGGGCACATGATGGTCTGCTTTTCTCCTTGTGCTTTTCTTGCTGCCTGAAGATCTATTGTGAAAGCTCGTTGTAGATAGAAGGGGTCTGTGCAAGCTCGCTCTCCGAGTGACTCCAACCATCTTCAGTGTCGTGTGTAAAGCATGGAGCCTTTTATTAAATCACCGGGTTCTAATTTAGATGAAATGTTTGCTTTCGTGCCACAGTTTTTCTTAACATTGAAGTTTAAGAATAGAAAGCCTCTTGTAGAACAGAGTAAGGCGGGGAGGACAAGGGACATATAAGAACTCCAGCTGGTCATGAACCTCATCAAGCTAGTAAGCTGCAATCCTCCTGTCTGGGCTTTAGATCCTCCCTCTGAGTTCTTACCTGGAGCTCTTGCCAAAGTTTTCCGCAGATTGTCAATGGACGATCCTCTGGAAGTGTTAGTGGAAATAAACTCCTCCTTCCCTCCATTGCTTGTGGTTGTGGTGTTTGCCACAGAGACAGGAAGCAAACCCAAACCGTGTCCACAGCTACCTTCTGTAATATGGTGGTGATTTTTTCATCCGAGTGTTATCTATCCCCAGACTAATACATAGGCTGTTATCTTGTTTTTCCTTATTGTACAGTGTATGGGGAGCAAGAAATACCTTGCCTTCTGTAGTGCATGATGTTAGCTCTTCCACTGAGCACCAGATTAAAACTAGAAGAGCTCTGACACACTCTCGAATTACACTAGTTCTTTGAATAATAGGTACATTTCAGATCTTTGTATAAACCATTTCTCTCCCTAAGCCCTCCAACAATTACGCAGCAAGAGACAGTTATTTTGGGGTTGATTGATGGCTGCTAAGTAGAAGAGAATCAAGTACAAGGGATAGCAAGCACAGTGTACTGAAGACAGTCTAGATCGCTACTTTGTTTTCTTGGCTCCCTCGGGAGATGGCTTTTCCATGCCTTTCTGGTAAGATCCCTTATTGGTTTCAGAATTCTGGACTGGAAGGTCACTTTTCTAGGCTGTCACTCTTGCTTGTGCTGCATGGTTGACTGAAACAATCCAATTACAAACATGTTTGTATCACATGTATCCCAAGGGGACTATAGTTCTTAGTCCCCCTCACTCTGTGTGTGTGTGTGTGTGTGTGTGTGTGTACTTGTGCATAGATGTGCACAAGCATGTGCAGGCCAGATGATAACCTTAGATATTATTCCACAGGATAAGCAGTCTACCTTGGTTTTTGTTGTTGTTAATTGGTTAGTTGGGTTTTTGTCTTTTGTTTTGTTTGTTTTTTGAAATGGTCTTTCATTGACCAAGTAGGCTAGGTCATACAGCAAGCCCCAGGGATCTCCCTGTCTCTACCCCATCAGCACTGGAGTTGCAAGGATATGCCAGTACATCTGGTTTATTTTAAAAATAAATAATTTTCAATGAATTTATACTTTATAATTTTATACATGAATGCAGTGAGGTACATTCTGATCATGGTCACATTTACTTATGCTCATTACCATGTATGAACGCGCTCACCCCCCACAACAAGTTCCTTTCCCGCATTCCCACGTCTCCCCTCTGCTCTGAGGCCCACGGTGTGACCGTGGGTTTGAAGGCTCTCTTGCTTGCACAGCAAGCACTTTGAGGATGGAGCAGTCTCACCAGTCCTAATTCTCAGTTTTCTGTTTTGTTTTTGTTGTTGGCTTTGTGTGTGTGTGTGTGTGTGTGTGTGTGTGTGTGAGTGATACAAGTATAGATTCAAATGGTGCTGTGTATTTAAAAATAAAAGTTTAAGGAACCCAGGACTTATGAAAAAGTTTCCTTGAGTTCATCAAGTACCAAAATACTCAGGAGTTTAGGTGTCATTTTTGAGTGAATTGATTCATTGTAGTAAATCATAAGGTCCTTCAAAGAGCTTCCGTGTCAGGGGGACGGTTGGGAACCTACTTTTGATATTACTGCTATAACTTCTCTCCTTCCTGCAACACACTTCCCCCTTTCTAGTCTGCAAGATAGCTTCAGAGTTTGCCCATTTTCTTGGAACCTCGTCTGCAAACATTTGAGAATGCATGCTGATTAAAATAAGCGCCAGCAGCACGTTGGGTACAGTGCCACCTGGTGGCTGTGATCCACTACTGATGACCCAACGAGCTTTTTGGAAATGAAAGGTTCCTATGGACAAGAACAACTTGAGAAAACTGAGATTAAAAACAGCCTATGGATAAAATGAGAAATAAAAACAATCTAGGAGTTTTTAATGGTATCAAAGGAAAATAGTTGTTTAAATGAATGCCTAATTTAAAATTATATTTTTCGGTGTTTCTCTATCACAGGAGGCTGGTTATTTAATGGACTTCAATAATTGGAAACTAATGTAGCCCTGAAAAATTAAACAAAGGGCCACTTTGGTTTGCAGTATCTCCTTAGTCCATTTTTTTGATGCTAACTAACTTGAAGCCTTTTTAGGGATAGAAATGAATTGGTGGCCCTTCCAGTCTGAGCTGGTGTCCTGAGCCAACTTTGGGCTCTAGCTCTGCACCCAATCCCACAACACCCAGAGGAAACTGGACTCCCAGGAGCTCTAACATGCCAAGGATCATAGGTTAGGAGGCCACAACATCCGCCCCCAAACAGGAGTAATTGGAACCCCCAGGGATCCAGCGATGCAGGAACCCCCACCTGGCCAGTGGCACAGGTCCTTCTGATCTCAGCTAGTGTCCTGAGCAGACCTTGGGCACTAGCTCCAAAACAAGTCCCACAATACCCAGAGGAAGTTGGACTCCCAGGTGCTCTCTAACATGCCCAGGATCATAGGATCATAGAATCACAGGATCTCAGGAACTTGGTCACACCAGGATTTCAGGATCCCAGAGGCAGCTTGACTACCAGGAACTCTTATACCCAGGATCTCAGGATCACAGGATCACAGAGACATCTGGACTCTAAAGAGTTCTGACACAACCAAGATACTAGGAGGGACAGGTGTCAGTCAGAGACAGTGAGTGCAGGTAGCACTAGAGATAACCAGATGGCAAGAGACAAGTGCATGAACATAAGCAACAGAAACCAAGGTTACTTGGCATCATCAGAACCCAGTTCTCACACCATAGCAAGTCCTGGATATACCATCACACTGGAAAAGCAATGTTCAGATTTAAAATCACTTCTCATGATAATGATAGAGGACTTTAAGAAGGATATAAATAACTCCCTAAAAGAAATACAGGAGAACACAGGTAAACAGGCAGAAACCCTTGAATAGGAAACACAAAAGTCCCTTGAAGAATTAAAAGAAAGCACAACCAAGCAGGTGAAGGAATTGAAAAAAAAACCATCCAGGATTAAAAACTGGAAGTAGAAACAATAAAGAAATCACAGAGACTACCCTGGAGATAGAAAACACTGGAAATAAATCAGGAGTTGTAGATGCAAGCATTACCAACAGAATACAAGAGATAGAAGAAAGAATCTCAAGTGCAGAAGATACCATAGAAAACATCGACAACAGTAAAACACACACACACACACACACACACACACACACACACACACAGCTCCTAACCCAAAAAATCTAGGAAATCCAGGACACAATGAGAAGACCAAATCTAAGGATTATAGGTATAGAAGAAAGCAAAGATTTACAACCTAAAGGGCCAGTAAATATCTTCAACAAAATTATAGAAGAAAACTTTCCTAATCTAAAGAAAGAGATGCCCTTGAACATGCAGGAAGCCTACAGAAGTCCAAAGACCAGAAAAGAAATTCCTCCAGTCACATAATAACCAAAACACCAAATGCACAAAACAAAGAATATTAAAAGCAGTAAGGGCAAAAGGTCAAGTAACATATAAAAGCAGACTTATCAGAATTATACCATACTTCTCACCAGAGAATATAAAAGCCAAAAGTTCCTGTACAGGTGTAATACAGACCCTAGACGAACACAAATGCCAGTCAACACTACTATACCCAGCAAAAATCTCAATTCACACAGATAGAGAAACCAAGATATTTCATGACAAAACCAAATTTACACAATATGTCTCCACAAATCCAGCCTACAAAGGATAATAGATGGAAAACTCCAACACGAGGAGGAAAACTACTCCTAGAAAAAGCAAGAAAGTAATCCTCTTCCAACAAACCCAAAAGAAGATAGCCACACAAACATAATTCCACCTCTAATAACAAAAGTAACAGGAAGCAACAATCATTTTTCCTTAACATCTCCTAATATCAATGGAATCAATTCCCCAATAAAAAGACATAGACTAACAGACTGGATATGTAAACAGAACCCAGAATTTTGCTGCATACAGGAAATGCACCTCAGTGACAAAGACAGACACTACCTCAGAGCAAAAGGCTGGAAAACAATTTTCCAAGCAAATGGACACAAGAAACAAGCTGGAATAGCCATTCTAATATTGAATAAAATCGACTTTCAACCAAAAGTTGAAAATCAAAAAAGTTCAATCAAAAAAGGTAAGGAAAGACTCATCAAAGGAAAAATCTACCAAGATGATCTCTCAATTCTAAACATCTATGCTCTAAATGCAAGGGCAACCACATTCATAAACGAAACTTTACTAAAGGCAAAGCACACATTACACCACACACAATAACAGTAGGAGACTTCAACACCCAACTCTCAGCAATGGTAAGATCATGGAAAAAGAAACTAAACAGAGACACAGTGAACTAACAGAAGTTATGAACCAAATGGATTTAACAGATATCTATAGAACATTTTAATCCTAAAAGAAAAGAATATACCTTCTTCTGAGCACATCATGGTACCCTCTCCAAAACTGGCCATATAATTGATCACAAAACAGGCCTCAACAGATACAAGAAGATTGAAATAATCCCATGCATCCTATCAAATCACCACTGGTCTTCAATAACAACAAAAACAATGGAAAGCCCACATATAGGTGGAAACTGAACAACTCAATGATACCTTGGTCAAGGAAGAAACAAAGAAAGAAATTAAAGACTTTTTAGAATTTAATGAGAATGAAGGCACATCATACCAAAACTTATGGGACACAATGAAAGCAGTGTTAAGAGGAAAACTCATAGCTCTAAGTGCCTACAAAAAGAAACTGGAGAGAGCATACACTAGCAGGTTGACACCACACCTGAAAGCTCTAGAATAAAAAGACCAAATACACCCAAGAGGAAATAATCAAACTCAGGGCTGAAATCAACCAAGTAGAAACAAAAAAGAACTATACAAAGAATCAACAAAGCCAGAACCTGTTTCTTTGAGAAAAACAACAAGACAGATGAACCCTTAGTCAGACTAACCAGAGGGCACAGAGACGGTATCCAAATTAATACAATCAAAACTGAAAAGGGATACATAACAACAGAAACTGAGTAAATTAAAAAAAAATCAGATCCCACTACAAACGCCTATACTCAACAAAACTGGAAAAATCTGGATGAAATGGACAGTTTTCTTGACAGATACCAGGTACCAAAGTTAAATCAGAATCAAATAAACCATCTAAACAGTCCCATAACCCCTAAAGAAGTAGCAGCAGTCATTAAAAGTCTCCCAACAAGAACGAAAAGTCCAGGACTAGATGGTTTTAGTGCAGAGTTCTATCAGACCTTCAAAAAAGACCTAATACCAATTATCTTCAAACTATTCCACAAATTAGAAACAGAAAGAACACTATCCAATTCATTCTATGAAGCTCCAATTATACTCATACCTAAAGCACACAAAGACCCAACAAAGAAAACTTCAGACCAATTTCCCTTATGAATCTCAATGCAAATATACTCAATAATATTCTTGCAAACTTAATCCAGGAACACATCAAAACAATCATCCATCATGATCAAATAAGCTTTCTCCCAGGAATGCAGGGATGGTTCAATATACGGAAATCAACATAATCCACTATATAAACAACTCAAAGAAAAAAGGCTCATGATAATTTCATTAGATGCACAGAAAGCATTTGACAAAATTCAAAATCCCTTTATGGTAAAAGTCTTGGAAAGATCAGGAATTCAAGGCCCATACCTAACCACCTTAAAAGCAATATATAGCAAACCAGTAGCCATCATCAAACGAAATGGAGAGAAACCTGAATCAATCCCACTAAAATAAAGGACTAGACAAAGCTTCCCACTCTCTCCCTACCTACTCAATAAAGTACTTGAAGTCCTAGCCAAAGCAATTAGACAAAAAAAAAGGATGTCAAAGGGATACAAATTAGAAAGAAAGAAGTCAAAATATTACTATTTGCAGATATAATAGCATACTTAAGAGACCCCAAAAATTCCACCATAGGTCTACTACAGCTGATAAACAACTTCAGCAAAGTGGCTGGATATAAAATTAACTCAAAAAATCAGTAGCCTTCCTCTACTCAAAGGATAAACAGGCTGAGAAAGAAATTAGGGAAATGACACCATTCACAATAGTCACAAATAATATAAAATACCTTGATGTGACTCTAAGCAAGTAAGTGAAAGATCTGTATGACAAGAACTTCAAATCTCTGAAGAAAGAAATGGAAGAAGATCTAGAAGATGGAAAGATCTCCGGTGCTTATGAATTGGCAGGATTAATACAGTAAAAATGGACATCTTACAGATTCAATTTAATTCCCATAAAAACTCCAACTCAATTCTTCATAGAGTTAGAATGAAGAATTTTCAAATTCATTTGGAATAACAAACTCAGGATAGCAAAAACTATTCTCAACAATAAAAGAACTCCTGGGGGAATCACTATCCCTGACCTCAAGCTGTACTATAGAGCAATAGTGATAAAAACTGCATGGTATTCGTACAGAGACAGGTAGGAAGTTCAATGGAATAGAATTGAAGACCCAGAAATGAACCCACACCCCTATAGTTACTTGATCTTTGACAAAGGAGTTAAAACCATCCAGTGGAAAAAAGACAGCATTTTCAACAAATGGTGCTGGTTCAACTGAAGGTCAGCATGCAGAAGAATGCGAATTGATCTACTCTTACCTCCTTGTACAAAACTCAAGGCCAGTGGACCACATAAAACCAGATACAATGAAACTTATAGAGGAGAAAGTAGGGAAGAGCCTTGAATACAGGGGCACAGGGGAAAGGTTCTTGAACAGAACACCAATAGTTTATGCTCTAAGATCAAGAATTGACAAATGGGATAATGCAATAAAATTGCAAAGCTTCTGAAAGGCAAAGGACACTGTCAATAGGAAAAATGGCAACCGTCAGATTAGGAAAAGATCATTACCAATTCTATATCTGATAGAGGTCTAATATCCAATATGTACAAAGAACTCAAGAAATTATACTCCAAGGGTGTGGAGAAAGAGGAACACTCCTCCACTGCTGGTGGGGCTGCAAATTGGTACAACCACTCTGGAAATCAGTCTGGCGGTTCCTCCAAAAACTGGGCACCTCACTTCCAGAAGATCCTGCTATACCACTCCTGGGCATATACCCAGAGGATTCCCCACCATGTAATAAGGATACATGTTCTACTATGTTCATAGCAGCCCTATTTATAATTGCCAGATGCTGGAAAGAACCCAGGTATCCCTCAACAGAAGAGTGGATGCAAAAAAATGTGGTATATCTACACAATGGAGTACTATTCAGCCATTAGAAACAATGAATTCATGAAATTCTTAGGCAAATGGATGGAGCTAGAGAATATCATACTAAGTGAGGTAACCCAGACTCAAAAGGTGAATCATGGTATGCACTCACTAATAAGTGGATATTAACCTAGAAAACCGGAATACCCAAAACATAATCCACACATCAAATGAGGTACAAGAAGAAAGGAGGAGTGGCCCCTTGTTCTGGAAAGACTCAGTGAAGCAGTATTCGGCAAAACCAGAACGGGGAAGTGGGAAGGGGTGGGTGGGAGGACAGGGGGAGAGAAGGGGGCTTACGGGAGTGAGGGGCTAGAAAAGGGGAAATCATTTGAAATGTAAATAAAAAATATATCAAATAAAAAAAAAGAAATTATACTCCAGAGAATCAAATAACCCTATTAAAATGGGGGTACAAAGCTAAATAAAGAATTTTCAACTGAGGAAACTTGAATGGTGGAGAAGCACCTAAAGAAATGTTCAACATCCTTAGTCATCAGGGAAATGCAAACCAAAACAACCCTGAGATTCCACCTCACACAGATCAGAATGGCTAAGATCAAAAACTCAGGTGACAGCAGATGATGGTGAGGATGTGGGGAAAGAGAAACATCCCTCCATTGCTAGTGAGATTGCAAGCAGGTAAAACCACTCTGGAAGTCAGTCTGGAGATTCCTCAGAAAATTGGATTTAGTACTACCTGAAGACCCAGTTATACCACTCCTGGGCATATACCCAGAAGATGTTCCAACAAATAACAAGGATACATGCTCCACTATGTTCATAGCAGCCTTATTTATAATAGCCAGAAGCTGGACAGAAACAAGATATCCTTCAACAGAGGAATGTATACAGAAAATGTGGTATATTTACACAATGGAGAGTACTCAGCTATTAAAAACAATGAATTCATGAAATTCTTAGGCAAATGGGTGAAACTAGAAAATATCATCCAGAGTGAGGTAACCCAATCACAAAAGAACACACATGGTATGCACTCATTGATAAGTGAAAATTAGCCTAAAAGCTTAGAATACCCAAGATACAATTCACAGACCACATGCAGCTCAACGAGAAAGAAGACCAAAGTGTGGGTGCTTCCGTCCTTCCTAGGAAGGGAAACAAAATACTCATGGGAGCATATATGGAGACAAAGTGTGGAGCAAAGACTGAAGGAAAGGCCATCCAGAGACTGCCCCACCTGGGGTTTCATCCAATACACAGTTCCCAAACCCAGACACTATTGTCGATGCCAAGAAGTCCTTGCTGACAGAAATCTGATATAGCTGCCTCTTGAGAGACTTTGCCAAAGCCTGACATATACAGAGGCAGATGCTCGCAGCCAACCATTGAACTGATCATGGGGTCCCCAATCGAGGAGTTAGAGAAAGGACTGCAGGAGCTGAGGGATTTGCAACCCCATAAGAAGAACAACAATACCAACCAACCAGAGCTCCCAGGGTCTAAACCACCAACCAAGGAGTACACATGGAGGGACCCATGGCTCTAGTAGCATATCTAGCAGAGGATGGCCTTGTTGGGCATCAATGGGAGAAGAGGCTCTTGGTCCCCTGAAGGCTCGATGTCCCAGTGTAGTGGAATGAGATGGCAGGGAGGCAGGAGTAGGTGGGTAGGTGAGGGCACACCCTCATAGAAGCAGGAGGAAGGGGATGGGATAGGGCGTTTCTGGGGTGGAAAAATCAGGAAAGGGGATAACATTTGAAATGTAAATAAAGAAAATATCCAATTTTTAAAAAAGAAATGAATTTGTGGTGCTTCACTAGTATTTGATGAAAACAGTGTTTGAATCAAGGTAATGGAAGAAAAAACAATATTATAAAGAAGCGGTTTAAGGAGAAATAAGAAAAAAGAAGAAGAAAAATAAAAAGAGGGATTGGGAATGTTTCATTTTCATTAAGTATGTAGTTTACACTGATGGAGTGCCACTGGCCATTCTCCCCAGTTTGTGATGAGTACCAGTGACATTGTCACATGATTCACTGTGGAATATGTTTAGGGCAGGACTGGTTGTAAATATCTGTGGCAATTTTCTTCCCCCTCCCCTTGTCTCAAAACCTGAAAACCATAAATGACAGGGAAGTTAATAAATAGCTAGACATTTCAGATTCCGCCAAGAATGGGGAAGCCCTCAGGCCCACACCTGTCTTCACAGTCAACATACTCCTGTTTTCAAAACCGTTACAGAAGCATCTGTAGTTGGTACTTTGTACTTCTGTAGCTGTTGCAAATATCTACAGTAAGACACTCTAGTAAATAATAGTTGAGTGGCACCCTCAGCACATCCCCAAAAGCATAGCTTAAAGTCCCGATAACCCAGTGTCCTAGGGTGTGACTTTATCTGAAAATAGGGTCTTTAGGACATAGTCTATTTTAAATGAATTCACAAGGGCAGGCCATATTCTAGCATGAGCGCTGTCCTTGAAAACAGTGAATATAGACACAGAGGTGTTCACTGAGGAAGAATAACATGATTCCTCATGTAAGACAGGAAGCCAACTGCCCTAAGTCACAAATGACCCAGACTACTTGGCGACCTGAGGCTGTAGTGGCAAAGAAGGAGTCCTCCTTTACTGGTTTCAGAGCACAGCCCTTTGACATTCTGACAGCAAACTGTCAACTGCGAGGTAACTCGTTTTAGTTGATCTGAGATACCTAATTGTGTCAGTCCTAGAAACTGAACAGAATAAGCATTGTTCTAGGACTTACCACCATACTCTAAGATGAGGACTCTTGGGGAGCGCTCTGATTTAACATTTGGAAAGACTATGAACATCTTAAGATGCTAATAGGTGTGGTACCAACTTATCGAGATGAGATTTGCTTAAGATCACACAGGTGGTAAGAAGCTGAGATCCGCATAAAAATCTACTTAAGTCTAGATTCTGATTTCTCTGTGTCTGTCTGTCTGTCTCTGTTTCTCCCTTTCTCTCTCTGCTTGTAAATGAGAATATGTATGTGTGTGCATGTATGCATATGTCTGCTGTGTGTGTGTGCGTGAGAGAGAGAGAGAGAGACAGAGAGACAGAGAGATAGAGAGTCTCGTTTTTCTTACAGAATCACTTAAGGTCACAGTTACCTTCAAATACTCATGTATCACCCAAAACCAACCCTCTCCATCCAGAGAAGAGCCCTTCCTGACCTTCACTGGCAGTCCTACCTTTCATTTTCAGGGACATGACAGGGCTCTCAAACAATTTCTCTGACAAGAAAAGGCTGACAATATTCTCCGGACTCTTTGTGATTTGAAATGTATGACCTTTTTGGCCCCTTCCCCATCATCTCTCCCTGTCCTTCTGCCTCTTTCCATCACCCAAATCAATGCACTGTAATATGTGTAACAGAGTGAAAAATTTACATGGAGTCAATTTTCTGCTTCAGAAGAACTTCTTTTTAGAAAGCCAACCAATGCCTTTGTAATAGGACTAAATAAATCTGCACTGAACAGTGTAGATATCGGAGATACTGAAAGGAGGCCTAGAACTTCTAATTCAGAATTTTGTCCGCAAGAATAATCCTACCAATGAGTAGAGACTGCTTTTCTGAATACCAAAATAAGTTGTCTACTTTATAAAAGCCTGCTGTGCTATTCTGAGAAGATAAAGAATTTGTTTACCGTATTAATTTTGATGGGAGATTGTAAAAGCTTTAAATCATTAGTATAGACAGAGAGCAGTGGCACACAACTTCAATCCCAGCACTTGGCGGACAGAAGTAGGTGGATCTCCATGAGTTTGAGGCCAGCCTGGTCTACATAGTGAGTTCAAGGGCAGCCAAAGCTGCAAAGAAACCCTGTCTTAAGACAAATCATGATTATAGCTGGAAAAGAGCGGTAGTTTGTGAAAATAGCTCTGAGACTAAGCAGGCAGATCCAGCAGCTTAGACAGACACCAATGTGATTTGGGTACAAAATGCTCTCCAAAGGCTCATACGTTAAAGACGTGTTCTCCAATGCAATGTTGAGAGGGGAGGCTTTGGGGAAGTGATTGGATCATGAAAGCCCTGATAATGGATTAGTGGAATCATGGGATCGATCCGTAATGGAGTCACCCACTAACAGTTGATAACACTATGGAAGGCAGGCTCTGGTGAGAGGAAATGAGTCAGAGGAGGCTTGTCCTTGAAGTATTTATTCTGTTCACAGTCTTGCTGTTTCCTGAACTCCCTGAGATGAGCAGTCTCCTGTATTTCACGCCCCATCAATCATGGTAATCTACCTTACCTCAGACCCAAGGCAAGGGAGTCATCCAACCTTAGACTTACGCCTGTTAAAGAGTGTGACCGAATGAGCCATCTTTATATTGTCTGCTCAGATATTTTGCTCTAGGAAAAGAGCACAGACTGACATAATCCATATATGTGACCATGCTTCCCAACACTGCACAGCAGCCTCAGTGTATTGTATTAGTTCCTTTCCTCTCGCTGGAATAGAGAGCCCAGACTAAAGCAAGTTAGAGAAGAAAGGATTTATTTTGACTCACAGCTGCAGAGGGGGACAGAGTCCATCATAGTGAGGAAGGCATGACATCCTGAGCATGGAGCCAGCATGGTAGTCAGAAATCCACACACAGGAAGGAGAGAGAGAGAGAGAGAGAGAGAGAGAGAGAGAGAGAGAGAGAGAGACAGAGACAGAGACAGAGACAGAGACACAGAGCACATACACATACACACACACACACACAGAGAGACACGGACAGAGAGACAGAGAAAGGCAGAGACAGAGAGACACAGAGAGACAGAGACACAGAGAATGACAGAGAGACAGAGAGACACACAGACACACAGACACATACACACAGAGAAAGAGACAGAGAGACAGAGAGACAGAGAAAGGCAGAGACAGACACAGAGAGACAGAGACACACAGACACAGAGAGAGAGAGAGAGAGAGAGAGAGAGAGAGAGAGAAGAAGAAGAAGAGAAGAGAGAGGGAGGAAGGGGGAGAGAGAGGGAGGAAGGGAGAGAGAGAACAGTCCTTAAAACCTTAGTGCCACATTTTTGGCTGGAACCATGTGTACCCCTTGGTTGATGGTTTAGTCCCTGGGAGTCCTGGGGCGTCTGGGTGGCCAACATCATTGTTCTTCCCATGGGGCTGTAAACCCCTTCAGCTCCGCCTGACCACCTTCCAACTCCTCCATTGGGGACCCCACTCTCAGACCAATGGTTGGCTGCTAGCATCTGCCTCTGTATGTGTAAGGCTCTGGCAGGGCCCCTCCGGAGACAGCCATGACATGCTCCTTTTGGTATACACTTCTTGTCGTCCATAGTAGTGTCGGGGTTTGGTGACTGTTTATAGGATGAATCCCCAGGTAGGGCAGTCTCTGGGTGGCCTTTACTTCAGTCTCTGCTCCACACATTGTCTCCCTTATTGTTCCTGTGAGTATTTTTTTTTCCCTTTCTCAGAGGAACCAAAGCACCCTCACTTAAGTCCTCTTCTTCTTGAGCTTCCTGTGCTGGGTGAATTGTAACTTGTTTATTTTGAGCTTTTGGGCTAACATCCACTTATCAGTGAGTGCACACCATGTGCATTCTTTTGTGTCTGGGTTACCTCGCTCAGGATGACCCTTTCTAGTTCCATCCATTTGCCTAAGAATTTCATGAATTCATTGCTTTTAATAGCTGCATCAGTAGGAGGAGTGGTCCTTGGTCAGGTGAGGGCTCAATAGATGCCCCAACAAAGGGAAATCGAGGAGGGGGAGGTGGGAGTGGGTTGGGTGGAGGGGCATATTCTTGGAGGCAGGGGATGGGAGGAGGGGTTGGGGGTGTTTGGGGAGGGGGAAATGGGGAAATGTTTTACCCTTGGAAATGTAAATAAAGATTATATTCAATAAATAAAATAAACAAAAGGCATACTAATATTAAATTAAAAAAAATGTAGTGCCTCCGCAGGGTTGTACTTCCTCTGGCTGGTTCCACCTTCTGAAGTCTTTGTAAGCTTCCAAAATCATGCCATCAGCTGGGGTGGGGGGACAAAATTTTCAAAGAAATGATCCTGCAAAAGACATTTAATGTTTGAACCACTACAGGTAGTGTTTTTCAAAAACTGGTTCATAGCCCACGGGTTGGGAAATGATAGTGACTGAGTGTTGAATAGTATGCTGTGGTAAGGGAAAGAAGATGAGAGTTTTGTTGTTGTTTTGCTTTGCTTTGTTTTTAAGCGTTCTGCATTTTGAAAAAGTAAATAAAGGGTTGTGTTGGCTTCAGTTACACAAGCAGGAGTGGAAAGGAATGGGCTGGGCATTCTGACAGACCTTTGTCTGTCAGACATTTTTAATGTGAAGATATCACTTGATATTCTTTTCATATTTAAGGTGTCATAGTAGAGGACTTAAGGAGTCATAGTAGAGGACTCTGAGGTCCTTTCCTTCTATGGGGTGTCCGCTGTGGAGGATGGCAGGGGTCTGTACTGTATATACCTGTGTGTCGGTATGAGAAAGGCACCTGCCTGGGTGTGCTCTGGTGGGCTGCCTCTGGCTTGTGGTTCTTCAAAGTCCAAATAGACAGGAAGACTTCTAAACACAGGCCAGGGTGTTTGCTCACGGGAAACAAGAGATTTTATTTTATTATTTTTCTCTTATGATAATTAAGAACATAGATACAAAAAGCTATTCCCATCATTTCTTATTTGCTTTGCCTTCATAATTCTTGTGTGCAGCTTTTTCTTTTGAAAATTAAAATTCTGGCCTTTGGGGAGGAATGTAACAGAAACTAATTTTTTTTTAAAAAAAGTACTTGGATATTAACTGCATTTCCAATTCAAACTTTAAAATTTCTGGAATATTTTACTTCAGCTTCCTCTCCCATTTATTTGAGTTGTGTTTGTTTTTGTAAGGATCACCTGAATTTATTTAATAAGTATGCTCCTAGAGTAGAAGTCAAACTATATTTAAAAGGCTGTTAGGATTTGCAGTTTAAATGGTTTCTTTTACATTTATTTTCCAGTGTAACTTATGTGGCCCTAACTTATCACTGAATACTTGGAATTTATTCTATTAGGTTTCTCCAAAGCAAGGCACACCAACTAATCATTGTATGTTTTCTTTTTATTACTCTCATAAAATCTGGATCTATCATTTTCAGATTTTAAAACCTAAATCTCACACAAATAGCAATGTTACTATTAACAGGAATGAAAAGTATTTCTTTCTCTATGATATATTTTATACCCACAATAATCTATTTTACCTATAAATTCAGTGCATAATTAAATGGCCTCATTAAGTTTAACCGAAGGATTGAGTGTCCATTTCACCAACTGTATATCTACAAATTGTGCCTAGGGATACTGATATATATGTGGATGACATGTATTCTCTGAACAAATATTTATGTAATGCCTACTGTGTGCTAGACACTGAGAAATCTAAGGAACAATATACAACCTCCTTTCTGAACATATAGTTTATTAGGAGAAATAGACACTTGTGTACATATAAAAGTTACATGATCTAAGACTTAACTTACCAAATGAGACAAGTCTATAAAGTAACAGTTCCCAAATGATAGTATGTGTGATAATTTTAAGCAGCTGACATAGACAATACTTTAGTGCTTTGATTGTGTGTGTTTTAACCTCAATTTATGAAGAATAGTACTGGCTTTCCAGTGTGACAATGACCTAAAATTCCCAATAAAGTAAATGTACTTTAGTTAAAATATAGAATTAATTTCAAGAAATCATTAAAGATAAAAAAGTATATGGATGTGGAAAAACAGAATGATGTGCGAATTCTGAGATATCAAAGACCTATAAAAAAGCAGCATCTGTGTGGTCTATGTGTTAGAATAAGGGAAGATTCTGGTAGGATAGGAAGTCAGGGCAGGCTCTGTGGAGAATGAAGAGGAAGAGAAGACTGCCCTCAGAGCATTTCTTACCAGGATCAATTAGCCTGGATGTCAGAAGCAACATATTATGTGTGGTATGAGGGAGGTGGTTAGAAAGCTGTGGGTACGGGGAGAGGAAGGCTATTCAGGGAATCAGTGTTATGCTGAGAGGTCTGGGCTCTCCCTGCGTGGCAGGGGCCCTTGCAGCCCTTGGGCCAGCATTCCTGAAGGATGAGCAAGGAAGGTTCTGAAAAGTCTTTAGGGTCACAGCATGCCTCTGAACATCAGAGTTACCCTTGAGGCTTGGCTGTCTGGGGATGGGAGTGGAGGTGGGGGTGGGGTGGGGGTGGAGATGGGGACGTGTTCTTTAACACTGACTGTGGTCTTCAACAACTTATAACCCAAAAGGCCAAATGACCAAGATACAACATTGAGTAAGGGTACCTTTAGGTGTGAGTGTAGGGAGCATATGATCTAGGAGGCTAACCAACTCTAAATAACTTTCTGCTAGCAGTTTGCTTAGGGCTTCGCTTTTCTCTAAATACCCAGGTTGAACATATAAAACAATTAAAATAGTCTGTTATTGTTAGATTAATGGTAATATGTGTTTGGTTTGTTGTGTGTGTGTTTGTGGGCGCATGTGTGTGTGTGTGTGTGTGTGTGTGCCCGCACACATGAACATGTTTTCTACAAGTGTACCTGTGTATTTAGGGGCACTTATATGTGTTGGGGGTGGGGCAGATTTATTCATGTATGTGTATATGAAGGCCAGAATTACTCATGTGTGTGTATGTGGAGACCAGACTTCGGCTTTGGTGTCACTCTCTGTGTTACTTTATGAAATGGTCTCTCACTGAAGCTAGAGATTTCTCCATTTCGGCTAGACAACTGACCAGCTAGTCCAGAGGGTCTGTCTTCAGCCAACCCACTGGCACTGGGATTACTGACATGCTAGGCTTCTAATGGACTTTAAGTGGGCGCTGGAGAGCTGACGTCAGAACCCCATGCTTGTCCAGTGAGCACGTTACCCACCCAGCCATCTTCCCAGGCTCCCTGGAGCTGTTGGCTTTAGACAGTTGTCTGTGACTGGGACAAATCTCAAGTTCTCTTTTACATAAATTGTCTTCATTTTCTCTTGTGGTTTACTCTAAGGGAACCTAGGTATTTTCAAGAATCATGGAGTACTCTAAAGTTTATTCTGAGGTATGTTTAAATACAATTTTGGCTTTTAAAAAGTGAACATGAAACGTCTTATGTTATAACAAAATTCAAGTTGGAGAAAGATATTCATAAAATAAAAAAATCAATTTTCCTACTCAGTTTGAATTTCCTTATTCAGTATAAGTTTCAAAATGCTGTTTGGCCTACACCAGCACTTGGAAGGCAGAGGCAGATGGATTTCTGTGAGTTTGAGACTAACTTTGTCTACAGAGCTGGTTCCAGGGCAGCCAAGGCTATACAGAAAAATCTTGTCTCAAGAAACCAACTCCTCTGCTACCTCCACCCCCCCAACTCTCCTACCCCCTCCCCACGCCACCCCCACCCCCTTGCCAACTGCTGCTGCTAGCTACTTAGTGACTCAGTGGAATCAAGGAGGAACTGTTTTCTAATTGTCTTCTGCCCTCTAGACCTGGTGAGAGCAGTGATTGGGTCCCATTTCTCCTCCCATTAGAAGGTCTGATTTAATTTATCGTTTGCATATGCCCTCTGAGGATGCTTTTACCTTTAAAACAAAAAGGGTAATATAAACTCCAAGCAACAGGATTCTTCCTTAGGTGACCCAGAGTTTAAAACAGTAATGACAGTGCTTGCTCGCCACACCTGCTGGGGCTACTGGGGTGCTGGTAACCCCTTGGTGACAGATATATTGATAAAGTCATGGTACTGGCTAGTTTTGTGTGTCAACTTGACACAGGCTGGAGTTATCACAGAGAAAGGAGATTCAGTTGGGGAAGTGCCTCCATGAGATCCAGCTGTGGGGCATTTTCTCAATTAGTGATCAAGTGGGGGAGGGCCCCTTGTGGGTGATATTATTTCTGGGCTGGTATTCTTGGGTTCTATAAGAGAGCAGGCTGAGCAAGCCAGGGGAAGCAAGCCAATAAGAAACATCCCTCCATGGCCTCTGTATCAGCTCCTGCTTCCTGATCTGCTTGAGTTCCAGTCCTGACCTCCTTTGGTGATATACAACAATTTGGAACTGTAAGCTGAACAAACCCTTTCCTCCCCAACTTGCATCTTGGTCATGTTTGTGCAGGAATAGAAACCCTGACTATGACAGTCATCATTGTCTATCCTGGCATTAAAGCTTAGAAGCATAGAAAAATAAAAGAGCAAGGCCATTCCTCAATTTCTCTACTGCACGCATAATAGTATCATTTTGTAAGCGCAAAACACGAAAACTCCTACCGTGTCACCAGTGATTGGTGCTACAATTCCAAAGACAGCAGAATGTTCACATGCTTGAAATCTCATATACAAAGACGTGGTGCTGGCACATAACCCTCTTCTCTGCTTCTGTTCAACTCCACAGCTACGATGATCCAACCTATAGCCACATCTGGTGTAGTCTCCTCTGCGGCCCTATCTATTCAGTGAAAGCCCTGTAGCTCTTCTCCATAGGGCTTTAACGAGTGAAAACCAGACCATGTCCCCGTTCTCTCATTGCATCTAAATTCTTGGTCCTGGTTTCCATGGCTCTCGGGTGGAGCTGTGTGGCTTTGTGATTCTTTTGTTGCTTTCATCATACACTTGCCTTCCATCACGTGGAGACTGCTCTTCCTGAAACTCACCACGTTCATCTCTTTTCCTTGATACTCTCAGTCCTCTGACAAGCTTTTTAAGGTTAACGGATGGAGAAATGGGTTTTACCGTGACATCTTCATACCTATGGCTCATTATATCTTGTTCTCCCCAAGACAAGTGTCTGCTTGCCACCCAGCACCCCTTCTACAAGAAAACCTTCTCTGAACTAGTCCTAGTCTGTCAAGTCACTCGTCCCCCATTGCAGAAAATTGTTTCATTTGTTGTTGGGGTTTTCCTTCTCTACCTCCTGGCTGGACATAAGGTACCCAAGGACAGCAGCGTCTCCTAAAAGGAGCCTCTCATTCTTCACACCCACCACAGCGCAGGACCCAGAGTGAGTAAGGAGACGGTATGCCACAATCAGTTAGTCACTTTATGAATTCAGGGTTTGTTTTCTCTTTTTATTTGATAAATTTGAGGAGGAGGGGGAAATCTCTTTTCTCCCCACCCATATTCTTTCCTCTTGCCCTTACTGTTACAAAAATCTTTATTATTCAATTCTATAGTGGGATTATGTGGAAAGGCAAGAAAAATATGTCACATGAATAGAAATTCACCTCAGCTCTGCTGGGTGCTTAGTTAGAGACTGTGCCCTTTCCCCAGTTACTGTGAAACCAACCAAATGCTTTACAGCAGTATTTCCCAACCTCTGGGTCATAACCCTTTGGGGCAGGTCAAATGACCCTTTCATAGGGGTTACCTAAGACCATTCTGCATATTAGATATTTACATTATGATTATAAATAGTAGCAAAATTATAGTTATGAAGTAGCAATGAAAATAATTTTATGGTTGGGGGTTACCATAACATGAGGAACTGTATTAAGGGTTGCAGTGTTAGGAAGGTTGAGAACCACTCACTGCATTACAGTTTTCCTTACTCTTCACTTTCTTCATGACACAGAAGAAACCAAAAAAGGTAGGTTATTCCCAGTGTCAGCATGGATGGTGGTCCAATTGCTTCTGTTCAATTACACAGCAATGACGCCCTTTGACCTTCCTCACGACCCTTCCTTATTTCCACTTGTTGAGATACACTAGTCAGTCTGAATTTTATTTCCAAATCTCAAACAAAATACACTTATCAATCATTTAAGTAGACTGCACTCAGATTTAAAGTAGAGCGGGATGGAGGCAGCTGATGAGGGTTTGTGGTTTTCTCGGGATGTCGTCATGATGCCCATCAAGGTACTTTACCAAACCCTGCTGGGTCTTTTCAACTAAGGAAGGCCGGAAAGCATGCCGTAGCATTTTACATACTCTGGGATGCTTTTTAAACTCATTGGAGAAGAAAAAAGTCAGAGAGTGGGAAGACAGCAATATATGGGTCATAAATAGCGTGTTTGAAATGATTTTATTTTTTTTTTACATTTTATACATTTATGGTTTTAAAAATCAAATCAAAGGTTGGGAAAGTAGCTCAACTGGTGAAGTGCTTCCCTCTCAAGTGTAAGGACCTGAATCCAACCCCCAGAACCTATAATAAAAAAAAAAGTCAAAGAAAAAAAATAAAACTCATTACTTTTATATATTTACATTTGACTTTGGTAATAAGAAAAAGGAATGCCCTTTAAAGGAGAGAAATACTGAAATTAAATCCCAAGGAGGTAAGTGAGGTCACTCATTCACAAAAGAACACACATGGAATGCAGTCACTGATAAGTGGATATTAGCCCAGAAGCTCTGAATACCCAAGATACCACTCACATATCAAATGATTCCCAAGCAAGGGCCCTGGTCCTGGAAAGGCTTGATGCAGCATTGTAGGGGATTTCCAGGATAGAGAAGTGGGAGGAGGTTGATAGGAGAATGGGTGGAGGGAAGAGGGCTTATGGAACTTACGGGAGGGGGGAATCAGGAAAGGGAAAATCATTTGGAATGTAAACAAAGAATATAGAAAATAATTAAAATAAAGAATATATCTAAAACAACAACAACAACAACAAAACCCCAAAGTGGGCTGTGGGTTTGTGAACCTTCCTTTTGTACGGTGGTTACTGGTGCCATCTCTTGTCTTTAATAGCCAGGAGAGAAGGGTAATTCAATGGACTCTATTTTATTTTCTGGCTCAGAAAAGCTGGTTTCAGGACCACAACTTGGTTTGAGGTATAATTCTCTTCCAGACAAAATGGTTTTGAAATCACATTGTACACATAATAGAATTTCCATTTCTCCGCGAGCAACACTACCCACGGTTTGGCTGCATTTGTTTTGCTGTTGTTTATAGGGTTAAACAATTACTTCTACTGAATCGATACTGTTTGGTTCCATGAAAAGAAACATGGTTGAATTTAAAAGTCCTAATGCTTTGCAATCAGAGACCTCAAAATAAAATAAAAGATTAAGGGTGCCATCGTCCTTACCCTCTCCTGTAGTTTGTTGAAAGAAACAGTATGTTCTATGTACAGCATTATGTTTTCAATTAAGGTGAAAATCTTCATAGATTTGTGTCATCAGTACTAGGAAAAGTCAGCCAAGTTGGAGACATATTATCAAACACTTGGAATTCTAAGACATATCTATGCATGAGCATGTAGCTAGAAATATAACAGAACCTCAGGCCCACTGGGGACTTATTAAATCAGAAGCCACAGATCACTAAATTCAAAGGAGTTCCTGACACGTTAATTGAATACTATCTTAGTGTAATTTAGAAATTTCTAGGTCCCAGTGGCTAAATAACTAGTATTGCTTATTGCTTCTTTTCTTCCCCTCCCTTCCCTTCCCCTCCCCTCCCCTCCCCTCCCTTTCCCTTCTCTTCTCTCTTACCGATGACCAATAACCTGTGATGTCTACAGAGCAGAAACCTTAACATGGCCCTGTGACCTCCTAGGGATTTGTAGGTGGTTCATAAACCCACTGTAAATTCACATAGTTAGGTGTGATTTTATATCCTGAGCTTTTCTTAGCCACTCTAGGCTGTGGAATCATAAATACCACATTCCTTGGACTGGGATGTCTGTTATATCACAGAATTATTATCCCTTCCTGGAAAAAACACTAGCAGGAAAAAAGTAATAATCCCCTTTCCTTTTTTAAAATAAAGAATTGAATTGACTAGAGAATAGATCAAAGACTGCAGATTTGTAGGAAGAGCTTTTTGGTTCTCCATAAGTGAATTCTGCTCCACTGGTCCTGATGTGTTTAGGTCAGACAAAATCATCTGTTTCGTTCCCACAGGTTTTGTGTGTTTTAGAATAATTTAAAAAGATAACTGTCTCCACAATGGGAGCATTATACCATAACTCGATCTTTGGATGGCTCTGACTCTCTAGGACAGACTTTTTCAGCCATGACTGAAACATTCTACCCCAGACAAATGAACTTCCTGGAGTCGGGATCAGGCCTATTGGCTTTGTTTTAACTCCTAATGATTGTAGAGTATAGCCAGGCTGGCAAGCATTTGAACACAATGTGTTCAATAAATCCCAGGATGGCTTTCTTGGGAAAAGCATGTGTCTTGTCATCATCTAAGAGCCAGTTGATTCCATTGCTTCTGGGTGATGTAGTGCCTTATGTGTTGGGATATTGTCATATACACATCCTGCCATGCTGTCTTCTTTTATCATCAAAGATGGAAGCTGATGAACAAAGATGTTGTTCCAATCTGGACCTGACTCCAAGGTGAATCTCTGCTGCTTTGTTTAATACCAGTCTGTAACTGCAATGCTTCCTGAGTCTCATATTCCTGGGTGTGACTTTTGAAATAAAATAAATCTGAAAGGATTTATAAATCTGGTTTCTTTTATGGAGAGCACTTGCTGCCCTGTGAGAATGATACAGATGAATAATTGTGTAACTGTAGAATTTAATTGTAAGTAACTTTCCTTTTACCTATTAGGAGTGCTTGGCTGATGTGGTAGTTATAAAAAGAACCCTGAGACATTTTACATGCCTAGGAACACATGGGAATCTGTAGGACCCAAGATTTCAGAGAGAATGCGAGAGAGCATTATAGAGTCAAGATAATTTACTGTCCCCAGTAATGCCTTTCAGCAAATAAAGAGCGTGAAAGCCTGTGATGAAGTCCCGATTTAGAAAGCGTCCACACAGGCACATTTACAGGTTGATGTCCAATTACATGTGTGCCCATTTTGTACTTCAAATGTCCCTGGCATTATTAGATTTTACAGCCAGTTCTCTGAAAAATAACCTGAGAGTTGACTTGTGTGTTATGCTTCTCTACAGAGGCTTCTAAAAACCTGAGCTCTCTTCCTTTCTTTGCCTGGAACTTCCACGGGAACTGGAGGGATTTGTACTTACAATGCGTTCACCCCTGGACACACTCATCAAAAGTGCTCCACTAATTATCATTTCCTTCAAGATGATGGGAACATGCTCTTGACAATGAGAAAGTCAGCACAGAAGATGGCGAGTAGGGACTGACTCACAGAATCATGTAAACATACTGATGCTGTGCTTGAAATAGCAGCACGTGTTCAACGTTAATGAAAATATCAACTTCTAATTTTCCTAATATCAGTATTTTAATTTTCTCAGCTTGGAGACAAAAATATTCAAAGGAATATATTACTTATGGGTCATAAACCTTTTTTCTCCTCTTTCTAGTTCAAATAATTTTTTTTTTATCACAATGACTAAATCTCTGTCTTTTAAACAACTGCTCTCAGGAAGGGAGTTCACATATGTAGGAAGATTTTAGTGGGCTATCCACTTTTTGAATGCCTCAACAAAGAGTATTCTATCTTTTTCAGAAAACTTTAACAGCAATAAAAGAATATGTTAAAAATGGGAAATTTCAACTGATAAGCCAACAATACATCCTGAACCTAAGGAGACAGGTTGGAAAAATGGTAAACACCAGAGGGTCAGAAAATCTGTTGGGAGATTGGCCTCCTGGAAACAAAAGTAAAGTTTCACCTATGACCTCTTGACAATCTGGCTGCCTAAACAAGACCCAAATAAGTATAACAGGAGCAGACATGCTAACACAAAAGGGAGAAATTTCAAGGGGTCTTTCTCCTGGACAAAGAACTATGGGCAACTAAAACAGAGAGCAGGAAAAATAGTCTTCCTTGGGGATGAGCCTCAATTGGCTATCCAATACCAAGTGATCAGCCCTGAAATCATATACATACAAATAACACGATATGGACTAATTAGGTTGTATTTATATATTTGTGTGTGCGAGCGTGCATGTGTGTGTGTGTGTGTGTGTGTGTGTGTGAAGTAGTAACATTTACAGAAAAAAAGGCTGTGAATTAGAGAGGGACCACAGAGGGTGTATAAGAGGGGTTAGGGGGAGTAAATGGAAAGTGGAAAATCACGTAATTGTGTTTTAATTTTGAAAAGTAAAAAAAAATTGATGTGCAAAGGACTTTTTAAAAAATTTTGGTTCAGAGCATTTTTTTTTAAAGATTTACTTATCTATGAGTACACTAGTGCTTTCTTCAGACACACCAGAAGAGGGCATCAGATCCCATGATAGATGGTTGTGAACCACCATGTGGTTGCTGGAAATTGAAATCAGGATCTCTGAAAGAGCAGTCAGTGGTGCTCTTAATCACTGAGCCATCTCTCTAGCCCTAGCAAAGGACTTAAATCACCATCTTTTCAAAAATGGTGAACACGTGTCCAACAACAATGTGAGAGATGCTTGTGACAGATTACTGCAAGAAACACAAATAAGAACCACGTGATGCTAGCTCAAACTGCAAATCTTAAGACACCTGACAACCTAGAAAGTATCAGGTAATGGAAGGATGAAGGAAAGTTGCAATGCTTTGTGCTGTAGGTAGGGTGGTCACATGGCCCGACTGCACTGGAATGTACTAAGTAGGCCCTTTAACTATGATAAGTAGAGGTCCTACCACCCCTGGGCTAGCAATCCTTCCTCCAATTCTTCTGTAAGAGTATCCAAACTCTGTTCACTGTTTAACTATGGTTGTCTGCATCTGCCCGAGTCAGCTGGGGGGATGGAGCCTCTCAGAGGACAGCCATGCTAGAATCCTGCAAGCCTAACAGAATCATTAATAATGTCAGGGATTGGTGCGTGGTGGGATGGGTCTCAAGTTGGGCTGGTTATTGATAAAGGGTAGAAACTCCACAGGAAGACCATCAGACTCAACTAACCTGGACGCTTGGGACTCTCAAAGTCTGAACCACCAACCAAAGAGCATACACAGACTGGATCTAGGCTTCCCTGCACATATATAGCAGATGTGCAGCTTGGTCTTCATGCGGAACCTGAACAACTGGAGCAGGAGATATCCCAAATGCCTGTACGTGGAAAATGGGCTGCCTTGTCTGGCCTCACAAGGAACCACACAGCCTCACAGGAACTTGAAGTGCTAGGGTGAGGGGATACCCAGAGGAGCCTCTACCTACTCAGAGAAGAGGAGTTATGGGAGGAAGTATTGTGGAAAAGGGGGTGACTGGGAGGAGGTAGCAAGCAGAATGTGAATAAGTAAAAATAAATAGATAAGTAAATAAATAAATAAATTGACAAAAAAGGAACTGCCATCAATCAGCCCTCTCTGTGGGCTCATATCCAGAAGAACCAAAAGGTCTTAGGATTATCATGCACAACAACAAAGCACAAGAGTAAACAAAATAACCCATAACGGATGTAGATAAAGTGTGTCTGTGGAGTGAGAATGGATGCTGTGGACCTAGAATGGAAGGCTTCTCAGCCTTCAGGGAGGATGAAATCCAGCCACACCTGTGAGGGCAGTATGTTAAGTAAAACAAGCCAGCCACAAATGATGAATACTTTTTAGGATCTATTTGTGCTGCCTGGCACTATAAATTTTATGCCTAAAATGTCCAGTGGAGGGACAGGGAGAAATGTTTGGAAGTCCTAGATAAAAAAAAAAATACCTGAGAGGTCCTAATGAAGGCACACTTCTATAATCTCAGCACTCATGAGGCTGAGGCAGGAGGATTGCATATTTGAAGATATTCTGAACTACATGGCCAATTCCAGCCCAGCCTGGACTACATAAAACCTTGCCTCCACCTCCACCACCACCACCACCACCACCACCACCACCACCACCATCACCACAAAACTCTAAATAAGCTACTCCAGGAGTACTAACAATACTGTCTTAGGGTTTCTATTGCTGTGAAGAGACATCATGACGAAGGAACTCTTTTAACAACATTTAATTGGGATGGCTTACAGGTTCAGAGGTTCAGTCCATTGTCATCAAAATGGGAAACATGGCAGTGTCCAGGTAATCATGGTGCTGGAGGAGCTGAGAGTTCTATATCATCTTCCAAAGGCAACCAGGAATAGACTGTCTTCCAGGCAACTAGCAGGCGGGCTTCAAAGCCCACTCCCACAGTGACACGCTTCCTCCAACAACCATACCTCCTAATAGTACCACTTTCTAGGCCAGACATATTCAAACATATAAGTCTATGGGACCAAACCTGTTCAAACAACTATAAATACCAACTACCTCCTTTGTTAGAGTAGACATGTTATGTTTCCTATGTACCAGACCCTGTCCTTTCAAAAACCACAGCAGTAAGGGGGACAGCAGACAGGAGGGGGGAGCAGCTGTTATAATCAAGTCAAATATAGTAATCCCAGAACCTCATTTGGCTGAATTGATAAAGTAGTATGTGATCCAGACCACATTATTGGGAGAATGAAGTATGTGGTGGGGGAATCATTTCTTTAAGGAGCATGTACAGGTTGAGCGTTCATAATGATTCAGAGAATTCAATATTGGGGGTAGGGGTTAGTCCAGATCTCTATACTTGAGGAGTTCGTTCAAGGGAAATAGTGCCACACTGCTATTGAAGACTTGCATCAGGAAATGGGGATGGATAAGAGAGGGAAAGGAGGGAAAAGCAGGCTGGGAATTAGAAATTTTAATGGTGGGAGGATCCTCAGTAGAACTAAGTGTGGGCATGCACCTGGTGGGATCTAGCTTGCTTCTTACTGGTGAGAAGTTAAGCTGCTTGTCATCTTCAGGGCACAGATTCCTAGTCAGTCAAAACCAGATGATAATGACAGCTAAGTCAGATGTAGTCATTAGGGCTAAGTCAGAAGATAGTCACTAGCATTAAAGGAGATCATCCGTCCAATACACCTAGTATTGTATTTGGTTTGGATAAATCCCAGCCTGGGATAAATCCTCCTCAGGAAGCTAGGAGTTCAGCTAGGTGAGAAGATAGCAAATTCAGCCTTTTCCCCAACTGATGTTAATTTTTGTTACATCAGTGTTTTCTATAAATTGATTTGTCTGAAATATGGACACTTAAAACAAATCCTATTATTTGATTTAACTAAGAAATACATAGCCCAGCTGGGCGGTGGTGACACACGCCTTTAATCCCAGCACTTGGGAGGCAGAGGCAGGCAGATTTCTGAGTTCAAGTCCAGCTTGGTCTACAGAGTGAGTTCCAGGACAGTCAGGGCTACACAGAGAAATCCTGTCTTGAAAAACCAAAAAAAAAAAAAAAAAGAAAGAAAGAAAGAAAGAAAGAATGAAAGAAAGAAAGAAATACATAACCCTGAAATCAAGTTGTGTTTCCTAACATTCACTGTGGAATACCATGCTGTTTAGGATCCTTAAAATGCAGACTATAAACTATGCCCTTCTTAGACATTTACAACACAAATTCATCTTTTCAATGGTCATAACTTCTTCCCAAGCAGCTCCCAAACTTATTTGATGAAACTCTTATCCCCCGTTGGCTATTAGTACAACGCAGAATACACTTCAGGGTAAACTTCCTTGATAACTATTATTTGTAAAGAGAACTGATCATGTTAAAAATGAGGCTTTAAATGCTTTACCAGAATGTTTGTTTTCAGCTCAAAAATTGATAATGGCCTAGCTGGGGCACAGTGGACTCATAGGAAGTCAAACTATGACAAATGGGACTCATGTCCTTCATCCAAGCAGCTGTCGCAAGCCTACCTTTCTTATTAGGCTTTTCTGGAGTGGAGCCTCCCAGGACCCCATTTTCTCCTGATTTTATTTTCATTTACTTTCCCAACAGAATTCTAACATAATCAGAGTTGCCATTTGGCCCAGATATGTTTGAAGAAACATATAAGTGATTAGACTTAATTCAGATACTTAGTCTCAGAAGAAAACACCAAATTTAAGAATATACCCTTTTTTAAAGAAATTAAAACCTATTATTTCTGGGTGGGTATGCGCACAGTGGAGGTCAGAAGACAAAGCTGTGGAGTTGGTTCCCTCCTTATACCTTCATGTGAGTTCTTGGGATCAAACTCAGAGCCAGCCCGACAGGCTTGCATGGAAAAACCATCTACCAACTGAGCCATCTTGACAGTTCCAGTATACTATTAATATTTACAAAATATGGAAAAGTTGATGATACTTTTTCAAAAATTAAAAAAATTTAAAGATTTGTATATTCTATGTTCATGAGTTTTGGGGTTTGTTTGTTTGGTTTTTTTTTTTTTTTGCTTCATTTTGTTTTATTTATTTTACCTGCATGGATATCTATACACCGTGGGCATGCCTGGTATCTATGGAAGTCAGAAGAGGTTGTCAGATTCTCCTGGAGCTAGAGTTCAGGGTGATTGTGAGCTACCATGTGGATGTACGGAGCTGAACCCAGGTCTTCTGTAAATACAACAGATGCTCTTAACCACTGAGCCAACTCTCTAGCCCCTTTCATAAAACTTTTTAACAATTCATTAGGGGGATAACTTAGAATAAGACCCACATACTATGATGGCTGACATATCTAAATATTTTTAAAGTATGGGTTCTTCCCCTTTTCTCTTTCATAATGTTTTGTTGTTGAAGAGCAGACCAAGTAACCAATTTGCCATGGTTTGCCCAGGTTTACCCTTCTGTTAACAGAAAGTCCCAAGTCCTAGGCCACACTTCAATCCCAGGAGAATTTCTGACAGTATGGATTTGGTTGGTTGTGTTCCCATGGCTAACTCATTCCCCTGTCTTCTCTTCTTGAAACTGGCATTTGAATCTACTGTCTTGGTTAAATCAGCTTCAACCTTTCTTCCCACTCCCTCTCTCCATGCCTCCCTACCCCTCTACCCCCACGTCTTCCTACCTTCCTAACACTTTGCTGTATTGTTAGTCCCATTGTATGTTTCTGCTAGGAAGCACATTGTATGATGGCTTCTTCCTTTGTGATATTAACAAGTCTTGGATAAACAACTGATTAGCAAGATGTCTTAGCAATCTGTTCCTGCCTCATATTTCTTTCTCTGATACATATGTTCCTGGCTGTAAGCTGCATTCCTGTGTTAAGGCTGGCATAACAAAACTCCACAGAAGGGATGACTTCAGCAACAGAAACAGACTTCCGTGTAGTACCAGAAAGTTGAGAACCAGAGATCTGGGTGAGGGGAAGGTAGTTTCTTTTAAGGCCCATTTCCTGGGTTCACTGCTTTTCACGCCTTAGCCATTCTTCCTCTGTACCTGTCCACATCCTGACATCTCTATGGACACTGCTCTAATGGACTTGAGGCCACATGTAAGACTCCATTCATGTTAATCATCTCTTTAAAGATTCCCCTGTGGGGTGCTAGGGATTAGAATCTCAACAAAGGAATTGGAGGGCACAATTCTGCTCATAACATATATATATATATATAACAGATATTTCCACCCAGTGTCTTCCTCACCATCATGGGTTTCAGCCTCATCCTGGGTCTTGGACGAGAGAATGATATTTGATTAAAGTTGACTGGTGGTCTTATCTTATTGTTACAAACATAAGTATGAAGAGCTGTTCCCACCAGGCCAATGGGGTGGGAGAGAAGGTTGCTGTAGAGAGGGATTTTCTTCATGGATTGAAACGATAACAGAAGAAACACAACAGCTTCTGCTGGGATAAGGAATGCAGGCCAAACCACTGGGTGACACACAAGAAAGCTGTTAAGGTGGGCAGAGTTGCAGAAGGATAGAAGTCAAATCCTTCCAAGGAAAAGAAGTACAGGATGTGTTATCTAACCAACCTTGCCTCCTTACTGCAGAATTCCCCCTGCAGTGAGAAATCTTTCTTTTCTCAAATGCCTCCTTTTGCCTCAGGTTTCTGTAGATGTTCTCGGAGGTGTCCACATGCTCCCTAACTGTCTCTGTGACTAGTTCACCAGCTCTGGAGCCAGCCAGGGTTAACCTTTGCTCCTCCTCTGGCCTCCCCTTCCCCTCTCCCTTCTCTTGCTTCTCTTTCCTTTTCCATTCTATAGCACCGTTCAGCTTTGCCCAGTGACTTCCTCTTTTCTGTCATTCCCTTTGGCTGTAGGCTTAAGAAAAACTAGCTGTGAGAACTCACACATAGTAATGCTTGCCTGTCTCATCTGAAACATATTTTTGTGTTTTTCATTGCAGTATATTTTGCCTGGTTGTGTATCCTCTTCAGAAGATAAAATCTATACATACCCCACTTCTTAGAAGCACTCTTTCCAATGGGTGATAGGCAAATCTACTTTCTGTCTGGCTTCACAGAATGTTTTCTGCCCCTTAGAACTCTAAGCAAGGTCAAAGATTTGCTCTTCCCTGTCCCACTGAAAAGAGAGAAGGCAATATTATATTGTTATAGTAGGGGCATTTTACAAGAAAAGGGTCATACCTTTTTTGCTAATAAAGCTTTCAGTTTGTTATTATATTTGTGTTTCAACTATGGTGTCTTGGTCATGGTTTCTATTCCTGAACAAAACATCATGACAAAGAAGCAAGCTGGGGAGAAATGGGTTTATTCAGCTTACACTTTTATACTGTTGTTTATTGCCAAAGAAAGTCAGGACTAAAATTCAAGCCGGTCAGGAAGCAGGAGCTGATGCAGAAGCCATGGAGGGATGTTTCTTACTGGCTTTCTCAGCTTTCTTTCTTATAGAACCCAAGACTACCAGCCCAGGGATGGCACCATCCACAAGGGGCCCTTTGCCCTTGATCACTAATTGAGAAAATGCCTTACAGCTGGATCTCACGGAGGTGTTTTCTCAACTGAAGCTCCTTTCTCTGTGATAACTCCAGCCTGTGTCAAGTTGACACAAAACCAGCCAGTACATATGGTTTGTCTCTCTTGAATCCCTTGGGGTTGACAATTATGAAGCAGTGTATTCAAGGTAGGATGACCATATAACTAATCATCCAAAGGCAACTGAGAGGAGATAGGTCAACAGGCCTATCTATCAAGAGAGACATGCTAGGTCTCTCTTGAGCAAATGGTGCTAAATTAGCAATCTAACTCGGGTACTGTAAACATAGCCAAGCCTTCTCCTATAGAAATGTGCAAAGATATGTCTTGTGGATATTTTAGGGTCACAATTTTTAGCCCTAACAATTCCATAGCATCCCAAACTCAGAAAATGACAATGCCCAAGGATATGAAATGGACACTTACACTATTACAAATGTAATTAAAATATTAATTTATATCCCTGGAAATAAATCAACATGTTTCAAATTCAAGCATTGTTTAAATATTCATGTGTCTATAGCTTGACTTCTGTGATGGGGAAGGCACAGTAACTTGCCCTTCTCAGAACTCTTTGAATTAGAGACAGTCTGCAAGCAAGGGTGGAGTAGTTAGGAAAGTTACAGGGGCAGGAAGAAGTGGTTAGGAGAAAGTTATAGACTGCTTTGGCTTTGTCTAATCTACACCAAGGACTCAAGGTGACTTTCTGTGCATGACTCCAAACTATGGAAACAGAGTGATAGCTTTCTCTAAAACCCAATTGTGAAATAGATTTGATGTCACCGACAGACTGTGAAATTGATAGGTTGTTGATCCTGACATTGTCATACAAATACTGAGCTATATTCATCCAAGCTCAAAATAGATCAGGCATGAATAAATATTAGTAGCATTCTCTGGGAAAACGTGGGAAAGGGGATGGAAGAATATTCTTCACTCTGGGCCAAGACTCACCAATGTTGTTCCAACTTCAGTTGGCTCACGAAATCACCATTTTCATCCTGTGTAGGTACCTCACATATGCTCTAGAGACACCCATCCCTCTCTTTCTATAGTTCTTTATGGCAATGGGCTAAGATAAATATACACATGTCTATCTGAGAAGGCTGGGTATCCCAGAGTGCCAGGAGAGAATTGAACAAAATTATGTCAAGAGTAAATGAAGTAGGTGCATCATATTCCAACATACGGAATGGAGAAGGTTGACAGATTTGGTATCTGGATAGACTATCCAGTCCCTTGGGAATTTTGCTCCTTCTGGAACTTCCCTGAGATGAGGGAAAGGGGCTGAGATCTGTATTATACCTCGTTAGCTGATGTTCATTGTCATTGACATCGCGTGTATGAGGGCCAGGACTCCAACAAGATCTTCTGTCCCTCATTCTCAAGCTGGCTTCACTGGTCCCTGAGAATCTGACCCCCAGTAGATCTTCCACCAGCTTCCCCTTTCCCCAAGGATCATGGGATGTGGCTTCAGCCTGGTAGAGATGAAGTAAGGGCTCTGCTTTAGTGGGAAGGGAGGGATAAAGTTAAACTCTTGCCCACGCCTGTGACTCTCCGCCACACCTGCAAACAATTCAACTTTGAATTAAAATGTCAGTTTGAAGTGGTCAGTCTTCCCATGAAAAGCAAGAACATTCCCCTGGGCAGTTTCATGCTTCTAGTAAAACAACGACTTTATGATTCACAATGATGTTTCACCATAGGTGAGCTACTGCAAACCTGTACAAATATGTAGCTGTTTATTTCAGTAGCTTCTAACCCAGAGACCCCTGATCTTTAGTTGTTAAGAATCCAGGGTATAATCCCTGATTAAAACCTGATGTAAAGGTTGAGAAATCATCAGACACAGGTTTTACAGTGTATGAAATAAAAGGTATGTTTGGTGGTGAAAGTGTGGGGACCAGTGGACTGGTTTGTAAGTGAAAGTGAGTCCCAGATGTGAGAGGCAATCTGCTAGGCATGCCCAGTGTGGGACTTCCTTAGCACGGAAGTTCTGGGATTTCCCAGCAAAGTTCAGAGAGCTGTTGAGGGACCAGGGCGCCTTCCATATCCTGATGACCTCTGTGGGGTTCCAGATGGTTACAGATTCTCTTTGGGATTCACACTGTCCCAATCTGAGGGGCCAGCACTTTGGGTTTTCTTCCAAGCTCTCAAAATGACTCTTGGCCTTGCATTGATTGACAATTCCCTCCACATACTCTGTCCCCAACTACGTCACTGGCTAATGAATATAGGATGTGCCTCTGAAGACTTGTGTGCTTGTCACTCTGCCCTTTCTATTCCTTTATTTCGCTTGCAGAGAAAGGGGTGTTATGCCTCAGAGTTTGGTAATTACTCACTTTTTTCTTTCTACTGACTTTTTTCTGTCTGCTTTTGACCTGGGCTTTCCCTGAATGAATATCGAGATCCATACCAAGGCTATAGTTTTTCCCTGGTTTTGCTTCTATGTCGTTTGTGTGTCACTGGATATTGATGTGGCTATTGATTATGCCTTGCAGTTGCTAGCACGTGCTTGACTGTGGTTCCCTTCGTTTTATAAACATGCGTGTGTTGTCTACTGCCTGCACCGATGGAACTTGGGAAATTAATTCAGTATCTTCACAAATATACCAGAAAAAATTATCTTCAAGAACATGAGTCATTTTTATGACTAACAGCACAGATGTATAATGATACTAGGGGATAAGTGTTGAATTGTTCATAATTAATTGATCAATTTAAACCTCAAAGAATAAGTTTTAAACGGAGCAGTGAGAAACCTAATGTATTAACTGCAAAATCATCGAGACACTGACAAAGTGAGCTGTCTACAGTTAGTCCATCAAACTCGTAAGAAGAGATATTCTCTTGTCTGGGACTATGCCTCACTCATACGTATGTTTATCTTAGAGCTCCATTTGAGTGAGTGAATAATCTGTACAGACGTGGGATAATTACCCCAATAGCAAACAGCAAAGTTACCTATTTATAAATCCAAGTGTTGTTCTTGGATTTCTGACTGAACGGAAAGCAGCGCCGAGTTCTATGTGGAGAGCCTTGTGAGAGATTAGGGGGACAGCTTTATTAAAGTATTACTACTAAATGGAATTTATTCAGTTAAGAGTTAACACTTTCTCTACCTCCATGCTTACCTACAGCCCCAGAGTAATCTAAACAGAAAGAAACTCAGTAGAAATCAAGCAGGGCTAGATCTAAAGTCAAGCAAGGGAGACCACGTGCAAGGTTTGAGCAGTTCTTAGAAACAGATGCCTTCTTTAAAGATACCATTACTCAAAGCAGAGTGTAGCCATCGTCATTTCTTAGGGTAAAGCATTTATTAAACACACCCTAACTCGCTGGCATCTAATTGTGTTCCTGGGCATTTTGTATAGTGATGGAGAGTTTCTACTAATTTGAAAAGTGATCTCTTCAAGTGTGGTTGTCAGGCTTCAGAGAGTGAACGCTCCCGTGGGAGGGAGGATAGGAGAGTCAGAAGCAGAGCTGAGACCTATGGGATTGCTTGCTGCTCTTGGAGATGGAGGCAGTGGGTATTCTCTGTAAGGGCAGGCGATGGGAGGTGTGAGAGGCCCTGGTGGGAGGTGCTTGTGGAGAGCTGGGTAGCCTAGGGTTTCAGTCTCCCCACTCTAAAGCTTGGGGGTTTCTCTGGATAGCTCCTGAAGAGCATTTGCTTTGTTAACACTTTCTTCCCTTCTGACCCCTCCACACAGATAAATAGTAACACAGCTCTCTCCCCTGTCTTCATTTAGAACAATATAAAATTAAAACTGTAACTTGAGATGTATTTCTAGATTATTTTGTTGTTTTGAACAAAGTTAAATCCTCCATTTCAGTGAGAAGGCAGAATGAGATCTTATACAGGAACTGGGGCTAGTGAGCCCTGATTACAGTTTCTAGTTTATTATTAGAATCACAGAAACACGATCTTCACATTCTGTCAAGTGGTTGTCATGCGTCTTTGTAAGTATTCATTACAAGGGATTTTTGTAAAGGCTGTCTCCTCTCTCTCACACTGCTTGAAATCACTGTAACAATGCGTGGTGGTGAAGGTGGTTTTGCAGCGTTTAAAATCAGACCTTACTTTAGGAAAGCCATTAATGTTAATGTTCCCCCCCCCAACCCCGCAAAGGCAGAGGAAGTAACTCGAAGACTCGAGTATCTAACACACTGTCCTGTTTACCATTGCTCTGATACAGCGCCAGCGCGGTAATATGGAGAATGTCTTTCTGGAACATTTCTCAGACAGGATGCTTATTAGGAGCAATGTCACCTCAGATAATGTGACTGGTGGTTTGGCACCCTGGAGAATGATGAGGATCTTGTTTCTTTATCCATGTGTGGAGCTGTATAGATGGATGCATGTATGCATGTGTGGAAGCAAGGGGCTGATATTAGATGTCTTCTTTAATTATTCTCCATTTTTTAAGGCAGTGTCTAAAGCTGGAACTCATTAGCTGGCTGGCCAGCCAACCTCAGGGACCTTTCTGTCCCCATCTCCTTAGCCCTAGGATTGTATATGCATGTCATCATGCCAGGTTTCTTTTATATGGTGTTAAACTTAGGTCCATAAATACTTTACAAACTGAGCCATCTCCTCCTCCACTTGCTTATTTTTTCAATCTTAGAATTTAAGAATTATGTTTTGTCATCACCTTCATGTTCCAATGGAATGACATAAATGCTGGTGTTAGTGTTAGATATTGGTCCATCAGAAATATTTGTTCTTTTAAATTAAAAGAGAAGGGAGGTTACATGAAGGCAAGGTTTTCTAGAATGGCAGTGGAACAGAGAAACTATCTCAAGCTAACTATGATTCATCTGGCTTATAAAGTCTACCTTTAAATGGCAAGGCCTCTTTAAAAACTACTCCTTAAAGCTGGTTGGGTGGCACATACCTGTGTACACAGAAAGCTAAGGTGTTAGGATCTGAAGTATAATGGCTTTATATAGCTGGTCTCAAATAACAATACTAAACTAAGCCTATTAAAAAGGAAATGAGTTCTGAGTCTTATAGACTTCCCTTGGTAGTTGTCAGAGATAGGACTGTGAGGCTGGAGGAAATGATGAGTGAGTTAGTGTCAGGCCAGACTGTGAAGACCCAGGAGGGCCTGGCCTGTGGGGACTGGAGAGCTGGAGAGGGCGTGATCAGTTCCTGAGAGCAAGCAGTAGGAGAAATAGATCAAGGCGGGAGACACCAGAGACAGCAAGGCTGCTGAGGAGATTTTTCTGGTGGTGCAATTGGTACTGTCTTACAGAATAGAATTTTAAAGTTACCAGGGTATCTGTGTCTTTCATGTCTACAAAGTGGGTAGAAACTTTAATACACAGGCTAAAATATATGAGTATTGAGACTGGAAGGGAAAAGAAGTCCACAAGACCAAAAACAAAATGGAAAAACTGTGAAAAACTAATAGAAGAAAACAAAATCTAAATGAGAAAAAAAGAAATAAAACTCATCCAAAACCTAAGTATAAACAGGAATTTTCATACTACCTTAACTATATTTTTGTAATTAGTAAAAATCAAAAAAAAGTTACAGAACATTTTGAAAATTTCCTCTCCCTTTTGGAACATTTTTAAGAATAAGTCTTAGCCTTTAAATAGCCAATCCCTCCAGGCTAGACCCTGCTCTGTCTCTGTCTATGGGCCCCATGTCTTCTGGCCCAGGCTTGATAGTCCTTGGTGCCTCCAGGAACCACTTGCTTACTTGGATATCCACTGAGGCATAACATGAGTAAGGAGATATTGAACAGTTAGTCCAAAACATGCTGTTAGTGACACTGTAAATTAATTCTCCTAGACATTGAGTTTGTTATCAGTAAGAGGACAGATAAGACCACCTAAAACTAGTACTTTGTACAAACTTTCCTTAAACTATAATGAAATCATGAGGGAAAAATGTGTGGGCTCCTTTTCAACTTTTAAAAAATTATTTAGTAGAAGCACAGATAATAAATCAAGGATTTCCTCTTCCCACATGCCAAGGAAATAAAAAACATCATGATGATGATCATCATCACCATCATCAATAAAAACAGCAACCACCACCACCACAACAATAACCCATCTGAAATCAATCAAAAGTATTTATTAAGAAGTCGATATCAGTACTAAGTCTACCATGTGATTCGCCACGTAGTGCTTGTTAGGACAGATGTGGTTAGTTTGGGCTTCTAAACTGATGATCATTTAGTGAGAATATTTGCTGCTTGATTATTCTTTTTCCAAGCAAAGAAACAAAATGATACAAACTAAAACATGATCCTTTGCCCATCCCAACCTAACTCTGTAATCTAAATTTCCTGGGATTGGCAGCACATCTTCCTGTCTTAAAGGACCATGCCAGAAGGAAAATCTACCACCAGACAAAGAGTATGAAGAAACAAAATCATGAAGGCAGGGTTGCGTGCAGGCATGCAACTGTGACTCAATTATTTCTTAAGAAACACTATGCCAAGAGTTATGTCCTCATTGAGAAGGATATAAAAACAAAAAAATATTGAGTCTGGCCTCAAGGAGTTTACTCTCCACATCCAGGCCTCACAGAGAATTTTGTAAACTCTTTAAACCTTGGCCTTACCTAACTCTCATAGTCAGTAGATAAGCATTGGGGTAAACATGCGATGAAACTCATTATAAGAAATTACTGTCTTGGAAAGAACGGGAATTCAAGGCCCATACCTAAACATAGTAAAAGCAATATACAGCAAACCAGTAGCCAGCATCAAACTAAATGGAAAGAAACTTGAAGCAATCCCACTAAAATCAGGGACTAGACAGGGCTGCCCCCTCTCTCCATATCTTTTCAATATTGTACTTGAGGTACTAGCTCGGGCAATTCGACAACATAAGGAGGTCAAAGGGATACAAATTGGAAAGGAAGAAGTCAAACTATCATTATTTGCAGATGACATGATAGTCTACCTAAGTGACCCAATAAACTCCACTAGAGAACTCCTACAGCTGATAAACAACTTCACCAAAGTGGCAGGTTATAAAATCAACTCAAGCAAATCAGTGGCCTTCCTATACTCAAAGGATAAGCAGGCTGAGAAAGAAATTAGGGAAATGACCCCCTTCACAATAGCCACAAACAGTATAAAGTATCTTGGGGTGACTCTTACCAAACATGTGAAAGATCTTTACGACAAGAACTTCAAGACTCTGAAGAAGGAAATGGAAGAAGACCTCAAAAAATGGGAAAAACTCCCATGCTCATGGATCGCCAGAATCAATATACTTAAAATGGCCATTTTGCCAAAAGCAATATACAGATTCAATGCAATACCCATCAAAATCCCAACTCAATTCTTCACAGAGATAGAAAAAGCAATTAACAAATTCATCTGGAATAACAAAAAACCCAGGATAGCTAAAACTATTCTCAGCAACAAAAGAAATTCTGGGGGAATCAGTATTCCTGACCTCAAGCAATACTACAGAGCAATAGTGTTAAAAACTGCATGGTATTGGTACAGTGACAGGCAGGCAGATCAATGGAACAGGATTGAAGATCCAGAAATGAACCCACACACCTATGGCCACTTGATCCTCGACAAAGGGGCTGAAAACATCCAATGGAAAAAAGATAGCCTTTTCAACAAATGGTGCTGGTTCAACTGGAGGTCAGCATGCAGAAGAATGCGAATTGATCCATCCTTGTCTCCTTGTACTAAGCTCAAATCCAAATGGATCAAGGACCTCCACATAAAGCCAGACACTCTGAAGCTAATAGAAAAGAAACTGGGGAAGACCCTTGAGGACATTGGTACAGGGAGAAAATTTCTGAACAGAACACCAATAGCGTATGCTCTAAGATCAAGAATTGACAAATGGGACCTCATAAAATTACAAAGTTTCTGTAAGGCAAAGGACACCATCAAGAGGACAGATCGGCAACCAACAAATTGGGAAAAGATCTTCACCAATCCTACATCAGATAGAGGGCTAATATCCAATATATATAAAGAACTTAAGAAGTTAGACTCCAGAAAACCAAACAACCCTATTAAAAAATGGGGTACAGAGTTAAACAGGGAATTCTCACCTGAAGAACTTCGGATGGCGGAGAAGCATCTTAAAAAATGCTCAACTTCATTAGCCATTAGGGAAATGCAAATCAAAACAACCCTGAGATTTCACCTTACACCAGTCAGAATGGCTAAGATTAAAAATTCAGGAGACAGCAGGTGTTGGAGAGGATGTGGAGAAAGAGGAACACTCCTCCACTGCTGGTGGGGTTGCAAATTGGTACAACCATTCTGGAAATCAGTCTGGCGGTTCCTCCGAAAACTGGGCACCTCACTTCCAGAAGATCCTGCTATACCACTCCTGGGCATATACCCAGAGGATTCCCCACCATGTAATAAGGATACATGCTCTACTATGTTCATAGCAGCCCTATTTATAATTGCCAGATGCTGGAAAGAACCCAGGTATCCCTCAACAGAAGAGTGGATGCAAAAAATGTGGTATATCTACACAATGGAGTACTATTCAGCCATTAGAAACAATGAATTCATGAAATTCTTAGGCAAATGGATGGAGCTAGAGAACATCATACTAAGTGAGGTAACCCAGACTCAAAAGGTGACTCATGGTATGCACTCACTAATAAGTGGATATTAATCTAGAAAACTGGAATACCCCAAACATAATCCATACATCAAATGAGGTACAAGAAGAAAGGAGGAGTGGCCCCTTGTTCTAGAAAGACTCAGTGAAGAAGTATAGGGCAAAACCAGAACGGGGAAGTGGGAAGGGGTGGGTGGGAAGACAGGGGGAGAAAAAGGGGCTTATGGGACTTTCGGGGAGTGGGGGGCTAGAAAAGGGCAAATCATTTGAAATGTAAATAAAAAATATATCGAATAAAAAATACAAAAAAAAAAGAATATATCGAATAAAAAAAAGTCTAAAAAAAAAAGAAATTACTCATTATAAGTGATACAAGAAAACCTTCTGGTTTTAGAGAACACTACAAATAACATTGTTTGTTAGCTTAGAAAAACCTCTCTTTGGAAGTCCTCATTTCTATAGCGTTGAGTCAGGATCTGATTTGATCATGGCCATAATTTTTAGATGTAAATTCCAAATATAATTTAAGGTAATAGATAATCACATCATAATTGGTTTTAGTAAGTAGAGACAAGAATTGAAAGCATGGGTCCCATTCTGAACTTTTGTGTAATAGGAACAAAAGAGGTTATGAGGAAAAAAATCTGCAGGTATTTCTTTAGGTAAACACAAGTTGCATCCATTACTAAATAATGATTTACACTCTAGACTGGAGCAATGCCTGTACTTCTTGTCCTAGTCAACGATGGGTTCTTATATAACATACTTCTAGTTTATAGAGTGTGCCGTTTGAGAGACAGATCTTTATTTGCTTAATGTAGATAGCATAAATGACCACTGTGTGTGCTAGGGTGGTGCTTAAAAGCTTGGGGCTAGTTTTAGGAAAAGATGTCAAATTTCAGAGAAGTTTCAAATAACTAAAGTGACACTGAAAATCATGCACGAAATGAAGGTTAATGGCAGCTCTCTTAAATAGCACCGTATTTGTGGCACTTGCCATTTGGGGTACTCAGCATCTTGGTTTTCCTCTGGAGAATTCTCCTTTCACCCATGCTAAGTATTTATTGTGGGCATCCCAAATTCAGTGATAGGCTCACAACTGTCCTATCCTACCAGAGAACTGGTTTTTATTTGCCCATTTAGCCCATATTAAGCCAACAGAAGTAAGGGTCAACACTTTTTTTTTTTTTTTGGCAAGCATCCAAGAAAAAGAAAGTTCTTGCACACCATTGAAATTTTATTTTGAGTTATGTTCTCTAAAGCTACAGAGGTATTTGAGGGTAAGCCCAAAGGGGAATGTTTGGTGAAGCAGACACATGAGAGGATATTTTCCTGAGAATAGACACACCGTGTTTTTCTAGAAGCTGCCCAGTGAAAGGGCATGTGATGTTCTGCTGGAGGAGATGCTTGAGAGGACATGTGATGTTTGGAAAGACTCTGAGTATAACCCAACAGACAGTGAGCAATGCTCTTGCATCGGGTTGCCTTACAACTCTTTGCTGGTCTTCGCTGGGCATCGCTGACGCTGAGCTTCTCTGCTGACACTCCCTCATAGTTTCTTCTGGGATGGAGCTGCTGCTACTGATTTATATTTGGTGTTGTGCTAGAGGGCTGGACTGCTCATGATGAATATTGGAATCACCCCAAATAACTATTTCTAAACAGGTCCACAGCTCTTCTTTCTTTCTTTCTTTCTTTCTTTCTTTCTTTCTTTCTCTCTCTCTTTCTTTCGTCTTTCTTTCTTTCTTCATTTCTGGTTTTCTTTCTTTTCTTCTTTTTTTTTTATTTTATTTCTACATTCTTTGTTTACATTCCAAATGATTTCCCCTTTCCTGGTTCCCCCCTCCCCATTAGTGCCATAAGCCCTCTTCCCTCTGTCCATTCCCCCAATTCCCAGGGCCCACTTCTCTGTCCTGGTAATCCCCTACATTGCTGCATCAAGCCTTTCCAGGACCAGGGACCTCTCCTCCCTTCTTCTTGGGAATCATTTGATATGTTAATTATGTCTTGGGTATTCAGAGCTTCTGGGCTAATATCCACTTATCAGTGACTGCATTCCATGTGTGTTCTTTTGTGATTGGGTTACCTCACCTAGGATGATATTTTCCAGTTCCAACCATTTGCCTAAGAATGTCATGAATTCATTGTTTTTAATTGCTGAGTAGTTTTTCATTATGTAAATATACCACATTTTCTGTATCCATTCCTCCATTGAGGGCACAGCTTCCGTTTGTTTGTTTGTTTGTTTGTTTGTTTGTTTGAAGGTCTATCAGACCTTCAAAGACCTAACACCAATACTCTTCAAACTATTCCACAAAATAGAAACAGCTTTCGTTTCTTATTAACCTTTCTTTCTCCCTACCTCTGGGGGGCGGGTGGGCTAGAAGGAAGGTAGTGTATTAAAGAATCATAATTGTAGTAGCTTTTGGAAAATCTAAGCCTACGGGGGACAAATGAATTTTCTTTCTCTGCTTCAGCCAGAACCATTTGGGACCACATTCATTTGTATATAGACTCTTGAAGACATAGTGTAGAAACACACTGGAATTTCTTCCTTGGCCAAAAGGCAGAAGAACATAGAGATGAGTAAGTTATTATTTCTGCACATAGGTGCTGGGGACTGAACTCAGGTCCAATGAAAGAGCAGCAAACACTCCTAACCACTGAGCTCTCTCTCTAGCCTCAGAGTTACATTTTTGTATATCTGTAGAAAAATATGAAAACAAATTATGCTCGCATGCAAAAATAAATCAAACATGCTGCCAAATATTTAGAAAAAGTAGGAGCTGGAAGGATTGCTCAGTGGTTATATGCAATTACTGTTCTTATAGAGGAAGAGTTAAGTTCCCAACACCCATACAGCAGCTTATAATCACTGGTAACTCTTGTTTCAGGGTATCCAGCACCTTCTTCTAGCCCACATGGGCTCCTGCACACATACATGAATAAAAACACATCTTTAAAAAAGATTTAGGAAAATTAATACAAATATATTTTTGCCATATATCAGAGGGTTGTTTAATTTAAAAATATATTATTTCTTCCCTTATTCTAGATAACTATTAGTCTTCATAATTTTATGTTTTATGATAAAGTTTTTCTCCTTAGAGAAACCACCTGGCCAAAAATGTAAGACTCAGACTTTTCAAAATTAAACCTTTCTCAATGTGGTTAAGACAAGAGAAAATAAAACTGAGGATTTAATTAAACTAAAGTTAAATTTTCACACATAGGATCTTCAAATCAAAGAGCCTGAACTTCTAAAGAGGCATTTAACTCATACTGCAGAGCTACTTTTCAGAAGTGCTGGACCAGTGACTCCCCCCACCCCAAGAAATATCTCAGGATGGTTATTTCTGTATTATTATCAGCACATAATGCTTATGATCTTAATTGCCATGATTACAGTATAGTAGACTTTAATGATTTATTATGATAACTTGTATATTTCTTGATTAGTATAGTGACATTATTCTCTCCATTAAAGAAATTATTTGTGTTTCTTGTCTTTTTGTACCTGCCTAGTTTTGACTTTGGCCATTCTGATTTTAGAGAATTCTTTCCCTAGTTAGAATAATGACAATCATAAACACTGCCAATGATTTGGGGAGGTATGTTTTGCCTTTTATTTCCACTGTTATCCATTCTTAAGATCTTGAGTTTGCTACCCAGAGTCTTTGTGTTTTAGTTGCATAAACAAAGCTATAAGTTTGATAAAGCTTTTTCCATTTATAATATTCATTGTAGGGCATTGTTGCGTTAATTGAATATTAATGATCTGGTCAAGCAGTGGTGGTGCATGCCTTTAATTCCAGCACTTGGGAGGCAGAGGCAGGAGGATTTCTGGGTTCAAGGCCAGACTGGTCTACAGAGTGAGTTCCAAGACAAGACAGCCAGGGCAACACAGAGCAACCCTTTCTCAAAAAAAAGAAAGAAAGAAAGAAAGAAAGAAAGAAAGAAAGAAAGAAAGAAAGAAAGAAAGAAAGAAAGAAAGAAAGAAAGAAAGAAAGAAAGAAAGAAAACAAAATAATATTAATGATCTAAGCATAGTTTTCGTAGTCTTCTTGGTTTCAAACCTCACTGGAGAATATTTCTGGAAAACTTAAAATAATATAGTTTATTATGCATGTCATTTCTGCTGTATTTTGATGCTTACTTATTTTTGGAAAATGAAAAAAGTTACAGTAATGGAACAATCCCTTTGTGTTCTCTGAATAGAAACTATAATTTTCCTCACTATTTTCCTAAGATTATGATCTATTGTCTATAATCATCTAAAAAGGACTAAGCTGAAATCTTAAGTATTGGAAATACATTCTCTTTGTGCCTAATGAGTTTTTTTAATGCTGAAGATGATATAAAAAGTTCACATGAAAGTAGCAAGAACTCTAGTTTGTAGTATATGTAAGACATGTGTACTATTTCTTATATAAAATATTTAACAGCATCCATTAGGACAGATAGACAGTGTGTTTAAGTATATAGATTTTTCTGGATGGGAAATAAAGATTAGGGGGTGGTGATAATGGGGAGGGTGGTGTAGATCGTTACCGGATGCAACAGGGTTGATACTGCTGTCTAGAGAAGAGAAATGGAGGTTTTAAAAGATGCTCAGTTGCTATGACCTCCTTCTGCCTGTACATGGAGAGCAGAGTTTACAAGTGGGTGATTTGAAATTAATGGTTCCTTTGGCTCAGTAAGGGCATTTTTGAGGAAATTTGCCTGTCTTTGAGAGTACAATAATTAATGATAAGCTCGCTTCTGAAATGTTACATTTGAACTATATTAAGAACATTTAAATTGAGTGCCTACAGGCAGCTGGCAATGTACAGGGATAAAAGCTTGGTCCCAGAGAGACAACTTGGAGAATCATCACAAAGATGACAGCCAAGAAAAAGAGACAAAGAAGGGCTGAGCCTTTCTTTGTCAATCGGTAAATGCCCCAAAGACATGCCCAAAGGCCAAGCTGATAGAAGCAATTCCTTAATTAACGTTTTCTCTTTGGAGGTGGCTCTAGTTTGTGTCAAGCTGTCAAAAATGAACCAGTTCAGTCATGTAGATAACATAGGGTAGATGGGAATAACAACATCACTTGAAGAACATCATTCTCCTTTGACTAGAAAGAGGAGGGTAGAGAAGATGGAGGCAATGATGGAAGAAGAAAGGACACTCAGATTTGTCATAAAGGATGGGGATTCTAAACCCAAGTGAGACCCTTACCTCCATGGACAAAGCAACAAAATATTGGCAACATCAAATATTAGCAAGTTTGTAAAGCACCCAGAATTCCCAATTGCCACTGATAACCAGGCAAATGGCACGGCCACTTCAGACATGGTTGGGCATTCTGTTGAGAAATTACATATACATTTACGATATATCCCAGCAGTCCCATCCCTATTTATCCGGATGAGCTGAAAACACCCATCTGGGCCAAAACTGGTACATGTATACTTAAAAAAGCTGTACTCATAATTGTCAAGACTTGGGGATAGCTTAGATACCGTTCAATAGGTGAATGGAGAAATAAACTTTATTACAATTGGATAATGGAATAGAATACTAATCATTGATTTAAAAAAAAGAAAGAAATGAGATTATCTTGGCTCTATGTCAAGAGAAGGCATAGAGCCACTACAAGTAGATATTCCTAAGTGGAACAAAACATCTAAAAAGTATATACATGTAGTGATGCCAACTCTGTGACGTTCTGTGAAAGGCAAAGCAATGAGTCTATACAATATAAAACAAAGGTCAAGGGATTGGGAAGAAGAGCCAATTGGGGTGAAGCATGGCGGTGTTTAGACATCAACTATTCTGTTTGATTCTATGATGGACCTATTTAATTGTTACAACAAAAAGCAATGATGAACTGAAATACCTTATCATCAGCACGGAGGAATCTTGAGACAGTTTGTAAAATGACAGCAGCCAGATATAAAAGGCCATAGAATGTGTGATTCAGTTGATAGGAAGTGTCCGTTACTTTAGGAGTAGGAGCTATAAAAAGTTCTGATCCTAATACGAAGAAATGGTGTTGATGTGTTAGAAATGTAAAGAAAGCAGGTACTAGTTATCAGAGACTACTCAGAGAAATGTCTATCTGTAGGTTGTGGCATAATTAGACCTTTTCTAGCCTCAAGCATGGAAGCTCTAAGTTGCTTTCTAGTGCATCTTCCCATAGCTTTCCCTGAGCTTGGTATGTGGAGGGTGGCAGTCATCACCTTCATAGCTAGAACTCAAAAATGCCAGGACCAAACTATACCTCAAAACAATTTCTTAAAAGAGCCGTGACTTATAAAGATAGATGGATGAAATAGGTAGGTCAAGCTGCTTATAAAAATAACCTTGGCAGAGCTGCAAGGTAGCCTGTCTTGATACTTCAGTCGTGGGAGGAAGCCAAGATCACCAAACTGTAACATTTACTCATCTTAGACAAAGCAATTGTAGTCTTCAGAACATTAAGGCTGTATGACAACTGATAAACATCAAATAAGCTCTCATGGTTTTTAAACATGGAAAGTAGTTACCCATTGGATAGCAAAATGGGCATTAACAAGTAATGAAGAGACCATAAAAAAGTAAATGCAAGAGATGATGGTATTAGGTCAATACTTGGATACGCAACAAATGATGCAACATTGGGGATCTCAGAGGTGGTCAAATGAATGTACGTTTAACACAAGCATTAATCCTAGTTGTCACAGGGACCATTTTATAAAACGAAATACACTGTTCTGTGAGTAGGGGTAAATGTGAACTCTGATTGTTGTTAGTGAGCATACTGATTGATCAATTATTTTCCTGAAGAACCATTTGTCTCCAGATATTAAGAAGCTTTTAGACAGGGGCTAGAGAGAGATCGCTCAGTAGTTAAGAAGATCTGAGTTTGATTCCCAGCACCCACATGGCAACTCACAACCATCTGTTACTTGAGTTCCAGGGAATCTGATGTCGTTCTTCTGGCCTCTGCAGACACCAGGCGTGCTTGTGGTACTCTAGCTATACATGTAGGCAGAATACTCACATACATAAAATAAATTACAAATAATAAATAGAATCTTTTAAAATGCACACATTTCTTTATCCTTAAACTTTTACTGTGGGACTATGCCTAGTAGAACAGCTGTCCACATGCCCAAATCTATATTTGTAAGAAAGTCCACAATCGCTGGTTAGTGTTAGAAAATTTTGGAAAATCAAAGTCTCTCCACCTAAGATATTCTAGAGACAGAGATGAAGGAAGCGAGCTTTGTGGAAGGCATGTGAAAATTTCCAAGACTGAAGGGATGTTGTAGGAATCACTTATGATTCTACTTATGTTCATAAAACGACCCAAATAACATGCTATATATTTGAAGTTCATGTATGAAGCTGAGCTACGCTGATGCAGCAGAACAGGAAATGAAAACATCTATACTGTTCAGTTTTCTTTAGAAGTCTCTGAACTCGTTTCTTCATTCCTTATCTCTCTATATTCCATTCTTTCTTTTCTCATTTAATTTTATGTGCATGGGTGTTTCGCCTGCACGGATGTCTGTGTAGCATGTGCATGGAGTAGCTGAAGAGACCAGGAGAGGATGTCAGATCCTCTAGGACTGGACTTACAGATGGTTGCAAACTGGGATGTAGGTACTAGGAATTGATCCTGGAAAGAGGATGTAGGTACTAGGAATTGATTCTGGGAAGAGCAGTCCTCTGGAAGAGCAGTCGATGCTTTTAATTACTGAGCCATCTCTCCAGTCATTCAGTGTTCCATTTTAAAACAAAAAACAAACAAACAAACAAAAAAAAACCAAAAACTGTGACCACGTTCTACTTCATGAAAGTGATGTAACTAGTGCTTTTTTTTTAAAACATACTGTACTTAAAGAGTTTATTTAGTATTTGAATTATAGCTCTTTTAAAACATACCCACATCCTAATGAGTGGGCTGGGACTCACTGAAGCTTTGCCTTCCAGTGTCTGCTGGGGGCAGGAAGAACTCTGAGCATAATTTTCAGCTCAGTGTTAATCAGTGATACAGTTTCCAAGCTGTTCTACCAGTCAAGAACGAGGTCCATAAAGGTCCTGGTTCTAGAACCCCTGGAAACCCCATAGGTAGGTCTCCACCACTCTTTAATGATGTGTAATTGGACTCAGCCAAACCATGGGGCCTTGCCAGCCCTTCTCTGTGGTTTGTGAGTCTGACAGGGCTGGCTGCCTCCTGCCTTTCTCTGGTACCGATGGAAGGTTCTGTGCTGAGATTTCATGCTTATTAATGATATTTTCATTACTTTGCAAAGCTGATGTGACTTTTTACAGTGTTTAATGACTTTCAGTTTAGCTCCCTTTCGGAGTGGGATGTTGTAAAGATTAATTAGCCAGCATCCACAAAGTGCTTTCAAGCAGAAAAGTGCCACACACGGGCATACAGACTCATTAGCTCCCCCATCATTAACGCTCTTTGGACCTTTTGGCATTCAGAAACTTGATGGTGAAGGCCACATCGTGATTTTTTAATATATATAAAAATAAGAGAAAGAAGGGACTTCAAGAAGAGCAGATTAGGGCACAGCACAGTTTTTCTTTTTTGTTATTTGTTTCTTTTGTCATGCTTTGGAATTGAAAAGATCATTTTTTTTTTCCTGCTGATACCACTGGTTTCAGTGTTTTTCTTATTCTCTCTTTTCAGCACCTACATTTTTCCTGCATCTCCTGCATATTTATTTAGAAACTCCAAGTCAGGCTTCGGACATAGATGTTGTTAGTAGCGAGATTAATTACCAGGGAGGAGGCACAGGATTAGATCCCAATATCACATAAAACCAGGCCAAATAGGAAATTGTAAAGATTAAGTAACAAACATGCTTGTAATCCTAGAATCCAGGAGTTGGAGACAAGAGAAACAGGAGTTCAAGGGTATCCTCTGCTGTATAGGAAGTGCTATGCATCTCTGTCTCAAAAACAATGAAACAGAAATCATGAGTCATTCTCATACTGGATATCCACAGTGCAGTCAAATCTTGTTTGAAGTGCTGGGCTGTCACACCAATGACTGACACAATGTAGAACATTCCCAGTGCTAATAAAGAACCTCGAGGAGACTTCAGCGAGTCACAAAAGTATAATATTGTCTATAGCCACAGTAGCTATTGGCCAATATCCCCAGTGGATATTTTGGTTATGACTTGATAGTTATTATAAATTGAAAATATCCTAACTCACAAACTCATTTAGTAGACCTGGCTTCCAAGACATCATCTTAGCAGCACAGTACATTATAGAATGTTGGCTGTTAACTCCTTCATTCCCGGGGCTAACTGGGAGCTGCTGCTCTATCACAGGGAGTATTGCGGCCTGGGAGAAACTCAAAAGTCAAAGTGATTCTACTTAATGTGTATAGTTTATTTTTTATTAATTATGTATGTGTATGTCTCCCTGTGTGTGATATGGTTGGCGGCGGGGGGGTGGGGTATCCATGTGTGATATGTGTGTGGAGACACATACAGCACAATGTGTATGTGGCCAAAGGACAACTTTGTAAAGCCAGTTGTTTCTGCCTTTCATCTTTATATGGGTCCAGGGATTGAACTCAGGTCATCAGGTTTTAGAGGCAGTGCTTAACCCACTGAACCATCTTGCTAGCTCCCAGTATGTATTGAATTTGCATCACTATGAAGCAGAAATTTATCCTAAGTTAGGGACTATAATTCATCAGTTAATGGTTTTATATGATTCAATTAAGCCTTTGACTGAGTCTCAGAAAGTACAAATGGCTACCAACTGCATAATTGTGTAGGAGAATCTAGACAAAAGCAAATTATCATTGAAGAATTCGATGGATGATTGCTATTTTTTGTTGTTAGCATCTAGTAGACTTGATAAGGTAAAATAAAATACCTTTTAAATATTAGGAGAAAACAATTATAAACCTATAATTGTATACCCAATTGAAAAAGAAAATCAAAATGATCGCCACCAATACTAAAGGGTATTCTTATAGATTTTCCTCAAGAAATAAAGAAAAAAAGAATGGCTGTAGGGCTGGGGAGATAGTTCAGTGGATGAAACATTTGCCCCTCACACACATAAGAACTAGAGTTTGGATCCCTAGAGTCCAAAAGTGAGGAAGCTGGGTGTAATCCCAGATCACAGGGACAAAGTCGGGAGATGCCGAAGCAGGCTGCTCCCTAGACCCAGTGAGCTCTGGGTTCAGGTGAGAGACCCAGTCAATGGCAAAGGAGAAAAGCAATTGAGGAGGACTCTAGACATTGAGCCCAGGCCTCCATGTATACCTCCACATACATGTGTGCCCCACATACATGAACATGCATACATATACAGAGGCTACGTACACAAATGCGTGCAATGAACATTGAAAGAAATATGGGAAGGAGTTCAGAAGGAAGGAAGAAGTTCACTCTAGAGAGAAAACATGACTCTCTTGTTGGACATAACCCTGTGGCCATTGTTCTGGCTGGACTCCACCCCTACAGTCACTGCACTACAGCCAGGTTTTCCCCACCCCACGGTTACCTGGCAACAGCCAGGTAACCCAGCCCACTATAAAAGGGGACACCAGGCCCCTCCCAGCTCTCTTGCTTTTCTCTCTTGCCCTTGCTCTTGTCCCCCTGTTACCTCCTCTCCCCATTCTTCTCCCCTCTTTCCACGTGGTCATGGCCAGCTCAGATCCCCTCTATCTTTTCTTTCTCTCTTTACTTCTCTATCTCCTTTTCTTTTCTTACTTCTCTATAACAAAGCTTTGAAACAATGGGCTGTCTCTTCTTATCAAACCCACCCTGTAGGAGCAATGGGACAACTCCTCAGTGTCTCCAGTCGCCAGAAAGGACCAAAGATTCCCCCGCCCAGCAAGGCTTCCTCTACAGGTACACGGGGCCTGTGCCAGCATGGCCCTGCATTCTGAGCAAGGACCCCTCCCCACTAACTGGGCAACCTCCCCTCCACAGGTACACAGGCGCCCACCATCCCTATATGGGTACACGGGCCCCGACTGCCCATTTTCCCTATACTCGCTGGATGTTGGCTTGCCTGTAGGCAACTCTAAACTTTGAAGGATGATGGTGATGATGAAGATGATGATGATAATAATAATGATGATGATTATGATATGCAAGGCAAGATAAAGTAAGAAAAAAAGTAGCATGCAAGTTAGTAAAGTAGCATTGAAAGTTACAACCTTTTCTTGGAAGAAGACCAAAAATAAACTAGATTTGGTCAAGTTGAATAGAAAGTTTCTAATTTAACTAAGAAAATCGGGAACATGGTATGGAAATGGGGAAATAAGAGTAAAATCAAGAACCATTGGCTTAGTAATTTACAAAATGGTAGGTGTGTGTGTGTGTGTGTGTGTATGAGAGAGAGAGAGAGAGAGAGAGAGAGAGAGAGAGAGAGAGAGAGAGAGAGAGAGAGAGAAGTTTAGTAATCAGTTTTGAGAGCCTTCCTTTGTAAATGCCAAGTAGCTAGTTAATGGATGTACAGTTGTAGGAGAAGAAAAAGAAAAACAGTGCCGTCCTGGTGTTGTTTGCCTGGCTGTTTATGGCTTGGTATAATACAGTGTTATGGCTACCTCACTTACAGATCACAGGGAGGGAGTTCCAGTGTCTTTCAATGGGCAGTAGCTGCTTCCTACTGTTAATTTTATTTCATAGTAAACAATTCTCCTTGATATACAAAAAGACATTTCTATATTCCAGGGCTGCTCACTACATAGCAGTTTCCTACTTAAATGAAAGTAATTATTTTTGCAAGGTTTGATTTTCAAATAATACTTAAATTGAGCTTTATAACAATATATGGTGCAAAGATGGGTCTGAGATATCTAAATGCATTATGCAGAGAAATACAAATTTACAGGAAGCTTTAACAAATCTATATATTTTCTTTTGAGCTATGTATTTTTTTTTTCTGAGACAGGTTGTAAGACAGCCCAGCCTTGAACTCACAATCCTGTCTCGTCTCCCATGTGCTGACCAAAAATAACAACTCTTGAGTCTCCAATTTTTTTTTTTAAATCACTAACATTTTGATGGACATAAAGAGATAAGGAAGGCTTGAGGGGAGGATCTCAGGAGATGCAGATGGAACACAGTGGAATTAGGTTCGTGGTAGGTAATTTGGGGAGTGAGCCAAGACGGGGATCATTTAATTTTGCTGAATTTTACATTGTAGAAGATACAGCTATGGGGTCAAATCTTAGTCTTTAACTCCTGATTGGGACCTACATCTTAGCCCTTGTTCATGTTCCATGGTATTTGTCATTTCTATTGAAAGAATTCAAACATGTAGAGTGTATAGTGTAGAAGAGAGGGCAGAAGAATGTGGCAAAGTGGGGACACTCACAGAGTGAGAATGAGCAGTGGCCAAGGGGCCACTTGAAGGAAACACTGTCAAGGGAGAGACTGGACAATGGCAGAGAAACCACAGTGCAAACCCATATAGGTACGTAGGCTTGCACATTGTTTCCTAAGGAGTTTAAAAGGGACCTCTTTCCATGGGATAGTTTGCTGTGCGGGTGATTGACAGGCCCATTTAGAGAGCAGTGCAGTGTTGTTCTTCATTAGAAAGCCTCTTAAAGTCTTCTCATCTTTATGGTAGTTTAGAATAGCACAGTCTTCAGACCCTGGTCTTTGGCCAGTAATTAAGTCCTGCAGTTTCATTCAATCCTAGGTTTTACAAAGCTGCTGGTTGTGAAGGAGGGTCCACCTTCAGCGTCTTTCACACTTGCTGATACCAGACTAAGCTACCTAGCTCCAGAACTGCAGGAGGCTGAGCTGCTTGGTAACCATTTTAGGAATATAGTTAAAGCTGGAGGGGAGTGTCAGTGTGACTGACGGGAGCGTGCTGCGTCATTAGCACAGCGTCTGAAAAGGCAGCCACATAATTTTTGCTAAATGAGGCTGATCCGGAGCTCCCAAGTACAGGGAGTAAGGATGCTGGTTTTGCTTCTTGCTCTTGTTTGGATGCTTCAGCTGAGCGTTAACTTGACAAATCAGAGTTCACAAAAGATGACAGCCAGCCAGAGTCATTTTGACATTCAAAATATTGTGTTAAATGCTTCATAATTGGCTCATATTAGCAGGTCGTTATCTTTGACCTCTGCTGAATTTGAGCTTCACTAAGACGGGGGTGGGGGGGGTGGGGGGGGGTGTGTGGGGGTGAGGGGGGGGTGTTATGTGTATGTGAACACAGTCCATGAAAGTGACATTTGTTCGATGTTTCAGATGGACAATTGTGGAGTGGCTTTTCCTGAGGTTGTGACAGTATCATTTATTGGTAAGGACTACATTGGGAGAGACTTTTTAAAGACACAGTGGCATGAATTGAAGAACTAAAAGAACTAATCCTGCCAATGTGATTTAAGTGGTTGTTTTGCAGTATAAATGCAGTATAAAATCCACAAAAAAAGAAAACAAAACAAATTAGTAAACAGAACAACTATTTGAAAATTCAGGATTTTCAGTTGCTTTTCTTTTTTCAAGAAACAAAAGTAAATAAAGAGATTTTCCATTAATTGGCAATGGGACCCTGGGCTGCTCTCAAGCTCTCACAAGACACAGCCTCGTTCTTAGTGCCTGACCCACTTTCTACACCCCAGGATCCTTAACCGCGGGCTGTGCTTTGACAGTCCCCCTACTTATAACCAGTTCTGTGTTCCTGCAACACTGTGCCTCTGATTTAGCAAATCCATCACTGGCTCAACATTTCCTTTAGAGTTCCTCTTCTACCCATACAAGTGTGAGCTGACCCTTGCATCCTCATCTGGGGGTGAGGTCTGGGCCTGCTGGTAATGTCTTGTAAAGTTAGATTATTTTTCTTCATGAAGATTCCACCTTGGCCTTTGTAATCATCTCTGACCTCTGGCATCTCTCAGGGTCTGTTCCTTGGTTAGGATTGGTTTTGACCCATCATTTCAGCAGCTCACCTGAGGACAGGTTATCACTAGAAACGCTTCTTCTCCAGAACCAGAGCCTCTCCAGCCTTCCAAACATCTAATCCTCGCCTCCTCTCGTGCCATGCGGCAGTTAACTAGACCATCATCACTGTAACGATAGGAGCGGTAGGAAGGTCCCTGTAGAAGTGAAAATGGTAAGATCCAGCCTCAAGCTGACTGAATTAAATAAGAAATTTATCCCCCACCCCCCTGCCAACCTACAATCTAGGTGACCTTGCTGATCATTAAAAAAGTCAGGTTCAACCTCACCTTTAAGGTAACACACCTCCATCTCGAACATATCAGGGCCACAGTCTCTGGAATGCTGACAAGAGATATAAGGCGCAGTGACAGAGACTAGTTTATTACTAACAGGAATAAAACTAACCTTAAAGCTGCAGGTGGAACACGTGACCTTCCAGGCGCATCCCCAAACTCAAGGTAACTGAACCTACTCCTGTCCAGCGGGAGAAATCATCTTTATTATATTGGATAGCAAATAATTCTGCTTTCTACTAGCAAGGAGATGGTGTCTGCCTTCGAAGGGCATTCATCGTGCAAACATCCTTGACAGTGCAGTGGCTCTGTAAAATGTGCTGACGAGAGATGGGGTGGTGTGGGGAGGAGGGGGGAGCCGTGAAGAATTATCTCCCAAGAGCTTTCAGTAAGCTCACAAACCTCATTCTTCATCTTACAGAAGGGCAGCCACTGGTAGAACATATATCTGTGAGGATCAGAGAAAGATAATGCTTAGAGAAGGATGAACGTCATGCCAGAATCCTGCCCGGCACATCGATGGAAGGGCTTTGTCTATGTCAATTCCCGCTACAAGTGATATTTTTTTGAGTAAGGAGTAAGCATATTTATAGAATTCTCTGTAACCTCTAACAAATATAATATTATAGCTCATTGATATTTCTAATTATTTGAGCCACAAAAATTCAGAACTAAAATCTACCATAAACTTGGTCTCCTACAGGCAAGGAAGTAGATTCAGAGTCTTTAAGTGAATTGCTAAATTTCACACAGAAAGCCACAAAAAGGACAAAAATGATGTGGCTTAAGTAAGATTCAGGTTCTCCCGGGAGCTGGAGAGATGGCACAGCAGTTTAGAACACTGGTTGCTCTTCTGGAGGACCCAGGTCCAGATCCCAAAGCCCATACGATAACTCACAACCACCTGTAACTCTAGTGTCAGAAGATCTGACACCCTCTTCTGACCTCCCTGGGCATCAGGTATGCGCGTGGTACATACATGTGGGCAAACACTGATACTCATAAAATAAATCTAAATGTATGTAAAATTTCAGAATTTTAAAGATTACACATAAAGCCTGGTAGAAAGAAGTCAATGTTGGCGTCACAAGGCAAATGAAACACGTTCCCTGGACTGCATTCTTTTTCCTTCACGCTGGACTTACAAACCACCTCAGACATGCTCCAGAGGTAAATGTAATCAGAATAAGTGATGGAGAGTAAAATAAGTAGTTTTTCAAGGTCAGGTTGTGTCTTTTAAGTTATTCCATACTAGGTAAGGCTGGCTTTTCAGTTTGTCTTTACTATATAAAACAGCATCTTGCCCTGAGGAACTCCAGTTTACATTTAGTCTCTGGCTCTGTCTTGAAGACAGTGATCCTTCAGTTGGATGGAGCTGTGAATAGAACCGTCTATCTGATACCACCCTTGAATCAGAGACTGACAAATGACTTATTCTTGGAGTGAAAAGGGAGCCACCTTATAAATTTATTGTGGTGGATTGAGAACACGGCAGCACGTGTTGCATTAGAATTGTATCCGGAAAACCAAGCCCAAGAATTTAACAGATGTAGCAGGCCAGGCAAAGACCGTCATCCCTACACCCCCATAATGAGACAGACCCCATCCCTGCACGTGCTGAGAGCCCACCGGCCTGTCAGAAGAGCACTCGGTGTACATCAAGGGGTGGCAAGAGAACTCCCAAGTGTCTCCGGAGCGTTAGCTTGGCTTAGTGAGTGTTGATGGGGCCGCTTCAAACTGCTGTCTCTAGACGGACTCACCATCTGTCCCTCTGCCAGACGTGGTCCTGCCCTTCACTTCACGCAATCCCTACAGCCCAACTGCTAATTCTGACTCTACCACCAGCAATATGGAAGCTTCCGGATTCTTCTGTAGCTCAACTGAGTTTGTTGTCAATGCTAAGATTCTTAGATCATTATCAGTTTCCCAGCTTTGGCCTCTTAGGCCTCTTCCAAACTCCTCAAAACTCTTGCCATTTTAATCCTTTGCAGTCATTCTGTAACACACACACACACACACTCATGTGTGTATGTACCATGCACACACAATGTAATTTGTAATGTGTGATATATGGCATATTAGTTATTAATATTGGGATAAGAGAACCCACATTCATTCTATCCAGGGTTATCACCGGAAATTGGATCATCGGTCATTGTAACCACTCACCTTGTGGATTTATTGTTATTCAGTAAATGATGACATCATGAAAGACACAGGTGTGCTCACCTATGTTTCTGACATAGTGAACTCACAACAGTGATTTGGATCCAGCTCTTCTTAATCCACATGATAGCTACCATCTCCACAGTGGCGGGGGAGGGGGATAAAACGTACAAACTAAACAAAACACCCCACCCCAACCAGGAAACTACACAGAAACCTACTCAGTGAATTGTTGGTTTTGAGAGGGGTCCCATTCTGGCTAAAGGCAGGCGTGTTCTGGAAGGATACCTGCAGCTTGATGTGACCTGGTCCCTGCTGGCCTACAGGCAAATGCATTAAAGCATGAAATGGAGGCAAGAAATGGGAAAGAGGAGAAACAGAAGCAGCGTCTGTTTAGGAAGGGCAACTGGAAGGCTCACTGATGGAGTCCTGAAAGATCTACAAAATAAGCTCCTCACTGGGTCTTTTGCTTCTTGTTTTCTCTCCTGTTGCTTTTCTCTCTTCTCTAAGAATGATGCCATAGCTATAAGAGCTCTGAAATTCCTTTAGGGACCAGTAGGCCAGAGCATGGCTAGGTAGGTAAAGTTAGATAACAGAAGATAGGGAATACGAATTGTGCTTCCGTTTTTATTTTCAGCAAGTCACCCTTTATTCCAGGCAACCCTATTCTGGGTGTCCCAGAGGTGTCTCACACATGTTCCTGTGCAGGTGATCTGCACAGGCGAGCAATACACTGCCCCTGGTGGCCACTTCCGGAACTGCTCTGTGTGTCTGCGCCTTTGTAGGGACAGAAAACCATGAAACGTCTCTCATTCCTCTTATGCTGCAAAAAGTTCAGGAAACTAGTCTGTTCAGTTTTTACTGGAATATTCCATCTGCCAGAAATCGAAGGTTCTGAGATAGGCATGAGCCTTGGATTTTGACTTTCTGTTCCCAGTTTCTCAAGGTCAGGCCCAGCACAGTGGGATACTTTTTCCAGCATAGGAGGCTTTTCTCTCAGGGGCCCCAAGCCTTTCCTCAAGCTGTTGCAGAGCCATCCATCGCATTTGCGTTCTTGCCAAATCTTATCTACCTGATCCAAATGGATCCACTAGGTCTTGAGCCTAAGTTCCCACTAGACCTATTCTAATAGAGATGCTTAAGTCTGGCAGCTCACAGACTTTCGTGATCGCTTTTATAGACATGCATGTACACAGGGATCCACTCATGTCCTGCCCACCTCTAAGTTTGAATGTGAATATATGACTTAAATTCCAGGGACACTGCAGTTCTCTTCGTTACCGTTTGTTTTCCAGAGTTGGACTACAAGACATGACAAGCATAGTTTCCGTATTATATACCTCTTGGAATCTTTGTTTTCACTCCTGTTATGTTTTCAGACTTGTGAATTTCCAAGCTAATTCACACCATCTTAATGTTAACTCTGAGAAATGTGCCCCTAAAGCTCAGAGTGTTAACAGCTCAGCATCCAGTTCATTCGATTGAAAGGAAAAAGCCCCAAAGGCAGGAAATGTGGGCTTTGGTTAGGAGTGGACGCTCTAATGCTCTGAATGTTTTCTGTGCCCCAGGTCATGCAGATGTATCTTCCCTTCTGTGGAATCGCCATATCTAACGCTCAGCTCTTCGCTGCCTCGAGGAAGGAATACGAAAGAAGCAGGGTGAGTAGCTTCAAGCTCACTGTCTCCCTTGCTTATGTGAGTCACTCTACCTCTTAAAAGTAGCGGATGATCATTGTCTAGTCTGAAGATCGTTCTTGTTTGTGTAATCCTGCAACGACGGGGCTGAAGATGCCTTTAAACAATACATGAGCTATGGTTACAAGAAAATACAAATTTTTCTGTTATTGTTTCTAGGAAATAGAACTGGTTCCTTTTAAAAAGGAAATTAACCCACGTCTACACTGTGTGGCAGCGGATATTTATCCTCGATGCTCTTAGCTTTGAAACAGCAGCATTTGCTGGCGATTTTAGTTTAGTGCCTTCAAGAGGCATGGTTTAATACAAACATTTCACTCCTTGCAGATTCTGTTTGAAAGGTTTCCTAGAAGAAGCAACCCAAGGCACGTAGGACCATCACAGAAGCACTGTTTTGTAGGCTATCAAGGGACAGTAGAGGCAATGATCTTATATCCCTCCAGGAATTGTAGAATCACATAGCAAAATGTACACAGACTCATACAGCCTTAAATTAGCAACCAGAGATCAAAGTTCACTCTACATTCATATATATGAAGATCATTGAGGCAACCCAGAGACAAATTCAATAAGAAAATGTTAAAAATGGATTAAATCCCTCTGCCAATGAAATGGATTAAGGTGTATTTACAGAAGCATTACCACGGTGACTATTCAATCGTAAGCAGATGAACATTACTGACTACATAGTCTTCCTTAGCGTGGCACAGCGTGCCCTTCCTCTACCTGGGCCTCCTGTTCATTTTAGAACCATGTCTTGCTCGTGTATTCCTTTCATTTCCTATTCCAGTGATGTTTCCGTGACTTCCAGATAACAGCCTGTTTGTTTCACCTTATCACACTCCTACCTGTTCCCCTCTGTCTCCCACGCCTCCTCTCCCTCCCTCTGCCACCAGCCTCGTATATTCTTCAGGACCCACACATCTTCCCTTCCTTGTTCTGGTGCAGGTACCTATCACATTATTATAATGTTTGGTGATGGCTCTTTTCTATAACCACATTATTCCTTAAGGGAAACTTCTTGATGTACTAAGTCTTTTCATCCTTGTGGATAGCACAGTCCACTTACTCAATGAACAAATACATACTGTGTGGTTCTCATGAAGTAATGTTTGTCCTTACAGAATTTACTAGTCTAGTGGGAACAATAGATAATAGAAAAAATAAAGAAGAAAACACCACATAGTGTCAGACAGTGATAAGCATTATAAACAAAGATAAAGGGAGAAAGAGGGATGGACACAGTTATGGATGGGGTTGATTACACAGACATTTATTCTGAAACTGATGTCTATAGGGAAATGATAGAAGGAGAATGAAGTTAGAGGTCCAGCCTTGAGAAGACCCAAGCAGATTGTCCAGACCATGATATAGCAGCGGCAAAGGCCCTGTGTTGTTGGTGGATAGGAGACTTCAGGGATCGGAGGAGAGGATGAAAGACAAACCAACTGAGATAAGGAGCTGAAGCCAGGGCTATTGGGGAGTAAGGCCTATGGGCAAGTCAGGAGCTGTTGATTTTAAGACTGATGGAAAGCCACTAGGAGATATTGAGCTGATTGCAATTCATTATTAAAAAGAAAACACCCTGGCCTCCTTGAAAGCAGAGAAGAGCTGAGGATGGTGGGATAATTGGCAGGTGACAGAAGGCTGGGAGGGGAGCGAGAAGACGCCATTGAAGTCTAGAGACAAGGTGGCTGGCATTAGGGCTGTAAGAAGTGAGAAACTCACTCCAAATTAATGGCGACACATTCAGGGCTTGCTGGCGTGGTGTGCTTGCAAAGGAGATGTTGGGCTTATGCACAAGTTTGTGAACAAGCAGAAACATGGAATATGGACTTACATTTTGGGGAGTATCTTAGGGGTGGAGATTGTGTAAAACCAGGAGACTTGCTGAGGTAATCTGGGAGGACTGTATGGAGAAGAAAGAGCAGAGAAGAGGAAGATCCAAGGATCAGCCCAGGAGTGGACGGGAAGGGGGCACACAGCTGTTCCTACCCAGAAGTGATGCTAAGAAGTGGAGCACATCACCCTGGGAACTGCTCCCACAGGCTGTCCAACTGTTTGATCGTTCTCACTACACTCTCTTCCCTCCTGTCCTGGAGCTAGCCTTTTTTCTATTTGTAAAAACAAAACAAAACAAAACAAAAAAAACAAACAAAAAAAAACCTTTCACCATTCGTTAGCAAAGCAGCATTTTTTAATTAGATAGAATAAAATTGCCGTAATATGATTTGTCAGTGCAAGACTCCGGGGGCATTCATTTCTCCTTTGAGAGAGATGTTCTTGTGGAGAAGGTCCAGAGGCTCTCCACGCAATCATAACAAATCGAAAAGGTAAATAATTGTTCTGTTAATATGATCCATCTGAAGAAATAATCTGAGTGATTAAGGTAATGATGTTTCCCTGTTAATAACAGGGAATTTGCTTGTAATTACTCAGACAATTGTCTCCCGTTGAAAAATTACTCCTTTCATTTTTTGAGATTACAATTAGATCACTTCCCCCTTCTATTTCCTCCCTTCAAGCTCTCCCATATATCCTTCATTCTGTATTTCAAATTTATTAATTATTGTTATATACATGTATATATTTCTAAATACATAAACACATCCTGATCAGTCTGTATAATGTTACTTGTAGGTATGTTTTCATGGTTGTTTGGTATTGGATCACCAAGTGTATGTTCTTTCCTGGGTCAGAATGGTCTTCCATTTAATGTCTTTGAACATGAAGTTACAGTGCATTGAGCTCTTCACAGCAGTTTGCTGTCTGAATGCCAAAGAAGCTGGCTTCAATTAACATAGTATTTGCAGTCTAGTGTTTCTCTTTGCTTTGGAATCATGGGGCAATGTGATCCTTATCCTCAGCCATGGTCTTTCTTCAAAGAGAACACTCCCCAGGAGTCTTGGTCCTGCCCATGACCTCCTCAGTTAGATTCATTTAACCGATTCCCTTAACTCATTCAAATGCTTTTTTATCTCAAGGGAGTCAGAAAAGAAATTTTGTTTCAAATTATTTCAGGATAAATCAAATTTTAGGACAAGTCATTCCTTCTGTTGAAAATCAGTTATGACCCTGGGCTGTTGATCAACATTATGATGCATAAATTCGAACCTGTGTATTCATGGAGACCTTTTGTGAAAGGTCACAGGCAAATGAACATCTTGTTTAATGCTACAGAACAAGGCACAAGCCGATTCAGTGGGCCCATAATTCTCTGAGGATGACTCTGAAAGCTTAATTTCTAATACTTGTAAACAGCCTCATTGTTCTTCAAATTCTGAAAAAAAGTCACTAAAAATTCCAAACAAATATTACTTCAAAGCATAACTTGCAAGCTCCCCTTGGCTAGAGAGGAATAGGTTCCTGCAACTTAGTTTTTAAATGAGTACAGTGTTCAACTTTTTAATTTTAATGAGGGGGTTTCTTTGCTGAGATATACAGTAGTATACCCAAATGTTCTAGTGGACAGTTGGGAGTGAGGCAGTATTGCTTCTTGTTGTACAGAGAGATTAGTATGAGGATGTATATCTACACACACACACACACACACACACACACACATACATATATATATATATATCCTTAGAGCCTTAGTAACATTTACCTGCACAATTCTTTCAGAATCCTGAAAGATATATGTATTAGTGAAAATAGGTATCAAATTGAGCCATGTAGTTAATTTCTTAATAGTAAAGAAAGGCTGCTTTGGAGTTTTCTGAAGCAAATATGCTCTGGAGAGATTCAAGTACTTGTTATATATAAAATGTTGGTTTTGTGCTCAGTTGTATTGAAGAAAAGGCACTGTAGTGGGTAAAGCACTGACATGTAATGACTACATGATTACTGTTACATTCTCTCGTTGTAGTTTTCAATCTCAGAGTATGTTATAAAGAGCCATGCTAGAACAAGCATAAATGTTTTTAAAAATTAGACACATGAAATATTTGTTATTAGAGAAAATGCTACATGGAGTTTGAGGGAGGAGAAACCGATGCTTCCTAACTCCATCCATCTCTGTCTCCAGGCCTTGCTGGAGGTGGTCAATGACCTCTTTGAAGAACAGACCGACCTGGAAAAGATTGTCAAGAAAATCATGCATCGGGCCCAAACTCTGTTGAAATGTGAACGCTGTTCCGTCTTACTTCTAGAAGACATTGAATCGCCGGTAAGTAATTCTCCTTTCCATGAGGGGGCGGGGTGTGTGTCACAGACTGAGTGAAAAGGAAGTTGGGTATATCTGCAATTCAACTTGCAAATAGATCAGCTGTGCTTACACCTTCAGCCTCCAAGGGAACATTTTATATATGAGAAGTTCCTTCCTTTAGATGTATTTTCCTTAGGGAACATTTTATATATGAGAGGTTTCTTCCGTTAGATGTATTTTCCTTAGGGAACATTTTATATATGAGAGGTTCCTTCCTTTAGATGTATTTCCATTCTTTCCTTGTCCTTGCTCTGAAAACTAGTCCTTTTAGCAGGTGGGGACCTTAGAGCCCTGTTCAGCTCTGTGTAGCTAATAGGTGATTGCACTTGGGGGCACAACAATTCTCAGGCATCACACAGCTAAATTAGGAGGCCAAGTGCAGCCCCTATCTTGTTTCATCTTGTTTACCCAGCACGAGTCAGACTTCTCTCCTATGGACGCATACTGTAGCAGGACAATATTGCACAACCCTTAGAAGAGGGCAGGAAAGCAAGCAAAGAACCAGAGGAGAGTCCCCTCAGCTCCTGGGCAGATGATTCCTGAGTCTGCTCTGTGAGTTCAAAGACAAACAATTGTCTAGCAATTAAGAGCTATTTCACCATCTCTGGGAATGGTACTTTACAATACCTAGTTTAGAAAAGATAGTGTCATAGGTGTGTGGGTTCATTTCTGGATCTTCAATCCTGTTCCACTGATCTGCCTGCCTGTCACTGTACCAATACCATGCAGTTTTTAACACTATTGCTCTGTAGTATTGCTTGAGGTCAGGGATACTGATACCCCCAGAATTTCTTTTATTGTTGAGAATAGTTTTAGCTATCCTGGGTTTTCTGTTATTCCAGATGAATTTGAGGATTGCTCTTTCTAACTCTGTGAAGAATTGAGTTGTGATTTTGATGGGTATTGCGTTGAATCTGTATATTGCTTTTGGCAAAATGGCCATTTTAACTATATTAATCCTGCCGATTAATGAGCATGGGAGGTTTTTCCATTTTTTGAGGTCTTCTTCCATTTCCTTCTTCATAGTCTTGAAGTTCTTGTCATACAGATCTTTCACATGTTTGGTAAGAGTCACCCCAAGGTACTTTATACTGTTTGTAGCTATTGTGAAGGGGGTCATTTCCCTAATTTCTTTCTCAGCCTGCTTATCCTTTGAGTATAGGAAGGCTACTGATTTGCTTGAGTTGATTTTATAACCTGCCACTTTGCTGAAGTTGTTTATCAGCTGTAGGAGTTCTCTAGTGGAGTTTTTTTTGGGTCACTTAGGTAGACTATCATATCATCTGCAAATAGTGATAGTTTGACTTCTTCCTTTCCAATTTGTATCCCTTTGACCTCCTTATGTTGTCTAATTGCTCAATTGTGTAATTGAGCTAGTACCTCAAGTACAATATTGAAAAGATAAGGAGAAAGGGGGCAGCCCGCCACTTGATCCTCCACAAAGGGGCTGAAAACATCCAATGGAAAAAAGATAGCCTTTTCAACAAATGGTGCTGGTTCAACTGGAGGTCAGCATGCAGAAAAATGGGAATTGATCCATCCTTGTCTCCTTGTGCTAAGCTCAACTCCAAATGGATCAAGGACCTCCACATAAAGCCAGACACTCTGAAGCTAATAGAAAAGAAACTGGGGAAGACCCTTGAGGACATTGGTACAGGGAGAAAGTTCTTGAACAGAACACCAATAGCTTATGCTCTAAGATCAAGAATTGACAAATGGGACTTCATAAAATTACAAAGTTTCTGTAAGGCAAAGGACACCATCAAAAGGGCAAATCGGCAACCACCAAACTGGGAAAAGATCTTCACCAACCCTACATCAGATAGAGGGCTAATATCCAATATATATAAAGAATTCAAGAAGTTAGACTCCAGAAAACCAAATAACCCTATTAAAAAATGGAGTACAGAGTTAAACAAAGAATTTTCACCTGAAGAACTTCGGATGGCGGAGAAGCATCTTAAAAAATGCTCAACTTCATTAGTCATTAGGGAAATTTAAATCAAAACAACCCTGAGATTTCACCTTACACCAGTCAGAATGGCTAAGATTAAAAATTCAGGAGACAGCAGATGTTGGTGAGGATGTGGAGAAAGAGAAACTCTCCTCCACTGCTGGTGGGGTTGCAAATTGGTACAACCTCTCTGGAAATCAGTCTGGCGGTTCCTCCGAAAACTGGGCACCTCACTTCCAGAAGATCCTGCTATACCACTCCTGGGCATATACCCAGAAGATTCCCCAGCATGTAATAAGGATACATGTTCCACTATGTTCATAACAGCCCTATTTATAATTGCCAGAAGCTGGAAAGAACCCAGGTATCCCTCAACAGAAGAGTGGATGCAAAAAATGTGCTATATCTACACAATGGAGTACTATTCAGCCATTAGAAACAATGAATTCATGAAATTCTTAGGCAAATGGATGGAGCTGGAGAACATCATACTAAGTGATGTAACCCAGACTCAAAAGATGAATCATGGTATGCACTCACTAATAAGTGGATATTAGCCTAGAAAACTGGAATACCCAAAACATAATCCACACATCAAATGAGGTACAAGAAGAACAGAGAAGTGGCCCCTTGTTCTGGAAAGACTCAGTGAAACAGTATAGGGCAAAACAAGAACAGGGAAATGGAAAGGGTTGGGTGGGAAAACAGGGGGAGGGAAGGGGGCTGATGGGACTTTTGGAGAGTGGGGGTCTAGAAAAGGGGAAATAATTTGAAATGTAAATAAAAAATATATCGAATAAAAAAAAAAGAAAAAAAAAAGAAAAGAAATAGAAGGGGCCATAAAGTGTTCCAACCAAAAAAAAGCACAGGATCAGATGGTTTCAGTGCAGAATTCTATCAGATCTTCAAAGAAGACCTAACAAAAATAAAAAGAAAAGAAAAGAAAAGATAGTATCAAAAATAAAGAAAGAAAGAAAAAGAGAGATATTCTCTTTGCTTATAAGGCTGTTTTCCTCAGAGAATGAGAATCTGAGGTTAAAACTTTCATGAGTATTGTAAGCTTGCATCAGTTGTTTAGGATGTATATGTGTATATATATATATATATATATTATATGAAACCTGACAACATAATTTTTAGTTCTGAAAATTTATATAGAAACATAAACATGTGTTAATAGCCATAAAACTCATTGAAAGGGCAACAAAGAACAGTAAGATTCTGCCTGAAAATCTATTTAAATGCTCTTGAAAGAGATTAACTCCTTATTTAAAAAAATTAGCTAAACAAGGGGCAAAGCAAAATGGGAAAAGATTTGTATAAAGACCTCCTCTCAAGGCCCTATCTGATTTGCAATCACTTCTGCGAAAACTTTCAGGGACGCATTATACCAATTACAGAAAAGCAATGGCTAAATACTGAGCTTTTAAACTCCCAAATGGAGCTTAAAATCTTGTAATTGTGTTTTTCTAAAGCCTTAAAACTTGGGGCAGGGGAGAATGCTTGGTCAGCAAAGTGTTTCTCTTCAAAGAAGAAGAGCCTGAGTTTGATCTGCAGGACTCACACCAAAAAGCCAGGGCTCACGCTAGTCCTCGCCGCTGGGGAGGCAGACGGGTGGATCCCTTGGGTCCACTGATGAGCCAGCCCATTTGGCAAGCTCTGGGCCGGTGAGAGATCATGTCTCAACAAACAAGAAGTATGAAAAGTACAAGCTACTCCACATGCATGCACAGTCACACACACACACACACACACACACACCAATAATGTCAAAACAATAAAAAATTGTCATTTGAAAGAGCAAGGATTTTCTAATCTAAAGGCTAAATTAATCATTACTAAAAGTAATGAAGAAAGCAAGAGATTGGAAAAAGAGCAGGGAAAGCCTTAGAACATCTGACTTTAGGGTAAATCAGACTAAAGGGAGGAACAGTGTGTCCTCCTCACAGTGTCCCAGGCCCAGGTCTTCCTCACGTTGCCTCCTATTTAAGTCGCCATACTTTAGTAGCAGTGGAAGAGTCAGAAGATGATGTCTCAAAGTGTCCCTGAGCACCTGGTAAGGGAAGAGCAGAGCGACGTCACTGTCCATGGAAGCCCAAGGGCAGGGAATGCCCTACAGGTTCTCTAAAGCCCCCGAGAAGCAGGAAAGACCAATGTAGTCTTCTCCACACCTAAAAGAAGCTAACACGGAAGGCTGGCACCTAAAGAAGGTTCCTGGCCAGGCTGGAGGAGATGGGGCACCACATCCTGGACTGCAGGACTAGGAAGGAAGCTGCTGAGGCTGGTGAAGTGTCATACTCCATAGCAAGGAAGAAATCAAGAGCAACCGTTTCCCTCCAGAGCACCCAGGGGGCTGCAGCTCACACACTGAAGTTTCCATATCCGAGCTTAAATCTGAAATTACTGAGAAAACCTTGCATGGTGCAATTAACTGTAGTGGTCTCTTTCGCTTTCTGTCAAAATAAGCAGAATTGAGGCTCAAGAAGAGAGGTAGTTGACTTCTAGAATGAAATTGTAAGTTCTTTTTTGTACAGTTATATCTGTGGCCTTAGAAGTTTGTGATCCAACTCCCCTCTCTCGTTAACCATTCATCCTGTATTTGATTTGCCTAGGTGACAAAAGTAACATTTATAAACAAGGTTGGAGAGTGATGGGTTATTCTGTAAGTGCCATCAACTTAGAAAATAAAATGTTAAAGTTAGATGCCTAGTTTAAACCTGTTTTAACTTTACAACAGATAGAAAGATTAATATCTTACAACACAGTAACTAAATGCAGGATCACTTAAACTCGATTCAGAGGGGAACCTATACATTGTTGAAAGAGGTCTAAGAAGCATTTGAGGAAAACCAAATAAGATTTTGAGGTTATAACCAAAGCTTGTTACAGACAAATCAAGGCCACAAACTGGGCTGAGAGGTTGTCTTTCACACTGGAGAGAAGTCACTTGTGTCTCTGTAAGAGGCAAAACTGTGGCCCTGAAGCTGTTCACTTTTGTCAGTAGTACCCAGTGAGCAGAACTGAGTTGATTTCCCAAACCAGGAGCTGGCAGGTTTTTCCCTATAATACCTTGGGTTTTCTAGGCTAGGCAGTCTCTGGTACAGTTACTCAACTCTGCCACTTTAGCAGAAAACCAGTTATAGACAATAAATTAGAATGTGCATGGCTGCATACCAATAAAACGTGATTTATAAAAATAAGTGGTAATTTGAACTTGGCTTATACATGGTAGACTCTTGTTTTAGAACATCTCCCCCTCCATAATTAATAAAAATTTAGCTTATAATAAAGAACATAGAATATGTGCAAAGATGCCAAAACATATGAATGAAAAAACCCAAAGACTAGACATTGAGTATATTCCAGAAACTCTGATAAAGGGTTTTCATGAAATGAGATTAAACAAACATCGTCTAGCTGGAAAAATAAATGTTGAAAAAGGAGCTACACTGAAGTCAGAGATATATCAAGAAAGAAGAGTAAAAGGATGAGAGGGAGGAGATGGAGGAGGAGGAAAGGGAGGATGGAGGAAGGGAGGGGAAGAGGGTGGAGGGAGAGGATGGAGAGGAGATGAAGAGGAAGAGGAGGAGAGGGTGAAGAAGGAGAGGAGGAAGAGGAGACAGAACACTTGGTTGGTAGAGCTTAGAAGGAGAAAATGTGAAATCATACAGGACTGGATATTACATTTTTAGAAAGCCAGAAAGAAAATAGAAGACAGCTCTAAACGCTTTAAGCAGCATGAAGAACAAAATTGAAAATGAAATGGAAAAAAGGAAATTATAAAAAAGGGAGAACAGTAAGAGCGGAGTCATCGGAGTCATAATGAAAGTTCAAAATAAGGATAATTCGCTGCTTCTGAAGAGAACACGGCAAATGGAACAGGAGAAGGCTTTCAGGATTTATAACTCTGGGACATTTTATTGAAATAAAGTCAAAGTTGGATTTACAGATTGCAAGAACACTATTCATGAGAAGTCAGTACTCCCTGCTCAGCACTGAGATACATCTGATGCTAATGGAATTTAAAGATAGAAAAAAAGAAATCGAATCTGTGGGCATCTAGGAAAGAATTTGGGACACTCTGGAAAAACCTTCACTCTGACGTTAGGCTTCTTAGATGCAGACCCACGGGACTAGAAGGCAATGGAGCGATACCTAGCCCGTCCTCAGGGGAAAGATGTGGCCCTGTAATTTAAAATCCATGCAAGTTCCTATTCAGTTATTGAATCACGAGGGGGGGGGGGGGCGGGGGGGGGTGTCTCAAATATGCTTTCGAACATGGAAGTGAGATTCCAAGATGCTTTCAAATCTGCAAGTGAGAGTGTATAGGAAGTATAGTTCTAAGAGCCTGGAGAAACATGGACAGTGTAACTTAGCCATGCAAGGGATGGATGCTGCCAAGGTAAGTAAGTGCCACATCAAGGGCTGGGTGTGTCTGAACATGCTAAGCCAAGGCCTATACTTGCAGGACTCTAAGCCTGTGCATTATCGACTGTGCCGAGAGTGCTGGTTACTGAACTTGGGGAGCATGATGACTGGCTTCTGGCTGGCTCTGTAATACAGAAGCACACTGTCCTGGGGATATGGCGCCTTTGTGCTTTGAATGTGAAATGTTAAACACAGGTTCTTGTGTTTGCACACTCGGTCCTCTGTGAGCTGTTGGCACTGTTTGGGAAGGTTGAGGAACCCTTAGGAAATCCAGCCTTCCTGGAGGAAGTTGGTCATTTGAAGTAGGTCTTATGGTTCAGCCCCACTTTCTGTTCACCCCTTGCTTCCTAAAGGTGAATGCACTGTAACCTGTAACAGGTCTCACTCTCCTGCCAGTGCGCCTTTTCTGCCTCATGCTAAGTCTACCCCGCCATGATGGGCTATGCCCCTCAAGCAAAGCCAAGATAAATTCTTCTTCCTTTATGTCCCCTTTCATCACATATTTTGTCACAACAAGAAAAAGATCAGCAGCACAGCCCCCTTTCTACTAAGCGGTATTAAGCCTAGCATTTGTCTGTGGGGAGATGCTCCCATGTCATGTCTCAGATGTGTTCATCTGTACATCAGTTCTGAGAAGTGATCTGGGTCAAGAGAGGCCAGTGCCTAGCAGTCCGCTTCTCAATAGGTACCTTTGGCTTTGTGTGTTATCGTAATTTTGATATGTCGTGTTACTCAGGATCCCTTTTAGATTTGTGCTTTATGGTTGTTATAACATCTTTGCTTCTAGATACAGCAGTGGTGCACACATACATACACCACACACGCATACATGCCCACACGTATGCACACACACGTGCCCATATACATGCCCAAGCACGTGTCCATGCACATGTTATTTATATTTATCTGGTATTGATCACCTTTGAGGAGGAGTCTTACAGGTCCCAGGTTGGCTTCGCATTTATGATTCTCTTGTCTTTCCCATAGAATTATAGAATTATTTTTGTTCTGTCTCTGTCTGTCTCTCTGTCTGTCTCTCTGTCTTTCTGTCTCTGTCTCTGTCTCTGTCTCTCTCTCTCTCTGTCTCTGTCTCTCTCTCTCTCTCTCTCTCTCTCTCTCTCTCTCTCTCTCTCTCTGTATTTGTATTTGTATAAATCCTTGTTTGGAACTATTTCCCTTACTTTGTAGATATATCTATATTATATAATAAGTATCTTTGACTGCCTGGCTTCATTTCTGAGCTCACGGCTCTGTTCTTTGTGGTTGTTTGTCTGTCTCTGCAACAAAAGTGAACAGTCTTAATTTCTACCATTTTATAATAGTTTGGTATTAGATAGAGTAAGTCTTTCTATATTGTTCAATTTTAAAACTGTATTCTCACTGCATCCCAGGAAAGGAAGAGGAAATTCCTCATCCCATACTTCTCCCTTGTCAGTGAGGAAAGTCTCTTCTAAAAGGAGCTTCCAGAGTCTACAGTCACAGTCTTTGGGCATTCGGGTATAAACTGATATTTACTGAGTTCCAAAAATAGAAATGACGAATGTCTTTCTAGACAGTCCCATGCCAGAGTTAAAATCTCACTCTCTTTTGCTTCTCTTATGTGTTTCAGTCTGTTGATTTTAAGTGACTTTGTCAATTAGAGAACAGAACAAACCCCTTATCTGGACATTGCTGTCAACATGAGGAAATGCTCAGGCTTTTGACGTGAATAGAGTCATCTTAACCATATTCCATCCTGGGAACCGCCAAAGCGGCTCCTGTCACTTCTCTTAGCTTCCAGCTCATGCACTTACTACGTCCCTGTGTCTTCAGGAGCGTGGGCTGGAAAAGTGAATGTAGAAATTGCAGCCTTAGGTCATCAGGCACCATCTCAGTTTTGCTATTTCCCAGTGTTCTCTCTGTACTGATCATCCTGATGGCCGGCAGCTATTTCCTTGTCCAGCATGCTAACAGGTCTTCATAACTAAGCCTGTGACGTCAGAGCTCCTTTCTGGAAATTATTTACTGAATGGAGCAGAGCAAGCCATGCGCTCTGGCTTTCTAATGTGAGTCCTAACTCCTTGGCCTTTGTGTGCATCAACACTCAATGAAGCCAATGGCTGGGAGCTGTTCCCGTGACCTACATCTGGGGGGAGGTGGCAGACAATGAGGGTAGCCTAATTGTTCTAAACCTGTGTGGGATTCCAATCCCTCATTCCTAGCTGTGGGATTCCAACCCCTCATTCTTAGGTGTGGAATTCCAACGCCCCAATCTTAGGTGTGGGATTCCAACCCCTCATTTCCTAGTCTGTAATTCCAACACCTTTATTCATACATAGGTGGATTACAAAGCTTCAGACTTCCTTTTCCTTCACCTTCTTTCTATTTTCCTCTTTTTAAAAATTTTTCCATCTACAAGGGAGCCAACTTTTGTTTTATTTTTCTTTCAGGTGGTTTTAGAGTTCAAAACAGAGGACATATTCTTTAAATTCTCTGATAACCACCTAAATGAGCATTTTTGCATAAACTTGCACACATAATCAACCTCTAATATTAATGATTCATACATTAAGCATTATGCATATTCATATATTAACTTGCCTTATTGGGAATCAAACATGCATTATTTTGAGCTACAAACCACCTTAACTCACTTTGTTAATAATTATCTATTAATGTATCAACTCAACTCACACCTTGGTCAAGGCCCTGCTGGCGTCGCTGATGTGTTCTGTCCTAAGTTTCTCATACTTCTAGATTTCTCTATAACAATTACAGAATCATCATGTTACAGCTCATGTTGCAAACTACAGAGCAGTTTCCAGCCTTTTCATCACCTGCTATATCCACGCATCTTCGTGTTCTGTTGTGTCTGTATTCAAACATTTCTAGTTCTTCCACCCGGTGCTTCTATCACTGACTTTACTAATCTCTCACATGGGATTATCTCCTATTCCCATCTTTGCTTGCAAACAGGGGATTCTCTTCAATCAACTATCAATATTGATGGCTCCTACTTATCTTCCTAATCATGTACCTGGTTTTTCCTAAGCTTCATTTAATTTCATAGTTGTCTGTTGTCTAGGCAATAGTGCTCAACATTCTGTTGCCAGGTTAAATTTTGGGTTTTCTCTCTGATGTTCTAGCCCTTTCTTTCATATCCATTCACCTTCATATGATCAGTCTGGGAGGGTGTTTGGATCTCTATTTTTACATATAGGGACTCTGTGAAAAGCAAGTCACTGGACAGTGAAAGAGATGGCTCTTCAGGCTACTGCAACAGAGAGGATGTTCATCAGTGAGGAACATGCCAAAGAAAAGGAAAGGTGCTTGAGATTTATGGGAGCCATGAGGTTGGAGAGCAGTCTTAATTTAGAATACAGAAGGGAAGTAACGTCTTTTGAGCATAGCCACTTCTAGAACACCAGTTGGAGGTTTCTTTATCAGAACTATTTTGGACTTAAATTTAACACTGTCCATACTGACTCTTCTCTTCAACCCCCCTTTCATTCCATGTATTGTTGGTTTACGCTCTGGCTCAGTGCCTTGATCTCCTCACACCATAATAGTTAAGCTGTCTGATCCTCTGGCTTCCAGTTGAGTTCCACAAACTGAGAAGATCAGCGCAGAGCTTATGAAACAGAGGTGTTGCTGTTTCTCCTCACCCTTTTATAAAGGTGGCCGTATTCTTCTACTGTCCTTCTGCTAATCTTAGCTCCCAGAGGAAACCAACAACACCACTTCCTTCTTCCATTCTCTCTATGTTACCTCCGATTTAGAAGCATTAACTGTTTTCAGAGTCACTAGTCACCGGGCACTTCACGGTTCCCTATTATTTATTCTTACAGGACATACTCCCATAATTAGTCTCTTTATTGAAATAGGTTCCATTAAACTCTTTTGGTTTATTTACTATCTGCTTACTTCCAGAATAGAGTGGTCTAGTGCCTCATCCTGGAAAACTACATCTCTGCTTGGCTTAGGACAGTCTGCTCACTGCTAAGGCAGAGTTCACATGGTGATCTGATCACAGCCCAGCATGCTTGGGTAGCCTTGCAGCATCTGCCAAGGTAGAATTATGCATCTGTAAATTGCTTCCTGGTCTATACTGTACTATATTGTAAGTTACTTAAAAACAGGGCATTTATATTCCTTTCTACTTACAGAGCCCATCACAGTGCCTGAAGCACAAAGTACTTCATAAAGGCTCACTGAGCAAACACATAAAAAGCTAATTAACATAATGGAAGAATGTGTGAAGAGAGAGGGTAGTAGATGATCATTTTAGGCAGTCTTTGGCCTTTTTGAGTAGCCCTCTTATGAAAAAAATTAAAATTAAGAAAAAAATTTTTGTTTTGGTTTTTGGTTTTGTTCTTGTTTTTTTGTTTTTGTTTTTTGTTTTTTGTTTTTTGTTTTTGTTTTTGTTTTGAGACAGAGTCTCTCTGTATAGCCCCTGCTGTCCTGGAACTTGTTTTATAGACAAGGTTGACTTCAAACTCGTAGTGATCAACCTGCCTCTGCCTTCCGAGTGCTGGGATCAAAGGTGTACAGCACCACGGTGACCTGGCAACAAAAGTTTTAAATTGATGATTACTTAGTTGTAATTTTCTTTTTGGTGGCAGCAATATCTACTCGAATATAGTTTTGGTTCAGAAAGTTGCTTTTAAGTGGAAAAAACAGAGGAAGCAGACTAAGTGCCCTTTGATAGATGTCCAAATTAGAAAGGCTTCTCTCCACGGAGCTTGTCCAAAGAACAAGCAGGGGGATCTCGGGGATCTCACTCCCTTCCCTTGGCATCTGTAGTGTCCCCGGGGTGCAGTAACCAGGCCGATGAAGGAAGAGGAACATGAAGTCACTGGTTCAGCTTCACTGATGTGGACGAGGTTCTCCCCTAGGAAACCCTTCATGTCTCTTTATGGACGGGCATGTCTGTGTTCATTTCCTACCTACGTGTTAAAGTCAGAATCGAGTTCATGTAGCAGATTTTATAAAATAAATAAAACTAAGATTCAGAATTGCCTTAGATCATGAATACAGTGTTAATTCTGTTCTCCTTTTACTTATAGTTTCATCTGTTGCTTTTGGGTTATGATTTCTGCAGCTTTGGAGATTTGATACCAAACAATTATCTATTTAAATAGATCTCCCTCTTCCTCCTCCTCCTCCTCCTCCTGTCCCTCGCTCGCTCCCTCCCCTTCTCCCTCCTTCTTTCCCTCTCCCCCTTTCTCTCTCTCTTATTCTTCCCCTCTCTCCCTCCCTTTCTCCTCTCTCTGTGTCCCCATCACCACCAACTCTGTCTCTAGGGTCTGTCTCTAGGATCTAGATCCTCTGCCTCAGTCTCCCTAGTACTGAGATCACAGATGTCTACTGCTAGCCATGCCCAGCTTGATTCATTATGCTTTGTATAGATTCATTTTAAAGCATAAAGACATGCATTTGTTATTGGAGACACTTCTGAGAGTGAGGGTGAAAGAAAGCACTATTTTTGTCCCAGGATGGCATGCTTAATTAAAGAGTGTTTGTCCTGTGACAACCAGGACAAGTGTTTGTTCCCAAATACATTCCCTGCCACTAGCCTTGGTATCTAAACTCTCTATTATTATAGCTTTTCTTAGAAGATTATAATTCCAGGAATTCCCCTTTCTGAATTATAGATCAATTACAACTATTTATCATTAGTTAATTCATCACTACACTTTAGCAACTCAAGACCACTTGCTCTCAACCTCTTTAATGTTGTGACCCTTTAATATAGTTCCTCATATTGTGGTGACTCCCAACTATAAAATTATTTTTATCAACATTTTATAACTGGAATTTTGCTACTGTTATGAATCATTATGTAATATCCATGTTTTCTGATGGTCTCAGGTAACCCTAAGGGGGTCACAACCCACAGGTTGATAACCACTGCTATAGATCAAATATTGCCAAATTTATTTTCTATAAAGTTTATCTAGTAAATATTGGGGCTCTGTTGCAGTATAGAATTATCTGTAACTATAAATCTCTATTGTTATAGAAAATGAACATGGCTCTGTTTTAATAAAACTTTATTTATAAAAACAAGTGGTGATAAGGATTTGACCCATAGGCTATTGCCTACACCTGCTCTAAGTAATAGAAGACAAGTAGATGAGGTTACATCCCCAGGATTCTGATACTTCTCAATGAATTATTCATCTTGAATGTGCACAAAAGCCTGAGTATAAATTATGGCTTTCCAATGATTTGCTGAAGCAAATTTAGCTTTGGTTTTAAATTTCAGGTTGTCTATAAAGAACATACTGTATAAAGAGATTTTTATTAGTAGGTCTGGGTCCTTGAATGTGTGTCTTTGACTTAGATTTGGGGCCGTAGTAGAGTCTAGACTGCACTAGAAGCCTTCAAAACCAACAGAACCAAACAGCTTCAGGCACATCATGGGCCCAAGGCTGATGTCTCAAGGCCTCCCTAACTTGTTTGGCTTACACCCATGTCACCCGTGTGGTTTGTCATTAATAGTCTCATTGCTGTACTGATTTTATTACTCTCTTGGGACTCGGGCCCGCAACTTTTTTATTCTTACATTGTTTACTGTTAGCTGTAGGCTAGTAACTGTTGGATTCCTCTTCCTTGTCCTATCCCTGAATAATTCTACACAACCTAGTAGCCCATATAAGGCTTTCATATAAATATTTGACTTACAAAAACATTTCTATCCACATTTGTATATTGTTCTGAGATTTCAGTCCTTCAATTTTTTTCTAATCCTGTTCAGTTCAGTACCAAAAGAACTTAAAACTTTTGGGACCCGTGGGTGGTACCACATGCTTGTAGTTTCCGTTTAGGAGATTAAAGCAGGTGGATTGAGAATTTGAAGATAGCATGGGCTACATGGTAGAACACTTTCTCAAAACAACAGAGATAACAAAGTAGAAAATGTAAAAATGTAAGTGAACAAATATTATAAGTGCTCATGGCACGATCTATATGTGCAAAGTCATGGGTGGTTTTCCAAGCAAAAAGGAGAGAAAGCAAAACCAAATCAACCAATTTTAATCTGAAGTGTGTTGTGTGAAGGTGAGTGTTAGAATAAAGAGCTTTGCTTTGAGCTTCTGAACAGTCATAGTAAAGGGAAAAATTGTTATAGATTTTATAACTCTCTTCATCTAGAAGAAGGAATCACACCGGGGCATTGGGAAAAGAAAGTCTGATCCTGTGCTTTAGAATTCAAATTATTTTATTGAGAGAGAGAGAGAGAGAGAGAGAGAGAGAGAGAGAGAGAGAAAATAAGAATGAGCACATTGGCCCCTGGGATTATGAAGCCCGAGAAGGTCATTGATGAGCCATCTACAAGCTGAAGAACAGGGAAAACTGGTGGTGTGGTCAGCCTGAGTTCAGGAACCACAGAGGCCAATAATGTGAGTCCTGGTCTGAAGCCAAAGACAGAATCAGCTGTGCCAGCGTCTCAGGGCAGGACAAGATGGACACCTTTGTTTAGAGAGATCGCACCCTTCCCCTTCCCATCTGTCCAGACTCAAAGGTGATGGCCTTTGCTCATTGTACTGATTCAAATACTAACCTCTTCCAGAAACATTCAGAAGTAATGTGTTGCCCACTATCTGGGTGTCCTTAGGCGAAACAAAAAGACAAAATCATCATTCTAAATGGTGTAGAAGTTTAGTAACTGTGTTTATTTGATAGGTCCTTGCTTTGTGTGGTACTTAATAATCAATAGATAATGTTTAAACAAAGCCCAAACAGTATCAAAATACTGTCTACAATACTCTCTTTGTTTCATACACTGATGGTAACTTTAGGGGATCCCAAGACCATCTTCTATTTTAATGACTGGCTAAAAAGACTTAAAGAATATAGTGGCAGTGAACTGTGATAATCCACTTAAAATTTTGTCTAAGGCCTGAGCCTTAGTATTTAGAATCTTAACTGTGGCTCTATCACAGAAACCTAGCTGGCCATCTATCTATTTAGCTAACTTTCATCTCTTTACTTTGAGAGGTCAAATGACATCATGTGGCCCAAGACACTCTACACATATCTCCTAAATCATACATTGGTGTGACTCAAAACATTGTTCTAAATCATGTTGTTGTTATCTGGCTGGGCCAATGTCTCCTAGCACACAAACTCGTTTATCAGACATTTCAAGGATTTAGAGGTTTCTCTCCCAGGAGCCAGGGGCAAGCGAGAGAGAGAGAGAGAGAGAGAGAGAGAGAGAGAGAGAGAGAGAGAGAGAGAGAGAGAAACACAGAGAGAATGAATTTAAACTTCATGCTTGCCCCTGGCTCCAGGGAGAAAATAAATACTTTTTAAAAACCCTAACTTTGCAAAAGTATAAAGTAAACATGTAGAAAAATGTATTGAATTCATTAATGAGAGTAACAGGAAGTTGGTGAAACTGATTCTAAAACATAGACTATGCTGGCCAGTTTTTATGTCAACCTGACACAAGCTAGATTCATCTGGAAAGAGGGAAGTTCAATTGAGAAAATGCCTCTATCAGATTGGCCCTGGGTAGGTGGTTTCAGGGTATGTAAGAAAGCAGACTGAGCAAGCCAATCGGCAGCACCCACCTATGGCCTCTGCTTCAGTTCCTGCCTCCAGGTTCCTGTCTTGAGTTCCTGCCATGACTTTCCTCAGTGATGAGTGTGACCTGCATGCTGTAAGCTGAAATAAACCTTTTCCTCTCCAAGTGACTTTGGGTCGTGGTGTTTTATAACAAGAATGGAAACCCTAAGATAGAAGTTGAAACAATGCTAGCCCAAATGTCTATAATCATACAGATATTTTTAAGTGATTACTGTCATCTGGGTCAATGCAGTCAGAAGCTCTGATCTTTGATTTTTCTGCTGCACAGTAATCATATGCTTTTCTTCTTGCATAAAATCCATTTACATTGCTGTCAGTATTTCAAAAGTTAATACCTTCCCTGACCGAAATTTTAATGTTCTATAAGTAGTAAAATTAAAACATAAATTATTGTTCCTGATATTAGAGAATTCAAACTTATTTATGGGGTCAGAAAATGAAAAGATATTAGAGATCTTCTTGATCTCTAAAACCAGAAACAATTGACGATATTATATCAATTTATTGTCTGATTAATATTATACGGTGCCAAGTCAAGTTACTTTAAATTACTTTTAATCTGTGTTTATTCATATTTGGATACAATATATAGCTATGAAATAATTGTGAAATGAATTTTAAAATATTTATTTATTTATTTATTTATTTATTTATTTATTTATTTGGAGATGGGGTCTTAGTGTGTAGCACTAACTGACATAGAAGTTGCTACGTAGGGCAGATCAGCTTTGGACATTGAGCTCTGCCTAACTCTGTCTTAGGAGTATTGGGTAGGTAGTACAGGTGTGTGCTACCAAGCTCAATACAGAATTAAAGTTTCTAATGACAGAATATATCAGTCCATTTTGCTTTTGAGCATGTCATACATACAAAATTAACAGCTGCAATCCTACTTGCTCTTGCTGATGAAAGCAGACTGGAGTAGTGGGTAAATGGAGCATGGAATCAAACCAACATGGTTTGAATATCAGGTCTACAATCTACTGTCTACACATCTTCCTGCATAGCCACTTAAGCCCTCTAAGCTCTGCTTTCCCTTCAATAGTCTGGGGATCATCTACTTAGCTAATATCCTATAAATATTTAGCCATATGCAAGGATTGGTTATAACTTGCATATGCCTCGTTGGTAATAAAATGGCAGGCTGAACCCTACAGTGTGGTGTTTGGTGGTGGTGGTGGTTGTGGTTGTGGGTTTTTTGTTGTTGTTGTTGTTGTTGTTGTTTTAGAAGAAATAACTTGATGCACTTTAGGCAAAATAATGAAAAGAAATTACAAATAATGAAAGATCAAGCTTGCAAGCCCAGCTACCAAATAGCTCGGGTCAAGTGGTATTGGTGATGTTTGCTACAGAAGAAGTCAAGCATAAAATGTGCATTAGACCTTTCTTCTCTTCTCTCGGGATCTCCCCACTGAAATGGCTCTTTAATCCCCAATTATTGTAATGATCATCACAGGGATGAAAACGGTTATTGCATCATTTGGAACTGTGGGGAAGCTTTAATTGACTTGGATTTGCTGTCTCTCTGTATGACACAGGTGGTGAAGTTTACCAAATCCTTTGAACTGATGTCCCCAAAGTGCAGTGCTGATGCTGAGAACAGGTAAGGCTCATGGGGTTCACACTTGTCTTCTGAAGTTTCTTGGTCCTTGATGTTAGCTGTGTTGCATAATTCTTTGAGGGTGGGAGTTGCTTTGCTCTGTATCGTCAAGCATGGCCATTTCTCACTTTTCTAAACTTCAGAACTTCAATAAAAAGCAATTGCTGAACAATGAGTGTGTACAGGACACATCTCCCTTGCCATGTGTTCTCAAGACAGACTCGTAGGATAAGGTTTGGTGGCACTAGCCTGTTAGCCTACCTGCTTGGGAAGCTTAGTCAAGAAAACCCCAAGGTCAAGGCACAGCATTAGAATGGAGTAAGACCAAGGCCAGCCTGGGAAATTTAATGGGATCCTGTCTAGATACTGAGAAGGGTTAACTTAGTAAGAGTGCTTGTCTGGAAGAGAGCCTCTGGCTCCCTGCCATACCACAGAAAAAGAAGACTGAAACCTGATACTTGTGACTCATTATAATCTTGCCTGCAGACTTCAATGTCACTCTCCCCTGAACTTTTCAATAGTTTGAGAATTTCAGAGTTGTTTTGCAAGGGGTATGGAGTAGCCATGGAGGAAGCCCGTTTTCTTCAATCACCACCTTTTAGTTTTGTTTTACATCTAGCATTTGATACCGAACATCTAACATTGAAACTAAATAAAGTTGATTTTTCATATTCCCTAATTGTTCAGAAAACACAACTTTCTGCTTCATTCTGACCTCCTTGCTTGCCCACATTTGGCCAATAGTATCTTCTCCTGACAAGGAAGGTGAGTTTCCAGCAGTTTGTCTCTGTTGGCATCTTTGAGGTTGTCACAATAACAGTGAGAGTCAGAGATAGCCCAAGAGCAGCCCTCAGGTTTGCACTCCTAGGATTAATAGTTGGGCCACTACAAAAGTTCATTCTCTTGACTTTGATTCCTCTCCAGAGGGAAGGCTAAGAAGTAGTGAAATTAGGCAAAATGCAAAGATCCTGAAAACAATGTGTCAGGTGCTGAGGACAATATGAGGACGCCACTCCTGAGATTGGTATCAGTCTTAGGAGTGCAAGCAACTTCCGTTTATTAGCTGCCAAGAGTACTGACTGATCGTGTGCTGACTGAGAATAAGTGCTTCACCTCCCCAAATCTTTTGAAGTAGACTTCAAAAGGGCAGAATTGAAAATCAAAGATTGGCAATGTCCAAGCTAGCTTTAAATGTCAGCTTTGCACAGCCTAGAATCACCTGAAAAAGAAATCTCAATGGAGTGATTGTCTTTATCGGGTTAGTTGTGGGCATGTCTGTGACGGACTGCTTTAATTGTCTACGTTGATGGAGGAGAGTCCAGATCACTGTACATGGCTCCACATGTGGTCCTGGTCTGTATAAAAACACTAGTTAAGAATGAGCATGTGAGCAAGCACGAGAAGAACAGAACTCGCCCTGACTTCCCTCATGACAAACTATGACCCGGAAGTGAAACCCAACAGAATCCTTTATCCCCAAGTTGTTTTTTTGGTCAAGAGTGTTTTTATCAAAGCTATGGAAAGAAAACTAGAAGAAGCAAGTTTAAGTCACTTGGTGAAGGCCCTTTGACCAACAAGAAGTATCCTTACATCTAAGAACAACTCTTCTGAACTGTAAACTTTGATTCTGTTGTGACATTTAACTTAAAATCCAAAAATTAATCCCATATAATGAATATCTCTCAGGTTAATGTTTCTCAAATCTGGTTGATCAGTTAAAATCAAGTTTGGAGAGTTTCGTAAAAACTTAAATCTCGGGTGTATGCTGAGATATTCCTATTAAATATATTGGAAATGAAATAAAAAGATCTATATATTTAAAGGGCTGTCCAGGTAAACTTCTGTTTCAATATTAAACGGAAATTTGATTTTTAAAAATATGTATTACTGCCTTTAATTTTGGAAAACAAATATTGTATTAGTAACTTCTCAAAATACCAGACAAAAACAACTTAAAAAAGGAAGGGTTTACTTTCACTCAGTTTGAATGTAAATCTGTCACAATGGGATAGTCATGGTGGCAGAAGCATGAGGCAACTGGTTGTATTGCATCCAGTCAGGAAGTAGAGTGCAGAACGGGCTGAGTCACCTCACTTATTCAGTCTGAGACCACAGACCACGGCACCACCTGATTTAGGATGAATCTGCCCACTTCAAGTAATCAAATCTAGAAACACACACACACACACACACACACACACACACACACACACACACACACACACGGTTGACTCCTAAGTAATGCTAGGTCCTCCAAGGTTAAAAATTAGGTCAGTGTTTACCATCACAGAAACCAGGAAGTCAAAATGGCCACTTATTTATTTATTTATTTATTTGTTTGTTTATTTATTTATTTATTTATTTAATTTTGCTCAATTGTATTGATTTTTTTATTCGATATATTCTTTATTTACATTTCAAGTGAGTTTCCCTTTCCTGGATCCCCCCTCCCCAAAGGTCCCATAAGCCCTCTTCCCTCCCCCTCTTCCCCAATCCACCCCTTCCCACATCCCTGCCCTGGTATTCCCCGACACTGCTGCACTGAGCTTTTCCAGGACTGGAGCCCACTACTTCATTCTTCTTGGGCATCATTTGATATGTGCCTTGTGTCTTAGGTATTAGCCAAGCTTCTAGGCTAATATCCATTTATCAGTGAGTGCATACCATGAGTGTTCTTTTGAGACTGGGTTACCTCACTTAGGATGATGTTCTCCGGTTCCATCCATTTGTCTAAGAATTTCATGAATTCATTGTTTCTAATGGCTGAATAGTACTCCATTGTGTATATACACCACATTTTCTGTATCCATTCCTCCACTGAGGGACATCTGGGTTCTTTCCAGCTTCTGTCTATTATAAATAGGACTGCTATGAACATATTGGAGCATGTATCCTTATTACATGCTGGGGAATCCTCTGGGTATATGTCCAGGAGTGGTATAGAGGGCTTCTGGAAGTATCATTCCGACTTTTCTGACGAACCCCCAGACTGACTTCCAGAGTGGTAGTACCATCTTGCAACCCCACCAGCAGTGGAGGAGTGTTCCTCTTTCTCCACATCCTTGCCAGCACCTGTTTTCTTCTGACTTTTTGATCTTATCCATTCTGACTGGTGTGAGGTGAAATCTCAGGGGTTTTTTGATTTGCATTCCCTGATGACTAAGGATGTTGAACATTTCTTTAGGTGCTTCTCAGCCATTCAATATTCTTCAGGTGAAAAGTCTTTGTTTAGCTCTGTTCCCCATTTTAAGGGGGATATTTGACTCTCTGAGTTGTCTACCTTCTTGAGTTCTTTGTATATCTTGGATATAAGCCCTCTGTCGGATGTAGTGTTGGTAAAGATCTTTTCCTAATTTGTTGGTTGCCGTTTTGTCTTTTTGACAATGTCCTTTGCCTTACAGAAACTTTGTAGTTTTATGAGTTTCCATTTGTCAATTCTTGATCTTAGAGCATAAGCTATTGGTGTTTTGTTGAGGAACTTTTCCCCTGTGTTCATGTCCTCAAGGGTCTTCCCCAGTTTCTTTTCTATTAGTTTCAGTGTGTCTGGTTTTATGTGGATGTTCTTGATCCACTTGGACTTTAGCTTAGTACAAGGAGATAAGAATGGACTGATTTGCATTCTTTTGCATGCTGACTTCCAGTTGAACCAGCACCACTTGTTGAAGAGGCTATCTTTTTTCCACTGAATGGTTGTAGCTCCTTTATCAAAGATGAAGTGACCATAATTCTGTGGGTCCATTTACGGATCTTCAGTTCTATTCCATTGATCAACTTGCCTGTCACTGTACCAATACCATGAAGTTTTTAACACAATTGCTCTGTAGTACTGCTTGAGGTCAGGGATACTGATTCCCCCAGAAGTTCTTTTACTGTTGAGAATAGTTTTAGCTACCCTGGGTTTTTTGTTATTCCAGATGGATTTGAGAATTGCTCTTTCTAAGTCTATGAAGAATAGAGTTGGGATTTTGATGGGGATTGCATTGAATCTGTAGATTGCTTTTGGCAAGGTGGCCATTTTTACTATATTAATCCTGCCAATCCAAGAGCAAGGAAGATGTTTCCATCTTCTGAGGTCTTCCTTTATTTCTTTCTTCAAAGACTTGAAGTTCCTGTCATACAGATCTTTCACTTGTTTGGTTAGAGTCACACCAAGATACTTTATATTGTTTGTGGCTATTGTGAAGGGTGTCATTTCCTTAATTTCTTTCTCAACCTGTTTATCCTTTGAGTATAGGAAGCCTACTGATTTACTTGAGTTAATTATATAACCAGCCACCTTGCTGAAGTTGTTTATCAGTTGTAGGAGTTCTCTGGTGAAGTTTTTTGGGTCACTTAAGTATACTATCGTATCATCTGCAAATAATGATGCTTTGACTTCTTCCTTTCCAATTTGTATCCCTTTGACTTCCTTATGTTGTCTAATTGCTCTAGCTAGAACTTCAAGTACTATATTGAATAAATATGGAGAGAGAGGGCAGCCTTGTCTAGTCCCTGATTTTAGTGGGATTGCTTCAAGTTTCTCTCCATTTAGTTTGATGTTGGCTACTGGTTTGCTGTATATTGCTTTTATTATGTTTAGGTATGAATTGAATTCCTGTTCTTTCCAAGATCTTTAACATGAAAGGATGCTGAATTTTGTCAAATGCTTTTTCAGCATCTAATGAAATGACCATGTGATTTTTTTTCTTTGAGTTTGTTTATGTAGTGGATTACATTGATAGATTTCCATATATTGAACCATCCCTGCATCCCTGGAATGAAGCCTACTTGATCGGGGTGAATGATTGTTTTGATGTGTTCTTGGATTCAGTTGGCAAGAATTTTATTGAGTATTTTTGCATCAATATTCATAAAGGAAATTGGTCTAAGATTCTCTTTTGTTGTTGGATCTTTGTGTGGTTTTGGTATCAGCGAAATTGTGGCTTCATAGACCGAGCTGGCTAATGTTCCTTCTGTTTCTATTTTGTGGACTAGTTTGAAGAGTATTGGCATTAGGTCTCTTTTGAATGTCTGATAGAATTCTGCATTAAAGTCATCTGGTTCTGTGCTTTTTTTTGGTTGGGAGACTGTCAATGACCACTTCTATTTCTTTAGGGGTTATAGGTCCATTTAGATGGTCTATCTGATCCTGATTAAATTTTGGTAGTTGGTATCTGTCTAGGAAATTGTCCATGTCCTCCTGATTTTCCAGTTTTCTTGAATATAGGCTTTTGTAGTAGGATATGATAAATTTTTGGATTTCCTCAGTTTTTGTTATTATATCACCCTTTTCATTTCTGATTTTGTTAATTTGGGTACTGTCTCTGTGCCCTAGGGTTAGTCTGGCTAAAAGTTTATCTATCTTGTTGATTTTCTCAAAGAACCAGCTCCTACTTTTGTTGATTCTTTGCATAGTTCTTTTTGTTTCAACTTGGTTGATTTCAGCCCTGAGTTTCATGATTTCCTGCCTTCTACTCCTCTTGGGTGTATTAGCTTTTTTTGTTCTAAAGTTTTCAGGTGTGCTCTTAAGCTGTTAATGTATGCTCTCTCCAGCTTCTTTTTGTAGGCACTCAGAGCTATGAGTTTTCCTCTTAGCACTGCTTTCATTGTGTCCCATTAATTTGGGTATGTCATGCCTTCATTTTCATTAAATTCTAAAAAGTCTTTGATTTCTTTCCTTATTTCTTTCTTGACCAAGGTATCATTGAGTAGAGAACTGTTCGGCTTCCATGTGTATGTGGGCTTTCTGTTGTTTTTGTTGCTATTGAAGACGACCCTTATTCCATAGTGATCTGATAGGAGGCATGGAATTAGTTCTGATCGTCTTATATCTGTTGAGGACTGTTGTGGGTTTATATGGTCAGTTTTGAAGAAGGTACCATGAGGTGCTGAGAAGAAGGTATATCCTTTTGATTTAGGATGAAATGTTCTATAGATATCTATTAAGTCCATTTACTCCAAAACTTCTGTTAGTTTCACTGTGACTCAGTTTAGTTTGTGTTTCTCTGATCTGTCCATTGAAGAGAGTGGGGTGTTTAAGTCCCCCACAATTATTGTGTGGGGTGCGATATATGCTTTAAGCTTTAGTAAAGTTTCCTTTACAAATGCAGGTGCCCTTGTATTTGGGGCATAGATGTTCAAAAATGAGAGTTCTTCCTGGTAGATTTTTCCTTTGATGAGTATAAAGTAGCCTTTTGTATCTTTTTTGATGACTTTTGGTTGAAAGTCTATTTTATCTGATATTAGAATGGCTACTCCAGCTTGTTTCCTAGGACCATTTGCTTGGAGAACTGTTTTCCAGCCTTTTACTCTTAGGTAGTGTTTGTCTTTGACACTGATATGCGTTTCCTGTATGCAGCAAAATGTTGGGTCTTGTTTATGAATCCAGTCTGTTAGTCTATGTCTTTTTATGGGGGAATTGAGTCCATTGAAGTTAAGAGATATTAAGGAACTGTGATTGCTGCTTCCTGCTGTTTTTGATGTAATTTTTATGTTTGTGTGGTTATCTTCTTTGGGGTTTGTTGAAAGGAGATTACTTTCTTGCTTTTTCCTGTGTGTAGTTTCCCTCCCTTTGTTGGTGTTTTCCATTCAATATCCTTTGAAGGGTTGGATTTGTGGAAAGATACTGTGTAAATTTGTTTTTGTCATGAAAAACCTTGATTTCTCCATTTATGGTAATTGAGAGATTTGCTGGATATAGCAGTTTGGGTTGGCATTTGTGTTCCCTTAGGGTCTGCATGACATCTGCCCAGGCTCTTCTGGCTTTCATAGTCTCTGGTGAGAAGTTCTGTGTAATTCTGATAGGTCTACCTTTATATGTTACTTGACCTATTTCCCTTACTGCTTTTAATATTCTTTCTTTGTTTAGTACATTTGGTGTTTTAATTATTATATGACGGGAGGAATTTCTTTTCTGGTCAAATCTATTTGGAGTTCTGTAGGATTCTTGCATGTTCAAGGGCATCTCTTTCTTTAGGTTAGGGAAGTTCTCTTCTATAATTTTGTTGAAGACATTTACTGGCCCTTTCAGTTGGAGATCTTCATTCTCTTCTATACCTATAATCCTTAGGTTTGGTCTTCTCATTTTGTCCTGGATTTCCTGAATATTTTGGGTCAGGAGCTTTTTGCATTTTTCATTTTCTTTGACTATTGTATCAGTGCTTTCTATGGTATCTTCTGCATCTGAGATTCTCTCTTCCATCTCTTGTATTCTGTTGTTGATGCGTGGATCCATGACTCCTGACCTCTTTCCTAAGTTTTCTATGTCCTGAGTTGTCTCCCTTTGTGATTTCGTTATTGTTTCTACCTCCTTCTTTAGATCCAGGATGGCTTTGTTTAATTCCTTCACCTGTTTTGTTGTGTTTTCCTTTAGTTCTTCAAGGGTTTCTCCCTGTTTACTTGTGTTCTCTTGTATTTCTTTAAGGGAATCCAATGATGCCCTCCATCAGCATCATGACCTGTTATTTTAAATCCAAATCTTGCTTTCCTGGTGTGTTGGGGTATCCAGGACTTGCTGTTGTGGGAGAATTGGGTTCGGATGGTGCCATATTGCCTTGATTTCTGTTAGCAACATTCACACGTTTTGCCTTTTGCCATGTGTTTGTCTTTGGTGTTAGTTGGGCCTGCTGTTACTGACTGGAACTTGCTCCTCCTGTGTGTGTGCCTGTAGGCCTATCTCAGCAACCTTGGGTGAGCTGCTTTCTGCTGGCACAAATTGCTGTGGTGCTGCAGAGTTCTTAGGTGCAGGTGGAGTCCTTATGCAGTGTGTCCCAAGTGATCCTCTACTCTGGTGAAACTTGCCTTCCAATCTGTTGCACAGTCACAGAAGCAAGGATGACAGCCGAGACCCACTCTCTTGTAGTTGTATTTGGGTATGTACCTCTGTGGCCCTGATCAGCTCTGGATGCAGGCTGTGCTGGCTGTCTCCTCCTCACTGGCTGCTGGGTGTGATTTGAGATGGCTTCCTGCACTCATTTGAGATGGTGTGCTGTAGCTGAGGCTGTTCCTGATCCAGAGGTGGAGACTGGAAGGCTCTCACCAGAGGCCTCCAGACTGGATCCTCTGTTCTGCAGGATCGGACTCACCTGTGCAGGCTGCCTCTTCCTAGCTGGCTGCTGGGTGTATTTCAATTGTATTGATTTAAGAGAGGCTTTGGCTATGTGGTCTGCAGTTCCATTTATAGGGCATTGTTTCAAAAAACAAAATTACAGTAGCAGAGAGTAAAGTAGTAGGGGACAGAACTTGAACAAGAGCTTGACTAGAAATGAAAATGGGATCCAGTTTATAGTAGACCGTCTGTGCCTTGTTAGTGAGGTGCCTGAAGTAACAGATATAAAGATATTTGAAGGGGTTCACAGAATAAACATTAAAATAATTTGTGGTCTCTGTGGTTTATTCTTTAAACAAAAGTTATGATGAGAAGTTGAAGGTTTTTGTAGGAAGTTTTATGTTCATGAGAGTACAATTATATTGGCATCTATATTTATTCATGTCAACCAATCTCAATCCAACAAACATATTTAGGCATAGAGCCACTGGGGTATACTCAGAATTTTTCCTAAATGGAATGTTATAAAATGACAATTACATTAGAGATAATATCCATGGATGCTAATTTCATCAGTCGTATCTTACATGCTGTATATCCCATCTATTCAAGCTCTATTCCCGTCTATGTGGGCTCTGTGGAATTCTGGAGACATATTCTTTAATATCCCAGTTCTTCAGTGTTGCTGGTTTTTCTGCTGTTGAGCCTGTTCACTCGGTTACTTTAGAGTTAAAATTTTCTTATGATTGTTTTAAAGAACTTCCATGTCAAAATGAAATGACCCAAGACCCAGATTGCCCTTGGAAAACTTTCTGATAATAAAAACGAAAGGTCATCTTTTCTTTTAAAAGAAATTTTAAAAGTGCCTCTGAACTCTGACATTATGAGACAGTCCCGTTCGTCTTTCTATTTATGTCTTCGAAATTAATGGAGAATGGTCATCTATCTCAGAAGACCTTCCATTCTTTGCCCAGTGATTTCTGCCTTGCAGATGTGGATTCCTTCAGTCTCTTATTGGAAGTGAAAAGATAGAAAAGCAACCCCAACCCATAGTTGGCCAGAGGCACAGAGCGGCTGTTGAACAAGCAACAAGGCTCCAGATCAGAGTCTTTCTCTCATGTTTTCAGCCCTTCCATTCTTCTTCCATCACGAAATACCTTCCCTACAGATGATGCCCATTAAAGCCTCAGTCCTCTGAACATGGTGCAGTAATAAAACAGTACAGCCTATAGCTTCTGTAAAGACATTTCAGGACACTACTGCACTCTGATCAACTCCAATTTGAAACTTGCTGATTCTTAGCTACAATCCTTGCAAACCTTTTTTTTCTAAACAAATAAGTTTTATCGTTGATTCATTAACCAAACCAACTCAGTCAGTCAATGGATTCTCCAGGAAGGGAGTGAGGATTTGAAAAGAAAAAGACAATTAGACAACACTATAACATGACCCCAGCCAGTTCTGAAGCTGAAGTCGAGTTTCTTTTTTTCCCATCTGCGTTTATATCATTCTAGGTACATACAAAGAATGTGGTGAGTCCTTAAGGCATAAACAAAGGAGTCAAGGAGCAAACAGGACAATAAGCAAAGTAGTCAAACAAGGCAATAAACAAAGTCTGTGTGGTCACTGTGTCTAGGGGTTTGTCAGGATGACCCAGATACAAGGAGTACTTTGTTGTCCTAGCCCAATGTCAAATTCCTGCCAAATTCCTAGAATTAATTTAATTTCAGTTAACCTCTTAAGCAGCCAGTTTCTTCATGGTCATGCCTGTGGTCTATATGTCTATATTCAACCAGTTCCTCTCTCCCCCTCCCCTTCTCCCTCTACCCTCCCTCTTTCCCTCTCCCTCTCCCTCTCCCCCTCCCTCTCCTGTTCTCCTCCCCCTCTCCCTCTCCCCCTTCCCCTCCCTCTCCACCTTCCCCTCCTCCTCCTCTCCCTCCCCCTCTCCCTCCCCCTCTCCTTCCCCCTCCCCATATTCCTCTCTCCCTTTCTTTCTCTCTCTCCCTCTCTGTCTCTCCCTCTCCACCTTTTCTTCCCCTCTCCCTCTCTCTCCCCTCCCCCTCTCCCTTTCTCCCTCTGCCCCCTTCCTTTTCCCCTCCCTCTCCCCTCCCCTTCTCTCTCCCCCTCTCTCCCTCCCCCTTTCCCTCCCCCTCTCCCTCCCCCTCTCCCTCCCCCTCTCCCTTCCCCTCTGCCCTTCATTTCTCCCTTCCTCTCCCCTTGCCCTGTCTCCCTCCCCCTCTGTCTTCCTCTCCCCTTCCCCTCTCCCCCTTCCCCTCTGTCTTCCTCTCCCCTTCCCCTCTCCCCCTTCCCCCTCTCTCTCTTCCTGTCCCCCTCCCCCTTACCCTCTCCTTCCCCCTTCCTCTCCCCCTCCCTCTTTCAGTGAGATACATACCTGCTTCAGGATATCCTTGACAATATCTCCTTCTTCTACTGATAAAAAGCCATTTTTTGTTGCAATAGCATCCTCTGCTTTCTGCCTTTTTTTTTCCTAAGTCAACAGCCATATCCTGACTACCTGCTGCCCAAGGCTGAGAACTGTGTCAGGTGACAGGGCTACATAGATTTAAAACAAAAGCAGACGACTCTGTCTTCAAGGACCCAATGATCATCCAACAGTGAAAGTAGACTAGGAACACAGTACAATATAATAGAACATAATCTAACACAAAAATAAATTATAACCAGATCCCACTCAGCCTCCAGATTACAGCTACAAAAAGTCACATCGACAATAATAACTCCTACTTCTGCTCAGCCAATTCTTTCTAGTGAGACAGGTGTCCAGACCTTGTCAAAGCAACCTTTAAAGATTTCAGGAAGTCCCTAGGATGTCTCATGACCATGTTTATTACTGAATCATCATTTTCCCCAAGTACTCACCCAGAGCTTCTGTCCTTCTGTACATGGTTCAACAAGCATCTTCCAGGAAGGGCCTCCTGTCTGCTCTCTCTTAGAACTCCCATGTATGTGACAGGAGTCATCATCACTGTTCTGCACAGTTCCCTGCACTCTTTTAGATGTACTGGCCATTTTTCCCAAACCTGAACAAAACTGATAATTTGTGTGGAAATCAGGTAACGTGTACTTCCCATAACATGTGACATAGTGTGTTGCCTGGCTCCTATGTGGCCCCGTGTGTACAAAGACTTTTGTCACCATTAGCAGAACATAAGAATCTAAACAGGGACATGTTTGCATATGAATGCATGGTTAGTTGCATGAGTTGATGTTTGTGAAAGGAAAGGACAATAAAGATGAGGTTTGGGTATTTGAGCCTGTTGACTCAGAAGGGAGATCAACAGAGAGGTCAAAGGATAACTCAGTGATTGACTCTCAGTCTAGCATTTTTTCTATACAAGGTTTGTACAGGGTGTTATGTTAATACAGGGGATGGTCTCTATAGAGAAAAATAATATTATTTTTCTCTCTATCCTGATTTATTTGCCAAGACAGGACTCTAGTAATAAAAAGTAGAGAAAGACAGTGGTTTTGTCTTTCTCATGTATGCATGGGAGCTACCAAGGGAAAGATATGTAATTCTTAAAGAAGAGGTTCAGAGCTATGGTTTGATTACCAGAACAGGCATCCATAATTCTAGATGCAAGGGATCTGGCACCATCTTCTGAACACTTTGGTCACTAGGCATGCACATAATATACATACATACATATATACATACATACATACATACATGTAGGCAATACAGTCAAATACAGAAAATAAAAAATAAAGGTAAATCTTGAAAAAAAAAGAAATATAAATGTATTGTTGAGAAGTGACTAAAGAAAAGATGTGTTGACTACAAGATGGTAAATTATAGGAAGGGAAATACTCCATATGGAGTCCTAAACTCTGTCATGCGAGTTACTCTGGTGCATCTCCAGGTGTTGTCTGTGGTGGTCAAATGTCATCCTTCCTCATAAGGAGATCAGAGTAAGGGCGCCCTCATTATCGCATGACCTACTTCATGGCAGAGATCTTTTCTTGGATCTGCCTCTCAGTTCCTCTCAGCACAAAATAATCCTGTGGTACAGGGTACATCTCTGTGTGACACATTACTGTCTCCTATGGCAACCAGCACATTTGAAGAAAAACAGGAAGTGGACCCCAAGGAAAGCTTTTGTGTGTGGTAAGACTTCCGTCAGGCCTTACAGGTCCTAACTAACCTCCAGGGAGGGGAACTGTCATAAGATGAGACTTTGAGAGGAGAGACTGAGCGAATGAGCATCAGGGCTGTGAGCACTTGTCACAAGGATGACACAAGGATGGCTGGTGATGGTGCCTAATTCCTTGTCATATCCAACTACTAAGAATTCCATCTGACTGAAGTGAAAACCCTATCGGGTCCTTCTGCTATGTCCAGAGCCACTTAATTAGCTTAGAAACTGGGGAATAACAATAGATAGTGATGTGATGACGTTTCTGTCTTGACAAGTCATGTGGGCTAGGATGCAGAAGGACCATGGTCATGTGGGCTAGGATGTGGAAGACCACAGTCTTGTGGGCTAGGATGCAGAAGGACTAGAGTCGTGTGGGCTAGGATGAAGAAGGACCAGAGTCGTGTGGGCTAGAATGTGAAAGGACCAGAGTCGTGTGGGCTAGGATGCGGAAGGACCAGAGTCGTGTGGGCTAGGATGCGAAGGGCCAGAGTCCTGTGGGCTAGGATGCAGAAGGACCAGAGTCATGTGGGCTAGGATGAGGAAGGACCAGAGTCGTGTGGGCTAGGATGAGGAAGGACCAGAGTCGTGTGGGCTAGGATGTGGAAGGACCAGAGTCGTGTGGGCTAGGATGCGGAAGGACCAGAGTCATGTGGGCTAGGATGTGGAATGACCACAGTCGTGTGGGCTCGGATGCGGAAGGACCAGAGTCATGTGGGCTAGAATGCGGAAGTACCAGAGTTGTGTGGGCTAGGATGCGGAAGGACCAGAGTCATGTGGGCTAGGATGTGGAATGACCACGGTCGTGTGGGCTAGGATGAGGAATGACCACGTTCATGTGGGCAAGGATGTGGAAGGACCACGGGATGGGAGACATAGGCCACCAGAGATTAAATCTTGTGTATAGCAAAGGTTCTTCTATGGAAGACCATATGGACCCCCTATCCTTAACTTGGTCACATCAACAGCCACCATCTTTTGGCTGTTCCTTCTATGCCATAGTCTCTAGATTCTTCATATCCCTTACCTATTCCCTAGATATATTCCAGCTTGCAAGGGTTCTTTAAAGAAGTGCTCCGTGATGGGACAGATTGTCTTTGTGTTTGCAGAATCAGGATGCATCAGAGAGAGGCACGTTCTGCTCTTGCTCACAATGCAACACTGTCTCTGTGGGGATGGTCACAATTATCTTCTGTGGCTGATGCTAACACACACACAGAAAAGATTTCACCTGAACCATTCAACTTTCTTCCTATCTGGGTCTTACTCTGGGACCTTCCATCACAAAGCTACCTTTGTGAAAGAGTTGAATAAATGTTCCTAGAGCATTTGTTCTGTTTTTAGCAGGATTCCATTTCTGTCCTTACTGCACAAGCCTTTAATTTGATAACATATTCATAAGATACAAAACACTATTTAAAGAAATATAAATACTTATAGTCCTTACTTAATTTAAAATACTTTTGGTCATGTTTTGCATATCTTTTAAAGATAAATATGAATATTTTAAGAATTGAACATTCTTAGCTCTTATATTTTTTAATTAGATATATTCTTTATTTACATTTCAAATGATTTCCCCTTTCCTGGTTCCCCCCTCCCTGAAAGTCCCATAAGCCCTTTTCCCTCCCCCTGTTCCCCAATCAATCCCCTCCTGCTTCCCTGTCCTGGTATTCCCTTACACTGCTGCATCGAGCCTTTCCAGGAGCAGGGCCTCTCCTTCCTTCTTCTTGGACATCATTTGATGTGTGAATTGTGTTTTGAGTATTCCAAGCTTCTGGACTAATATCCACTTATCAGTGAGTGCATACCATGTGTGTTCTTTTGTGATTGGGTTACTTCAATTAGGATGATATTTTCCAGTTCCATCCATTTGCCTTAGAATTTTATGAATTCATTGTTTTTAATAGCTGAGTAGTATTCCATAGTGTAAATATACCACATTTTCTGTATCCATTCCTCCGTTGAGGGACATCTGGGTTCTTTCCAGCTTCTGGCTATTATAAATAAGGCTGCTATGAACATAGTAGAGCATGCTTCCTTATTACATGCTGGGGAATCCTCTGGGTGTATGTCCAAGAGTGGTATAACGAGGTCCTCCAGTAGTATCATGCCTAGTTTTCCGAGGAACCACCAGACCTCAGCTCTTATATTTCAAGTATAAAAAATCGTGTCCTGGTATCTAAAATTTCTAGAAGGCTACAACTAAATGAAGGATCTTTTCAAATAATAATGGAAAGGAATTTAGTGGGAATATAATCTCTTAAAGCACAAGTTTTATAGCTATTTTATCTTCTCTGAATAAGGGAACTATAGGAAAATCTGTTTTTTTAATAGAAAGAAGGAATTTTTATATTTTCATTTGTTATGACCAGAAAGATCAGAGTAAAACAAAACCAGAAATCTTGGAGCATCTAGTAAGTCCCAACTCTTTGTTTATGGTTTTGGTTCTACTTACTTACTGAGTGCTTATCGATCATGTACAAAGTCCTGAGTTTGATCCCTCAAACTACTAAAATGAAAAGCAAAAGACCTTTTGGTTGGTGAACCTTTGAAAATGCAGGCAAACTGTAGATAGCTTTGGAAGTTAGAAAGCCAAAGCAATCTCTTATCACTGATGAGTGAATTTAATAGTCAGAAAAAATGGCCTACCTAAATTTCTTTTCTGCCCAATCCCAGAGCTAGTCAGTGTTGCCTTCCATAGCAATGCATCTTTACAGATGGAATTAAAAATCTTCAGTTATATTCTTCCCTAAGGATTTATATACAGTTCATGTTGATGGAGAGGTAGCATTATTTTCTTCAGTGGTAGAGCCACTGATAAGGTGACCATGCTGCAAGCAACCCTAAGGAAACTCATTAGGACAGACAGACAGACAGATGCATGCATGCATGTGCACAGAGAAGAAAAGAAGGAAGAGGAAGAAGAAATAAAAGGAGAAAAGAAAAGAAAGTTCAGGGGGCTAGTTGGTAGGAAGAAGAGAATGAGCAGGAGGCATAACAGAAGGTAATGGATAAAAATGAATGGTGCACACTGTGTTCATGTATGAAAATGTCATACGTACCAGTGCTGTGTATAATTAACATGCTAATAACATATTATTTAATGTAGGAAGATCATCCTCAGTCATTTGAATAGTTGCTAGGTAATTACAGGAGTCTTTGAAAATGGAGGAGTTCTGGTGACAGAGGCAGAAGTTGGAGTCAGTAGTTGGAGAGACAGACAGCCTGTCATTGCTGGCTTTGAAGACAAAGGAGGGGACCATGACCTGACAATGCGGGAAACTCTAGAAACTGGGAAAGGTGAGAGCATGGAGCCTCTCCTAGGGAATCATGGGGTATTGATCTGCTTGCTGTTTGACCACAGAGCTTGTAGTAATTTGGAAGAGCAACAGTAAGACACTGGTATAGGAATTTAATTTGCAAAGCAGTTTGAGAAGAGACTTCAGCAGTTCATGAACGACTAGAAGAGAGGCAAGCAAAGCCACCAAGGATCCAGGGGCTGAGGGGCCCAGGGGCTGAAACTCACAGGAAACTAAGAACCTCCCACATTGAGGATTTGTGAGAATTTGAGCAATATTGCATTGTGCTCCCTTTCAGTCTGCACCTCTTATCTGCGCAGGGCACAGGCGTGCTGCAGTCAGATACAAACAGAGCTTTTCCCTCTGCTGTGATCCGGGAAGCTCTGACCTCACCAAGCCATAACTTCAGGTCACAATCACTTACTTCTGAAAAAACAGGGATAGAAAAAAATTATTTTTAAGATTCAAGAGATACATACATATGCACATACACAAAGCACACACACACACACACACACACACACACACACGACCTCATGTTGCCAAGTCTGACCTTGAACTCCTAATCCTCCAATTTCTACCTTAATTCTGGTATTATAGATGATTGTCATCATGCCTGGCTTCTAAAAACATTTAAGATGAGAAAGGAGTTATTTTAAATGCTATTTCAGAGAAATAGTGTTGTTTAAAGGTGATTCCCAATCCAAAATTCATGTCTGTTCCAACCCTCAAAAGGAAACTTCATGTGGACGTGAAGATGGAATTAGTTAGGCATCTTGAAATTAAGTGAAGCTACATTTAGACTTGGCCAGTCCATCCAGTGACACATGTCCGTCTTAGAGAAGTAAAGGCAAAGGGCCAAATGCCATGGGAAGATAGGAAGAAACTGTAATGTGGTGTCTCCAAGCCAGGACCCCTGTACCGTGAGGGAAGAAATTACTACCGCTTTAAAGTTAGCGGTGATTTGTTCTGACTATCCTAGGAGACTAATACACTAGTTATTGAATGAGGACAATAAAATTGTTAATGCCTATTTGTTATTTTTCTAGCAACGGCGTTCCAGAAAGCTGTGATTCCAATCATAGCTGTGAAGCCAATATTGTCATGATAATGATTTCTTATTTAACTGAAGAAGGAGAATTAACTGTCCTTGAACATCTAGTGGCTGTCATACTTACCTGGTCTCAGTGCCAAAATGTCCATGGAATTACTATTCTCATTTAGTAAATGAAGAAATTGAGGTTTAGAGAAGTGAAGTGTGTTGTACACACACAGTTTTAAGCTAGAAAAATCTTAAGCCATCTTCTGACAGTAATATTCCACTCAACAACCTTCCTTCCTGTGATCTTATGCCTGGAAGACATTACCATTCAATACTCAACTCTATTAAGACCAAGACTGTACTGTCTAAAATATTTACATGCCCGGGGGTTGTGCTTACACAAGGACATAAAACTGGCATGTGGATCATGAGTTCAAAGCCTGCCTGGGCTACCAAGTAAGTCTCTGTCAAAACAAAGCAGAAAAATAAGTTCTCAAATTGACCAGGGGACCATTAAGACCTTTGTAGCATGTTACAGTAGTGTCTGGTTAAGCCACATTAAATCCTGAAACAAAAAGACAACTCTGACTTGAAAATGCCTTTGGCAATTTGTTCACCATAGCATTTTTTCATCAATTCACCAATTTAAAACAATGCATGACAATTCATTTATCAGGATTATTGCATTTTTGTGCTTGAGGTAAACTAAAGGCTTTGGCCATGTGCTCCTGACTCAGCTTTGTATCAAAAAGACAATGAAAAGGGTTCTCAGACTTCCAAAGAGAGATTACTGGGGAAGTTAGTGTCCATGGATGCTTTAAACCACAGTACTTAGGAGATGGCACACTTAAGGAAGCACAAAGAGAATGACGTTCAAGTTGTCTGAATTGTTAAAGTTTACTCTTCCAACATGGTATTTCTTTCTGAATGCCCTCCTCATTAATTTGATGTTGTCTGACTTTTATTTAGGGAAGTCAATATACCAGAGACAGCCTGAGATAGTTATGTTTTTAAACAATAAAGAATTGGTGCTGGTAGATGTTGATTTCCAAAGGAGTCCTCATTCACTAGCTGGCTCCACAAGCCCGCGGATGGGGAAGCTTGAAGGGCATTGAAAGCCAGGATGGTGACTGCTGCCCTAGGTGACAACAGTGACACAGCTATTGGTCACAGATATTTGTATTGCCACTTTGTGCATTGTACATTGTTGGTGCTACCTGGCTGGGTTTAAATGTTGGTTAATATTTTCAACAACATTGTACATTAAGGGTAAGGAGAGATGACTCTGTGGTTAAGGTCCCTTGCAGAAGACCTCCATTTGGTTCCCAGCACCCACATGTTGGCTTTTAATCATCTGTACCTCCATATCCAAGGGTTCTGGTGCCCTCTTATGGCTCCAATAGCACCAGGCATGCAGGCACATACCTATGTACATACAAATACTCATACTCATAAAATAATACATAAATCAATTTTTAAAAATTTCTTGGCTCAAGATGATGTTGAAATTAAACGTTACTGTTTTATTCAAAAGCACATATTTCAGGGGGACTGGAAGATGATATGGGGAGTAGAGTACTTTTCATGCAAGCCCGTGGAGCAGAGTTCAGACCCCAGCACCCACATGAATGTCCAGTCAATGGTGTGGGCCTAATTATATTTCTAATTTGGCTAACTAGGCTAGCCAGACAAATCAGAGCACTCTGGATTGAAATGAGAGATCTTGCCTCAATATATAAGGTGGCAAGCAACTGAGGAAGGGACCAGTTCTGATCTTCACAGGCATGGACACACACATGCACACGCATGCTTTGCATGTGCATACCTGTGAATACTCACAGGCACATGCATGTACAGATGTTGGTATCCCACATGGCCCTCCTACACACACACACACACACACACCATCCCCCAGGGAACAAAGTCTACATAAGCAAGGAGTACAATCTGATAGGAGCGACGAAAATGTTTCTGTTTCAAAACTTGCCACAACACAGAGCAGCAGCTGAAAAAGAAATTCAAAATCAAATGAAGTGATGTTGTTCTGTTACCCAAATACACACAAAATGGCCCTGCCTCCACTATGTGCCAAGTCATTGCATCCGAAGGCAGAAGACAATGACCAAGTTCTCACCATAAACAAATGGAATTTTAAAGCGATATGAGCTTGGTGTAATCAAATCTGTGGATTTCACGGAGCTGCTATTAAAATGTGCAACAACAATTTGTCAAAATTTCTAACTAATTGGAAGCTGTTTCCTTTCCAGTGACAAGCAATTGAATTGAGGAACGAAAAGGAAGCTCTGAATTTCATTAGAGAGGAGATGCCGAGACAGCCTCGCTGTCTGTTGACAGTGACAGGGGCAGTAAAACAACACTAAGAACACAAGTCACTAAATGTAGCATTTCATCATGAGGGCGTGAATAATGTCAGAGGGTCCGATCTTGCCACTGTATGTAATTTTAAACAACAAAGTCACCCCAAGTGGGCCACGCAGAAGTTTGACCTCTGGAACCTTGCCCCTTGTCATCAGTTATTGATGGAATACTGAAAAAGTGAAAAGGCTTTGCAGATTATCTACTCAACCAATAATGTTAAGGTGAAGACATTGTGCTGAATTCTCTAGCTGAGCCATGAAGAATAAGGCTTTAAGCCAGGTTAGGACAGAGGAGGCCAGAGAGACAGCAGAAGAAAAAGTCAAAGATTTGAAACGTGAGTTGTCACATGTTGCTGGCTTACACATAGGAGGCCCAACCTTCCTTAGACATCAAGGAAAGCAGAACCCATCTTATTGCTGGAAAAACCAACAACCTATGTGAGATGTATTCTCCTTGGAAGCCTTCAGGGGGATGCAAGGGAGCACAGTAAAGAGACAGGGAGCACAGTAAAGAGACAGGGGGCACAGTAAAGAGACAGGGGACACAGCAAAGAGACAGGGGGCACAGTAAAGAGACAGGGCACAGTAAAGAGACAGGGGACACAGCAAAGAGACAGGGGGCACAGTAAAGAGACAGGGGACACAGTAAAGAAACAGGGGACACAGCAAAGAGACAGGGGCACAGTAAAGAGACAGGGAACATAGTAAAGAGACAGGAGCACAGTAAAGAGACAGGAGCACAGTAAAGAGACAGGGAGCACAGTAAAGAGACAGGGAGCACAGTAAAGAGACAGAGGCACAGTAAAGAGACAGGGACCACAGTAAAGAAACAGGAAGCACAGTGAAGGAACAGGGAGCACAGTAAAAAGACAGGAAGCACAGTAAAGAGACAGGGAGCACAGTAAAGAAACAGGAAGCACAGAGAAGGTACAGGGAGCACAGTGAAGAGACTGCTGACATGATGGCTCCACTATTAGGGGAAGGGTTTTATTGTGAAGAGGGCATGTCTGGAGGCATCCAGAACTGTCCACAACAGACAGAGAGAAAGCTTTCTGTCTGCGGGGTAGGCGCAGCCATGGCTAGGGAAGGGAGAGAGGAGAGAAGGGGGAAGATGACGAGTTCTCAGCTAACATTTCTACTGCTGCAACAAAACCCCATAACCAAAATACAAGTTGGGGACGAGTGGTCCTTTGGCTTACACTTTCACAGCACTGTTTATCATCAGTAGAAGCCAGGTGTGAGCTGATGCAGAGGCCAAGGAGGGGTGCTGCTTACTGGCTTGCACCTTTCCATTATATATCTTTGTAAGTGTGGCCACCAATAACCAAGAAACATAGTCAATACTGGGCTGTCTGGAAATCTCTGCCAAAGTTGTTAACCAAAAACACTTCAATTTAACCTCAGGGAGATTTTTTTGTTTTGGACAGAAGTAGAAAGCAGCCACATTCTTTACCAAAGTATCACAAGAACAGTCTCGAGGCCACATACTAATATTCCCCTGAAACCTCTTGGGTTGGCTATCACAGTTCAAATCACTCTCAGAGCCACTGTCTTCAATATCCCTACTAGTATGTCCCACTAAGCCCCAATTAAGGCATCCAGCTGCTTTCCTAAACCAAAGTCTCAAAGTCAACATTCCTCCAAAACAAAGCAGGATCAGGCCTATCACAGCAATACCCCAGTCGCTGGTACCAGCTTCTGGCTTATTTGTCACATGTTGCAGGCTTGAATATTTCTTGCATTGAAGAGATACCATGACCACAGCAACTCTATAAAGGCTAACATTTCATTGGAGCTGGCTTACAATTCAGAGTTTTAGTACACTGTCATCATGGTGGAAAGCATCCAGCATGTAGGCAGACAGGGTGCTGGAGAAGAAGCTGAGAATTCTACATCTGGATTGGCAGTAAGCAGTAAGAGAACACCACACTGGGCCTGACTTGAGCATCTGAAACATCAGAGCTTATCCCCAGTGACACACTGCCTCCAACATCCTAATAGTGCCACGCCCTATGGGGCCTACTTTCATTCAAGCCACTACAGTGAAATAGTAAGAGAGAGAATAGAGTATAGGAGGGAGAGAGAGAGGGGGAGGGAGGAAGAGAGACAGGGAGAGAGAGAGAGAGACAGAGAGAGAGAGAGAGAGAGAGAGAGAGAGAGAGAGAGAGAGAGAGAGAAGTTTTTGGATGCTCTAGAACTTGCTGTGTAGACCAGACTGGCCTCAAACTCATCTGTCTCTCTGCCTTTCAAGTGCTGGATTAGAGGAGTGTACCTCTAGAGAGAGACAGAGAGACAGAGAGACAGAGAGACAGAGACAGAGACAGAGGCAACAGTAGGGATAGATATATAGAAAGTATGAAACGGAAGAATCATATGGATGCAAGGATGTTAGCTGGGGCTAGGGAAGGGCCAGTGAAGGGCCAGCTGACTTGGACTTTGAAATGTACAACAGGTACTTGTTATACTGAGGGAGTCTGTAGGCTAACCTGAGACTCAATACACTTATAGGAGCCATAGGTAGTCGTATGTCCCTTCTGCCAGAGGTAAAAGAAATGTCTTTTGGGGGGCAGAATGGAACCAGTTTCACAAGTTCCTGAGGGATGCTGACTTTTATCTAATGACCAGAAATCATCCTACAGTCTAGGCTGAGTTCATTTCTGGTTATTTGGACTACCTGAGACATAACTCTCAAAAATGCATACAGTCTTGTCAACACCTTGATCTTGGCCTTCTAAGAACTCTAACAGTGAATTCAGCTGATCTGTGATGAACTTTTGACTTCTAGAAATCTAATATGGTGAGTAGGGGGAGGGGGGATGGGATAGGGTGTTTTTGGAGGAGAAACCAGGAAAGGGGATAACATTTGAAATGTAAATAAAGAAAATACCTAATTAACAAAGTAAAACAAAAGAAAAGAAAAAATGTATCAAAATTTTTTAAAAAGAAATCTGATATAATATTAGTTGTGTTTTAACCAGCTGTTACTAGCCATTTGTTATACAGAAATGGCAAACAAAATCATTGTTAGTATAAGTTTGGATGCAGTCTTCTATGAATGTAAGACTGAATTCAGTGACACCTTACACACACACACCACAGACACACACAGACACACCACAGACAGACAGACACACACACACACACACACACACACACACGCATACGCACATGCACACGTGCACGCGCGCGCACACACACACATACACACACACCACATCACACACCATATAGATGAACCACAGCTGACTTATAATAAGTGGTGTGCACCACATTAGGTCTTTGAGGACACATAGCTAGAGAAATGCTGATGATATGGCTAAGTATTGTGGGAACACCTTGAAAATGTTGGCAATAAGCCAAGAAAGGAGCACTCGAGGATGCCGCTGAAAGTTTAACAAAAAGCCTGCCAGTAGTATCTCATATACAAAAGCCTGCCAGTAGTATCTCCTCCTAAGTCTGACAGTACCAAATCTCACCAGAGTGTCAGCATCTTGTAAGTAAGTTCTGGAGGAGACCTGGCGCACCATTAAGAAAGGCTGCATCCCAGTCGGCCTGATGCCTTAGAAAGTGTATTTGTGACCATTACGATGCCTGAGAAGTGATGCGGGCATGAACCTCTGAATGTCTTAGAAACCTCTTAATTTCTCCCACTAGTAACTTTTCTTCCATGTACAATCCACTTGTATGCTTTATATTTTCCCTTTAAGAATGGAATATGATAGAATGTTATGTCTAACCTAAGAGATCTCTAAAATGAGATTAAAATGTTTTAAGTGGTGGGACGTGACTTCGTAGCAGCAGCTCTCCTCTCTGCTCATCTTATAACTGGCGGCTTCTCGGGTTCAGTTATCTCACGTGGGCGGGCAGCACCTTGTTTTTCTTGTGACTTCTCCATCCCTCACTCCTCACCATCTCTGCTAGAAACACATATGCCTTAACTTTAACACACCCAATTATTTAGGGCTTCTTCAATTTTAATATTAGGTGGTTCTGCTAGTCTTTTCTTTGAAAAAGGAAATTGCTGACCACACTGGGTTCCTGGGTCCCATCTCTCAGGTCTGAACAGTAAAACCTATGTTTCAATGTTTTGGGTGGTTTCTGACATTCTTTGTGGAATCTAGTTTTGCAAACAAATGAATGATGATCACCTTCTAATGGTGATTTGAAACCCTTCCTGAATTATCTTTGTAGCTCCCATCAGTCTCCATGACCATAATTCTGCCATTTTTACAGGGAAGTTAACTTTCATAATGGGATTCTAAAGAGTCAAAATGTCATGATAACCTTTATAGTTTTTCCAGGGGTCAGAGATATTTGAGTAACCCACCTATGTTCTTGTCTAACATAGCTGACATAACCAAGAAAAAAAGATTGCAATAGATGTGCTACCCCTAAACACTAAAAAGTATGAATGAAGGTTTCGATTACCTCTGAGTGTACTGTGATTACAGACTGTAATCATATTGAACTTTATAACCATGATGCCACTGGCCCACAGGGGTTGTTGTTAGTACCCAGTCAGATTATGGCTTTGATCTGGGCCAGGAGGCAGAGGCTGCATACCTTGCAAGGCCAATGTGACTCACGCACTTGGACATTATTACTACAGAGAATGCTTCAGGGAATGAGAAATGGCATGTGAGAACATCATTGTTTCTACTGTGAATTGTGATGATACCAATGCCTTTGGGTATCTTCCAGATCATGATTTCCAGACTCTGAAAAATGTGGTCCACAACAACAAAAATCTATCTAATTACTAGCTGGCTACTAAACCAGCTGAGAGGAATTTCTAGCTGCCATACAACAGAGACACTTTCAAAATTAGTTTAGGGAAGTCATTTGACACCAAATAGTTCCAAGAATAATAGCAATAGATAAAAACAACATTTTGATGTAGAGTAAGAAAATGCTCTTATTTCTAAAGCTTCTACATTATTTAATATTTTAATTTTACCAGAAACTTTATTATACAGCATACAAAGAAACAAGAAAATACAGCACAAAGCTAGACAAAGTAGCTTTTAATAGAAACTGTCCCAGTGGAGAAAACAGCTGGACACACTTGCCAAGCAATTTGAATGGGAAGGAATAAATATGTCCAAGATATTAAAGAAATCCACATTCAGAGAACTAAAGGAAAATGTGAGAACAATGTCTCTCAACAAGATATATGACTAGATATAAAGTAGATATTATTATTACAAAAACATATATGTGTTCTAAACTTTAGAAGTTGAATAAAATGAAAAGTTCTCTAAGATAGGGACATAAGAGTATATGTGTGCAGGCTGAAGAACTATAAAAGTCTAGTCTCGGAAATAGAAAGAAAAACAAGAGTCTCAAAGAGATCCAAATACCTTCAAGCATACAAACACATTCTTATAAGAAGGATGCCCGGGAGAGGAAGTGGGAGGAGGCCTGAACTGCTTCTTTGTTGCTATGACCTAGTATCTGACATAAAGCAACTCAAGAGAGAAAGGACTTACTTCACCATATACCTCAAGGAGGGATGAAGTAAGCCCCGTGGGGTGGGTGTGGCAACAGGGGCATGAGTTAGCTGCCACATTGCAAAAGCAGTCAGAAACGTGAGAGTGGACAAGAAGCAGTAATCTGTAAAGTCCCAAGCCTGTACCCAGAGACCCAAAGCCTGTAGTGAAACTCCACCTCCTGAAGGTTCCACAGACTTCCAAAACATCCCCACTAGCTGTAGGGCCAAATGCTGACATACAAAAAAGCCTACAGAGGAAATTTCACATTCAAAGAATAATGTCCCATCACTGTGACCGATGGAATAAAGACCATCTCTGTCTTAGGTTTTATCGCTGTGAAGAGACACCATGACCAAGGCAACTCTTCTAAGAACAACGTTTAATTGAGGCTAGCTTTCAGACTCAGAGGTTCAGTTCATTATCGTCGCAGCAGGAAGCATGGACACTGCAATGACCAGGCAGGCACTGTGCTGGAGAAGGAGCCAAGGGTCCTACATCTTGATCTGAAGATCACTAGGAGAAGACTGTCTTCCATGTGGCTAGGATGAGGGTCTCAAAGCCCACCCCACAGTGACACATTCCCTCTACACCTACTCCAACAAGGCCTCACCTTCTAATATTGCCATTCCCTGGGCCAAGCATATTCAAACCACCACAATCTCATAATGCAAAATGGATTAATTACAAATTCAAACAGTTCCAACACTGTTTAAAAATCTGAAGTTTTCTTGGAGACTCAGGATGATATCTTAGCTGTCTGTCCTTATAAAACCTTAGCTGTCTGTCTGCATGGCAGAATTTCTGTTAGTATGTTATTCCCTTCACACAACTCAGGCATACTGTTAACAGCTGTTGAAGCTCATTATACCAACATTTAATGTTGTTCATAGATGGGTAGAGCTCTAGATGGTTCTGGGGTTTCATGTTCACCCTCTTCAGTTGTCTGGCAAGGACATGCCTCACCAAATCAGTTAGCTACTCAGAAGATCGGTGCTTAGGCTGAGCTCTGAGACTCTTTGTTTTCAAAGCTATTTCTATCCTTCCTAAATCAGAAACTGTTCTCAGTCTCTCAGGTATCCTCGGGTCCTTCTCCTATAAAAATTCTAAATATCCAGATGCTCTGAGGGTATGGTTTGACCACTGAAAATCCTTGATTCTGACCAAGACACACTGTTTAGGGAACTGAATCTGTTCAATACATGCTTTCTTACAGATTAATCTGCTGTATTAGTACACTCTGTGGCACTGATGGTATATGTTTCTATGCCTCATTTTAATATTAATTATATGGAATAAACTAGAGGAAATGAAACATTAACAATAAAGTATATCTTCAAATTTCATTTTGAGAGACTCAAGGAAACACATTTTTCAAACATCCTTCACATTGTAAATACATAAAATTAGAAACCTGAGAATTTGCTCTAATTTTGATTTAATTTTCATAGTTTTGAAGATTAAGATTCAAATGAAAGATAAACTCATTGCTCCTTTTTATGACTGATGGGGGTGGGTTCTTGTTCTAGTAAAACTCTCATGGAGGAGAATAAAGGCTCTAAAAAAAGTTCCATGAACAGGACACATAAAAACATACTGATCAATTGCCCCTTGGATCGATTTTACCTTGTAAACAACTATGGCAACTTGGGAGCTCTAAGAGTTTATGTTCTTACTTTTATAGGTCTCCTATTTAATATGCTTCAGCTAATATTTTAACTGATTGGGATCACCCCTCCTTCCTGGCTGTCTCTACACAGTTCTTAGACTTCTAATGGATACCTTGGATGTATGGAGGTGGCCACAGGTGTTCTCACAGAGGGATGTCGTGGGCTACTTGAGGCCTCTATTAAGGTGTAAGTTTTGCTGTGCGCTCTCATTGGCAATTTTGCTACCTAGCACATTTTATCTTCAGTACCTCACCAAAAGCTTGCAGTGATGCTGAACTCAAGAAAATAGGAGCCCAGCTGAGCACACTGTTTCACCAGGAGCACTAGTTAGGGTTAGTATTCCTGTGATGAAACACCATGACAAGTTGGGAAGGAAAGGTCTTATTTGGCTTACACTCTGATATCACTGTTCATAATCAAAGAAAGTAGGGACAGGAACTCAAACATGGCAGGAACTGGGAGGCAAGAGGTGAAGTAGAAGCCATGGAGGGGGGCTGCTTACTGGCTTGCTCCCCATGGCTTGCTCAGCCTGCTTCCTTATAGAGCCCAGGACCACCAACCCAGGGATGACACCACTCACAATGAGTTGGGCCCTCCCCCATCAATCACTAATTAAGAAAATGGGCAAGGCAGGTGCAGCTGGAAGGAACAAGCAAGTAGATGGCAGAGAGATGGAGAGGAAGAGAAGCCAAATGGTTTATGCACTATCAATGGCCTGGAGATCCAATGATGGTTGGCATTCTTGTTCCTTGGGAAATGGTGAGTTAGACTGGCCATCAATAGAGCCAGTAACAAACACAAGTGCCAGCGGGCCTATGACTTCTTTCTTTGAGAAAACTGACCACTATGTAAGCTGCTCTGACTCACAGAGCTGAATCCTCACCCAGAAAGAAGAGCAGTACCTGCAGAGTGGAGACCCACAGCTGACTCAACATTTCCTGCTCTGTTTACTCCCCTCGTTGCTAATCTCTCTAGTTGGTTCTGGTGACCGTTCAACCATGAGACAATGACTCTTTGTTGAGTTACAATTTTTCTGTACTGTGTTCTCTTTGACAATGGATTTATTTCCTTTGGAATCTCTGGGTTGGATAAACATTTAGTCATCCTACTTTTCAAAAGATATCATTGCTGATGAGGTGCTGGCAGGCGGGTGGAAGATACCCAGAGGCCCGCCCACTGCCATGCCTGTAGGAGCCACTATGATGAGCAAGTGTGTAGTGGAGAGATGGGAGAGAAAGAAAGTGTATCAAAACAAAACAATAAGCAAGCTCATTAACAAGCCAGGATAAATTTTAGAACAGTGGTTCTCAGCCTTCCTAAAGCTGCAACTCTTTAATACATATCCTCATGTTGTAGTGACCTCCAACCATAAAATTATTTTCATTGTAATTTCATAACTAATTTTTCTGCTGTTATAAATCATAATGTAAACATCTGAGTCTTCCACCAGTCTAAAGCAACCCCATGAAAGGGTCAGTTGCCCCCTGAAAAGATCAAGACCCATAGGTTGAGAACCTGTAGGGGCTTCTGGAAGTTAAAACATCAACCTCTACCATCACAACAACAGAGACACCAGGGCTGGCTGTTTGTGCTAATTGCCAATCTTTTCCTTTCATAACTAAAAGGTTTGTTTGATAGCCTTCAAAGACAAATGAACCAGTAGAGATTAAAGTCCCAGTCCTGGGGACTTGAGACTCCTGCTGGGGTCCTAGCTTTCTGTTCCTCTGGTATTGACTTCGTTCTTTAATCTCCTAATTAAAGGACAATTTCAAATAATGTTGCATAGCTGGTGGTGTTATGAAGGCCCCCAGAGATAACAGGCTTTTTTGAGAAGAAAAGGTAAGGGATGGAACTTTGGTTTGTGAACCAAATTGACATCTAGTCAGTGAAGGAAAATGTCAAATGCTACCACATTTAATCTGTAGGTCAAAATCAATTGCTTTGTTTGAATGCATAAAAGAAAAAAAATTACCTGTCCCAAATACTAACAATTTTACTGGCTAATAGTCAAGCTACCAAAAAAAATCAATTGGCAATCATTTTTTGACAGTGAGAAAACAGATGGCTAAAACTTCTGCTCCCACACTATTGATCAATGTCTAGTTAATAGCCAGAGTCTTCCTTAACGATTACCAGTGCACTCAGGAGAGTGAGCATGTTCAGTTTTGAAAAACCTGATACACTGTAGAATAGTGATTGATGAAAAGTGTCCAGAAAGTACTTGACATACATGTATATGTATGTGTGTGTATGTATGTATATATATATATATATATATATATATATATAATTCAAATATACACAAGCAACCCAAGACTCATGAGTATGGTGCTAAAGATATGACATGACAGTCATTTATAAGGCTATGAAGCTTTTAATACAAGGTTCACTACATAGCACAGCGTTTGGATTCTTCCATTGTAGTCTATTCATTATTTCCATCATGGATAAACTCTGTTATTTCCTGAATCGATAGAGAAAAAAACAAAAACAAGAACAACCAAACAAACAAGCAAACCACAGACCTCTAAAGCATTCCTGTGGTTTAGCTTTATCTGTATTTTTAAATTTTCCCTATGTTCAAAAAATTAGCTAAAGCCAATGCCCCCTCTTCTCACCTATATTTTGCACTTCCTTCCAGTGGTTCTCAACTTGTGGGTCATGACTCTTTGGTTGCATATTAGATATTTACATTACAATTCATAACAGTAGCAAAATTACAGTTATGAAGTAGCAATAAAAATAATTTTATGGCTGGGGGTCACCACAACATGATGATATTAAAGGGTCTCAGTGTTAGCAAGGCTGAGAACCATTACATTAAAGCATCTATCATAGTCCATTGATATTGTCTATATGTTTCCTGAAGCTATGACCACATTAGCTTCTGTCCGTACCATCTCCGTGTAGGTAGGACTAGAGTTGGATTGATACCCTTGTGCAGGTGGTGACTTCTAAGATTCTTTGTCGTGGTTGTGACTACCTGACACAAACATCTTAAGGAAAGAAAGATTTATAGTAGTTTATGACTTATGAGGTGTTAGTCCAGGGTGGCCAGTACCATTATTTCTGGGCCTGTGGAAAAGGCTGAACAGCATGTCAGTGGAAACTTGTGGTGAAGACTGCTCACCTTGTAGTGGACAGTCATCTACTTCCTCAATCTAGGCCTTCTTTTATCACCTCTCAATAATGCTATTATACTATAAGTCTATCAAGAGATGACTGTATTGATTAGGGCACTATCCTCAGGATCCAGTCAATTCCCAGAAGCCCATGAGCCAACAATCAATGCCCCAACACATGAGTTTGTACAGGAACAGTTTATATTCAGAACAACAGACAGATTTCCATGTACCAACTCCTTAGGTCATCAAGAAAGAAACACTTTTTGTACGCACTCCAAGCATGATTTAATCTTCTATAGCCTAATTCTTAATTAATACAAACCCAACCAATTCTCATTCTTAAAAAATAAGATCCTGAGAATTTCTAGTGAAAATATGTAAATAAACTCTGATATTGGCAACAGAAATAGCAACATGGCACAGTCTAATGACTAACATTATTTTATGTATGTGTTTTGTCTTCTGATACATGTTATTTTGAGAAGTAACTCTGGAGACAGTCTTAAATTTATTTGCACTGTTTTCTGTGTTTGAAACTTTAGCAAAACTAGATTGAAGATGTTGAAGTAGCCTGTCCTGAGTTGTTTCCTTTAATCTGTTTTGTTTTGCTTGTATAGATTTCTCTCTAAAGCTGGTCTGGACCTTGCCAGCCCCAAGGCTTGTATCTACGGCCCTGCCCTTCCCTTTGGAAGCAGTCACACTGCAGCCTTCTGTGTTGTCTATAATAGGGCAATTCTCTTTTATCTTCATCTCCACTGTCAATACAGTTGAGTTTGTGAAGATCTTTCTGAGGGCAATTTCAGTCTCACATTTGGAAGCAAGATACCACAGAGGAAAGGAAACCGTGAACTGTAGGCTTTTACAGGAGACTCACATAAATAACTACATCTCTCTACATGCTTGGTCTTTGTAAAGCAAGATAAACCAGATTTACTGTGAGCATGGTAGTTAGATATGAATACTGAGTTTAGAGAGGTCAGTTTTATATAGTTAAAATAAACTATTATTGTTGGATTTCATCCTATAAGAATGTTTCAATGAAGATCAAACATTCATTTTATTTATTTTTGCCTTCCCAGACCATTATTACAAGGGTTGAGTTTTCTTTGTGCTAGTTTTTTCTCTAAGATTTCTTAAAAATATTCTCACTGCACAGGGAAAATAGCATTTTGATTTTAATGTTAAGAAGCCACAAACTAACTTTGGAAGCTGTACAGGTTCCTTTTATGTGTTAACTTGACACAAGCTAGAGTCATCAAAGAGAAAGAAGTTTCCAATGAGGAAATGCCTCCATGAGATCCAGCTGTAAGGTATTTTCTCAATGGGGGAGGGCCCAGCCCACAGTGGGTAGTGCCATCCCTGGTTTGGTGGCTCTAGGTTTTGTGAGAAAGCAGGCTAAGCAAGCCATGTGAAACAAATCAGTAAGCACCACCCCTCCATGGCCTCTGCATCAGCCCCCAACCCCCAGGATCCTGCCCTGTTTTAGTTCCTATCCTGATCTCCTTCAGTGATGAACAGCAATATGAAAGTATAAACCAAAAGAAACCCTTTTGTCCCCAACTTGGTTTTTGGTCATGATGTTTTGTCACAGCAATAGAAACCCTAAGTAAGACGGAAACATCAAGATTCTTCCAAAATACCTATATGAGAATATCAGCCCAGCTGTAGTGCTCATCAACACAGACAGGGGGCTGGTAGAGTCTGAAGGAGCTCCTGAATTAGGTGTGTGACAGTGTGCACCAAACAATATGACCTTAATATCCAGGGACCAAAACATTTCACAGAGCTTGGTGGAAAACATTTGATACTCTAAAATGCAGTTGTCTCCTTGGACACTCAGGGTACAGGGGACCAGAGGAGCCTGTGTCCTTAGAGCTATGTGCATGCCACAGAGAAGCACTTAGTTGAACTCATTTGCACCCTTAAACTAAAAATGTCTGGGAATGCTTGTATTGCACATGTGTTTCCAGTGTGGTGGCTCTTCTTAATTTGGTTAGGTATAAATGAAAACTTGGATGTTGGCCTTTCATCTCTATAACTGGAGTTTTCTTTTTTTGTTTTGTTTTGTTTTGTTTTTCTCAAGACAGGATTTCTCTGTGTAGCCCTGGCTGTCCTGAAAGTCACTCTGTAGACCAGGCTGGCCTTGAACTCAGATATCAGCCTGCCTCTGCCTCCCAAGTGCTGGGACTACAGGCGTGTCCCACCATGCCTGGCAATGACTGGAGTTTTCAATTCAAGAAAGCTGGTTAATTCAAATTTAGATTTAAGTTGATATCCTGATGATAAGACTTGCTGGAAAAAATTCAAACCTTCATTGATAGGATAGGACTTAGAAAGCTCAGACTCCTTGGGGAAGACTGTTTCAGACTGGCCTTCATACTGAGGATCAAATACTGGCAGAGCTATGTCTGTAACTGCTATAAATAAGAAGACATGCCAAAGAATAAGCTGATGAGGAAATCAGATTTATGTTTGCACAGAATAATCTTTTTGGGGAAGACCAAGGGGCTGATATTTGATGTTACATGTCCATCTTTCAGATGTCTTGAAGAAGAGATGGAAGCCAGTCGCTGGCAATCCACACAAGCATCTCTGTGAGAATTTGGACCTTCTTTGATGTTACGAATACACATGAATATGTATGTTCATGCTAGATTTTGTCAGCGCTCATTCCTGTAGGCCAGTGGTTCCCAACCTTCCTAATGCTGCAACCCTTTGATGCAGCTCCTCTCACTGTAGTGAACCCCAATCATAAAATGATTTTGTTGCCACTTCATAACTATAATTTTCTGATATTATAAATCATAATAAAAATATTTGTGTTTTCTGATGATCTTTTGGGAGTCATGACCCACAGATTGGAGAACCAATGTTTTAAAGAGAACTGTTATGTCTACAGAGTTGTCCATGGTCTTAACCATGTCCAGTTCCAATAGCAACCAACGCAAAGAAAGGAAACAACAGTGAATACAGGGGTCCTCAGTCAATACAGAATACTGGGGTCCTCCAGGGTCAGGACAAGTTTATCAGCAGGGTATATGTGAAAGAACTGACCCTTTAAGCCAAAGGTAGCCCTCAAAAATCAGAATTAACTGGGGCCCTTTGATTTGTGATTAAATGTATCACATTGTCATGTAAAGAAATACCGACTTCCATGTGAGAATTTACTGCAGATGTGATGCTTTTAAAAGATGCTTACTGTGCTAAACTCTTGGCTTAAAATGTTTGAACTATAACTAGTTTAATTAGTGCTACTATCCCCAGTTAATATACAGTTTACAGATGACGTATGGTAACTCACCTGAAATCATAGTAGTGAAAAGGGCCATTTGAATGGGACAATCTGACTTCAAAATGAGGGTCTGAATTATAGTGCACAAAAATCATCCTTTAAAAAATGAAAACAAAGAAAAGAAGCAGGGCTCTGAAGGCTTCAGTCACACTGAGACTGGAATTGAAAGGTTGAACTGGTGCGAAAGCCAGAATCAGATTGTTGCGGTCCGGATGTTCATTTATTGCACCTGATCCCCCTAGTGGGAATGGCTACAGGTGCTGCCTCTGGGAGGTGATTAGATCGTGTTGGTGAGCTCTCATCGATGGGATCAGTATCCTTACAGAAGCAGCCCTTGGAGAAGTCTCCCACTCCTCCCATCATGTGAAATACAGCAAGAAGGAACCCAAGGCCAGATCTGTAAAGGCTTTGGTCCTGGGTTTACCAGAACCAATGAGAGACAGATAGTTGTTTTTGTTATTATTCACCTCACTTGTATTTTGTTACAGCAATCTAGACCAAGACAATGATACAAAGTGACAAATCGACTTTCCTGGTTTCTCTTTGGGCATCCAAGCTCCTAAATCTTAACCCATGGACCATCAACTGGACAGATGCAAGGATGTTTGCAAAAGGACAGTTTTCATTGTCACAGACTTTGGGCCTTTCAACAGTGCCTGGTCATGGAATCCAGGCTCCTGTTTCTACAACTGTTGCTTAATGGTAGAATTATTTCAATGCAGTGTGCAGTCCGAACTGAAAAAAAAAATGCTAAAATGTCCTAGATTTAGAAGGAGGCGTTTGGGAGCTCTAGCTCAGTGGTGTTTTGCCATCTTTTCCCCTCTGGGAATTCTTTAAGTGGGGTGAGGGGGGCGGGGAGCCCAAGGCTCTAATGAGCAAAGCCTGCATTTCCCCTCCTTTCCCTTCACAGCAGCTCAGAGCAAAGTGTTCGCTACTCTCTGCACCTTCCTGCCTCTCTGGTGTTCAGCTTGCCCTGCCTGCCCCCCATCTCTCTCTTGTTTTCAAAGGACAGTCCACGGGCCTTGGTTTTCTTCTGTTTATTAAACTTCAGAAGGGTAATGAAGAAACAGAGTCATCTGTGAGCCAGGCGTGAGACCTGGGTAAATCGATCTCTTAGGAAGTTAGAGAGCATCTCTGGGCTGCAGTTTTTCTGAGTTGGTAAGATGCAGAGAACTGCATCCATCTTATAAAGACGCACACAGAGACAGCAAGTTAGTTAACAAAACATCCTGGCTGGCCCTGTTCTACAGGGATGATAAATCTGTTTTCTCTTCCTTCTCCCCCCCCTCCTCCCCGTGTCTCTGCTGTTTCCCCTTCTTTCTTCCCTTCAGGATCAATTTCTCTACACAGCTATCCCTGAGAAAATTCCAGCCATTTAAACTTCATCTCCCTGAAAATAATCATACCTCTGGGTCAGCTCCGTAGGCCCGAGGACCGACTGAGGTTCTGGCCCTGAGTTGTCCCCGTGAGCAGTCTGTCCATGCCTCAGGAACACCTGCCATCTTTCTCAGCTCCTCACTTCTCCAAACAAAGCCTTGCTATGAATCGTGCCAGGTATTCAGGAACAAAATGTATGTCACCGGTGTCTGGCCACTGCGCCCCTGACATAGTTCTGACATCTGCAGCTGCCATCTGGAGCCTCTTCACCTTTTTGGACTTCTTATTCACTACCCTGAAGGCTCCTAACATCGCTGCTTGAATGGCCTTTTCTTTTCCATATTTGTAAATGGTTCTCTGTTGCCTATAGCTAAGGTCCCAGCAACTCTTTCAAAAGTCTCAGTTCTTGGGCCCTGGCCTACGCCCTAGTCTTATTCCTCTCTAGGTGGTCACTCGTTTTGCTGTGCCTATCTGAAATTCCTGATATTTCCTCCTCACACCCCAAATCTTTTCTGTGAACTCATGCCCATCTTGAAAGACACATGTTGAATTGTCCAATGCTCACTCTCTGTCCCCACTTTTCTTCCTTGTCTCAGCTCCATCCTTGATTTCTCTGTGAAGGTCTTTCCAAGGTCACACTTTGGCCCTTTCCCTGCATACTCTACAGGTCGTAATCAGTCAGCACTTCCCAAGTATGGGATCATGAGAACTTTTAAAATCATAGTGTGTGGAGCTGGAGAGATGACTTGGTAGGTAGGTAGAGTGCCAGTCATGGCAAGCACTAGAACCTGAGCTCATATCTCTGGTGCTCATGTTAAAATGGAGCCTGACCGAGCCCATGTACAGCTGTAGTACTAGCAGAGAGAGGTAGGTAGGTCTCTCAAAGTCACTGACTGACAAGCCTAAGGAATTTGAGAGATGCTCAAAAAATAAAATAAATGATCAGTTAAGGCACCTGACATCATCCTCTGGCTTACACACACACACACACACACACACACACTCAAGCACACACAGAGACATATATACAGGCACACATACAGACACACATAGGCACATATACACACAGGCACATACACAAGCACACACACCACACAGGCACATACACACAGGCACACACACAAACACACACAGGCACACACAGGCACACACAGGCACACACAGGCACACACACACACACACACACACACACACACACGAACATGCCCACAGGTACATATACCTCCATACCTCCATGTATCTATATACGCAGAATAAATGTACTGTAAAATAAAGTGTGTACAGAAATCACAGAACGCATTGGCAAGTCAATGCCTCTTTGAAAGAGCATCAAGAATTCAGTCCATGTGTTTTGTTTTGTTTTTATAACTTTAGGAATGTGTCTGTTAGCTTACATCCACATGCCAGGTATATAACCACGCATCTTCCTCTCTGTTGCTTTCCTTAAAGCATAACATAAAGCTTCATTTGTCATAGATGTAGGAGAAAACAGAAAACTGACTTGGTTATTTGTGTTAAAAAACAAAACCACTTTCCTTTGAAGTTCCCAGTCTTTGTATCTCTTTGATTTGTGTACCACTTAAGAGCTACAAACCCAAGCCTCTTATTAAAACTTCCATTTGCAGCTAGAGATCTACAGAGAATAAGCTTGTGTACTCTTCTGTGTTTTATATGCATTAAGAAATGAATAACGTCACAAATGTATCCTGAGTTTACCAGTCACAGATGTGGTGTAGACCTGATGGTAGATGATAATGGCTGCCCCTCCTGATCATTCACGCATCTGGTGGTCTCCATGACAACTCCCGCAACAGCTCCTGCTCTTTTGCATTTGCCACGGGCTCCAAACGGGTACCTACAGTATAATAACAACTATGTACAAATGGGTACAAACAGTGTAATAGCAATGACTATTTACAATCTTAGTATTTTCTTACCTAAAATGTAGCTTAAACTAAAAACACCAATAGGGCTATGTTACCATTGGAAACATAGCTCAATGACAGACTGCTGGCTTAGCCTGAATAAGGCCTTGTGTTCCATCCTCAACCCCCAAACATCTAACTCTTATTTCCCAGTGTTCCCACCTTCTTGATATCAAAACATCTAGGATGTTCAGCTAGGGGTTCAAACAGAGGAACCCAGTGGAAATGCATGAAGCTGTGTTGGCTTTCTGTTATCAGTTTGGTCTTTGCCTTATTGTGTGTTTTTATCTGTCTAGCTTGAGGCCTAAACACAGCCCAGAGTTGCTCTCTGGCCCGTAGAGGATCTGTGTTAAGTGGCTCCTGATAATTGTCTCCCTGTCATCCTATGACTAATACTGTTTATCTCTCCATAATGAGGACAAGTGATGTTGCTATTAATGTAGTGTTATAGAGCTTACTTTGCAACAAACTTAGTTTCTCTTCTTTCTGGTTGCTGGTCTGGTGCTCCGACAGTTTCAAAGAAAGCATGGAGAAATCGTCCTACTCCGACTGGCTGATAAATAACAGCATCGCTGAGCTGGTTGCTTCGACAGGCCTTCCTGTGAATGTCAGCGATGCCTACCAGGACCCGCGCTTTGACGCTGAGGTAAGAGGAGCCCTCTATTTCGAGGTCCTGTTGTCACAACGTTGATGGCTTTTCTGGTGGAGGTGGAGAAGGAATGTCATGCAGAGCCATGGTAACCAAGATAATTGACACTTCTGCACCCTCTGTGATCTGGTTCCAGCTTTGCCTGCTCTTGGCTGCTACTGTCTGGGTCTGCCCAGACTTGGGGTGGAATAATGATCCTTAGCCTGACGCTGTTTCATAACAGGGCAGGCTATTGAATAGAGGGTAAATTATACAGTGAGGTAATAATAAAAATGCACACACAACATGCTCTTTGGAGGTAACGATAAAAGCACATGCATGACTTGCTCATTGCCAACAGAAGCTAGAATCACTATCATATTTTTTAAAATTGCTCCCAATAAACAGGATAGCCTGGCTGTTTTGGAACTCATTCTGTAGACCAGGCTGGCTTTGGACTCAGAGATGCACCTGTGTCTGCTTCCCAAGTGCTGGGATTAAAGCTGTGCACCATTACCCTCCCTTCAGTCCTTCAGTATTTTTTAATTTCAATCCAATTAATTAACTTACACTTGACTTAGTCTTGACTTTCAAGACTCTTGTACAGGGTCTTGTTATACAGCAGTTCTCCTGCCTCTTCCTTGGAGTACTGGGATGGCACACATGAACCAACACAGTTGTATTTCACAATGATCATCTTGGCTATTGAATAGAGGGTAAATTGCTACTGAGAGGGACATTTAATCCATGAGATGTTAAATCTAGGAGGTTATTTAGCAGTTCATAGACACTGAGAGCTGATTCATGCTTAGATGTGTGAGGATACAATCTCTCAGACTCCACAGACCATCTTGTGTATAGTCATTATGAGGACCTGTTGATGTTATGGAAGCAAGAATCTAAATCTGATAAATGACTCATCAGATCGTCTTTGTGTATTTCTGGAGCTGTTAAATCCCCAATTCCCCATCTCTTGGACCAATCCTCTCCCAGGCTCTATTCTTCATGGTTTTTTGTCTTCTTCCTGACTTTGGTGCTCCCATCTTGGAAACTGATGAACTCCCAGTCTGTGTTGGATACAATCATCATCTCTCCTAGTGGTGACCACCTTCCAGCTCTCTGCAACCTGAGACACTGTGTTTGAACTCCAGGAAGCACATAGTCTCAGGTGTCCTCACTTTGCTTGTGAGGAAGAGTACCCCAGCACCTGGCTTGTAAGGCTGCTGGAGTAAAGATGGCACACAGGTGTCATTATTTGCATGCTGTGGCACTGTGCTTGAGAGCAGAGTCGTAAGTTCTGTCTCTGGCTAGGTCTTTCTCTTCCTTGATCTGAGAAAGAACAAGTACTAAAGAAAATCTTTCTATGCCCACAGTGTTATTAAGAAAAGCTCTCAGTATTCTGTGATTACCACTAATAATAAATGAACAACACAAGGATATTGGCTGTGCAGAAAATCATAGTTGCCAGTTGTTACAAAGTCAACAAGTTTAATTGGCTGTGGGAGAGATAAGTGTTTCCTGGCCTGGATCAGATCACTAAGCTGGGTGTGAATGGCTGATGTTCTGCCCATAGCTCTGGACCGTGGGGAAGATCAAATTCTGGAGAAAAAGAAAAAAGGAAAAACAACAAATTAAATAATTGCCTTTTCCCTGAGTTCCTAGAGTATCTGTAAAATGTAAGAGAACATGTGCACACCTATATGTCCCCTCCTCAGATTTAGAAAAGATCATTACTTTTGAATTTTGTATTGATTCTCCTGTTCCCATCTCCTTACTCCCCATTCCCATGGGTAACCAATCTCCAAAATATGAATTTAGCATTTCATTGCTGGCCTTTGTGGGTTCATTGCACACAGAAAGCCCTACCAAATATGTTTGGCTTTTGTATCTCTCTGAACTTTAAATTGACTGATACTGTGTGTATTCACCTATGGCTTTCTGCACTCAGCATTATGTGGCTGATTCTGCCAAGTATGAGCATTATATAAAAAAAACTAAGCCTCATTTTGTTTATCCAAAAGGTTTCTGATTAGACCTTGAAGTCCAATGTTTTACTGATCTATCATTTGAATGATAAATGAATGAAAAAAAGACATCCCTCTGCCCTTTGCTGGTTGTTTTTAATTGATATGATCAATAGAATGAATTTAGAAAAAAAGAAACGAAGAGGAGGACATGACTGCTCCTAGGTATGGTAGAGGAGAAGGTTGATGATGAATATAAGAGAGAATCCAGAAAGAAGCAAAGGAAGAAACATCTGGGTGAGTTCAGAGTGAACACAACTAGACTGAGCCAGGCCATGTGAGGATAGAGGGAAGGAAGAACAAGAGAGGAGCAGCAGAGAGAGAGGGGTGGCCTGGGCAAGAGAGCAAAGGGGTGAAAAGGACCAGTGTAGCCAGAATGGCTGGATTATATATGGAAGAGGAAGGAAAGGGGAAGGGCAGTCCAAACCCTTCCTGGAGAGTGCAGGGTAGGGGTGTGCCAGCATCAGTTTTGATATGTTAATAGGCACCTCAGCCACTTGAGACCTAATGTGTGTGTGTGTGTGTGTGTGTGTGTGTGTGTGTGTGTGTGTGTATGTGTGTGTGGCCTGTGTGGGGGGAAAAGAGTTCGACAGGGGACCCTAGGGAGAGAAGGGCAGAGAAATAAGGCAGGAGACACAAAGAATGAGGCCAAGACCAACTTGTTCAAGGCCGCCAAAACTGTATTTTCTCAGGGACCTTATACAGGCAGGGGAAGAAGTGAGCAAGTAAGATTGTCCATGTAGCCCAGGCATCCTGCCAAGGTGAATCTCTGGCAGCTGTAAGATGTTTTCTTCTTCTGGGAGGGCACAGTGACCATTGACCATCTCTCTAAGGTCTGTAGCTAAGAAGTCAAAACCTAAGCCTATCTTTAAAACGAACTCTAAACATAAAGTAAGGTCAGTTTGGCTCTTGGTGTGTGTGTGTGTGTGTGTGTGTGTGTGTATGTGTATGTAAATTTTAAGGACAGTTTTTAAATTGACTTGTTTAATGCATATGAGTGTTTTGCTTGTGTATGTGAGAGAAACAAAGAGAGAGACAGAGAGACAGAGAGAGATACAGAGAGAGATGGATAGACAGAGACAGAGAGAATGACAGAGACAGAGAGAGAACCTTGTGTGTGTGTGTGTGTGTGTGTGTGTGTGTGTACATGGTACTTGTGGAGGTCAGAGGAGGGTCTAGGATACCCTGGAACTGGAGTTTGGATGGTTGTGAGCTGTTGTGTTGACCCCCTGCAAGATCAATAAGTACTCTCAACTGTCGAGCCATCCCCTCTGCCGTTTGCTGGTAGCTTTTAAGCTATAGAACAATTCAAAAAGATAATAATGATGCCAAAAGGATTATTGATCTTTTTAATAAGAAATAATTCATTCCATCAAGCTTTGCCTTGCCGTATAAAGGATAAAAGCAAGCCGGCTTTCCAATTTCTGTGTCATTCCCACCTTAGGAGAACTCATGGGAGGCCTAGAAACTCAGCCCAGCATCCATAGGAAGAGAATGACCCTTGTTTTAAATTTGTTTTGTTATTTTTCCTCTTAATAGAAGCTACAAAGGATGGCTTTAAGGTGCTGTCAACCTCACTCCAGGTGCTGTCAGGTACCTGTTGAAGGGGCTATGGCATTAGTAATCTAAGCTGCCCACTACTGGGTATGCTCTTTGTAAACCTCTTCAATAGTTAATGGAGTTTCCTCTGGGGGAGAATCAGCAGGGGAATCATGATGATTATCCACCTTCTGTTTGCCTAGAGTCTTTGACTCTCATCAGGATTGCCTGTTGGTCTTGAAACCATACATGTGTTTAAGGCCAAATTTCTTAGGAAACCATGACAGACTGCTATATAAAATATTATAGACCAAAGAAATGAGTTTTAAAATGGCCACTTATGATCACTGTAATTATTCTTATGTTTCAAGACTCTATGATCCTTGAAAACACCTGAAAAAATTGTTAATATACATTGACTTTATCTATTGTGGTATAAAAACACTCATATTGATAGATTTTTGGAGTATGTTTTGTATCTACCAGCTGTCATATATCTTCTCTTAGGGGACACGGTGTTTGCTTCTAAAGATGTGGAAAAGGATGCTGCTAGGCGTAGCCCTCCAGAGATGGCCACTCAGACACAATTTATAGCTAACTGAAGTCTTTATTCTAGCTGACTGGGACTATACTCAAGTAGTTAGCAACTTAGGTGTAGCCTTGGGTGTCCAGAGGTTTTGAGGGTTTTTGAGGGCAGAAGCCAAGTCTTGGCATTTTGCTTAGCCTCTGTGCATGTGCAACTTGGGGGAAAGGGTACACTCCTCAAAAGCAAGTTTAACAGAAGCTAACACAAGCAGTTCACTGCACGGGGTTCAACCCAAAAGGCAGTTTAGCAGAAACTAAGATAAATTGGCTAGAACTTCCCAGCCTTGGGTTCCTGGAACAGAGTTGGGTAATTTTTCATGGGATTCTCCATGAAGGTGATCAAATTCTACTTAAACCAGAAATGGCCTCAGCAAGATGGAGGATCCTTTCCTTGTCTTCTTGCCCTATCACGAAGCTACATGAATTGTTTTCCTGCTGCTGCATGATGAATCACGATGACTCAGCAACTAAGAACCCCCGCCCCCATCACGCAGCTTCTGATGGTCAGAAGTCTGAGAATGACACCTCTGGGCTCTCTGTTCAGGATCTCCCATGGCTGAAGTCAAGGCGTTAGCCAGATGGCATTGGTATCTGCATGCTCATTAGACTGTTGACAGAATGGAGTTCTTTGCCTGGTAGAGCACTACCTATGCCCAAGGATGTCTATCTGTCAGGAGACAGTTTCCTAAGCCCGTTCATCTCAGGAACAAAATCTACCTTGGTGGCAGGAACAAAACTGAGTTTATGTTCCCAGGCTCCAGACCCCAGCTCCTCTCCTGCTTCTTCAGATCTTTCATGTTTGTCTGTTAACCAGGGAATGATGCAAAGAGGGAAGATGCTGTCATCCCATTATCAAAACTAAGGCACACAGTCATGAATGAGTTGCTTGTCTTGACTTAATTGACTTCAGCCAACTTCCCCACTCCTTTGCTCCCTTATCATTCTAGAATCCAGGTCAGAGTCCAGGAGACTGAGAAAGCTGAAAGGACCCTGAAACCAGGTGACCCGGCTAAGGCCCAGTCACCAACATTAACGTGATTGTTTAACTCCTATATCAAAACGTGATTGGTTAATGCAACAGCCCCTTACACTCACCCATGCTTTGTTAAATGTTCTAAGATCTCCCTTCTGGGATGCTGGTCAGACCCTGAACTCACCTGTGTGTGTAGAAAATAAAGCTGTCATTTGAAGCTTCTGTTTCTGAGGTGAGTTTTCTCAGCTTCCACCCTGAACCCAACACATGGGCTCCCAGAGGTGGCCCTCAGGTCTTGAAGATGGCCTCTCAGCTCATCCTCCAAAGCTAACAGGAAACACTCACTATAGGCAGTTGATGCAGAAGTATCAAATATACTGTCAAGAGTGACTTCACACAATCTCTGGCTTGATTATCCCACCACCTTTGCCAAGGAAGTGACTGTCATATGTTTGTGAACCTCTCTTCATTCAAGGCGGGGAGAGAGAGGCATAGAAGACTTATACAAAGCATAAGAAGAGACAAGGTGGTATCAGGGAGACATTGTAAAGCCTATTCAAAAATGAGTCCACACAAAAACCCCTGTCCCATAAAGCGACTTATATGTCCTGATAAGAAAAAAGATCCAGAGAATAGAGCAATATATACAAGTTTATGTAGAAATGGACATGTTGCTTTCTAATAAATACCTCAGACAGAACATGTACAAAACAGCTTAGAATCTTCTTCCCCCATACCTGTATCTCTCTGTGTTTCTCAATCTCTATGAAGATAATTCAGATCTTCCTAATGCTTATGTGAGGGGTCTCACAGGCATGATGCTGCCCTTTGCTCCCTTGTACAGCTGGCTCATAAAGAGGTCCAACTGGCCCTGTCCATCAAATTTACTCAGACAATGATCCCTTCTCACCACTCAGCTATTATCAATTCATAATGGTGGTCCTCGATACCATCAACTCCAGGCTCGTTCATAACCGTGTCCTCCTGACCTGACTCCACTTCCATCTTTCTGCTAAATGGTTTATTCTCCCCACAACAGCCTACTGCTTTTACATGATAAATCATATCATAGCTTTTCAAAGTCTCCTTATTTTGTGAGAGAAAAAGGTAAAGGTCATTGTCTCAGGAGTCTGTAGCACCCTGCATGATCTGATACACCCCTGTGCACCCCTAGAGTCTACCTTGCTAATACTGTAATAGCTACACTATTAGCTACATTTTCCTAGAACACACCATTCACACGCTGCCTCAGAGCCTTCACAATGCCCTTTCCTCAGATGGCATTCTCTCTAATATCCTTTGGCCCTCTTTCTTATTCTTTCCAGATAACATTAACACTTTCTAATATATAATTTGTTTTTGTGTTTTTTAGTCTTTATTGTGTTAACTTGTCCAGGGGAGATATGAACAGGTATCGATTTACCCCTTATAAAGCACCAGTAACAGACTAGAGATATGACTCTAACCAAGTCGAACTGGGTAAAACAGTGATTTTTTTTTCTGAGTTACTTGTGGGAGCGTAGGCAACATAAAGGCTGCTACCCTACTGAAGGAGGTCTCCCTCACTACATCACTGAAGAAGAGTCTGCTTCAGTCCAGCTTAAACGTCTTTGAAAATAAGAGGGCCCTCAAATATCTAATGGGTCATCTCCTGAGCCATTTTATAAGTTACTCATGAGCCCCTTCCTATGCCCTTTGCCTGAATCTTTACCTACTCTCATGTGGGTAACTGTAACTGCTTTGATTCCAAGATGACAGAAGCTCTGGCATGCCCAGAGAGGCCAGCATTCCGCAGTGGTCTCCTATTACTAGAGTATAAGCACCATGAAGGTGAGAAATCTTTTCAGTTTTGTTCACTGATGTACTCATAACTAGAACACTGTTTGGTTCATAATAAACATTGTTATTGGTATTGTTCAGTACTATGTGTTGTTTGACTCTACTAGAGATTGTTAAATACATTACCCACTGACATATGAACAAGAATATATGTATAAAAGAAGATAAGGATGATATTATTCCAGCCTGTTAACCACTATCATCTCGAGAGATGATAAGATTAGAGCTTTTAATTTTATTGTTGCTTTAACATTTTTACATGTTCATATTATTTTTATGACCATGCAAAAGCATCAAGTACTTTAAAATATGAGTAGAAGTAAAACAACTTATTTAGACAGTTTGTTTATCCTTGCTTCTTCCTTATGGGGTATTTTTGGAGTTTGGTTCTGAGATCTTTGTTTAGTACTGGTCTAGCATCATGTTGGCAAACTGTCATGATGATCTGTCATGGCCTCATGTGGCTTCTTGTACTGCACACCGTACTTAGAAAGCACCTTCAACACAAAACAAGTATTTGAGCTTTCTCTTCACTTGGCAGTGGGCTTCTGAATTCAAACCCTTATAATTGGCTGCGTAGAACATCATCCATGATGCTTTCTGCCCTTATTTTCACACTAAATGAAAAGGAAGACACTGACACAAATACACTAACAAAACAAGTCATGATTTAATCTAGTGTATTATATTTTCTCGCTTATTTCAGGACTTGCTTCCAATCAAACAGTTACAGGAAGAGTTTTCAGGGCTACCCTATCTAAAGTTTGTATTCTGACTACAGTCAGAATGAATGGTGGATGCAATATTTTAATAGGAAAGGCTCTTTAAGTAATGGGAAGAGCAGAAAATAACTCGAAGCTTAGGGGTGGGGGGCTTTATGTAAGAACTGGCTTGGCAGGCTGTGCATTTGTTACAAACACCTGAGAGGCAGGAAGCCCACCATCACCCAGACTCCCTCAGCCAAGATACAGGCTGAGTTACAGAGCTAATATTGAGGCTTAGGATGCTGTTCTGACCCCAAGCCTCTCTCTTCCTTCCATCCCATGCAATTTTTCCCTGTGAAGTTCTGATTTTTAAAAGCCTGTTGTAGATGACTCGAAAGTACTTGCCCTTGTAATGTTGCACTTAAGGATAATGGGGCCCCAGACTACAAGGTCCTCTGCCTGAGAGCATTAGAGCCCATTTCAGCTGTCAGAGCATCACTGAGGAGTGCTTCTCCGCCTGGCAGGACAACACATTCTCTATTCTCTAGAACACCTTCCACTCCATCAGTTACACTTCTGGTAAAAAGGAAACTGCTAAGCTGAAACCATTAATGAGTAACGTTCTGCAGCTCTGCCCACGTGCGCATGCCCCCACTCAATTCCACCAACCACTCACCCTACGAGCTAGTTCAGATCTTTTCTCAAAAATGCGGTTCAGTGGGGAAGATTGGGATGTGAACACAAGAATTCCTAATAATAATGAGGAGTGGGGAGGTGTGGGGCCACCAGGGTTCCTGAAACCGTGAGATAAACTGGATAATGGTGAATAGTGAAGACAAGTGAAGTGAGCCCCACACTTCAAAGACTCAGACAGGACTCCCAGGCCTTACCACACAGCACAAAGAACAGGGTTTGTGGACTCTGTTTGGTTTGGGTTGGTTGGTTGGTTGCTTGGGTTTTTGTTTTGTTTAGTTAAGAATTTAAAGAATCATTTGTAGGTGGTCTAGAAGATATTAGGATTAATCGTATATTCAGGATGAAACAATAGACTCTATTCTCATTTCTGGGAAATTAGGGACTGACTGAGCACTGGTTCCCCCTCATCTAGCCTTAGTCCTTGTTCCTTATTTCTTAGTCCTCAGTACTTAGTCCTTAGTCCTCAGTACTTAGTACCTAGTACTAGAACCAGAATGTCTCCCCAGCACATGAATCTATGGATAATGTAGAGGAGGGAAAGAAAACATACCACAGATTAAAGGGAAGTAACATTGTTACCAGTTCATTTTACACTTGTTCTTTGTTTTGGAGGATCCAGTAGCTAAATCATCAGCCATCTTTAATTGAGTCTCTTAGCTGGCAATATCTCATCAAGACAGGTGTAGGAAAGTCTTTAAGTAGATAGCTTTTTAATTGGCTAGTGCTGGACACTCTGATGGAGTATATTTATTTGAGTTGTAACCTGTTAGGAAGGCTGCTTCATCTCACACAGACTTGATTGAGTGACTTTAATGGTGTCAATTTTATACTAGTATGATTAGATAGAAAGCCTGTGGAAGAATAAGGCAGGTATGTTTTGACAGCTATTTCTTTGACTGTTAACAACATCTGCATTTTTAAAATGTTTTAAATACATTAAAACACATTCATTGGCCAGGTGGTGGTGGCACACACCTATAATTCCATCACTTGGGAGGCAGAGGCAGGAGGATTTCTGAGTTCAAGGCCAGCCTGGTTTACAGAGTGAGTTCCAGGGCAGCCAGGACTACACAAAGAAACCCTGTCTCGAAAAATCAAAAACCAAAAAACAAAACAAAACAAAAACCAAAAAACAATCCACATTCATATGTGTGTGTGTGTATATATATATATGCCATGAGATTATATATATATATATAATAAAACAAACTATAAACAGGAGAAAGAGAATCAACGGGAACATCAAAATCTAAATACGTTTTAGTCAGGTTCTCTAAAGCAGTGGCCCTCAGCCTTCCTAATGCTGCAACCCTATGTACAGTTCCTCATGTTATGATGACCCCAACCATAAAATTATTTCATTATTATCTCATAACTGTAATTTTGCTACTGTTATGAATCATAATGAAATATCTGATATGTGACTCCAAAAGGATCACAACCCACAGACTGAGAACCACTGTTCTAGAGGAGCAGAAACAAGGATATATATATATATATATATATATATATATGCAGATATGTACATATATCCATTCATTCATAATATATAATTCACTAATAAGCTTTAAAGAATATTACATATTATATGTTGTGTGCTGTGTGTTACATGTTATGTATCACATATTACATATTGCACATGAGATGCCAAGAACTGGCTTTCAGTCTTTGAGGCTGGCTGCCTCAGTAGTCAAGAGCAGTCCTAGAATATATGTAGCTACCTGGGGGGGAGGGGAGGTGGGCATAGTTACTCCACAAGGCAGGGTACCTCAGTAATCACTGTCTGGCACTGGAAGCCTGGGAAATTTCTGGGGAGTCCCTGCTCCAAACTCCACCATGAAAGCTTGGTAGTGCTGACTCTGCTGTAAGAGATGGGATCACAGCAGCTGGGGTAAGTCAGCCAAGGGGTGAGGGGAGGCCAAACCAGCCAAAGGGGAGGTAAGCTTCTTTCTGAAACATTGGGTTTTAACCTGGGCTTCACTCTGAAGTTTCCTCCTACAAATGAGACAAATCAAATCAGGACAGTTCTTCAGGTGAGTCTACCTCGTGGCAAGCTGGAATTGATAGCAACCATAGCAGGGTATAACCAGATTTTCCAGTTCGGTATACAGGAGAGAGAAAGATGATAAAACTGAGACATTGGGGGGCTGGAGAGATGGCTCAGCGGGTAAGAACACTGACTGCTCTTCCAGAGGTCCTGAGTTCAATTCCCAGCAACCACATGGTGGCTCACAGCCATCCGTAATGAGATCCAATTGCCTCTTCTGGTGTGTACTTACATATATAAATAAATCATTTAAAAAAAAAAGAAAGAGGGAGGTTTTTTAAAAAAAAATAAAAAATAAAAAAAATTAAAAAAAACCTGAGACATTGGGAGTCTGGGGTGACTTTTTTGGGGGTCATTCAGCCAACATTTGTTTATGGAGTTTTATTTGCTGATATAACCTGGAGATTTGTTATCGATTAATTTTTTTTATCAGTTATCAGTGGCTTTCCATTACTATGATAAAATACACAAGACAATCAACTTAACAGGAGATATGTTTTTATTATGATTTACACTTTCAATCCATGATTGCTCGGTTCCATTGTTTGGGCCTGTTGTGGTAATAGCATGTGGTAGAGAAGGCTGGTTCACAGTAGGCATCCTAGGGAGGGAGAAGGGCTGCCTTCCAAAGGCCTACCTTCCTCCCATCAATGGCACCTTCAAAAGTCCCCACCACCTGCCAATAAAAAGGCTACACCTCCAGCATGTGAGCCTTTGGGGAACATTTCAGATTTAAGCTATGACAGTAATGGTTAGGAGTTACTCTTTCCCTGATACCGAATCATCCTCCTTTGTCCTGAGTTGGGATTCATTGTTTGGCAATCCTGTCCATCTATAATGGGTGTCACTTTCTTTCTCCTCTTTTGGCTTCCACAGAGGATGACATGAGCTCTCAGGCCTTACTCAACTTTCCAGAAACAACATCCTGCTACACACAGCAGAGCAGAGAAATAAATGCCTTAATGATCTTTAATCAGAAACCTTACTCCCTGGTACTGGCCTTGGCTGTCCTCTCTCGCTTGTAGGCCTCATCAAGAGTAATGATCACTCCTTCACATGGGTTCACAGGTCTGATAACCAGGGAGACCCTCTTCCCTCAGACACAGTGAGAGAAATGCAAAGACACAACCTTCTCTGTCGTCTCACTGCTCTCAGGTGTTCAGCAGATTGAAGACTTGAGCTCTGTGCAGTACAGCTTTCTCCACGTGACCTTCCTCAGCTCTTCCCCATCTCTGCCTTTGATTAACCTGCTTGCTGATAAATTGAGCAACCTCCTTCCAGCCTGTTTCCTATTTTATCGTTCTATGCTATTTAACACCATCATGCCTGTGTTTGTTCTATTTTGAACATAACTAGTTTTCCTTGTGTGCAAGTAATTTATGTTCCTTATTTAAAATTTAGGAACTAGAATCAGTCATTTTTAAACCCCCCAGAGGTAAGCGATTCAGAGGGAACCATCTTGATTATAGCTCCTGAAGGATCTGTCAGTGTATATGAGCATTTGTGTATCCACAAATAACCCGCACAATCATCACTTAATACAGGAAATTTTTCCCATGTCAAGATCCACTTTTCTATAGCATGACTTTAACCAGATGTGTGATGTTCCATTGTATCGGTGTGCTATGATCTACTTAACTGACTTCTGAATATTCATGCCATTTTTGATACACTATTGTAATAAATAATGATATGGTTCATACTCTTCTATGGGAATTGTTGTCCATAGTTTTGATAATTACCATAAGGTATGTGGTGTCCATTATTCATGGCATTAATAAGCCAAAATTACTTATACTTTTGGTGCTCTAGATACACACTAATAAATCCATTTCTGGGAAGAATGTAGCGATGCAGTCATAGTTTAGAAATGGAGTGAAGTCTAGGGTTAAGATCACAGGCTCTGGAGTCCTGTTCTGTCCCCTGAGCCCTAGTTGTGTGTCCTTCATGGTTCACTTCTTCAAGTCATTACTTATGCTTTTGGACAAGCTCTACCTTGGGGATTTTATTCGTACAAAAACTCCTGTGTTCTTTGGCCATTTTGATTCCAGGGTCAATTTGAACTCCCTATTGTTTCTGTCAGATCCCCCAGGTTCCCCACTACCACCTGTACTCAAGCCAGATATTTGTATTTTCATTCTTACGGATGGGAAAGTTCATATACCCAGAAAAAATATATATTATATATACTACTTTAAAAATGATGGGTAAATACATTTCTGTATCTGGCAAGCAGACTAAGGTTTGTTTTTCTCACCCCCAGACTCCAGACCTGTCCAGTCTCACTGAATGTTCCTTTTCCATTGCCTTCTATGATGTAAATCTTCCCTCAGCTACATGGGATTTACGGAAGAGATTAGATAAGAGCTTCAGTTGCCTCAGAACTGGAGAAGACAAGCACACCTACTGTTCTGTTCTAGCTCAGACTACCATGGTCTGTCCAGTGCTGGGTAACCCTTCTTTGGCAAAACAAAGGGCACCCAGCCTTTCTAGGGAAACTGGAGCTCCTAGCCCATAGGTTATACCCACGAAGCTTCGTCGACCTGACTGCCTCCTCTTCCTGCTTGCTGGCATTGTCTTAATTCTGATGTTATCCTTAGGGAAAGGGAGAAAGCCATTCTGTTCTTTCAAGAGATAACTTTGATGGATGTGTTTGTCATTGTCTGGCTTCCTTTGAACCAGGCTTTTCCATTCCGGGCGGTTAATCTTTCCAAGCCTTATCTGATAAGGGCAGTTGGTAACAGTACCTACCTCTGTTGGGTTATTTGAAAAGTATATAAAATAACTCAAGGGAAGGTGCTGCAGGGAGGACCGACACACAGTGAGAAACCAATAAATGTTATCTTCATAGCCATCATGGAAGATTTGTTTTTAAAGGGTCTAAAGCTATTCTTAATTTCTCTATAGCCTCCCCCCCCCCCCCCCGAGCTTTCTCAAATACTGTTGTCTGAACATTGTCTACTTGGATACGAATCTTATCTTCATTTCTGTCTCTAGCAGTCTGAGTTCTTCAAGGACAATGATGAGTTCACTTTTATATTCCTAATACTCTGCAACCCACATAGGAGATATTAATAAATATCTGTAAGAAGAGTGCAGTGGATGAATGAGTTTTTATGCTCAGTTTTGTTTTAGTCTGTCTTGTTTTGGATATGGAATACATTTTTTAAGCTTTAAATAATTTAAGAAAATTTAAAGATTATAATATAATTATACTGTTTCCTCTTCACCCCTCCAACACCTCCTGCGTATACCTATGAACTAAGGGCTTGAGCACCAGATGCAAACTGACAATATGATACTCCAATGTGTGGTTAAGTAGAAGGTTTTGTTATAGGCTGGAGGGAGAGTACAGCCAGAGGAAGAATTCATAACAGAGCAGGGAGAGAAAGGAACAGAGTGAACAAGGGCAGCAGACGGAACTGAGCCAGGAGGGGGAGAGATGACAGAGACAGAGACAGAGAGACAGACAGAAAGGAAGGGAGGGGAGCAGAGGACCAAGAGGGGGACCAAGCATGGCAGATATAGCAGGGTTATAAAGATAATGAGAATCTTGGGATACGGAGGCCCGTGAGCTGGAGACATTTAGTGTAAGGGCAGGAGGAGAAGAGCCAGGATGCCAGTATAGACCCTGAAATCTGTAACAGGTGCTCGTGATGCTCGGAGCCTGGAGGCCAGCATGCACTTTGCTATGCTGTAAAGCCCCACAGATAATCACTTGTCCCTTCTGCCCTTGGGTTTTGTAAGTTCCTGAGGAATACTAGCATTGATCTAACAGCCAGAATCGGGTCTCACCCTTCAAAGTCATGGCTTCTTTTTTATTTAATTTTTGGTGGTAGTGTTGTTGTTGTTGTTGGTGGTGGTGGTGGTGGTGGTGGTGGTGGTGGTAGTGGTGTGCATGTCTACCTAAACACTAAATACACCCTGCTCAGTCCATATGATATGACTTGTATGTAAGTTTCCAGGGCTGACCATCTCGTAAAGGATCACAGTCGGTGCTCTTCTGTCTCCACTTTTAACGTTCCTTAGTGGTTTACAGTTTGTTGTCTAGGGTTGAGGCCCCCGGAGTTTAACTCTCTTCCATATTAGTATGTCTTTTGATATCATCCTTGTTCAACTCATATTTAGGATGGGATTCTTAAAAATCTATCCTATGTTCTATATTAAATAAAAGAGGAAAATCAGGTGGCATAACATCATATGATTATGTATATATACATACATATACATAATCCTATGTTCTATATTAAATAAAAGAGGAAAATCAGGTGGCATAACATCATATGATTATGTATATGTATATATATATACATAATCATATGATACATAATTTCTGTTATTAATAACATTTGGTTCTCTGTAGTTTTAAGTTCTGTGTCTGTGTCTCAAACAATTACAGGTTGAAAATATACCTCCAATTATTGCATCTTGAGTAAGGTGATGGAATGTGCCTTTTCTCACAGCACTCAGAAGGCTGGGGCAGAAGGAGCTCAAATGGAAACCAGTCTAGACGATGTAGTAAGATCCTGCCTCAAAAACAATAACAAAATCCAAATGTATCCATACTGAACATAAACAGATGTTTTTCCACGCCATTATTACTCCCTACAGCAGCCATTCCCATAGCATTTTGTTGTAGTAGGTATGCTAAGCAACTCAGAGATGAGACTGTGTATACAAGAAAATGTGTATACATTGTATGTAGATATGCTGTTTTATATAAGGAATTTGAATATTCATACGTTTTTATTTCCCTGAAGATCCTAGAAATAATTTCCCATAGATTCCAAAGAAAACCATAAAGCATTAGAAAATAAAATAACAACACCATTTATAATAACATGAACTTTTGAAGCACAAGGGAATTTTGGTAATTTCTTACCCCAATAAGCCTGAATAAAAACACACAGCCAGTGATTATACTTATAAGCTATAAGCCTAGGTTGGGCAGATCTATCACTATCCTAATTTATTACCCATCTATGAGACTCCTTGCTACTTGTGGTTTCTCCACACCATGTGGTTCTGTCCACCTCTTCTTCCTCAGTGTCTTCCTCCACCTCTCCCTCTCCTCCTGCTCTCTGAGACCTCCAGTCCCTCCTTTCCTTTCCACTGCCCAAACATCAGCTCTAGCCTTTATCTGACAGTTAGAACGGGAGGCAGGTTCAGTGAGATCACCTGAGCACAGGCTCTACTCTAATTGGGGGTGGCCCCTCTTGAGGAAGCAGAATTAACATCAAAATACAAACAGCACCAGGGCAAACCACATTTCCCCCTTTTTGTCCAGGTCCTTTTCTCTCAGATATAAATTGATCACAATCCTACTGGTTCGTTTTGTATGTCAACTTGACACAGGCTGGAGTTATCACTGAGAAAGGAGCTTCAGTTGGGGAAGTGCCTCCATGAGATCCAGTTGTGGGCGTTTTCTCGGTTGGTGATCAAGGGGGGAGGGCCCACTATGGGTGATGCCACCCCTGGGCTGGTAGTCCTGGGTCTGTAAGAAAGCAAGCTGAGCAAGCGAGGGGAAGCAAGCCAGTAAGAAACATCCCTCCATGGCCTCTGCATCAGCTCCTGCTTCCTGATCTGCTTGAGTTCCAGTCCTGACTTCCTTTAGTGATGAACAGCTATGTGGAAGTGTAAACTGAATAAACCCTTTCCTCCCCAACTTGCTTCTTGGTCAGAATGTTTGTGCAGGAATAGAAACCCCGACTAAGACAATCCTCACAATTATGTAAATGATAAAATATAATATACACTTAACACCCAGGCTTTCGTTCACGGATCCAAAGGGTTCCTGGGTGGATGCCTGGAAGCAGGCAACCGTCCTGGAGCATAAAGCCCAAACTCACCACTACAGGGTATGAATGTAACAAATTATATGTAAGACTTGTACATGTAAAACTTTGTTGTGCCTGGCAGTGGTGGCGCACTTGGGAGGCAGAGGCAGGCTGCTTTCTGATTTTGAGGCCAGCCTGGTCTACAGAGTGAGATCCAGGACAGCCAGGGCTATACAGAGAAACCCTGTCTCAAAGCCAAAGAAGGAGGAGGAGGAGGAGGGGGAGGAGGAGGAGGAGGAGGAGGAGGAGGGAGGAGCGGGAAGGAGGGGGAAAGAGGGGAGAAGGAAGGGGGAGGGAGGAGGGGAGAGGAGGAAGGGGAAGGGAGGAGGGGGTGGAGGGTGAGGAGGAGGGGAAGGAAGGGGAGGAGGGGGAGGAGGAGGAGAAGGAGGAGGGGGAGGAGGAGGAGAAGGAGGAGGGGGAGGAGGAGGAAGGGGGGAGGAAGAGGGGGGAGAAAGGGGAGAAGGAGGAGGGGAGGAGGAGTAGGGGGAGGAAGGGGAGAAGGAGGAGGGAGAGGAGAAGGAGAAGGAGGAGGAGGGGGAGGAGGAGGGGGAGGAGGAGGGGGAGGAGGAGGGGGAGGAGGAGGGGGAGGAAGAGAAGAAGGAGGGGGAGGAGGAGGGGAAGGAGGAGGGGGAGGAGGAGGGGAGAGGAGGAGAAGGAGGAGGGGGAGGAGGAGGGGAGAGGAGGAGAAGGAGGAGGGGAAGGAGGAGGGGGGAGGAGGAGAAGGAGGAGGGGGAGGAGGAGCGGGAGAAGAAGAAGAAGAAGAAGAAGAAGAAGAAGAAGAAGAAGAAGAAGAAGAAGAAGAAGAAGAAGAAGAAGAAGAAGAAGATTAAGAGGAAGAAGAAGAAGAGAAGAGAAAAGAAGAAAAGAAAAAGAAATTTTGCTGAAAGAAAATTGAAAAGCTCAAAGTGAACTGAAGAATGAAGAATGTTTGTGGATGAAAAGGCTCAGCTCTGGAGAGCTGGAGACATAGTTCCGTGGAAAAGAGCACTTGCTACTCTTGTAGAAAACTAGGGTTTGGTTCTTAGCTCTTACATCAGGTGGCTCATAACAGCCTGTAAATCCAGCTCTGGGGGGTCACATACACATATGCACACAGTCAGACAGACATAGACACACAGAAATAGAAACATAAACACAAGTAAAAATAACTTCATTTTTAAAAAAGGTCTCAACTGTATTGAGACAAATTTTCTCCAAGTTGGCTGATAATTTAGTACAACACCTCCCTCCCCCCAAAAATGTGAGCAGTGTGCTCAGCACATGTGTAATTAATTAATTCTGAAACTTGTCTGGAAGTGTTAGATATTGAAGAAATACAAAGCTAAGAGTTTACACTGCCCAATAAGATATGCTACCTTATTTAAGGCAGAAAGGTGAAAGGTTAAAAGAGTTATCTAGATCAATAGAATAAGATTGGAGAATCCAGAAGCAGATCCGAACAAACACTGACATTTGGTTAATGGAAATGATGGTACAGCAGACTGGGAGGGAGAGATTTTTTTAAAAAAACGATGTCCTGTCTTAAAGTTACAACTCCTGAATCATATGCTGCACAAAAGTTAGACTATAAGTTTAGCTGTGAAAGTTGAAGCAACAAAGAGTCTGTGAAGAAAACAGGAGACTATCTCCATGAGCAAGAAGTGGGATAAATTTCTCTAATAAGACACTGAAAGCATAAATTAAAATCTGCTATATTGGGCAGTGTTGTCTGATAGACCTCTAAGTCAGCAGCGAGAGAGAGTGGGGGAACAGGATACAGATGAGGAAGACTTTTATAATCTATACATCTGGCGGAGTAGCCATTATTCATCCTGTAGAACACGCCTTTTTCAGTTTGATTTTTAAAAGTTAGACAACCTAGTAGGACACACCCCTGAAGAGGTATTTTATGAATGAGAAGATGGATGTAGATGACATAAGAAAGCTGCACAACTTTGCTGCCCATCAGTAAGGAAACTGTGTGAATTGTAGTCTAAATGGAAATGCTTTTGAAAGTGGAAGGCATTGATAATTATGCCAGAAAAACAGACGTAAGCGGAGGTAAATGATTCTCCTGGTCATCGGAGATGGTCACAGTATTTTCCCCATCAGATACTAGCACACAGTTCCCAGAGTTGTTAAAATGAGAACAAAACAAAGCAAGCGAAACCCAGTCAGTACAGAGCGGTGATGGTGTAACGCACTGGATGTTCATGCACGTGTAAACTGGTTTAAAAAAAAAAAACCCACTTTGGGAAGCCTTCTGGACACATCCTCTGAAACCGACTTGCTTGGAATCCAGTGATTCTCTCAGAGTTACAGACACAAGAGGAATTCATTCTCATGAGTATGAAGTGTGCACAGGAATATTCCTAAGGACATTATTTGTGATTACCCTGGAAACATGTCAGTGCTCCACAAGAGTGGAAGGTATTAGCAATGTGACATTCAGACAGGGGAGCACGATGCCACTGTGAAACACAGCCAAAATGAATAGCGCACAAAAATATAATGTTATGGAAAATAAGTCAGCCACACAAGAGTATATACATTTAGTGACTCACCTTATATTAAGTTTAAAGGAATCATCTTAGTTTTTGTTGGCTTAAGTCAGGGCACTCTTTGGGGGAAAGGAAAGAACCATGAAGTATCTATGACTTCCTGTCTCTTGATCACAGTGCACTTTGTAAAAACCCAACAGACCCTATCCCTAACATTCTTAACTCTTCATTTAAAAGTCAGTAGCTCTCAACTCTTAATGAATATTAACTCGCCAGGCTCTGCCTGCCTCAATAGCTCCTCTGGCCTCTCAAGTATGAGACTTGTTCTCTGATGTGTCATGTGGTAGATGACTGACTTCGGTTAGAGCTCAGAGAGCTTCTGATCCTCTTGTTTATGCTTTCTTCCTCAATTTCTGGTTTTAAGTGTTTGTTATGGGATATTACAACATTCATGGCAACTTAGCAAAATTCAAAACATGTACTATTGTGCTGGAGAGCTTTTGGGCTCAAACGCTAAGAGCACTGTTATTTCAGACAACCCAAGTTCAGTTCCCAACACCAATGTCAGGTGCCTCACAGCTGTCTATCACTCCAGCCTGGGGATGTGATTCTCTGGCCTTCAAGAACACCCACATTCACATTCACAGTCCCACACACCCATACAGAGTTGTGCACATAATTTAAAGTAATAAATAAATTAGTAGTGTCTAATGAGTAAAAGTAATAAGTAATAAATAAGTAGCATCTAAGTTAATGTACATGTGACACATTTCCTTGTAAATTCAAGCATTCTTACCAATGGGTATGCCCAGCCAAAGATAAACACTGACCATTGCCTTAATCAAAATGCTTTAATTAGCCTGAACCCACTGCAGAATATTTGGTGCAGTAATTGTGATCCACTTCTCTGGGGCTACAGGTATTTGGGGTAGTCAGGTTGGTTGGCTGTTTTGTCTTATTTGTGCTGGGTTTGAATTTTTTCATATTATTCATTGTGACATGAGAAGGAGAGCAAGTGTGTGTTTTTCTTCAAAGATTAGATCGTAATGGAAGCTGGGGCATCTGCTATAGATGACTAAGGTGAGAAGATAGTGATCCCATGGCTAAACTGGGTAGCAGTATCAGATCCTGTCTCCAAAAATAATGTTAGATTGCAGTATATAGAAATAATTTTTCAATGAATGGCTAATATTTGATCATAATTAACTTCTTTTTTCTATCCTAGGCTGACCAGATATCTGGTTTTCATATAAGATCTGTTCTCTGTGTCCCTATTTGGAACAGCAACCACCAAATAATTGGTAAGATGAGACCCACATGACTCTAATTGTGAAGCAACCAGTACCTTTCTATAGAACAGAAACCAGTCCCATACATTTTATGTATTTCCCAGCATGTGTGTGTGTGTGTGTGTGTGTGTGTGTGTGTGTGTGTGTGTGTTGCCTTTGACCTCAGACTAGCCTGAAGCTCATAACATTCTTCCTTCCTCTGCCTCCCAAATCCTAGGAGTTACAGGCATGTATCACCGGACCCAGTCCAAGTTATGTCTCCATACTATTCTACAATTCCATAGCACAGACTCTTAATGAATGGGCACTAATTAGAACAGGGGCAAATATAGATTATATTCAAAGCACTAGTAAATTCTGAAGGCAGAGGAGTCTTAGGAGTTACCAGTTGAACTTTGTTATTTTACATTGTCGACGTTAAAGAATAGCAATGGATGTGGAAGGGAAAGAGGGAGGGAAGAAGGGATGGAGGAAGGGAGAGAAAGAAGGGGTACAGAGGCAGAGAGGTTGGAACAGTCATGAAGTTAGAGTTATTAAATGGATCAAGACTAAACTTGAGATGCCCTCCCTTTCCTATGGTGTCTGTGTCCATGCCAAAGCTTGTTTGCACATCGTGCTAGTGCAAAGATGCTGGACACATCTGAATACACGTTTTTGCTGGCATGTCTCTGAATAGACACTTTCCCCACAATAAAGAAACTGTAGGCAAAAGCAGCTTCCAGCACTTTCCTCCACACCTGCCATTTCCCATTTCCTCAAAAATATAGGGAACCCGGCCCCCCCAAAGCCCAAACCAAAACCCAACCCAATAAGACCAAAAAAATTCAGTCAGGAAAAGAACAGTCAATATAGAATCTCAGGTGAAGAAAGGGCTTAAGCAATCATGAAGGAGAGAGATTTACTTAAAACCCGCAATGAAAATGTAGGGTTTAGACATAAGGTGATGGATATATTTGGTATGTAATATATATTCTTGCTTCTCTCTGTGTAACCAATGACTTATTACCTTGTGTCATCAAGATTTTTTTTGTTTGTTTTGTTTTATGTTTTCTTGTTTTTGAAACTTTTGCGTGCCAGGCTAGGATACACAGATCAGTTATTTAAGAATGACCTTGAGATATTGGTCCTCTTGGCTCTACGTTCTGAGCACTGAAATTGCAGATGTGCACCATTACTCATGTGGTGCTTGCTCCCTGCTCACTAGCCAAACACTGTACCCACCAAGTTTACCTGCAGCCCAAGTCCTACATTTTTTTTTTTTTTAGTGAGGAATTGAGTGTGAATGTGTTCTTTTTTTTAATGTTTTCCCTTTTTCTTTTTTTTTTATTCGATATATTTTTATTTACATTTCAAATGCAAGGGCACCCTCATTCGTAAAAGAAACTCTACTAAAGCTCAAAGCACACATTTCACCTAACACAATAATTGTGGGGGACTTCAACACCCCACTCTCCTCAATGGACCGATTAGGAAAACAGAAACTAAACAGGGACACAATTGTCCAAAGAAGAAAGAAAGAAAGAAATCAGAGACTTTTTAGAATTTAATGAAAATGAAGGCACAACATACCCAAACTAATTGAAGCTTTGGACCAATTGGATTTGACTGATATTTATAGAACATTTCACCCTAAAGCAAAAGAATATACCTTTTTCTCAGCACCTCATGGTACCTTCTCCAAAATCAACCATATAATTGGTCACAAGACAGACCTCAACAAATACAAGAAGATCGAACTAATCCCATGCCTCACTATGGGATCACTATGGTGTAAGAGTGGTTTTCAATAGCAACAAAAACAACAGAAAGTCCACATACACATGGAGGCTGAAAAATACTCTACTCAATGACACCTTGTCCAAAGAAGAAATAAAGAAAGAAATCAGAGACTTTTTAGAATTTAATGAAAATGAAGGCACAACATACCCAAATCTTTGAGACACAATGAAAGCAGTGCTAAGAGGAAAACTCATAGCCCTGAGTGCCTCCAAAAAGAAAATGGAGAGAGCATATACTAGCAGCTTAATGACACACCTGAAAGCCCTGGAACAAAAAGAAGCCAATTCCCCCAGGAGGAGTAGAAGACAGGAAATCATCAAACTCAGGGCTGAAATCAATCAAGTGGAAACAAAGAGAACCATACAAAGAATCAACGAATCTAGGAGCTGGTTCTTTGAGAAAATCAACAAGATAGATAAACCCTTAGCCAGACTGATCAAAGGGCACAGAGAAAGTATCCAAATTAACAAAATTAGAAATGAAAAGGGGGACATAACAACAGAAACTGAGGAGATCCAAAAAATCATCAGATCCTACTACAAAAGCCTATACTCAACACAACTGGAGAATCTGGAGGAAATGGACAATTTCCTTGACAGACACCAAATACCAAAATTAAATCAGGACCAAATAGATCATCTAAACATTCCCATAACCCCTAAAGAAATAGAAGGGGTCATAGAAAGTCTTCCAACCAAAAAAAGCACAGGACCAGATGGTTTCAGTGCAGAATTCTATCAGACCTTCAAAGAAGACCTAACACCAATACTCTTCAAACTATTCCACAAAATAGAAACAGAAGGAACACTACCCAATTTCTTCTATGAAGCCACAATTATGCTGATACCAAAACCACACAAAGATCCAACAAAGAAAGAGAACTTCGGACCAATTTCCCTTATGAAGATCGATACAAAAATACTCAATAAAATTCTTGCTAACTGAATCCAAGAACACATCAAAACGATCATCCACCATGATCAAGTAGGCTTTATCCCAGGGATGCAGGTAATATACGGAAATCCATCAATGCAATCCACTACATAAACAAACTCAAAGAAAAAAACCACATGGTCATTTCACTGGATGCTGAAAAAGCATTTGACAAAATTCAGCATCCTTTCATGCTTAAAGTCTTGGAAAAAACAGGAATTCAAGGCCCATACCTAAACATAGTAAAAGCAATATACAGCAAACCAGTAGCTAGCATCAAACTAAATGGAGAGAAACTTGAATCAATCCCACTAAAATCAGGGACTAGACAAGGCTGCCCCCTTTCTCCTTATCTTTTCAATCTTGTACTTGAGGTACTAGCTAGGGAAATTAGACAACATAAGGAGGTCAAAGGGATACAAATTGGAAAGGAAGAAGTCAAACTATCATTATTTGCAGATATGATAGTCTACCTAAGTGACCCAAAAAACTCCACTAGAGAACTCCTACAGCTGATAAACAACTTCAGCAAAGTGGCAGGTTATAAAATCAACTCAAGCAAATCAGTAGCCTTCCTATACTCAAAGGATAAGCAGGCTGAGAAAGACCTCAGCCTGAGAAATGACCCCCTTCACAATAGCCACGAACAGTATAAAGTACCTTGGGGTGACTCTTACCAAACATGTGAAAGATCTGTATGACAAGAACTTCAAGACTATGAAGAAGGAAATGGAAGAAGACCTCAAAAAATGGAAAAACCTCCCATGCTCATGGATCGGCAGGATTAATATAGTTAAAATGGCCATTTTGCCAAAAGCAATATACAGATTCAACCTAATACCCAAGTCCTACATTTTTAATGGATTTTTCCCTCATTGAACTGTTCAACTTGCACAAATATACTAATGTATGTTATTAGGCATAAAGGATATTCTAGGTTCTTAGAATCTGAGCCTGAGTACAAATTGAAATTAACTCATATCACATATAAAGTTTTAACTATATATATTTAAGGAAGATAAAATATCTATAGGAAACAATAGTGTATTGCTTGAAAGGCAATGTCCTATACAATCCTGCATTGCAATCCTAATGATAAACATCTGTACTTCAAAGTGCTGTAGTTTTCCTGTTATGCTAAAGACTTTTCATTTGTTTATATGTTGTTGAGAACACAATGAGTTAGTTCGCCAGTGGAAAGTTAGGTACATTTTAAAAGGTACAGGATCACTTTAGAATTGTAGCTTATATTTTTCCTTTGTTTCTACTAAATGGGGCCACAGACTAGCAGCTTTCAGGATCAAATTGTTTTAGTTAGACTGATGTGTTTTGGAAGTCATGTGTCAACACATCTGGTATACTGCTGAGAATGTATTTGAGGAGGGGAGCCTGCACTGAGTCTGTTAGAGGTGTGTGAGCCATTGGGAGCAGGGAGCAGAACTAACTTCGCTTTGGCCTGCATGTGGCCCATAAAATCATGCCATCTTAAGTGTGCATACTGAAACTCTAAAACCCATCCCACATCTTCATAATCCTCTGGGGTAGTTTACATTTAAATTATTTTTATATCGACAAAGATTTTCATCACTAAAACAGTTCATTTACTCAGACACACAGCTAACACTAGAACTGGAATTTGAATTAAGGTTTTCTAAATCCAATGCCTAGGTTCTTAATCACCATGCCACACTGACCCACCCAAACACCAAGGAGGATGCATATATATACATATATATGCAAAAATATATACATATATTTGTATATATACATACACACATATATGGATATATATATGTATATATCCAGTGATCATATATTAAACTGTGGGTATTGCATCAGAGATTAAACTGAGTATGTTAAGTCATCCGCATAATCAGCTATGATATACTCTGTCACAGGGACAGAATGCCAATACTGACAATGTCCACTGTCTCCACATTCCCTCAACAGGGGTCGCTCAAGTGTTGAACAGACTAGACGGGAAACCTTTTGATGATGCAGACCAAAGGCTTTTTGAGGTGAGCAAAGACATTTAAAAGCCAAGGGCATGAACTGAATCACTGGCAGTTTCCTTGCCCACGTGTGTTGGGATAAAAATTAATCATTTTAACATAGTTAAATGATGGAACAGACTTAGAGGAAAGTTTAAGGATTGTAAATATGCAGACAAGATTTGATTGTGCTTTCACCACTGGTGAAAGTTTATGACCTTTTACTTTAGTTTTATTGCAGAATTCCATTCTCTATCCCCCACTTCAGCCCAGTATTAACCATCCTTGTGTTCACACATGGTCAGTCATGAAACCCTTAGCCTGCACTGCCAGGTCTATCTTCCCCCTCTTCCTTTATTTCACAAACTTATATTCCTTTCTGTCTCCGACGGAAGAGGTTGGCTTTCATGTGCTTTTTCATGGACTGTGCCACAACCCAACCCTGCCCATAAAAACTATCATTTTCATTACATCTTTCTCCGTAGCTGGCTCAAAATCAGCCTGGTTGCCTTTAGCCCCAACTTTGTGGTTTCGCTTACTTAGTTTCTTAGCCAAAATATTTTATAGCTTTGCTATTGAAAGGGCCTGCTTTTAGTTAAATAAAGTAGAATAATAAAAACCACCCAGATAAATTAAAGCCACATTGAAACACATTGTATGCTTTCAAATGTGTGAAGTTTTTTTTCACAATATCATTAAAATAATGATTTCTTTTCTCATGTGTAGTGTTAGCTGTAAAGTCCTTACATGACAATAGTAATTAAGAATTTTAATGCACATTTCCCTGAGGTTCACCTCTGAGCACAATAAAATTATATTTTCGGAACTGTCTCTGGTGACTGACTGCTTTCATATTAGATCTTGACTGTGAGTTATTACGGTTTTTAATTAACAGGCTTTCTGTGTCCTAGGCCTTTGTCATCTTTTGTGGCCTTGGTATTAACAACACAATTATGTACGATCAAGTGAAGAAGTCCTGGGCCAAGCAGTCTGTGGCTCTTGATGTAAGTACAATATCATGTCAGTGTCCTGCGCTACAAGACCTTGGTTTTATGAGGTGAAATGTTGTCCTGTTCGTGGGTCTTGATTTTTAAATCTTTCCTTTTTTATGGATAAGATGGTTGTTTATTACTCGCCTTTCTTCTCACATGCTTTATAATAAATACATTAGAAATCTAAATACTCAGAATCTTTTAGAGCACTGTTTCTCAACCTTCCTAATAATGCGACCTTTAATACAGTTTCTCATGTGGTGATTTTAAAGGCTCTCTTCACTGGGTCTCAATTATTTTATAGTCGTGGGTTCAATTGGGCAATAGATGGAGACCCTCTCTTGAAAAGTATGTAGTGTTGCCTGTCATATCAGGGAGTTTGGGGATTCTTGGGAGCTCAACCATGTACTTTCTGTCATTAGTTACAGATTTTCATACTTTATTTCTTAAATAAAGGTAAGTCAATATGTTTTGTCACTGCTATAATCACAGCATTTGTTAGGCAGAGGCAAAAGGATGTGTTTGAGGGTAGCCTGGGCTACATAGCCAGACCCTGTACCTAGAAAACACATGAAAACAATTGTCAGGACTTAAAAAAATATTATGAACTTAGTGTGCATGTGTTTCCGTGAATGCACAGCCTTTCTTTCGTATCCCACAGGGAACCCTAATTCTGAGAATGTACCCAGATCCACTTCCTGCATACATACATTTATAAGTGCTTCCTACCAAGAATTATATTCTGATCCTTGCCTGTCCCCCAGACCCACAGACTTATAAATATTCTCCTTTCCTGTGAATCTCAGAGACTTATTTTGATACATTTTTTTCTCAGCATCTTTGCCATAGATGATACTTAATATTTTCTCCCAGCAAGGAGAAAAAAAACTGAGAGGACAATTGCAGATTTAAAAGACACAAAATTATTGTTATCTAATCTGTCTGCATACTTTTCTTCCTGTTCAGATCATGAGTTCTGAGCTTCATAATTCATTCAGTTTCATAATTTATTTTTAGTGCCTGGGAGGATCCTTTGCACAAAGGAAAGATCTGTGGAATAAGTCTTAGGTGGAGGAATGGGAAAGGGAAAGATGGTAGACAGAAAACATTGGGATCTGGGGTAGTTCTCCTGAGAAAGAATTGCTTTGCTTCTATGAACCGTGTTTATAATGAAGACTAAAGACAGAGTCTTTAACCAATAGGTGAACTGAAAACATGTAGCCGATATATAAGAATCACTACTAAACTAGACATGGTGACATAGGCCTTCAATCCCAGCATTCAGGAGGTAAATTCTAAGCCAGCCAGGATTATAGTGAGATCATGTCTCAAAAAGAAAGAATGTGTGTGTGTGTGTGTGTGTGTGTGTGTGTGAGAGAGAGAGAGAGAGAGAGAGAGAGAGAGAGAGAGAGAGAAGGATGAAAGTAAGAAAGGAAAGGAGAGTTGAAGAGGAGAAAGGAAGGAGAAAGGGAGGGAGAGAGGGAGGGAGGAAGGAAGGAAGAAAGAAAGGAAGGAAGGAAGGAGCCACTACTAGTGAGCTAGAGAGATGGTTCCAGTGGATAATGCAAGTGTGAGGACCAGCGTGTGAATCCCCAGAACCCACATGAAAATTGTACATATGGGTGGATTTGCCAGCTGCCTATAATTCTGTGCCCCTCCCTTTGCATAGATGGAGTCTCCCTTGGGCAACACTGCCAACTAACCCAGCTAGGCCTGGTGATCACTGGGCCTCCATGTGCATGTATGTACACACACACACACACACACACACACACAATCGTACCCACACAACGCAACATGCATGCATAGCACACACACTAACACAGAATCACTACTAGAGCAGGAAGGTCTGTGTGTCAAACTGCTTTCATCTTGTGACTCAGTTGTGAGAATCAAGGGAAATAATTCCTGTGGAGGTTTTATTGAGCAGCCAGTAACGCTGTACAACAACAGACATCATTATGCTCTAGTATACAATAGTATGCTCAGTACCGAGATGCAACTGCGAGAAGGAACAAAAGTCTGTGAATCTGCACTGGCAGCTGTTGAAGGTGTTTCCTTAACTCTCACCAAACTCTGTGTCTCCAGTCTCCTCTCTCGTCGCTTGCAGCTATCCACAAACAGACAAATGAACCACGAACCAGCCAACCCAACTAAGCACATTCCAAATATTAGTCCCAACTAGATCCCAATACAGTGTAACATCATTAGCACGCAGGGAGAACAGTCCATGCCCCGCTGTGTTCTCACTCGCCAGCACCTCGTGGTGCTTCTTCTTCATGTTAAATGACTGGAGTGACGGATTGAAGCATGAAGGGCCAGGTGTCCCCAGAAGAGAGAGTCCATTCTTTCCTAACCCCACAGCTTGAAGGTCTCCGAATACGATAACTTATTTGTGGTCCCAGGAAACACTTTCACCCTGGTGCCACTCAGGGGTCTTCTGTTTTTAAAAGCTATGATGGATACTGCCAACAGTTCCGGATCAACTCAGATGATGACAATCTGAACTTCAAGAACTTGGCTTCCGCTATTGATTTGTTTGTTCCATGGCCTTTTGTCCCAGCAGTCACAAGCAGTGTTCCCTGTTATGTCCTGGTATTACCACCTTGGTTGACCCTCCAACCCTTGACCAACCTTCATGTCACTGGGAGCCAAATCTTGGTGATTGTGACTGGGTGGCACCACCCTATGCCCTGGCTAAGGATCCATTACAAGGATTCTTCAGCACTTAAAAAGCATCATCTGTTGAGAACTACTAAAGCCAAACTCAGGTGTGGCATTTTCCTATACTATGATATATTAACTTCTGAGTGGATATACATCAAATTTATGTACTTATAAATAATACATACAAATACAAACAAATGCAATACTTTTGTAAATGTTTTTATTAAAATATGTATGCGTGTTTATATTATTTATAAGAAACTTAGTTCCATAAAGAATATGAGCTGCTTTATTATACTTTAAATGGTCTAGCAAAATATTAAACAGTAAAATAATAATAACAACCAAGAGGCATCGAGAAAGCTAGAGGGGACAGAACCAAATATAGAATTGTTCTTACAGTAGCAATCCTCCTGCCTTAGGGCCTGAGCTGGATCTTTCTCATTTGCCATTGCAGGCAAGGAAAGATTTCCCGCTCGGCCTGGCCAGACTCAGTTTTTACATATTCCTTTGGTCTTGATTCTACTTTAATTTTCCCACAAAGGCAGTCTTTAGATATAGTTTGTTACTCCCCTGCCTCTTAATTTTCATCAGCAGCACGAGTAAGAGGAAGGAAGCCATCCCTCAGCCACCCTAGAAGCCTCGCTTTCGAAGAAATAACCACACGAGGTTCTGGGCCTGGACAGCTCATAGGAGTGCACCTCTCCTGGAGTTGAGGAGATGCCAGAGAGACTGCACAGAACTGTTCTATCTTTTACGCATCCTTTCCCCCAAGGGGAAAAATAAGATAAAATACCGTATCTCTGACAGTAAGTGTTTTCCTAGTCAGTCCTTATCAGTCTTTGTAAGTGGGGTGGGGACTACCCCGGATTCACTCAGAGCCCCTGAAGGAATGGCCTTTCCTTCATCCCATCTTCCTTCTTCCTTTAACAGAACTAACTCATTCCACCCTCCTCAAAAAAAAAACTGATTTAAATGCATTTACTTAATGCTAGCTATTAATTCCTAACCTTTAAATTGTATTGACTTAAATCATCATATCAAATTATACAAATTCATGTATATTTGCATGTATATTTAAATATATTTATTTATATAATGCTTTGTTCCACTGATCTTGAAAAATCATCCCAGATTTCATTGCCTTAAGAATATTCTGAATATATGTTCTGCTTTTGCACTGATGTCTCCTGCAGAAGGAGCCAGTGGCCTCAGCCATTTCAGGTGGGAGACAACACTCACGTTCGAACACACAGTGTGGGTAAAAGACAGTGCTCGCATTTGCACAGGCCTGGTTCTAATCTGGACTAAGCTCTGATTGCATGGCTGATGCCGCTGGACATTCTGTATAAGTTCTCAGTTATTTCCTACAGCAAATGAGCAGAAGAAAGTGTCGTAACACTTAGGGACAGTACTCAGAAGCGATATTCAGTTATAATTGGCATATGTGGTGCTCTCTTTCCAGTGGCTCCACATCTGTGGATTCAACCGTGGGTGGGAATGATCCTTAAAAAAAATGATATCTGTAGTAAACACATGCAAACATCTCCCCTTGGCCACTATCTCCTAAATAACACAGAACCACGGCTGTACACAGCTTTTGCACTAAGCTTCCTAGGGTAAGCAGTATAGAGAAGACAGCCTATATGAGGGTGCATACCTTATACACAATACCAAGTCACTTTAGAGAAGGTATTGGAGGATTTGGTCTGAGGGAGAGAGTCATGCACCCACACTCTTAGAGCTGTGGAAAAGAGCTAGCCTTAGCAAAAGTTAGGCGTTTGTACTGACCAGTGCATTGCTACCTTTGATCTCCGTTGAATTCTGTCTGCACATCCTCAGATTAATTTAAGGCTGTGCTGGTCAAGGGCCATAACTCCTTGCCTGTTTGGTTAGGCAGATCACTTCCTGCTTCAAGTTTGAGTCCAAAATAGATTAGCCTTTCTTTCATTCTTTGACTCAGGCTCTGCAAACTACATCACTGCCAGGCATCATTATAGTGTACTCTGGCACCACTGCAGTGCACCCTGGCATTTCTGCGGTACACCCTGGCACCACTGCAGTGCACCCTGGCATTTCTGCAGTATACTCTGGCATTAGTGCAGAACAGCCTGGCACCACTGCAGTATGTTGCAGAAAATATTTTAAAAATCTCAGCGCAGGGTTCCTTCCTGTCTTAATGGTTTATGTCTCAGATGATAGACACACATAGAGCCTTCATATTCTAATATGCCTTAGGTAGCACAATAGCTGGGCAACTGCCTACTATCCATGTTGCTAGAATCTATTTTCTTAGTGATAACTCTGAGTTACTGCTTATTAATCTCTGTGTTCTATCTGGGCTGTGCAGTATACCCCGGCACCATTGCAGAACACCCTAGCATCTCTGCAGAACACCCTAGCATCTCTGCAGAACACCCTAGCAAGCACCTCTGCAGAACACCCTAGCACCTCTGCAGAACACCCTGGCACCACTGCAGGTGTGGCTATCCCAGAGCAATTTCTGATGCCTCTGGGTATGTCCAGTGCCTGTCACCTGTGTTCCCATGTTTGCTTCTGCAGAAAGTTACAGGACCTGGAAATTACAGCTTCATATCCAACTTGGCATAGAAGGAAGTCTCTTCCTGTTGCCACATGCGGGTCACTTCAGCTCATTTTAGTCACAATCCACCAGAGGTAAAAGACAGATGTGTGAGCTACGTGTCTTCTACTTCTCTGGTCTTTAAAAATGGAATGACTGCCATAGAATATAGATTTTATTTAATAATCCAAATATCAGTCCAATTATCTTGGTGACTGCTTTTCTGACTTTCTTATAATTTGGTTATAAAACTCTATTGTTAAAATTCATTTACCTAAATACATAATATTAATACCACACAGCTCTTAAATGCTCTTAAAGCGGGATGATGGAACAAAGAAAGAATTTACAATCATTTTAACAAATTTACTTTTATGATCTTGATGTCCATTCTGCACCAGCAGCCAAAAACTCCAGAAGAGATGCATTTCTTTTGGCTCATATTTTCCCAGAGGGAGGTCCTCGGAACAAAAGGGAAACTTTACCTCAAGGTCAGAACACAGGGCGAGTACAACAGGAATGTAGATGCGGGATATTATGTCCTCATTTGGAGGCTCAGGAATTGTTCTTTGGGGTGTCCTTCACGGTTATTGCAAATGAAGCCTTACCTAATACAGGCGAGAATATTTCCAGGAAGTGTAAGTCTGGGCGGTAAGGGATGCCTCACACGGTTTTATGATCAGAGAGAGGAGAGGAATGAGGGCCCGCCAGAGAGTCAGAGGGCGGCTAGGCAATCGGGAGCTAGGCACCATCCAGCCCGCCTCCCCGGAGCCTCCCATCTCTTTCCTCCTCTCCAATGTTCACAGCAGCCATCCTACTTACTGGCTTCATTACCTCTTGGCTGGGCAATCACAATCTCCTTCTGTGTGTTCCTCCTATAACTGAGTTTAGAGAGCATCACGAGCTGACTCGTAGACCTTAAATCGCTCCCCTAGTACCTATCAAAATACAAATGTCCTGGCCTCTGCGGCCCTCAGAAGTCTCACAGCAAACTGCTTCCCTGCCCCCTGGCTCTCATTTCTCTTCTCAGAGCATTTTATGCTACTTACACACTCAAGTGCTTCATAGTCTACAAATCAGCCACCTGCTTGTCTGCCTTCTGATCCTTAATGTGCCCTCAGCCTTCATCATTCCCTGTCCCAATTACGCCTCCCCACTCAGGACTGTCCTATTATTCGGGGCTTGATTTAAATGTACTCCAGAAAACGTCTAGTTCCGTGCTCATCTTTCTATTGTCCCGTTAGGCCTGTGTATCTTCCTCTGTCTAAAAGTGTGAACCCTAAGTATGTGATTATGTTTTATTCCCTCCCCTCAGTGTTTTTTTACACAGTTGATACTCAGGAAAAAAAAAAGTATTGGATAAGTGAATGCATTTGAGCTGTCTTCCACTGTGGCCTTCCAACCCAAGAATCCAGAAGGGAAGACCTTTGACCCTTTGAGACTGATAACAAAAGAAAGAAGAGTCATTCTTAGTAGAAGGCTTGGCGCCCACAGACTGGAAGAGCGTCTCCTCTGCATTCCCCACACCATGAGTAAAGTTGGTTCTGTGTGGAAGGAAGGAGGGCTGGTTTCAAAGATCTCTTTCCAAACATTGTGTGAAACTCCCTCTATTAGAGTTAAGGAGCCTCCTGAAGCGAGGGGAAGAGATGGTTCTTCCTTGAGCAATCTCCCAAACTCTAAGGAAAATTTCCTCTGGTTGGAAGATTGAAAGAGCTGGACTCCTAGCCTGTGATCAGATGCTAGTTTCTTCTTTCCTGTCCACTTCCCTTTTCCCTCATCCACTGGGCCAGTCAGTCTTCACTCCTGGACGAAGGCAGTCTTAGATGCATCTTCTGATAAACTGAGGTATCGAGTATCTATCTCTATATCGCCTTCTTTCCTGGAGTTAGAGGCCTGGTGCCAAGAGTTTACAATGAGCTACTCTTCTTACTCTTCCTTCCTGCCCTAAACAGGTCCAGGGCAAGGAAGAAGTGGGTGGAGGTGCAGAGCCTTTGCGAGAGGCGTCGAGAGGCATCATCCTCACTGACTTCCAGCTCTCTCTGCACATAAGGAGTTGCTTGCACAAACCCTCTAGGCAACTCCGTGGCGAAACTCTCATGATGACAATTCTTGATGTTGTAGCTTTGCCCCTCCTGACAGGGACCCATCCACCCTTCCCTTTCTGATACTCTAAGTCTGGCACAGTGTTCTTTTTTATTCCTCTGTAGGTGTGGCAAAGATAAGCATGAAGGGGAACTTACTATTCAGGCCATTTTTAAGCATGCAGTTCGGTGGGTTTAAGTGCCTCACATTGTGCATCCCTCACCACCATCTGTCTCCAACCTGAGACCACATCCACAGTACACTAACTCAGCTTCCTGTCACCCGTGGCAACCATCATTGCCCTCGGCCAGTGACTCTGACTTTACTAGAAAGCTCATGTACATGGAAACACGTGTCCCCTTTCGACTAACTTGGCATAATCCGTGGCCCGTGCTGTTCTAGCTGCTGAGGATTCAACAGTGAGAAGATAAATGCTATTTATTATACTCTAGCAGAAAACAGGAGTAGGTAAACAAGATACCAAGAAAGCGTCATGGTAATGTGCCGTAAAGGAGACCACACGATGTCCGGTAGAGAGAGATCATCAGAGAGCTAGTCCTGTGCCTTCCGAGGAGGTATGTGCTTGCTTGTCGCAGTGACAAAATGCCTAGGGAAAACTGCTCAGTGAGAGAAAGGTTTGTCTCTGCTCACGGTTCCACACAGTTCCCCAGCTCCCTGCAGTCTCTAGGCTCTGTCACCTTGCACCTGGGATAAGGCAGAGTATTGCCGTAAAGAGCCTGTGGTACAGAAACTGGCTCTCCTCGTAAGAGTCTAGAAGCCAAGATGAGAGAGGAAAGGAACGGAGTCCCAGCATCCCCTTCAAGAGCAGGTCCCAGTGATCTGCTTCTCCACCTGCGTTCCTCTCTCCTAAACCTTCCCCCACCTCCCAAGAAAGCCTCCCCTAGAGCATTGGGGGATGTTCTGCTCCAAACTATTGCGTGGTTTTCTTGACACAGGAATGGCTTTGCCTTGTTTCTTCTTTTGTTTGGTTTCATCCAAACCCATTTGCTGTATGGTCTTTGTTCTAATTACAATGTGGCTCCTCCTCCTCCTCCTCCTCCTCCTCCTCCTCCTCCTCTTCCTCCTTCTCCTCTTCCTCCTCCTTCTCCTCCTCCTCCCTCTTATTCTTATTCTTGCATCTTTTGAAGACTAAGTATGAGATTTCTGGGACGTAATGGCCCATGCCTGAGGTAATTATCAGGGTACATTCTTGTTACTTTTCAAGCTAGAGTGTAGACCAACTCACAAGCCCTTTGTGTGTCCTAGGACCTCTGCCAGTCCACTGATAACCTCTGCAATCCCCTGGTCATATACACAAAGAGGAGAGCAAGCTGATGTGTTCAGTTCCTAAGCACCGAGCAAGGCGGGTGGATTTAGTGTGATCCTATGATAGTCTTCCCTCCGCCAGGCTCTACAGATTCTAGGTCTCTTACATACAGAGCTGTGTTGTCTGCGCGGCTGGTTTGCTGTGCCTACCCTAGTGCTCGCACAGGACATAGCACATGCATGCAGGAACTATTTGCTGAATTAATCAAGTCCAAGGAAGTACAGGCAAAGATTATAATCATAAAGCACAGGAAGACTCTCCTTCCAGCACACAGTGGGATACTGCTCCCGGGCATTGACAATAATAGTTACAGCAATTCCTGTCCCCACCCTCATTCAGGGCTTTACTAGCAATAACTTCCCCCAAGTCCCCAGACGAAAATTAATTCCTCAGAAGTAGGTGCCATTCAGAAGTCAGAGGACAAGGAAGGGATTAATTTTCTGATTAGTGTAGATACCAGGTCTCCAGGAGAGTGCATAGACACCAGAGAGGGAACAGCACCCTCATGTGGTGGCACGAAGAACATCTCTTTCCTGTCTTAAAGCACTATCAAGCCAATTCTGTTCTGTTGTTGTTTGGTATGTTTGTTTTTTCCTATACCATTGCATCTGTCTAATAATTGACAAAATTTCTCAGATTCTATATTCAGTTTTAGAGAGGGTTTCTATGTTTTCCTTTAGGTGTTGTGGAAAGTAGAGGACCTGTATCAACATCCACCCAGATATTATTTTTTAAGTTAACTTTATTTTTAGAACACTTTTTTCACTTTTCATTGTGTTTTATTTTAAAGATTTGTTCTTAATTATGTGTCTGTGTATTATGTACACATGAGAACAGGTGACCACAGGGGCCAGATGGCATTGGATCCCCTGGGGCTGCAGCTGTGGGAGGGGCTCCCGCTGCCTGGTGTGGGTGCTGGGAACCGAACTTAGGTCCTCTGGAAGAGCGGGGAGTACTCTTAAATGGAGCCGTCTCTCCAGCTTCCTACACCTTAGAGAGTAATTTGCTTATATTGATGGTTTAAGAATGTCACACATATTTTCCATATATAGAACAGCTTCATATTAATAGGAAACTTAGAGAGAATACAGCCTCTCTTTATACCCATACCCTGTTTCCCCTACTTTAGCATCTTACATTATCATAGTGTGTTTGAGTCATTCGTGATCATTGCCGCACACTGGTTCCTAGAGGGTTTCTTTGGTCACCTTTCCGTACTCTTTACCAAATACCTTTCCTGTTTAGGGTCCCAAGATTCCCTCTTGCCTTTAGACATCATGCTTCCTTGGGCTTCTCTTGGATGTCTGCATTTCATGATTTCCTTTTTTAAAAAGCATTTTGGCTCCAGTTTTTAAAAAAAAAAAAAGTATTGTGGCTTTTGGGGAGGAGAGTTAGTTATTTTCTTTTTTTTTCTGAGAATTCCACACATGACCACTGTATCTATATCACTCTTGCCTCTTCCTCTCCCCCTTAAACTCCTCTCTTGTCCCCCCAAACTCATTATCACTTCTTTATGTTATGCACATGCACTCACATGTGCGCGCACACGTGCACAATTTAACCTACCTAGTCCATTTACTTTGTATGATCATGAGACAGTGTTCCAGAGTGCTATACACACTTTGTAAGTCTCTCTATTGGGATTGGCTGCTGTTTTCTCAAGGTTAGACTCTGATTCTAGATGTCGGTGAGGATGGCCACAGGTGACATAGGTGGTTTGCATCATACCAGATCAAGTCTGTGGTACCGTCAGAATGACTTATTCTTGACCTTGATGCCCTGGCTGGGGTACTGTATATCAGGTTGCTTACTGCTGCTCTGATCAGGCCAAGCTGCTCTGATAGCTTCTTTCTTTACTGCACTCTGGACAGAACTGTTCATGCAAAGCTATTCCCAACAACTGAGTGCTGTGTTCCATTTCCTCAAGGGGGAACTAGCTACCCAAATTACTTCATATTTGTCCTCTGTATAATCTTCCTAATTTTCTATAAATCTCTTTATCTGTTCCTTGTTTGGGGGTTATACTCCACTATTTATTTATCAGATACCATCTTATATCAGAGTCTAGGAAAGCAGTTTCTTAACAACAGAAAGGCTGTATGGAGGCTGGAAGATGATCCTGTGCACAGGAGCATGAAAACCTAAGTTTGATCCCTAGAAACCATGTGCAGAGCTAGGTTCAAGTGTGAGCTTGCCATCCCAGCACTAGGACAGAAGAGACAGGTAGATCTTGGGCCTCGCTGTCCAGCCTAATTGGTAGGCCCCCAGGTCAGAGAGAGACACTGTCTTAAAAATATAAAATAGGAAGTATCTGGGGGAACACCACCTCTGGCCTCTATGACTACTGCACACACACACACACACACACACACACACACACACACACACACGTACCTACATGTGAACACACATATACACAATGCACATCTATGAGTATACATGCACAGAGAATTTCCAGATGTTGGAAATGAGTAAGTGCTGCATTTCTAATAACCCTGTCATCATTCGTGTACTGCAAACACTTTAATGGGATCTGTGAAGTCTGCATGACATGATCATTAATGTAACTGTCTTAGTCACCATTCTATCGCTGTGAAGAGATTCTATGACTAAGGCAATGCTTATAAAACAAAGCATTTCCCTAGGGGCTTGCTTACAGTCTCAGAAGCTTAGGCCATTGTCATCACGGCAGGGAGCATGGTGGCAGGCAGGCAGGCATGGTGCTGGAAAAGTAGTTGAGAGCTACATCCTGATCTGCAGACAGACAGTACGAGCTGGACCTAGCACAGGCTGTTGAAACTTCAAAGCCCACCCCCAGAGACACACTTCCTCTAACAAGGCCACACCTACGCCAACAAGGCCACAGCTCCCAGTCCTTCTAATCCTTTCAAATAGTGCCACTTCCTGGTGACCAAGCACTCAAACATAAGAGCCTCTCGGTGCCATTCTTGGTCAAACCACCAAAGTAACGAATCACCTACTACATACTAAAAACGTAATCCTTACCAAAACATACTGGATATTTCTAAATGACATGAGTCACCATATAATGCTTCACATGATTTCAGTCTATCAGAGGACAGAGTGAGGGGGAGTGTGACTGCTGCCCTGTGTGACAGTCTTAGGACAGAAGGTTCCTACCACATATAGGAGAAGCATCTAATTCAGAGAGCTTTATCCAAGACAATTCTCAGGAACACTCCAGGAAAAAGGAAAGTTGCAGGTGAGAGTGTAGAGAACTCAGTGGCAAGCTGTTCAGAGGAACTGAACATCTCTGCACATCAGAAGACAGGCAAGCATGAGGTCACAAAGGACAGTTGTGTTACATGGAGGGACCTGAATTTGACTCTAAGAGCAGTAGAGAAGGATTGAGCAGTCGTCAGCAGCCGGGCCATGTGATTCATTTGACATTTTAGGGAGATCATTCTGCCATCTACAGAGAGACTAGTGTCAGTTCTTTATAAACACAACTGTGTTTCTAACAAGAAGTTGACTGTGTTCTCACTTTATCTCCTGCTGAGCAACATTTGGTGGTTTTCCCAAATCAAATCCGTCTTTATAGGATTTGTCACCACTGCTGTGGTCTGACAAATGTGCTTCAGGACTATGGACCAAGTTCCCAAACACAGCAGATGTTCGGTGGAACGAAACATGGTTCCCATGGAAACCTTAGGAAGGAACTATTACTTGGAAGCACGTGTTCTGGCGTGCTTGGAATTTTTTTCTTTCTGTGGTTTATGTTTCCATTACTTCAGTTTTGTGGTGTGATGTTTTGGGTGCTTGTGAAGTGTTTCATTAGGCGGATGTCTGTCTTTTTGCCCAGCACTGTGTGATGTGCGTTATAGAACAATCTTCACACGAGAAGACAGCAAGATTCCCACCTGACTAGTGAGCACATGGAGGCTCAGCGGGGTCTAGAAACTTGCCGAGATGGGTTTTGTGGCTTGCATTACTTGGCTGGCTACAGATCTGAATTCAAACTCAGGTCTGGGCTTCAAGGGCCCATGTCGCCATCCGGGATGCAAAGGGTTGTCTGGAGACCATCTTCTCAGTTGTAAGGCCGTGCTCACCCCTGGGACCAGGACAGCCGCCATGATGGAAGTGGGAGAGAGACATCCTGAAAATCCTGCTCTGACAGCCAAAGATACACAGAAACCCAGTCTCAAAAAATAAAACCAAAAACCAAACCAAAACAAAAACAAAACAACGACGACGACGACGACAACAACAAAATAAACAAAAACCTTAAAGTGAATGGAACATGTGGCCAGAGATTCATACTCCTAGGGACTCTGGTCGCTTGGGTGTTGGACAGCTCAGTTTCCAGGTCAGCTAAGCATCACAAGGCTCCAATGTGATTACTGTACTGAGTGTTTCTTTCCTAGCACTTGCCTTCAGTGTGACCCTAAAGGTCATGTTAGATCTTTACAAAAGACTTAGTGTAACTAATATGCAAAAGCATATATATATATGCTTGGTATATAACACACACACACACACACACAGACACACACACATCACTATGTGTAGGGAGTTTGGAGTTTGTATGTAAAATGGATCTCACAAGCTCATATATTAGAGACCTTGGGTCTCAGCTGTTTGGTAAGGACATAAAATCTATAAGAGGTTGGATCTACCTAGAACAAGCTAATTCCTGAGGAACAGGATGAGAGGATCATAGACTAGCCATGTAGTTTTTGATGGAGTTTTTTATTATTACTTCTTCCTGGTTCATAGAGATGTGAGCAAGTGACTTCACATGCCCACCACCATAGAACCACCTGCCTCCATGACGTCCCCACAGTAACAAACTATGTGTCTTAAAACTGTGAGACAGAACAAGTTCTTCCTTCAAGATGCTTCTCAATGGGCAACTGGTCAGAGTAACAAGAAAAGCAGTTGGTGCACAGGGAATTATATTAAATAACTAAAAGAAAGAATTAAATAGCTTTATCTACAGTCTCTAAGCCCTACCTGTGAGTATTTTGTCTCATGATTCCTACCATGTTCTTGAATGGTCTGAGGTGAGAATGTAGATTTATTCACTCACTTTGTCCACAAAACTCTTTGATATTAACTTTAACTTCTACCCCGTTGGAGATCAGAGAAGCCTGGCATTTGATACCTAAGAAGACATAGAAAACCCAGTCCTGGAGAGGCCCTCAATCTGGTAGGCCCATAGGTCAGGGATACTGATAAATTCTGAAGCAGCCAAGACCAAGTAGGTGACCTTTGCCTCAGCCACAAGGGTTCTCCTATGGAAATAAATAGCAGTAGCTCAGGACTTGGATCTAGGGAAATGTCCATCTGTTCCAGCCTCTCCCCCATTATTGAACACTGTCACCTGGTGAGCAAGCTTAAGTCCCCAACGCCTCTGTGTTAATGCATTTGTTTCAAGAAATATGGTCATTAGTAAACAACCCTTCCAGTAGCCATAAAGCTCGGTTTGACCTCATCAGATCCAACCACAAACCTGTGTTCAAACTGCACACACATGGTTAAGTCCATCCCATGCTATGGGATAAAATTTAAGGCTCAAAGGCAGAGAGGGGTGGGGGGAACATTAACAAACAGCAGACATTTATACTGAAGTGTGGTGGCAGAACAAGAGCTCATATCCTGATTGTAGAGGAATGGGATTGTTTCTCCCAGAGGACCCATCTCCTATGATCTCTGTGCAGTTCACATCAGCCCTGACCTCTGCAGAGATGGTGAAGAAGCTTCCATCACTTCTTTGCAGAGAAGGGAATTAGGTCAATTAGACAAGCCTTACTTACAGAATTATCCTTGTCTGCAGGAAGAACTCTTTGTACTAACCAAAGGCCAAATTATAATGATTTCCAAAACCCTTATCCAATCTTCTCTTACTTCCCTCTTTTTCTCTCTGTCTCACTGGCCTCCTCGTTTGTCCCTGAAGAAGCTAGACACATGCCTGTCACTGGGCCTTTGCAACCTATACCCTGTCCTAGATATCCATGTGTCCTTCCTGCAACACCTCCACACATGTGAAGTTCCCAGCACTTCCTCAGATCACACTACTGACTGGGAACCAGGTCTTTGATACTGGAGGCTTTGGGGGACACTTTTCATGTTCAAACTAGAATGATCAGTGTGTCCCCTCTTTGCCCCTTTTGCTCTAGACCAGTGGTTCTCAATACGTGTGTCTCAACCCCTCTGAGGGTTGAACAACCAGTTAACAGAAGTCACCTAAGACCATCAGAAAACCCAGATATTTACCTTCTGATTCATAACAGTAGAAAACTTACAGTTATGAAATAGCAACAAAAATATTTTTTAATTTTCTTTAAAAAAAATTTTATTTACTTATTATGTACACAATGTTCTGCATGCATGTATGCCTGCAGGCCAGAAGAGGGCATGAGACCTCATTATAAATGTTCGTGAGCCATCATGTGGTTGCTGGGAATTGAACTCAGGAAGAGCAGTCAGTGCTCTCAACCTCTGAGCCATCTCTCCAGCCCAACAAAAATAATTTTATGATTGGGAGTCACCCTAACATGAAGAACTGTATTAAAGGGTCACAGTATTAGGAAGGTTGAGAAACCACTAGCCTAGAGGTAAGTCCCAGCAAAGCCATGTAAACACCAGTGTATTGTGGAGTTCTTCTGTAATCAGTATAATGTGTCCCTCTAAAATAAATAAAATAAAAAAACACTCCAGTGGCCCTTATGATTATTTAAAAAAGCTATGGGGTGAGACACATATGCAAAAGAAGTAGATATTCAAGATGTGAATATGCAGAAATATGGTATTAAATGAAACTAGAGCTCTAATAATTCCAGATATATAAATTTTAGGCTTGGAAAACCTTGGTGCATGTTGTGATTGTTTTAGAAATAGCAATAATCAATCCAAGCTTGCTCAATTAGTCCAAAAGAATGCTATGTTCTCCTCTGCTCTTTATAACAAACTAGAGAAACAAGCAAGCAAAGAGTTCATTAGAGATGCATTTGTGAGGCATTAATACATTTAATAACTTTCATGATTAAGAAAAACAGCCCCACTTTAAAACAGATCGTAAGAAATACAGCCGCTGTGGGAATGAAACGCTTATTTTAAAACACGTATAAATTATAGTCCAGTATGCATACGTAGAATCACACTATCAATCACAAAGACCTCTTTAATTTCAGTGTTAATGGTTGAAATCCTCTGTGACAGACGAGTAGGAACTGAGAAAAATAGAAAAATCATTACCACGTGAAACTTTCCCCAAAGAAAATGGCTGTCTCTTTCTTCCTAATGACATTTACACGATTGAAATGAATAGGCGTTTCCTGACAGTTATATAACAGAAATAAGCCAGTTCATATCATCTCTTATAATAACTTTTGTCCATGGGTATTAGGATGGGTTTAATTAATGTAATAATAATCAAACGCCATATGTATCATATACGTTAAACAATATCTAATATGCATGCACTGTAATCTCACTTGGAGATCTCACCTACCAACCACAATCTTATAATGCAGAAGGGAACTAGGAGGTAATAAAAAACACCGAGTAAACCACAAAATTCATATAATAGAATCCATGCACTGGGCTCATGTGCTCGGTTTTAGACACAGTCCCTACCACAAGCTTAAAATGCTATTGGTTCTGCTCATTCTTCATGGTAACCATTCAACTCAGCATCAGTTGTTCTGACCCTCTTTTTTCAGGGCCCATGGTAGGATTACTTTTCCTCCATGGTTAGAGTGAAAGGAACGTGAAACTTGCTCTTCATATAGTTTGAATCAGAATGGCCCCCATAGGCTCATATATTTGATTGCTTAGTTACCAAAGAATAGTGTTATTTGAAGAGATTAGGAGGTGTGGCCTTGTTGGAGGAAGTGTGTCATGGGGTGACCTTTGAGGTTTCCGGAACCCATGCCAAGCCCAGTGTCTCTTGCTGCCCGTAGACCCTGATGTAGCTCTCAGCCACTGCTTAGCACTACCACCATGCTCGCTAACATCATGACAGCAGACAAAACCTCTGAAACTGTAAGCAAGCCCCCAATTAAATGATATTTTTATAAGAATTGCTGTGATCATTCTCTCTTCACAGCAACAAAACAGTCACTAAGACACTCTGGTGGATGGAACTTAATTGGAAAGGGAAGATATCTTCTTCCTTTTATTCACAAGGAAACTGACCCTTGAGCTAAGAAATTAGGCCAAAATTATAAGGCTAGTGGAGTGAGGATAATGAGTTAAAATGCCAAGCAATTCTGCTTCCCAATGTTGGCATCCTAAATGGTGAGGATCAGGAAAACCAAGTTTGCCAACTGGACAGAAATGGCCAGCACTGAGAATTCTTGCTGATAATTCATTTTTAAAAAAAAACTGTTTTACATAAACAAGATGAAATGCTACTTCTGACCCCACAGACAAGAGACAACGAACTCATACTACAAGTCAATGGTAACTCAGTGATGAGGTCTGGTTCCTCTGCTCAGAAATTTAGTGGCCTCACTCACATGGCTGTGTGCCTTCCAATAGCGTGCTAATCAGATTGCTTTTGGAAGTCAAAGGCTTTAGAGAAATATTCATTGAAACAGATTTCATAGTGTTGTTTCAAATCTCCATTTCCAATAGAATTAGGAAACAAAAAAGAATTCCAGGAACAAAAATTACAGTTATTAAAATACCTAAAGAAACATTTCTAGCCTTCATGAATGAAGGTATTCAGATCACATTTGGGGCTTGGGAGAAGATGCAGTCAAATTTATCTTTTTTCCTCTCTGCTCACACTCTGACATCCGACCTGTAGACTTTGGTAGAGAAAATTCGGGCCATTTTAACATGGAAAATGCATGGTTAGGCTTTAGCCAGTGTTTTTTTTGTTTTGTTTTGTTTTGTTTTTGTTTTTGTTTTGTTTGTTTGTTTTGTTGTTGTTGTTTTTACAGAATTTCCTCCAAATTAGCAGCATCAGCTTTAACTGGAAACTTGTTAAACATGTAAATTCTCAGGCCCCACTCAGAGCAACTGAATTGGGAACTATCTATATTCTAGAGTTTGTGACCCACTGAATAATAAGAGTTAAAGTGACCGTGGATGGCGGCACTTCTGAAATATAACAAAGCTAGGGAACTGCAAGCTCTGGAATTCCATGGTAAGATTTCAGTGGAAACCCTTGACAAGCTGTCTTGGTACAGTATAGGTTATAAGAGAATAGATATTGGCCACATTTATCAGTCAGAAGATGTAGGAAGCTATTCAGTGTGAGAATTGGAGGGAGTTTTGTGATTTTACATTCAAAATGTAAGAACAGAAGAGAAAAGGAAAAAGATGACATTGGAGAGAAGCCATAAATGTAAAGAGGGGCTGAGTCTAAGGATTAATAGTCAGTGAGCTGACCTGTGGATGGGAGAGTCAGTAAGGTACCCCATGGTGGAAGAGTCAGTGAGATACCCCATGGATGAACGGGTCAGTGAGATACCCCATGGTGGAAGAGCCAGTGTTTAGAGAATGGTAGAGCTGATATTTTATTTGCAGGTATGTGCTTGTGTTTGCTTTAATGAAACTCTGTTCATCTTTCCAAAACAACAGAAGCTAGCAGTGAGGGGAGGGAAGGAAAGGAGATGGAAGAAAGAAAATGGGAGGGGAGAAGACAGAAGGGAGGAAGGAGGGAAGAAACCCTTATGTTTACTGAACTTACAAATGCCTGTCCTGAGTGGCTCTGTGGAGTCTCACACTCAGTAGGTTGATGATGTACGACAAACTATGAAAGAACTTAAAGACTAAGGCAAGATTTATATACAATGAAGATTTGCATTCATTATAAAGAGGCTATGCATCTCTGTGCTTTCCATGTTTAAGGCCAACCTCGCCTATAGTTTTAAAGATAAAGACACCCAACTGCTGAGCTCCATGAAAGGCAGAGGCAGCACATGTCAGGGAAAGCTTAATCCAGTTCTGTTTCTCTATGGCACATTATAAACCAATATCCAAAGCTTTGTGCATCTAAACAAGTAAAAGTGTTATTTGCTCATAATCTTATGGGTCAAGGCTCCCAGAGAGTCAGGATGGGTAGATCATCTATGCCCCTATGGCACAAACAAGCTCAGGGAGACTTCCGGAGAGCGAGGATGGGTAGATTATTCACCTCACCACGGTACTAACTGAGGGGGTGAAAGGCTGGAGGTTCCATTTCAAGATGGAACTTGAACTCACACATTTGTAGGGCTTCTGTCTTTCCACTTGGTGTTTCAACCTCTAGGTTTCTCCATGTGGCTAGAGTTCTTGAGACTACAGGGTGGCTATTTGGTTTTCTATAAAGTGGCTCATGGCTACAGGAGGGAATACTTCAAGAATCAGGAAATAAAACCTTCTAGGTTCTTCTGGACTGGGCCCTGAAGCAACACTGTGCATATGACCTATTAGTTAAGCCGTCACAAGCCTTTCCCTTACTGAAGAAGGTGCAGAGACACTGCCTTTGACAGGTGGCCTTCTTAATCTGCCACATGAAATATGCTGGTTGAAGAAGCTGGAAAGAACCCAGATGTCCCTCAGTGGAGGAATGGATACAGAAAATGTGGTATATTTACACAATGGAATACTACTGTACAATTAAAAACAATGAATTCATTAAATTTTTAGGCAAATGGTTGGAACTGGAAAATGTCATCCTAAGTGAGGTAACCCAATCACAAAAGAATACACATGGAATTCAATCACTGATAAGTGGGTATTAATTAGCCCAGAAGCTCTGAATACTGAAGACACAATTAGCATATCAAATGACTCCCATGAAGGAGTAAGGAGAGGACCCTGGTCTTGGAAAGGCTTGATCCAACATTGTAGGGGAGTACCAGGACAGAGAAAAGGGAGGGGGAAAGATAGGAGAATGGATGGAGAGAAGAGGACTTATGGGACATATGGGGAAGGGGGGACTGGGAAAGGGGAAAGCATTTGGAATGTAAACAAAGAATTTAGAAAATAAAAAAGCAAAAAAGAAATACACTGGCTGAAGCCACAGGGTTTTCACTTCTGGCAAGCACACAGGTGCTGATGTTTAGTGACTTAGTGGCAAAGGCAAAGGACAGTTAGGGCAGCAAACACTTAAGCATCAGTTCTGCCATTAGGCATGAGCTGATGAGTTCTAGTCCAGGATCCCTTTTAAGGGCTTCCTTTAAAACTTAGATTGAGATTTGAAGTGAGGTCTTCAGTATTATACTTTTGATCTAGGTAATGAAAGATTAAGTTAATCATAGATTTGCTTCCAACCACAATGAGCAATCAAGAAAGGTGAGGGTCCCACATGAACTGTGTTCACCGATGTGTCTGTTGCTTTTCTGTTGCTGTGATAAGACACCATGCCAACTTAAGGAAGAGGGTTCTTAGACTTGAATGCTGTCCTGGATGAATGAGAGCCCGTGATGACACAGTGGGTGCAGCATAACCAGCAGTGGGCTTGATGGCCAAAACAGGAAGCTGAGAGTTCACACAGCAGAGAGCAAGCGTGAGGAAGAGAGAGATGACAGAAAACCGCGTGAGGCATTTAATCTCAAAGTCCAGCCCCACCCCTGTGATACACACTTTCTGCAGCACTACTGCACCTTCCAAACCTTCCTAAACAGCGCCACTTACTAAGAACCAAGGATCCAAATGCCCAAGACCATGTGGGACAATTTTCACTCAAACCACCAGAACCAGGATGTCAAAAAAGAAGCCCAAAGTGTTTACCACACAGATTTGGTTATAGAAAGCACACTGTAAATATGTGATGCTATGAACTTCATATGTGACCCTTTTCCACATAGCAGAAGAGCAGCTGATCCTAAAGTCATCTAACTAATAAGTATATTATTTATTATCCCAGATTAACCATATATATTCTATTCTACTTGAAATTTTGAAAGTTCAAGGAGCTGGAGAGATGGCTCAGCAGTTAAAATCACTGGCTGTTCGTTCAGAAGTCAATTCAGAGTTTAATTCCCGGCACCTACACTGCAGGTCACAATATACCTGAATCTAAAGGCATCTTCTGGTGTGCAGATTCATTTAAACAAAGAATTCATTCATTCATTCATTCACCCATTCAGACAAAGCACTCATATACATTAAATAAATATTTTTCTAAAATGTTCATCTCCATAGATTTTTAAAAACTGTGGCATACATTTGAAGATAATGATAACCAATTACATGGTGGACAGTTATCTGAAATAGCTCCTCAGAACATTCCATCCCACTAGACAACAGGACAGTTTCTGAAATTTTTGACAATAGAAACCGATCACTCTCAATGCAGCTCTCAGGCACCATGTTTTAAATGCTGTCAACATTGCTTTAACAATTCCAGGAGTATGGGCCTTCACACAGCTAAATAAACACGCTGTCAGGTCATCCCAACTAAATTGGCTTCTCTACGAAGATTGCTGCCTTTCTTAGCTGGAGGATCACAGCTGGTGGCAAACTTGATTATGTCAGAGCTCATCATAGAAATTATTTGGGATTTTGCTGCAAATCAGCTCAGCAAAAGTTGAGTGTCCTTTACTCTGCATTTGTCACCAAGAGTCACTTGGCCACCAGAACCATCAATGTGTCGAATCTGTAAATAGATGAAGCCCCTTTCCAGGGAGACAGCCAGTCTGGAGCCTCACAGGGGGGAGGGGGCTTTATTCTTCCCTCTGTGAAGGGTTCTTCACACCCTGCTTCTGTGGTTAACTTTTCATTTCAGGAGCAAATGACTGACCACCCATTTAACATAACATTTGGGACTAGAGCTCTGCCCTCAGCCACCTTAGGTTCCTAAGAACTGCAAGATGAGCATTTGGCTCAGGTCTTACCACACCAGACAGAGCTCAAAGCTTGGCACACTAGTCCTGTTTTGTAGCTCTGTTCACTGCTCCTCTCTTGATCTTTCCTGCTGTGCGGTCTCCACACGAAAGTGTTGACTGTTTCCTTCTGCCGGTCTCTGGCTTGATAATGGCTTTATCTTGCTTTCTTCTGTTTTGCTAGGAGCTAGTTCAATCCATAAGTTAATTAAAGTGATGAGGTTCACCAGTAGTGATTTATCTGAGAAACTGTAGAGAATGCGTTGAGTCGGAGCTCATCAACAAAACTGAGTTACTAGTGTCCACTTCTAAATACTTTGTAAATTAACGGTGACACAAAAGATAAATCCATCTGGGATAGAAATTGCCTTGTGAAAGTTTAATGTGAGTTCAAGTGTCCCAGGGATCTGATGTTTACTTTCCTATGTAAGCTTTATACTAATTTTATTTAGCTGTCAGAAAAATTAACTACTGTGTATATTGTGGCCAACCCCTCACAAGCTACTGACATTTTTCATAGAGAAAGACAGTGTAGATATTATTATAACATTTTGCAATTTTTCTTCCAAACTATTAAGATACATTTAATGATTTTTTATCTGATCAAACATACTATTATCTAAAATATATACTGCACCTTGATCCTTGCTATGCAGCAGAAAGCTTGGGAAATTATAAAATTAATATGTCCTGGAATTGTAGAAGGATCCTTTAGCTTAGCCAAGAATGCTCAAAACTAATAGTTAACTTGTATGTCTTTTATGTGTTGTTAAATTCTGTCCTTAACTATAAGAATTTGCTTGATTTTTGGTCATCAAATGTGCTGCATGATTTTATTCATATATAAGATAGTGATAATTTTCTTTTAAAGATTGGCTTGGCTGGAAGTAATCAGAAATTACTTCTTTTCTTTTCCTGCAATTCTGCCACAGATGGTAGGTTAATGAGGTTATGTAGTTCTATTCATTTTTGAGGACTGTTATAATATAACAAAATAATACCACAGGCTGGATGGCTATAACCCTGGAAATTAATCCCATATTTCTTGAGTCTTAAGGTCAAGGTCAAGATTCCCAAGGTTTGGTCTCTTGCAACCTTCAGTTTTGACTTACAGATGGTTGTCTTCTCGGTGTGTGATTACATGGTCCCTCCTTACTCTGCATGTCATCTGTGTCCTTTGTACTAAGGTCCTGTGCTTGTAAGCACACCACTCACGTTGGACTGGGTGCACTCACTGGACCTCATTTTGCCTTAATTACCCCCTCACAGATCCTGTCTCCAAATATGGCGACATTCTGAGAGTTAGAGAATTCAGTCTGTGGATTTGGCGGAGTGAGACACACAATTCAGCTCATAGTAGAAGCATTGTGGAAAATATTCAATGCGTTTGGTAAACATCCAGATTAAATGTTCCAAAGAGAAACTCGCTGGGAGATACGGGGATGGATGGAGGAAAATGAGTATCTTGGAATACAGCTTAGCATTGTCCGTAGTTTTTTTTCTTACTCCTGTTGACTTGGGTCAGGGAGAAGTGGAGAGACCGTGTGACGGGCTAATAGGTAGGCTTGAATTTCAGTTTAATGGTGAATCATTTTAGCATAAATATATCTCATTATTGCCCATGTGAAATACAGTCCTAACTAGTCCTTCCTGTATTCGCCTTGTCTGACACTGTTACCCATTCCGCTCGGTTTATGCTCAGGTATGGTGTCTGTTTTTATTTCATCAAGGAAACAACACCATTTCAACCTGTTGATAAAGGAAGGCAGGGGGGAGATAGGAGGTAGAGATTCTTTTCTTTGAAAATGGTCTTACGTTTTATATGTCAGTCCACCAAATACACTGTGACAGCTGAGTGTCAAGCAGACTCCTAAGGGCAGGTTCCATGTTGGTGATCAAAACTGATGCTAATCTTTGATTTCAAGGTCTTGTCAACCAGCTTCTCATTGGTAAGATACCTGAGAAAAACAAAGATTCATGATTTCATGATCACTTAGCCTGAGACAAGTCTGAGAGCCCTAGCTGGTCAACTCAATGCATCTGTGAAGAAAGGGGAGACAGAAGAGAGAAGCTAAGGACAAAAGGAGCCCTTCGGAGGAATGTCACCAGTGACCTGCTTCTTCCAATCAGGCCCCACCTCCACAATCAAACCTTCTACCTTGAGCTCTTGAGGGACATTCCGGACCCAAAGCACAATAATGGTGCTAGAGCTCTAGGTGGGGACACTGGCCATTGTGGTGATCGATGTATAAAGCATCCTCTTCACTCAAAGGATACAAGTTTGGAGAAGTGGTTTCTTGAAGTGATCAGGTAGATCCCTCTGAAGACATGAGAGTCTACCTAGTGTCAAAGGTGGATCCCTGCCAGGCAGTGAGGATAGAGGAATCTCTCAGGTGCAGAAGAACTGAGTGGTTAAAAGATCCAAAAACAGATGAGGAGACAGAAAGGGGCAAGCGGCATTAGGGGCAGTTGGAAGGGTATCAACAGCCAAACGGTGCAGGGCCTACTAGGTCCCTGCAGAGAACTAGTTAGCCTGCTGGCCTAAAACCTATAAGCAATCTGTAGGCTGTGCCGGAGGAAATGTGGCAGATTTGTGGGAATCTGATGGTTTTCACCTTTCAGATGAAATGATCAGATTTTGACCGTTAAGTTTACTCTGTCTGATGGTTTTATGGAGAAGAGAAGCATTCATTGTCTCAGCTGAGAGGTTATGATGGACTGAAAGGAGAGGCGGAGACACAGCAGGGGCGATGCCTTTTGGGATGAGGGAAACAGTTCAGAGGGAAAAGCCAGGGATAATCCCGAGGCTTCTGCTAAATAAATTGCAGTATTGGGCACTACTTACCAAGTCAAGAAAGACTGTGAGAGAAAAGATTTGTGCTGAGCCTTAGTTTTCCTTTGGTGCTGTAATGACTCTACTACAACACAGTGAATTAAAAATAACACATGCTTATTTCGTTGTAATCCTAGAGGTCGTAAGTCTACAAGAGACCTTTTAAGGCCAGCATCGAGATGTAAAGGGTCTTTGTTCCTGTGCAGATGCTAACGGATAGTCTGTGTACCTGTCTTTTCTGCCTTGTGAAGTTAACCTTCGCACTGTGGGCCGTCTCCAACCCTTCCCTGCCTAGTCAAGACTCACACTGTGTCTCTCTGGTTCCTTCCTCTCTCCATTCTGGCCCTTGGAAGGACTGTGTGGATCCACTAAACCCAAGTGCTTACTTTTCAATGTTAGTTCCTTCTGTAGACAACTTCTCTTTGCAATCTAACATAACATGTTCACTGATACCCGGCATGCCTTGGGCGTTCAACACAAGTGTCCTGTAAGGTAGAGCTATAGAGTGTTGTTCTGTCTGTCCTGTAAGGTAGAGCTATAGAGTGTTGTTCTGTCTGTCCTGTAAGGTAGAGCTATAGAGTGTTGTTCTGTCTAGTACATGTGGAAAAATCAACATACATGTTGAGGCATGTTAAATTTGAGCTGCCAGGGAGTCAAGCAAGCAGGAACTAACAATGGTGGCCGTTGCCAATGTTAGTGACAAATACTGAGAGATCTGCACTAAGCTTAGTTGTCAACACCCGGTGCTATGGAAAGCACAGGGTGGTGTAGCATCCCTGAAAGAGAGAACAGTCCTACAAAGCTACCATGTTTCAAGTGAAAGAGGAAAAACAAAGAACAAAGTGACAGAAAGACCAGAGAAACGGTATGGAAATGCAAATAACTCTCTACCTGGGAAGCCCAGCATGGAGCCTTAAAGAAAGAAGGGAGGAGGGGTCCTCAGGGTTCAGTGCTGCCACACAGAGTATCTGAACTCTGTCAGTGGACTTGCCCACAAGAAATGTCAAGTTTTCATCAAGGCTTCAGTGCAGAGACGAGGGTGGCACTGAGATTGATGAAGGTGGGGTGGTGATCATGGTCACAGATAATGAACTTCTATGTGACATTAGCAGTATATGTAGACGCTTTTAAAACCAATGAGGCGGGCTTAGTGAGATAACTCCATGCATCAAGGCCCTTGCTGCCAAACCTGATAACCTGAACTTGGGGCTTATATTGTGGAAAAGGAGAACCTACTCCAACAAGTAGTTCCATGACCAAAACACACACACACACACACACACACACACCAGTAACTTTCATGCTTCTTAGAAAAGGCACATGAAACAGTAAACATAAAAATGGACAAGTATACTAAATCAAATTTTAAAACCTCAGCTCATTAAAGACATAACCAGACACAATGCACACAACTCACGTGCCTGTAGTCTCAGCTGTCGAGAGTCAGGCAGGCAATATTCAGGGCAACACAGCAGGCCCTCCTCTTAAAAACAAGCAAACAATAATATACATTACACTAGACTAGGAAGCAATGTTTGTGAATATATATGCATATCTATTATGGAACTTAATTCTAAAGTATACAAAAAACCTTATACCTCACTTATAAATGAGTTATATGTGAATTATAATTGAAACGAAATTATAAATGAAAAAGAAGCTAATGTTAAGTGAGCAGAGAGCCTTAGTCTGTAATAGTTATTTGCTTCACTGATTCAAGTAGTTTCAATTTAGTATTGTTAATTGGTTTTTTCTTTTTATTAATAATAAAGGAAGTGGAAAATTGATTTAAGGAAAATGGGAGCATGCCATAGTCACAGGCTAAAAAGTTTGGCTGAGCACCATCTAGTGGCGGAGGTTTGAATTGCAGTTTTTGGTTTTGGTTTCTCTGGTCAACTGCTGATTTTAAAGACTTAATATACAAAAAGGGACTTGCAAACACTAAGAAAATCTAAGACAATAATAAAGTTAGAGATTACTTTAATAAAATAGAACCAAAAGTACAGAATGTTTATTTAAAAAATCAACAAAGGTCATAATATATGATACCAATCAGGCAAATATATACAGGGTAGACTTTTAACTGACTATTCATATAATCAACATAAGTTAATGTATGCACATTATGTATGTAATAACATACGAAATTGTATGCCAGATAATAGACATTGTACTCTTGCATTAAATTTTCCTAAAATTCTGTGAAATACAAACCACCCCAGGTAATAATGTTACAATTAACATTTTGCTGGTGGTAACTCATTTTGTTGTCAATAAGCAAACCTAACAAATGCTATTTATCTCACAATATAATGTTTTTGTGGGTCCCTTCTGAAGATGAAAGGGAACTGGGAAAGCCACGGAGAAAAGAAATAAAGAAGAGGAGGACCACGGTCACAGTAGGAGACAGGGTGTTTACTTCCGGTAAACGCAACAAGGTTTCATTTGAGCATTACGACATTCTGCCATCATGCCTCTTGTTTCACACACACACCCATGAATTCTGCTGCACTACAATTACATTTCAAGAAGTTGTTACAAGCTTCACGGTGTAGTAAAATTTTTTCCTGTTGAAAATAATGGAAAATGCCCTCCCGCCTGGGGTTTCATGTGGAGCCTCTGATTTTCAGCTGCTGTTGAATACAAGGTGGCTCTATAGTGGTATTACTGTGCCACTTTACTAATGCTTCCACAGAGCTGTTCACAGAGCTGGGAAGCAACCCTCTGAAAATGTGCCTGCACCGACTGTGTTCAGCCACCAGGAGGCGCCGTCTCCACAGTTGTGTGCTTTCACCCGAATCAGCGTTCCCCAAACGTTCTTGTCAATGTCTTATTAGGTTGGCATGTTGTGACATTGCTATATCATCTAAAGCAGAGTTCTAAGACTAATTAGATTTTGGAAATGCTGAGCTACAGTTCAGAGGCAAACTGTGATTCTCCAAGGTTGGGAAGTGCAGAAAGATTTAATGGGTCCCCAACACTCGAGATAAGACTTCAGAATGTGTTTGATACCAAGTAACAGGTAAAATGCACACTTCATATACAGGTGTGTGATACATGTGTGTGCTTGCCTGAAAATGTACTAGTGCTAGCTAGCTTACACCCATGCACCTACTTGTGCTGTAAAAGAAGAACCTGTAGCAAGGCAGCCCAGCAGGAAGTTTTTTCTTTGCCTGTTATATACTGTCTAGAACATCCTTGGTTGTCACTTCATAGACACTAGAGCTGGGTACGCCTCTGGGAATCACAGATGAATCCCACAGAGGGAAGATAGATAGATAGATGATAGATAGATAGATAGATGGATGGATGATAGATAAATAGATGATAGATGATAGATAGATGATAGATAAATAGAAAGACAGATATAGATACATACATACAAATGTATGTAGATAGATAGATAGATAGATAGATAGATAGATAGATAGATAGATACAAATGTATGTACGTACATACATACATAAATACATAGATACATAGACATAGATAGATAGATAGATAGATAGATAGATAGATAGATAGATAGGTAGATAGACAGATACAGTAATTACATTAACCCCCTGTGTCAGTGGCTTGGGATATGGTGATAAACCATGAAGACCAGTTTCTTGTTTGCATGATATCATCGGGAGCAAGTTGGCCACAGCTCTACAAGCGTGTTTTCTTCATGTCTCAGGCTGCAAAAATAACCCTCTCTGGTCATGGCCTTCTAATAATTCAGGGAGAAGAGAGCTGGTGAGACCATGTGATTGCCCTTAAGAGTCACATCTGTCACTTTCCCTAACATCCCTATGCCCAATAAAGGTCACACACTAAGGCTAATGTCAGTAGGGCTAGGTATATAATCCTGTTGTCACATGGGTCCCCAGTACAGAGCTATGTAATCTTTCCAGTGTGTTTAACAAGTGGAAGTAAGAGAGCAAATGGAAGAGGGGTCAAGCAACATGATCTCCCACAAGACACACACACACACACACACACACATGTACACACAAACCTTGCACATACCTATTACAGAGCATTTCTCAGGAGAGGTACTCACATCTTCTGGTGACTGTGGTCTTGACCTGCACCATGTTCCTTTGAGAATATCGGCTGTAACATAGTCAGCCTTCAGACTGTGTCACAGACGATTCTTAGCAGTCTCTTGTTTGACACTGAAGTCCACTGTCAAGTCAAGGTGGTGTATGTAGGGCAAAGCCCGTTTTCCAGGGAGGAAGATTTGAGACAACTCCATCTTATCCATTACTGACATTCTGTCCTCTTCCCCATCAGGTGCTATCATACCACGCCACATGTTCCAAGGCTGAAGTCGACAAGTTTAAGGTAAGGAAGGGATTGGGTTGCACTGTTAGCACGCAAAGATAAATTTTGTCTGACTCGGTTGTCCTTCTCACTGGGTGCGTGAACCACAGCTCTGGGCAGAGTGTCTTGGAGTCCTTCTTTTTAAAGAGGTGGAAGGATTATGCAATGGAATAGTCCCTGTGTGGTTTACATGAGTCAATGTGTCTTTGCATGTGTTGAACATACAGATACAGGGTGGGAGGAGTCTGTTTAATAGGGTAAGAATCTGGACACCTAACTTAGTTTTTGGTTTTACTTCTAACTTTGGGTCCATTTAAAAATTTTAGAGCCTTATTCTCTTCTTTATCTATAAAACTAAATCAAGAGAACAAGATCATAGAAGCTAACATTTATCACATGCTCGCTGTATGCCTGGAACGCTATGAGGCTTTTTCAGGCATTGGACCCCATGGCCCTGTGAAGGGCTATGCACACTATTTTCCATAAACCAGGGAGTCACCGAGTGACCAGTCTAACCAGTAACAAGGATAAGACATTTGATGATCCACTCCACCATGTGCCTCCCTGATGCTCGGGGTGACCCCCAACTGGTTCCCATGGCTGACCAGTCTATGAATGAGTTTAAGCTCAGAATGACCACACTCCAATTGGTTCCCACGGTCCGACGAATCGATGAGTGAGTCTAGAATGTCCCTTTGTATCTTAGTTACCACTGTTTCTTTAGGTGCGGTTCAGAATACTATCATTTCTCCTTGGATTCCTACAAATCAATTTTTTAACAACAGACACAAAATGGGAGCTATAGCTCAGTGGTCTAATACTTACCATGTGCAGGGTCCTGGATTCAATCCCCAGGACTTCGGGAAAGACAAAAGCATAAGAATGTTGGGAAAGTGATTTTTTTTTTTTTGCCTTTAAAAAGCTTTGTACTTTGCCTTTTTCAACGTTTTAAAGTGCTGAGAATTATCAGGAAAAGCCACTGCATGTATAAGAAATATCATATACTGCCATGTTAGTACGTGACGTTGCTTGCTGTTCTTCTAGGGCTCCCATCTGCACATAGACCCATGTTATCCTCACAGGGAATAGCGCGGTACCCCAGGTCAAAAGGACAGACAGCACTATCCTGAAGTAATTGCTGCCTCACCCGCAGGAAGGAACAAAGCAATCTAAGCCCCAGCAGTCAGGGCCTATTTGATGTAGAAACAATACATCTTACATTCTCTTCCAGTTTGTTTCTGCCTCTGTAACAAAATACCCAAGACTGTGTAATTTATAAACAATAGAGGTTACTTAGCTCATGCTATGCAGGATGAGAAGCCCAAGGGCATGACTGACATCTGCTCAGCATCTGGTGTGTGTGTGTGTGTGTGTGTGTGTGTGTGTGTGTGTGTGTGGTGGGCTTTTTGCTTCATCACAGCAGAGCAGAGGGCATCATGTGGCAAGGTAGAGCAAGCACTCTAGAGCCGCTCTTAGACCAGCTTCCCTTTGGGTAAGCCACGAATCCATTCCTTCGTGAACCAGGGCAGGGCCCTCGGGACCCACCCATCTCCCAACGTCTCACCAGCACCGCTACAGTGATTGCAAATTTCCAACACATGGAATTTGGGATTAAAATCACGGTATATGTTGACTAGGATATGAACTCCGTTGTGACAGAAATTTTTGTGTATTTTCTTCATGGTTCTATCTCTACTGCCTTTCAAAGTTCTTGGTCCATAGTGACTCTCAGTAAATGCTTAGTGAATGAATAAATGGGTGAATGAATGAATGAATGAATGCAAAGAATATCAGTATTTTAGATCTTAAGGCAGTTAGCAACCAAGAAAACATTAAAACTGTAATATGAAATTATTTTAGGTGCCAATCTAAATAGAATTTTATTTAATGTATACAAATTATATTTTTCCATAAAATATTTAAAGCTTATTTACCTTAGTAAAATTTAATATCAAAATTTAGTATCTGGTGCATCAAAACACCAGATATTACATGGTAAATCTGTAAAAAAAAATTTATTTTGATCTATAAATTTGAAAAGTTAAACAATACAGCAAAGGTTTTGTTACCTAGACATCTGCTTAATGGCAATACCCAGCTCTTGCTAAAAAGATAATATCACATTCCATGATTTCATTTTTGCTGCTATTATGATTATCCTTGTTGCCAAAGCAGGGAAGTAACCAGAGAGAGGACAGCAAAATGCACAAAGAACTAAATGTGACTATGAAAGCCACCCACAGCAACCTCCCAGAACGACCGCCAGCCACAGTGGCTTAGAGCTCGCTGCTTTGTGAAAGGCCGCTAGCCTGCAAGCAGGCTCCATTCTCCGCTTAAGAACAAACAGGACTCCAGTGTCTTAGAACACGCCATGCTTTCCTATTATCTGCCCCCAAACACACTAAAAATATGGAGTATTTAAATTTGAGAACAAAGGGTTATTTCATCTTAAAGCCATCAAGCTTACTAACTGAACTGATTTATTCCAGATTTTATCCCAAAAGATATTAGCTGGTATCCTATTATAATGTAATTTAGATATAGTAGTAATTTTAACCAAATGGTTTTTCCTTGATATATAAAGTAAATAAAACATTATCCTAATTGATGGCTTGTGTCTATTGTAACTGTAGCAATAACATTAAAATATAGTGTGCTTAGAACAATCCTGTGTACAGTCATGGGACGTTTATGCAAACTTCAGACTCAGTTGTATACAGCTAAGTAAATAACTGAATAAATACTTTATTTTCACCAATATATACAGACAAGACACATCTACATACAACTGTGTTATAACATGTATTATCTTTAGCACATTCGAAAGTATGCATACTTTTAAACAGCATAGAGATTTAAGTCTGGAATCAGGGTTCTCCATAGATATCCTGAGTTAAAGGATAGGTAGGTAAAAGATAGTTAAAGAATAGTCCTAATGTTTACTTAGCTGGGACCAGTGCTCAGTGATTCAGAGATGACCCCAGAGTTTGGGAAGAAATTATTTAATTATCTGGTGGTAGGAAAGATCTGGAGCTCAGATACACACAGGCATATGACAAATCTCAATAGAAGCCCTAGATGCGCGCCATCTGGATGGAGAAATGTCCTAGAGATCAGCAGATGTGGTCACCTACATGAGCCTGAGAGCCTTTCTGAACCAAGAGTGGGTTCTAATGAAGTGGGAGTTCACATGCCTCTCTATCTACACGTGAGTCGGCGCTCAGCAGGCGAGCCAGCTCCTGGATCCGTCTCAGCCTCGGATCCCTGTTCTTAGCTGAGAACGTGAGTGGATGCAAAAGCCAGATCCTTAGGAGGGTTCCAGCTCTGCCGTGATTCAGATAGCTCGGCTTCCAGAGTGTCAGCTGCACACACCAGGGACCAGAAGCTTCCTGCAGACCAGAGCAGGGACACATTCCCACCAGTAGGACCATCAGGGGCTGGGAAGGACAGTGCAGGTGGAGAGGTCACTTGGGAAGACACACTGTGAAGACCTCAGGAAGCAGTGCGGGTACCAATTCTGAAGAGTGGGGAGTGATAATCTGTGCCCTTCCTTATTCTTAGTTTACAGCCATTTGTACACATAGAGGGTGTGACCTAAAGGGGGACTGACTTCACGGGAGGTAAAGTAGCCCATCCTTGTGCCTGCTGGTTCTGTTTCACACTGCTTGACCTGGTAGATGTTTCCTCCCATTTTAGAAAGTCGTGAATGAGCTATCTATGATTTCCTTTATCCTGACTTCTCCTCTTTGTCTTGTTGAGAAGAATTCGGAGCAGTGTGTAGTGTGATAGGTGGAAAAACAGGATTAGAGTTTGTCTCCATCTTGTTTCTGTGGATGTGGTCAAACATCCGGATAAAAGCAACCTCGGGGGAACAAGTTTATTTTAGCTCACAGTTCAGGCTATAGTCAGTCACTGCAGGGAAGTCACGGGGACCTGGTCAAGGCCACAGTCAGGAGCAGAGAGAGGGAGAGCAGGCCTGCATGTGCCCAACTCACTCTCTCCATTCACACAGTTCAGGGTTCCCCACCACAGCAACAATGACACCCACAGTAGCTGGGGCTTCCCACCTCAGTTAGCATACTCAAGGGGAGGCCTAACAGACACTCTCCACAGGCTAACCTTATCTAGACAGACCCTCCCTGAAACTCTCCTGGCAAGTCAGACTAGGTTGTTTCTAGCTAGCAACTAAAACTGACCCTCACTGACTTGAAAGCCAATGTCCCAACGCTGTCCAACAAGTGGGTTGTGCTTCTTCAAGAAAGTCAGAACTCAGGCTTATTTTCCTTAGTTCTGATATTATTCATACCTCAGGAAATAGTCTTGCTTGTAGGGCCACTCATACACTCGAAAAGATCCCAAACTTCTAGATACTAATAAATTAACTGCTTTTGGAAGTCTGATTCTGATTATAGCATCAATAAATTATCCTTATGGGCTGATTGCCCTGTGCATTAATGAGCAGGCCAAGATCCAAAGAATGTTTTTTTCCCCTCATTAACATTTACTGTTCCATGGACCTGAAATGAGAAAGTGACACAGAGAAAATTCGTGCAGATTTTAGTGCCTGTTTACATCTCTTCAGCGCTGTGCTAACAGGAATAGCATATAAAGACCGTATTGACAATTAGATCTCTTCGAAGACGGCTAGTTTAAAAGCTTTTAATAACCTGAAGATAGCAGCTGTGATAACACGAGAAAACAAGCTTAGCACACCAATTATGTGCTCCTGTGGTTTTACACACTTTCCTCAGGTTCCATTGCAATGGACAGAGCTAACGGTTATCACCACCTACTGCCAGTCTATGCATTAGCACCAACCTGTGGGCATTCTTAGGTTATATGGCCTCCTTCAGTCACCCCTTCTTCCCATTCAGAACTGCCTGGGTTACAGCTGCAATCAAAGACGAGGCTCGTTTACCGCCCCACAACGGCCTCAGTAATTAAAGGCCAGTAACTCAAGGTGGATGTTTGAGTCTGGACCACCTCTTCCATCATCCAGGTTTTCAGTGTTAATGCCCAAGCCACAAACTGATATCATGGCCAAGTAAATGAAATGCCAAGAACAGACACTTCCTGTGGCATCTGCATATGGAAATAAGAGCAAAGGAAATGTCCCGATGTGGTCTCAAGGGTCAAAGGTCATCCTCACCACCTAGTCTGGATTTAAGAGAGCACTTTGATTCCCGGGATAAAATCGCATGGAGAAGCAGCTTCAGGCCTCAGGACGACCCACCAGTGCTGCTATGGCAATCTACCAGGCTTCTTCAGGAGCAGGCAGGAGTGAGGAATGCCACATTCCCTTTGTGGACCGGTGCTGGGATGCATTACACTATAAACTCAAGAAAGTGTTTCTGTCTCCAGCTGTCACTGCACAAGATGGCCTCCTTCCTGGCCACTTCCCCTAGCCACACAGCACAGTGCAGAAAGAGTGACTTCACAGGGTCCAACCAAACCAGGCAACTCAGGGCATGCTGAGGAGGGATGATGGGAGGAGATCACTAAAGAGGGATCCAGGGATCCAGGGATCCAGAGGTCCAGGGATCCAGGGATCCAGGGATCCAGGGGTCCAGGGATCCAGGGGTCCAGGGATCCAGGGGTCCAGGGGTCCAAGGATCCAGGGATCCAGGGATCCAGGGGTCCAGGAGTCCAGGGGTCCAGGGGTCCAGGGGTCCAGGGGTCCAGGGATCCAGGGGTCCAGGGATCCAGGGGTCCAGAGGTCCAGGGGTCCAGGGGTCCAGGGGTCCAGGGGTCCAGGGATCCAGGGGTCCAGGGATAGAGGCTGGCAGCTCACAGTGTCACCCCCCAGAGCATCATTACACCCCCCCCCAGTCCCTCTGCCTCTGACAGATGCTCTCTCAGAGGCCCCTCAGCAACCAGGGCTAGCTTGGAACCTCGCTGTCCGAAGAAAGCAGGTTGTTGTCTTCGTGCTCCCCAGACTCATTCTCTGCAACGCTGCTTTCAGAACTGCCCACCTGGCTTTCCCAGGTCACCCCTCCCCCCAGCTTGTTTCCAGGATGCTGGAAGGAGGCAGCAATGTGTGCAGAATTTTGGTACCGACGTCTACCTAGCCTAGTCTGTCTCCCCCAGCCCTGACGCCTGCCTCTTGAATTTAAGGCATCGTTTTGACTCTCACTAGTATTTATGCCAAGTTTAGTATCCAAGTTTTTCTTTACTGTCAGAGTAAGCTATCGAACTCTCCCTGGGAAATGCTTTGCAGGGGAAGGAACAGCCCTGGCACCGCCAAGGGCAGTCTGTTGACACTGCGGCAGGCAGCTGGCTGCAGCCATAAATATGTGGCCTGCCTTGTGCTCAAGTGTCCAGCTCCCTTTATGAATTGTGTCTTAATCAAAGGCTGCATGGCAGGAAGGACGGCTGTACTTTGTCACCCTTGAGCACTGCAGACACCAGGGAGGTGATGATGTGCAGTGGCCGGAGCTTTAAGGCCAAGATGGCCTTTCTTAGTGCTGAGCTCAGCGGCTATGGATTGAGGACCCTTCAAGGACCTGCCTGACCCAAATATATCCTGTGATGACCTTGACCTCCACCCCCCAGAGCAACACACACAGCCACTATTTGTCACTTCTTTCCTTTGGAAAAAAACAAAGCAGGCACACCTTTTCTACAGGTCACTCACTGGCAACATCTACTTTTGTAGGACAAAGATTGCACCTGGGGTCCAGGCAAGATGGATCAGTGGTTAGGAGCATGTACTGCTTCTGAGGTTGGGTTCCTGACACCCCTATCTAATAACTCACAACTATTTCTAACCCCAGTTCTAGGGTCATCTGATGCCTCTGGTCTCCTGGGGCATCTACACTCTAGGCACATAACCAACAAAACATAGAGATGCATACTTGAATATAACTTTAAATCTGTTTTACGAAAGGTTTAGAAGGTCACTTCATTCCCTGCTGCAGGCTCTCAGGCTGGAGGGCAGTTGGTGTTGTTTTAGAGTATTAGAAGCAGAGCAATGATGAGATGAGAAAGCCCAACAGAGACCACGTGTGGCCCAGTGCTAACCCCGACCCTTGAACTGTGAAGAGAATTAAAGAAGCCAAAGCTGTCAGAACATTCTTGAATACTAGGGTGTCCGGGCCTGCACCATGCTGTATTCGCTCTGGCTTCCTTCTAATACAGCTGTGTGTGGTTATGGATTTGAACTAGGAAATTGTGGAGCTGGGACATGTGGCCCCTGCACTCTTTAGCTGAGTGCCTTGGATGTAACAGAAGAGCGGCTCGTGACTCCTCCCCCTGTGCGGCTCGTGACTCCTCCCCCTGTGCGGCTCGTGACTCCTCCCCCTGTACGTATCCGGGTATCCACTCTGTTGTCCCATTCTTTCTGCCTAAGCCTCTACCTCTCATCCCCCGCCCCCCCCCCCCCCCCCCACACACACACACAGTTCTCACCAGTTCAGCTCCTTGCTCTCTCCTCTGCAATCACTACTGCACTCTCTGGTTCTGCCTGGGCTCCCTGCCTCCTCCTCACCCTTTCTCAAATCCAGACAGAACCCAGCTGCCAGCTGGACGGCCTTCTTCAGCAGTGCCAGAGTCTCACAGAGTCTCACAGACAGTGCAGAGATTTGTGACCATGAGTCTCTAGACTCAGTCTAGACATTAAATGTACTCCAAAAGTCTGGCAGTGGTGGCGCACGCCTTTAATCCCAACAATTGGGGGGCAGAGACAGGCAGATTTCTGAGTTCGAAGCCACCCTAGTCTACAGAGAGAGTTCCAGGACAGCCAGGGCTACACAGAGAAACCCTGTCTCAAAGAACAAGCAAACAAACAAACAAAAAACAAAGTGCCCATGCTGTTGGGTTGTGTTACAATTCCTTTCAGTTTCTACTGCAACATAACTCTCAGGCACACCGGTCTCATCAGATGGTTAGACAAGGAGCATTTAAGGGGGAAGGGAGGAATCTTTGACTTGTTCTTTTTTTTTTTTTTTAATCCCTTATATCATAGATAACCGTGCTTGGCATCTGGGTGCATCTTGTGACCAGGTTCACTGAACTCTGCCATTTTGGGTTCAGGGAACTGCAGTACTTCGGAGTAAACTTGAAGCAGGGATCTATCACAAGAGCAAAAATTGAAAGTTTTGTATCAATCTTAGCTCCTGGGTGCTTTAAACTCCTCCTTGTGTGCACTCGCTTATCAATTTCTCAGTTTCTTATGCAGGCTAAGCTCCGTGGAAATAAAGGGAGTCGTGTTCTCTGGGCTGAGCTCTGGCCCAGTTCTGCTGACGTGTTCCGGGAGGACAGTGTCTCTCTGCTGTAGGCAGGAGTTTTCACAGTGTTGGTGGTTTCTTTACTATTATATAAAATTCTGCATGAATCTATGTTGTTCAGTGCATTTACATTTTCTCCTACCTTTGTTGTGTGTGTGTGTGTGTGTTGTGTGATTTGTCTGTGTGTTGTGTGAGTTGTCTGTCTGCCTGCCTTAGTGCATGTCACAGTGTATGTATGGAGCTCAAGAGACATTTTTCAGAATTTTGGCCTCTCCTGTTATGTAGGTGCCAGGAACCAGACCCAGGTCACCAGGGCCTTGGCCTTTGCTGGCTGAGCCACCTCACCAGCCCCAATCAAGCATTTTAAAACATGTTATCTCCCTGCGTCATGAAATGACTTTCTAGTGCTTTCTGTTAGCATTTGCCGTAGCATACTGTCTCCCCGTGTGTCTGGGAAATCATGGACTGGCTTAGAAGGTCTCTGTGTTTATGTCTCAGCTGAGAACAGATCCGTTCAAAATCTTTAAAGTGTTTGTGAATCCCAGGGCTGTAGGTTCTAAAGCAACACATGAAACCTCTGCCCTCAGGGCTGCCTGAAGTCTCAGGACTACAGCTGTCCCTTGGCACAGTCTGTGTTGGAGGTGTTTGCGGTAGGACAAGAGTGAGCAGCCGTGTGAACACAGACAGAACAGCTACCGGCTCATGTAAATTTCCTGGGCTTTGGGTTCCCTCATCTGTACAGCAAAGCCCTTCCCAGCTATAAAAGGATGCTGCTTTATGAGCCTATAAAGTTTATCCGTAGGAGTGAAGGGGAAATAAAACACAAAGGAAAATAAACGTTGACAAAACATCTTGAGGTCTTTATGATTCCGAATGTTCAAAGGTTTGGATGGAAGATCGGCTTCAGAATTAAGAGTATTTGCTGGAAGACCTGGCTCAGGTTGATTTAATTACATTTTACAATTAATTTTCAGAGGCTCTCGTGGCTATATAATATTTGAAGAGTAATAAAAATGTAATGGTACTCATGAGGGGGACTGTGGCAATGTTTGGTAAGACAAGCCTTAAACTCATCAGTATAGAATCTATCCCTAGCTCTGCCCATAAATGTTTACATAGTAATTGTGTGTTTAAAACTAAGAAATAGCAGTGGCTATTAAAAACAAAGCAAACAAAAACAGTACCATTGCTCACGACCCTTAGTCTCTTGGTGAAGGCAGGGTCCATTGCATGCATGGAGCAGCCAAGAACTAACCATCAAGAAAGGCGGGAGTGGTACACACTTGTGATCCCAGCACTCAGAAGGCACAGCCAGGAGGAAACCAAGAGCTCTGGGCCAGCCTGGGCTACAGAGTGAGATGCTGTCTGTAAAGGAAAAACAAACAAACAATAAGCTCTAGAAGGAAAAATGTACCCTGACTTTAATGGCTTCCCCCAGCCCTGGTTTCATTTTGATTCTAGAACAGTCCATACATTTTAAGTAGGAACATGGATGCCAAGTCCTGGAATTTTACCCTGAGACAATTTCTTTTGACTCACCTATTATTCTTGGAAACCTAGCAGCATTTTGACAACTTTGGAGGCAAACAAAGGCAAAGATGTCTAGGAAGGAATTTTTGGTTGAATTTAAGACGCTATTTTTTAAAAGGACTGTCTGTGGTGCTCTTTAGTGTGTGGTGTTTTGTTAGAAATTTCTCTCCAGATTCGTGTTTGTACCATCCACGTGGTTTCCTGCTGAGGACTTCAGACTGTTTAGAAACATCCGGGAACTGGAGGCAGGAAACATGGAGACCCTGAATCATTTGTAGATCTGGGGGAGACGATCCATTATTCTGACACGTCGCCTATCTTCTTTAGTCCAGTTGCCTATCTTGCGCTGTAGAAATCTCTCAACATCTGAAACCTCAGAGGGAAAAGAAGGCTTCCACTTTATTATCCAGCACTCTCCGGGCTGCCAAGGACCATGTGAGAACGATAACACAGATAAAAGATTGCAAACATCAGTTTAATGATAAAGTACGCGTCAGGAGATAAAGTCGTAGGCTTAGGGCACGAGAACTTATGGATCAGATAGGAACTATGGGAAGGAGGATGTAGAGTGAGGGATGTGTAATATTTTTTTGATATTAGGGATATCATGAACAATATGCCGATTATCTGAAATGTGATTATTAGAATGTAAATTCTTAAAGTACACACACATACACACATGCACACACACACACACACACATTCTTTTTTTGGTTTAACTCATTGGAATACTCCCCCAACTTATATAGTCCCATGATTTTACATTTTAGCTCAGTGTAAGGGAAGGACCTCCCAGTAGCTTATTGTCTCGAGGAGATAAGCAAATGGCAAATCCTTGAGAGAAAAGGATCTGAGATGAAGCACTTTGGCCACTGGGTGACATCCTTGCTCCACGTAAGAATTTCCAAAGCCACATTTTTAGGGAAATGGTTAAAACCTCAAAGATGGATTTCAAAGTAATTTTGAGATATAATAACATTGGTGTGCGTGTACATGACCTGGAATATGTTAGTGACACCAAAGTTGATTCATTCCACCCAGGCGTGATCTGGAGAGCCGGAGAGCAATGCTCCCCTTGGCTTAGCCTCATGAACAAAGCCAGGGTCTGGTCGGCATGCTTGATGTACCACAGAAAGGCATCCTGTGAAGGCGCGGAGGTCATGTAGAGGGGCAGGAATTGACGAGGTGGTGCCTCGGAAGCATCTGGAGGTCAGAGGGTCAGACGCCCCATTAATTATCTTTATCGTTGTTTGTTTCCTTGGCACAGCACATGCCGTGCTGTCTGGCAGGCCCTAGCCCTTCAAGTGCATCCCTGTCAGGCCTGAGCCAGTGAACTATTAAGGACTTCTTTTCCTTCCTTTCAGGCATGCTGAATGTTGGTGGAAGTAACTCTGGGGTGAGCTTTGTTCCCCTGGAAGCAATCCTTGAAGTTCACCACATTAACCGGGCCAGAGCCAAGAACTTAGCAGCCAGGCAGAATGTTGACCACTTTGGGTTTGAGGCTTATAGATAGATAGATAGATAGATAGATAGATAGATAGATAGATAGATAGATGGATGGATGGGTGGGTGGGAGGATGAATGGATGGGTGGGTGGGTGGGTGGGTGGGTGGGAGGATGGATGGATGGATGGATGGTTAGATGGATGGATGGATGGATGGACAGACAGAGAGACAGATAGGACATAGATATAAATATATGGCCTCCTTCTTCATATGTGTATGTATTATTAAACTCAGCATTATGAGCAATTATAACCACAGAGAGCATTCTAAGACTGTTTTGTAATACAGACTGGTGTTTTCAGAGCTTTGGCCATTTGGTTGGAAGTGAGGCAATACACAACAAAGAATTTAATTAAAAAGTGATAAATCTGTTAGATCATAGTGTAACCGCATTGCAGAAGGGACCTAAGCCTATAGGGACTAGCCTTGTAGTTGATCCTAGAGCAGTGCTTCTCAACCTTCCTAATGCTGCGACCCTTTGGTGCATTTTTTCATATCATGGTGACCCCAAACCATAAAATTATTTTGTTGCTACTTCGTAATTGTAAATTTTTCTACTGTTACGAATCATAATGTAAACACCTGATATACAGGATGTCTGATCTGTGACCCCTGTGAAAGGGATGTTCAACCCCCAAAGAGGTCGTGACCCTCGAGGTAAGAACCACTGCCCTAGAGGCTGTACGCAGAGCAGACTTTACAGCACCTCTGAGGGCTAAGGATGCTCAAATTCATACCCCTCTGAAAGCAGACAGTATGAGAGTAGCCCGGGAGAACTTAAAGCATCAGACTTTCTCAACCTATCCAGGGATAAGAATTCAAACCCAGCTCTTCGGCTAAGCAGTGTCAGGTGGACAGACTTTAAAAATGTATTTCCTCTCCTCCCTAGAGAATGGCACAGTGCCAATCACCGCATCTTTCAAAGATTGCTCCTCAGGGAGAGTAGCACAGCTACAGCCCAGCATTTCTGCTGATTCGGTGCTTTTGCAGTTCTTGCTCTGTTGATCGGTAGCTGCAAGCCTCTAAAGAAGCTGTTGGTGGCTGAACTCAGCTGCTGTACTAGGGAAGTCCCGGAAGGACCACACTATCAGTTAGAGGGGCTTGGTTTGTGCTGCCGAAGTTCTCTCCTCTCCCTAGAACACACTCAGTTCACTCAGTGAGATAGTCCTTTAGAAAATGAGAAACACAACCTGTGAGGTCTGCTTCTGGTATATCGCTTGCAGTAACTCATATTACCTTCCCCCTTGCTTTCCAGACGACAAACCTAAGACATATATAGAAATGCCCAACAATATACCTGTTTAAAAGGTATGATCTGGGCAGGCATGGCATGCTGAATTTATAGTGTCCTCTTTTGACATGGCACAGAACTCATTGTTTTAGAAGTGCCTGGCCTTGGCTTGGTCCTATCCTTGTGCTCTGATTATGAGCCCTGATAAAACCTTGGTTTTTGCTCCTTTGATAGGTGAGTTCAGGTTTTAAGTGACTTGGGTATGTGCATGCAAGTGTGTGTGCATATTTGTATAAGTATGTGTGTGCACATGTGAGTGCATTGTGTGTCTGTGTGTGTGTGCATATGCACGCATGAGAGAGTGTCTATCTGTGTAAGTTTTCATAGTCTACAAAGTCATCCAGCCCCACTGTTTCCCCAGGTGGACCTCCTCAGCGGTCAGCATTACAGTGTCAACTTCAAGAGAAAGTTTTGTTGAATAATAATAACTTTCCATCCAAAGCGTAAGTCCCAAACAATTCTGGAGCTGAGTAATCCCATTCCTCCTGCTACTGGGCACATTTCCTAACATATATCATAATTCACCTCTGCCCTTTCCAGGCACAGAGAGGGTTCTGGGAAAATCCAACTCTGTGATGGCTTCTGCAGGAACAGATGGCCGCCCACCCAGCTGGGCTCGAGCCTGTCAAACAGCTCTGCAAAACACTGAAGTGACCTTTGAAGAAGGTCACTTTGCCTCACCCCCAACTAGAAAAACTCAAAATTCATAAAAGAAGGAGAATGGAGTGGGGGGAGTGTGCTCCGTGATCGTGTTGCTCCAATTAAAAAAAAAAAAAGGAAAGAAAAGAAAGAAAAGAAAAAAGGAAATGGTCTTAAGTGTGTCCCTGCCCTTTAAACACTGCAGGAATGTTTGTTTGTACCGGAAGTGTCATCCAAGCCACCAGTGGTTTCTCTGAAGTGAGTTCACCATAATTCTCTAAGAAGCTGGACAAGCCAAGGAAGGCTCTATCAGTCTAGTGTTGAGAAAGTCATTGCGTGCTCAGTTCTGTTTGAGCTGCTCCATCCACATGCACTTTGCTCTGTCGCTGTGTGATATGAAGGAAGAGTGAAAGATCCCAGCGGCGACAGCTTTTATAAGATGCACATACAGTGTGCCTGACATTTCCCCAGTAAAGGTTTCAAAGGAGAAGACCATATACAGCCAAAGGGAAAAACAGCCCCATAGATTTCAACCCTGCAAGCCTAGCTCGTGGTCGTGAAACCATCTGACAGGTCTCAGAGCTGGTCTCTTTAACTCTGCACCAATCACCCAGATAGCACCTAGATCAAAAGTGCAGAGCCTGATATGGCAGCATCCAGCCCACTGCTGGAAGCTGGCTGCGAACTGGCATCTGTCCAAGACTAGGTTTCTTGAAGTGACCCCTGTAGAGAAGGCTTGATCCCCACGTGTCACTTTACAGAATCTTGGGAACACTTTCTGATTGACTCGGTTGGTTCATGTGTCTTGTCCTGGTACCAGTCCACTGTAAGGAGGGCTTTGTGAACAGAACAATGTCACTTTCCAAGTGGACACAGGTAGCTAAGAAAGACCATTTCCCCTAGAGAGCACAGCAGCACAGAACACTGTTGCTGTCCTTCAGTTTAAGGATGCTCACAGTTTTCAGATTGTGACTTTCAATCCTCCTCGGACCTTCCCACTGCTTCTGTTCTAACCAGAGATGTTTCCTAAGAATATAGATGGGGTGCTTATATCATAATGTGTGGGTACTGGGTGATAATTACAACTGATCTATCTGCTGAAGCACTTCCCCCGCAATAGTGGCTAGATACTATAACTGAACAGAATATTTTCATTGGGCTCTTAAATATTCTCCCTTTATGTGTTATCTGAGTGTGAGCCACCCGATTTGGTGATATCACGTCCAGATAATTTAAAGTACTCATATATATCTTCCGTGGTTGTGCCCATTGAGTTGGCTTAGAAGTTTGTAAAAACACAGCATCAGCACAGACCAGACCAGCAGCTTTCTGCTGTGCCTGATGCTGCTACAGACCCAGAAAATCCCCTTTCAGCTGGATCAACTAAGAACCTGCAGAGTCCTTCTGGGCAGTCATTTCTTCGTGAATTAATTTGGTCTTCCTGGAAAATTAAACAGATCAAATAGGCCAAACATCCCTATATCCAGTGTTTGAAGCTAACAGTAAAATAGCTCAACTTCTAATCTACTTCCTGGCCTCATTAGAATTCAATTAGCAGAGGACACTCTTTCCTAGGGGCCCTTTGGCAGATTTGTGTGTGGACAGTTAACCTAGGGGTAGCAATAGCAGTTACTTGTAGCCAAACAATTCTCTCCGACTGCAAAGATGAATCCCAAAGATGTTTAGATAGGACTGAACTCTCCCTCCCAGCCCGATGCAAATATTTTAAGTGGACAGAGCGAGATAAACTACGTCCAGTACTGCCCCCGACACTGACCACAGCCTGCAGCTGCCAGAGTCTTTGGACTCGAAAGTCAGAAGGGAAAGGTCAAGGGGTCATGCTAGAGACAAGGAGACGCAGAAGAATTTACAAGTCTCCCTTGACACTGTTGGAAATATTTTCCTGAATAAACAACGTTGGACTTTGAAATATATAAACGGACATTCTATAAAGGGTGTGTATAAATAGCCACATGTTTCTTAAGCAGCGGGGAAAGCTCTCATCAGGTCATGAAAAGCAAGGTACTTGGGGGTAAGTCAACCTTGTGTTGGTTTTTGTAATGTGTGCATTTTCCCCCAGCTGCGCTATTCCCTGCGCACTCGTTCTGCAGCCTGAATGTAGACCTGGGGAGATTTATTCTCCTTCTAACAGGGCGTGCTAGAGTTGTCACTCAGCCTTGAAATAGTTTTCCTCTCCAGTGGAACATCGGGCCAGTGATATATCTGCGCAGCTATACCCACCTGTCACCTTTCTGCTGGCCTTAATGCGTCAGCATTCCACAGAAAGCCAGGCTAGCCAATGGCGGCGCTCGAAGCTGCTGCCTTTATGGGACCCAGCAACAGGAAGGAGTATTTCATTGGCTATCGGGCTTTGCTGGAGAGGAGGCTGTTCCAGATGGGCCTCGGCTGTCTAGCTAGGGATGAGGTTGTGGGGGTGGGGCGGACATCTGGGCATAGAAGCCTCTCAGTGATAAATGTGGTGCCATCATACACGTTGTTCACGCGCGATGCTTACATTCTTACCCTCTCCCTCATAATCAAAGGTTAAAAAAAGGATGGCGCCACATCAGGGCAGCTGGCTTTAATCTGCAGAATCCAAGGTGCGTTAAGAAATAGATCCTGGTCCCCGGTCTTTTCATGTGAATGTAGAGCCTCTGTGGGATAACTTGAAGCTTGCTCACGTGCAGACAGCGAAGCCTTTGTCTGCTGGAGGCGAGGTCCAATGGGTTTGCTGAATGCGGAGTGTATCCCCAAAGTTAGTTTGCCAGTATCTGACCTCGTGAGCTATCTTGCCCTCCATTAGCTTATGTAAACTCAGAAGCAGAAGCCAAAGAAGACAGAGCAGCCTGGCCTTGGAGTGGCAGGCTCTCCCCGCCACTTGCCTCTCTCCACCTTAGTGTGGAGGAGGAAAAAAAATGTTGTTATAGAGCATAGGGAATGAACATTGGTTAGAGATGCACGTGAATAACGCCATCAGGGATTAGCGCACCATGAAGAAGACACAGAGCGTAAAACAGTCATTCTTAACATGACAGAGCCAGCTCTGGCTGAAGACCTTCCTCTATGTCATTTCAAGACACGTGGGTCGAGGAAGGGCATCCTCTCTCGGTAATGAAAACTCTCGGTGAAGCCCATTCAGATGCCTGAATACCAGATGCATCCTGTCATTGGTCAAGGAGAGTGGAGCACGGCACAGTGGACGGAGTGAAGTGACAGCTTACTCCTTATGAACCCGCTGACCTGTCCAACTTGCTCTCCAGAGCTATGAGCAGCCAAATGGGCCAAAAATACCATCTGCTTTTCCAGAGAGTTAGTCAGATGGGAAACTAACCAAAGCTAACAGTAATTGTAATTAGCATTGAGCTGCACTAACGTTAGCTGGGATGCTGTTACATGTTAATTCTGTAGACACACATTAACCAATTAGTGTTGCTCAGTCCCTCTGATCCAAGCACAGGCTCAGATGCAGGTCTCTGCAGTCCCTCCCCATCATAATACCACCTCCATTCCTTTGGGGATTTTAAACACAGGTATGAGTCCCAGGACCAGGACAGGCTGCATGCACCCACAATGTGGACACTAGATTCAAAGCCCAGAGAAAGCCACTGAGAAAGCATTCAGGCAGGATTTTGTGACTACTGTTCAGATATTGTTTTAGAGTCATACAAAATGGACCGAGATGTAAGATCTAGGTAGGATGGAACTCCTACTCCTCTCTAGGTGTTCAGCAGGTAACTGAGCTCAGGGTGAGTCTCACATCTTGACCTTGTGTTGGGCTTTGCAAAGATGAAGAACAGCTCATCCCTACACCAGACATGGGCTCAGGACCCAGCCTAGTTTCACATGTACCACGTGATCAGGGGAAATGGGATAGATCCTTTACAACTACATAGTCATCAACGTTCGACAAGATGGACACCCACCACCGCCACCACCAAGTTGTATGAGGATTTTTATGATGGGGACAGTTTTGAATTCATTATGACACACTATAAACACTCAATAATCATTATAGACCTTTTTATTTCATTCTCTTATATCCTTAAATGAAGAATTTAAATGAAGACTCCTCATTGTTGAGCAGGATATAAAATGAGTTTAGGAAATTATTATCTTTTCTGGCCTTATCTTCTTTGTTCCTCTTTAGTCAAGGAGGAAGAATGTTGTTTTCTATACCAGTAAAACTACAGAAAGACTCAGACACTGGAACAAACTCAGAACTACAATCTATATCATACCAAGCTTTCAGTGCCTAGAATTCCCAGGTTCCTACCCCACATGTCCCAGGAGAATAACACTAATGGCCGCCATCATCAGTGTCTCCAGCGCCTTGTGGCTTAATGGTTGATGGGCTGTCACCAATTACAGAAAAGTCTTGGGTGGGTCACTATAATAGTCTTGTCGTTGCGTGAGGAAGAGCTGTGCTTAATGCCAGTATGCAGATGTGGGTTTCTAGGATGGGCTCAGGATATAGCCACCTTACCTACCACCAACAATGCTATAATCAAAGATACGGAAGAGTCGTCGTCGGGACCAAAGCTGAAATGCTAAGCCTTCTTTAAGATGATCGAGAGGTTGTTTGTTTGTTTTGGTTTTGGTTTGTTTTTATAGTGATGGAAAGTTATTAGTACACCCAGCCATTTTTAGCAAAATATTTTTTATTAATCATTTTATTTGTTTACATTTCAAATGATATCCCCCTTTCTGATTTACTCTCCATAACCCCCGAGTCCTACCCCCCCTCCCATTTGCCTCTATGAGGGTACTTCTCCACCCACTCACTCACCCCTGCCTCACCGCTCTAGCATCCCCCCTATGCTGGGGCATCAAGCCTCCATAGGACCAAGGGCCTCACCTCCTATTGATGCCAAATAAGGCCATCCTCTGCTACATATGTAGCTGGAGCCATGGAGCCCTTCATGTATACTCTTTGGTTGGTACACCCAGCCATTTTTAACCACATCTTTTCTTTTTGCATGTGTATGTATGTGTCATGTGCATACACAGTTGTGTGCCTGTTCATACATGTGTGGTTGCATGCAAGGGTGCATATGTACATAGGTGCACATGCATGCAGCAGCTAGAGGTTGACATCAAAGGCCACATTTTTTCAAAGCCAGTCTGCTCACAGCTTTTAAATCTGTGCCAAGGGATACCAATCTGAACAGTCGCTGGCTTGGGGCATAGTTTCTATGTTGTCAAGAAAAAGCAAAATCTTGACCGACATGTTTGCTAATGGCCATATTCCGCTATCATAAATTCCACAGAACATCCAGATCTTAGGATTGATACCATTTTTGAGAAAGAGCCTTTAATTACAACGTTCATCATTAAATACTAGTTGCAATAAAGGCTTGTCTCTGGAAGCGCCAAGTCACTTTAATTACAGCAATGCATACCCAGAGCTTCTCCAGGTTTAGTGTCAGTATTTCTGCTCTGGAAGGAAAATGTGTTTCTGTTTTGAGTTATAAATTGAGCTCCTAAAGGTTCGTATTGCCTTAAAATACCCAGAGATGTTCGGAGAGCAGGCCTTGCCCTCCAGCTGGGGATCTCAGGAAGAAGGTAGAAATAAACCGAGCTAAGAGTGAAAGGGAGCTTTGGTGTGTTCAGGATTAACGGTGTACTATCTAACTGCCTGAATTAAAATGGGATCGGCATGATTTGTATTCTACTTAGTGGAAGTGTCGAGGATTCTTATATGTTGCCAGGATTACACACTGTCATAAAGGAAACCTAAGCTCTGGATTTTGGCAGGACCTGAGAAGGGACCTTGGAGCCTCTGTCTTCACCATCTGATTTGATATTACTCAGCTTTTCTATGGCCTCCTGTTTAGATTCATAGTTGATCTATGTAAACAGCTTCTAAGACACGGTTAACCCGAACCCAGAGTCCTAGCCAACAGCAAAGGGCCTGGGATATTGTTCAAGGTAGGCATAATAAAACCAACATTAATAACAACCATCATTGCTGTCCCCTATGAGCACCTACTGTATACCAGTCTCCTCCCACGTGATCATCCAGCCATCGACAGTCTCAGAGAGCACATTTCTGGCTTCTGTGACCTGACAAGGTGCGGCATGCAGCCAAGAGTAAAGTAACTTGCCCCAGGAAGCGTTAGGTGAGATTCTGATCACTGTCTGCAGATGCCTCACACAGCACCCTGCTGTTGAGTGCATGGACAACTCCTTCCAGCAATTAAGAGGAAATAGCAGAGAACAGGACGGGAGGGGAAGGGCCATGCTTATGACTTCATATGTGAACAATTTCAGCCACCTTTGGTTTCTATCTGTAGATATTTTTTTACAGAATGTGTCAGTTAACCTATTTTATTAAAAAAATTTACATACAATATATTTTGATCATATTATTTCCCCTCCCCCAACTCTTCTAATAAGAGAAAGCATAACTAAACAAAAACACACACACATACCCAAATACACACATGCACATTTACACGCACACGCACGTGCACACACTCACATGTAGAAACATAACAACAAAATGGAGTCTTTGTGTTTTGTATTGGGCCACTACTCCTAGATCTGGGCCTGTCCTGTCCTGGAGTGTGGCTGATATACCCAGTGACACTTCTTTTTGGAGGAAACTGACTTCCCTTTGCAAGCAACTCTCATTTACAAATACCTTCTTAGTTAGGTGTGGGACTCTGTGTCCACTTCCCCTTGTCCATACTGGGATTTTGTCAGATCTGGTGTGCACTGCCATGGTCTCTGTGAGCGTGAGTGCATCAGCATTGTTGTGTAGGGAAGGTTTGTCCTGGAGTTATCCATCACATATGACTCTTATAATCTTTCTGCCTCCTCTTCCACAGAGATTCCTGAGCCTTTGATTTTTAACTTGTGGATGCTGGAAACTGAACTTGGATCCTCTCTGTAACAGCAGCCTTCTTAACAGCTGGGAGCTCAGTTCTTTAAAGAATATTTGGTTTCAAACATATTTATGGGCTTCAAGGGGCATACATATACATATATGCATATATGCACATATATACACATATTATATACATATATACCAATCTGCCATTGGAATCCCATAAATATATGTGTGTGTGCTCATGCACGTGTGTGTGTGTGTGTGCTTTTTGTTTTGTTTAGTTATGTTTTATACATATATGTTTTATAATTCTGTTTTATATATATTTATAGTTACATTTTATATATTCTATTTTCTATAGACCATCCGTCAGTTTCTGTGATGCTCACCATCTTTTGTGATCTTTACCATGGGATGGCAACTTTCTGTACCCATCTCCGTGACACATTAGTCCCAGTTGTTTGGGAAACTGGGGAGTAGGATTTGTCTGATCTGGCCATGTTTCTTTCGCGTTGTGACACATTCATTGATGAGATAGTTGTCTGTAGTAAAGACTGCTGTCCGTAGCCATGAAAAATGACAAGTTAACTACCTCTGTGATCCTGCAGCCACCACCTAGGAAGAAAGAAAACTTTTTGGCAAATGTAACATGACTGAGCTATGAATCTCTGGGAAGGAAAATTAAAAAGAACAATAACCAAAAATAAAAGGGGAGAAAAGCAGTCAAGAGATGATTTCTATACATTGCTATAACTCCAGCAAAAAAAAAAAATGTGGTAGTAATAATCACAACAGATCAGTGGTAAGACAGAATGTGTCTGGTGGAGAAAGCGGTTAGTCCAGCCTGCCTCTGCCAGAACACCTGCTCTTCTGGGATGGCTTTGGGCATCAATCTACATTATTTTCTACGATCTAATTCTAAAGCAGAAAATTTCTAGTCCTGGCAAAAAGCCACATTGATATTTTATTGTTATTTCCCCAGAAAATAGCTTCCAATGCTGAAGAATAATTTTATCAATATAAGTAATCTACCCGCTAGTGTTTTATATCATATTCGATGACAAACTGTGAAATGTAACATTTTTGCTTTGACAGCTTATGACATCCATCATCTATTTTCATAGATCTTCATTCAGAAAAAAAAAATATTTGATTTCTCAGGATTTGTAGTCCTATCAGAAATGTTTGAATAAAAGATTTGCAGCTTTTGAAATCAATATCTGGATTTACTGGTAGAAGCACAGTCAGTGGGTGAAGTGTTACTGTAATCATTTATCCTTTGTGGCCGTTAAAGGAATAAAAATAATAACCGCCGTCTCGTGCTTATAGTTTGTACCAGAGACACTGTGAGAGGGAGAAGCATCTTCCAGTCACCCAGTAGTCCCCAACTCTCCCAAGAATCACCTGTGCCACTGCCTAGAGGCGGGGCCTGCATAATCTCAGTTCTTAATAAAATGAAGCTGGATGGTGTAGACAAAGAGTTTCACTAAATAGTAACCAGCACATACATTTATAATCTGCCCATGCTCTTTAGATGGGTTAGCATGTACTTCGTCTAGATTGATCCGTAAAATGCACACAGTCTGAAGTCCCATTCTACCAAATCATCATCATAAAGAACTATCTCCTCTCAGTGAGAACTCTAATTTTAAAAATATTCCTTTCTTAATCAGTTATATTATGTATCATTATAAGATTTATTATATGTGTTTCTGCAAGTCGGATCTTAGTACACTGGTGTAAGTATTATCATTATGTCCTATGTATTATCAGAAATGCCTGACATTTCAAACAAAAGCTACAGAATAGTGCCAGCTCTTCTGAGAGAGTAGACCTAAAGTGGGCAGGGCAATTAAACTGAGGGGAAAAGGTGTATGAAGGAAAGGGCCATTGTAGCAATCTTCCATGAGATTATGTTGATACAGGAATTTGTTCCTAGTTCTTCGTACATGTCAAGCAGTTGGTCCACAATCCACTGTGGCCCTCAGCATCTCCTCTGGGATTCAGGCTGACAGAGAAGCCCCAGCAGAGCCATGCTTATGATAGGAAAAAGAACAAGAAAGCTAACAAAGCCATATGGTTGACCCTCTGTTGCATGTACATGGGTGTGTACATGCATGAGTGCATGCATGAGTGCATGCATGCATGCATGTGACCCTATGACCTTTATCATCTCGTGTGTGTGTGTGTGTGTGTGTGTGTGTGTGTGTGTGTGTGTGTGTGTGTATGATTGTGCTGTGGGGCAATACATGGGCCTGTAGAATGCTCAGACATGGAAAAGTATGAACAATCAGGAATAATAATGTCACCCAACACAGTGACTGTGCAGGTAAGTATTCCCTTCAGTAATTAACCCTGTATACAGGCCTAATCAGGAACGACACCCACAGACAGCAGTTGATAAGGTTGCCTGGTCATCCCCGGTCCCTGCTCACTGTTTAATTTTTGCAACAGGGCTGGGGGTGGGGTGGGTATAGTGGGAGGGGCTTTTCTCCTCCCACTTACCTCAATGTGAACACACAGAGGAATTCAGGGAAGGTTTGGATGTGCTTTGGTTTATGCCAACCAACTAAAGTTAGTCCAAAAATACCCAGCACAGCCTGGGTGGTCCAGCTTGTCAGCTCACTCCATTCGAATCTTTCCCCTCCCACTTCCTGCTAGCTAGTTCTTCCTCTTCCACACAGTCCCTGTGTATACCTTCAACCTTTCTCCCTCCACTGATGTCAGAGCTGCAGTCCCTTGGTACTTGGCATGTTTGTCAGCCACCCTGCTCTTCCTGGACTTGCTAGGTTTCCCTGCTGGGTTGGGGTAGAAGATGAGGGGAGCTTGTGTTTCTGAATGATCCAGACTCTGGAAAGGTGAATGTTATGTTGTTTCACCAAAGCTGACGGATTTTAGGGGCTTCTGTTTACACATTCTCTCATCTCTAACTTGAATTTGCCCGCAAGTCCATCCACTTACCTGAAGGCTTTTATTTTCTTAAAATCTATTTTAGTAAGGGTTCTTAAATGCTCCCTCATAGCTCATCAGCCAAAGGTAGGGCAGGAAGATGGCTAATAGGAAAAGGGGGGTGTGGACCTGTTTAGAGTAGTTCCTTGGAGGCGATTTCAATCCCTTTTGTCTGAAGTCCAGTCCACTAGCAAAACACCAAACATGAATCAGCAACAGTGGATTGATACAGAAGAAACTGTGAGGCTCTTGCCAATCAGCAAGAAGCAACCGGAACACCACCAGAAGTTCTTTGGTGTGCTTCTCTCTATGAAGTCACTACAAGGAAAGATCAGAGAAGACCAGCAAGGCGAACCAATGTCAGAGTGTCATCTGCTGTCTCTTGGGTTGTACTTACACTCTTTGCAAACATCACGTGTCCTCTCAAGCTTCTGCTCCAACAAAATATTACATGCTCTTTAACCAGACAGATTCCAGAAAAACAACCTTCTTTCCCTTCAGAAACTAGTTGCTGGTGAACCAGTCAAGACCAGTTAATTCCCTTCCTCTTTATTCCTCTTGGGGGTCCAAGTGAGGAATAATTTGTCACCATACTAGATGCGGTGAGACTGACCTGCCGGATTTTCTGACCTGTGCCCTCGTAGCTAACACTTAGTTCAAGATGCGCTTAACCTGCCTTCTTCCCTCAGCCTCTCCCTTCCTGCCCATCTTCTGGTACACGTGCTCATTCTCCAGCTGTGCTTCACAGCTGAAGCTCACACAGCAGCATGGACATGTCAGGACACGTCACTTTTATGTGGAACTAGCCACTAATGATACTGACTGTCAGGTGCCAGAAGGCTATGAGAAAGGAAACAGCCAGCAAGGGACCGTTATTTAAACCGTAAGTCCTTTCTCTATTGCCTGCAATGAACATCTGCATTAAGCGTTGATCCTATGCCATCTCTTGTCCCAAAAGAAAACTAAGGAAACCTCCTTATAAACAGCTGTGCCACGTGACTCTTCATGTGTTTGCATCACTTTGTTGTCTGTGTAAAAACAGAGATGAATTTGGACATGGTATTTACAAATTCTGGGAGTTGAAGAAAACCTGCTGTTCCTTGGCTGCCTGGAGCTGCCACTGAACCAGACCCTTACGTCTCTCTCTTGCTGGCTGTGCCAGCTCTCTGGCTTGGGGCATGAAGAGTGGATGTTCCACTTTCTCCACTGCCCATGAAAAAGGCTGCTTTCCCTTAAACCTGCAGACACTGTTCCCCCTGCTTCCGAATCCCTCATCCTTCTGGTCAACGTTCTCAGACAAGGTGTCCGACATCCATGTGCCTGCTAGCTTTACACAGACCCTTGGCTTGGATCAAAAGCAAAGCAGACAGGCTCGATCTTGTCCTGTCCTTCAGGAAGTCCCTGGTTGGAAAGATGCAAAGATGCCCATGCAGCACTTGGCACCATGCCTAACAGCCCGGACGGCTTCAGGAACCATTTACTGAATGGACAAGAGAGAACGGCGGCAGAGAAGACTCGTGCAGAAGGAGCAGGTCCAACAGATGGAGAGAATCGGTCTGGGTTCTAGACAGCCAGGGCAAGGACAGGAGGGAAGCTGTAGACTGAGGGGTTCTGGAGCGACAAGAGCTCACACCAGGCCCTCAGAGAAAGAACTTCAATCTTTTCTCAACAGGGTTTCTAGGTAGTTATTTTCTAAGTTAAGGAAGTACACAGGTAGGAATTCAGGGTAGCAAGGCCACTTCCATATATTCCAGGTATCAGGTGGAAGATCCAGGTCTTACCAGCTCAGCACATGAGGACCACCTTTCCCAGTTGGACAGGGAGGCTGGCGTCATATTCGATAGGTTGATGCCACTAAGCCTTACATCATGAGGTATTGAGGTTGATGGTATGTCCCTCCAGCGATACCTTAAAGACTGGACTCTGAATGTGGATTTTTTTTCTCCAACAGTGGGGACACTACAGTTTACTGGGGACAACCTTCTAGCAGGCCCTCTCTAAGACACGGGAGAGGAACAGTTAAAGTTATAATCAACAGGCTTCTTCAGGGGAAGACTCGGCTTAAGTGCGACCTGAAATGTTTGTTTTGAAGACCTGGGCTCTCAATATTCAGTTTGCTGTAATAATGATCATCACTCATTGTGGGTTAAATTATGTTTCTCTTAAAAGCCATACGTTGAGGCCCTCATAACCAGTACTTCAGAATGTGAGTGCTCATGGTGGTAGGGTCTGTGAAGGCTACTTAGCATGCGTAAGGTGAAGGAGTGGTCCCTAATCCAACACAGCTAGTGCTCTTTTGAGAAGACAAATAGACACATCAAGAATAGGAAGAAGACACATGGAACACAGTCATCTATACCAAGGACACAGGCCCCAGGTGAACCAAAATTGCCCATCACGTTGATCTTAGACCTTTCCCCTCCAGGCCTGTGGGAGCATACCGGCTTTGATTCAGCCACCCATGATGGCCCTGTGTTAGGCAGCCATTGCACACAAATCTGCTGCCTGACACTAAGGGAGTCTTGGCACTTCGCCAAGATTTTGGTCCATTTTAACTTTCATAATGACTGTGAGGGATGGTAAACTTTTGCGCTTTTATCAGAAGGGGAGTGCTCAAGGCCACAGCTTTAGCAAGTAGCAAACACAGATTCAATTCAAATTCAGAAGCCATGCAGTTGGCCCAGCACCAACCCACATTTATTAAGTACAAGCCAAGCTATGAAAAGAACTAGGCTTCAATAATTGCTGACACTCGAGAATCTTAATCCTTTCCTTATGGAAATTATAAATGATGAGAGACAGGCTCACAAAGGCCAAAAAAAAAAAAATGTTTAAAGCTGGATGGAGAGACTCTCCACAAGAAATAATACCAGTACTGAGCTGACACCACAATGAATCTAAGAGATATTTAAATCGCTCCATAGACAATAGAGAATTGCGGTTACAAATATAGGAGTCGGGGAGCAGAGTGATTGGATTTGAATTCTAGTCCAAGGATTTTTCTCCTCAGATGAACTTGAGCAAGATGTATATCTTCTTCCTCTCAATCTCTTCATCTGTGTTAGAAGGGAGTATAAATTATGACTAAAAAGGAAATTTCATCCATGAGTTTATTGCAGGATTAAATCGGATACAGCCAAGAACTTAGTACAAGCTAATATGTCTCAGGTATACATACGTGTCTCTATAAATGCACTAGATGGGAAAGGAATTTCTTCTGATGTGCATTTTATCCAGCACTAACAAAATTAGTCAACAGTATTTCAAGTCTGAATTTTTAAAGTTATTGGTGGTGTTAAACTTACAGATATTTTGACTGAATAAATCATGATTATTCAGCTTAAGTCAAATATCGCCAAAACACAGCCTGTGTAAAATTAAAATGTTTGTCTGTGTGTAAGAACAGCCCATGAAAGACAGAATAGGATAATAAGATACATGAGAAAAGTCAAAAGGTAGATGAAATCTCAAATGTGTACATGACAGTGTGCACATGGATGCTTGTGTGTGTGCTAGATAGTGTGTCCATGGATGCTTGTGTGTGTGCTAGATAGTGTGTCCATGGATGCTTGTGTGTGTGCTAGATAGTGTGCACATGAATGCTTGTGTGTGTGCTAGTGTGCACATGAATGCTTGTGTGTGTGCTAGATAGTGTGTACATGGATGCTTGTGTGTGCTAGTGTGCACATGAATGCTTGTGTGTGCGATAGATAGTGTGTACATGGATGCTTGTGTGTGTGCTAGATAGTGTGTATATGGATGCTTGTGTGTGCTAGTGTGCACATGAATGCTTGTGTGTGCGATAGATAGTGTGCACATGGATGCTTGTGTGTGTGCTAGATAGTGTGTACATGGATGCTTGTGTGTGCTAGTGTGCACATGAATGTTTGTGTGTGTGCTAGATAGTGTGTACATGGATGCTTGTGTGTGTGCTAGATAGTGTGTACATGGATGCTTGTGTGTGTGCTAGAGAGTGTGTACATGGATGCTTGTGTGTGCGATAGATAGTGTGTACATGGATGCTTGTGTGTGTGCTAGATAGTGTGTACATGGATGCCTTGTGTATTCTAGATAGTGTGCACATGGATTCTTTTGTGTGTGTGCTAGATAGTATGCACAAGGATGCTGATAGTGTGCTAAATAGTGTATACATGGATGCTTGTGTGTGTGCTAGATAGTGTGCACATGGATGCTTGTGTGTGTGCTAGATAGTGTACACATAGATGCTTGTGTGTGTGCTAGATAGTGTACACATGGATGGTGATAGTGTATGCTAGATAGTGTGCACATGGATGCTTGTGTGTATGCTAGATAGTGTGCACATGGATGCTTGTGTGTATGCTAGATAGTGTACACATGGATGCTTGTGTGTATTCTAGATAGTATGTACATGAATGCTTGCATGTGTGCTAGATAGTGTGTATATGGATGCTGATAGTATGTACATGGATGCTTGTGTGTATGCTAGATAGTGTGCATATGGATGTTTGCGTGTGTGCTAGATAGTGTGCACGTGGATGCTGATAGTGTGTGCTAGATAGTGAGCACACGGATGCTTGTGTGTGTGCTCAGGAATGCCTCTATCCAGCAATAATAAATCCAGGTAGGACTTAAGACAGGGACTTGTGTCTCAGCCATCAGCCTCAGAACCTTCCTCTCCTTGCTTGATAGATTAAGTCTTTACTGCAGGTGACTGTTTTATTCACCCCTAAAAGTGGAAACCTCTTGTATAGTATTCTCCGTGCCTTGACAGCACAACTCAACATAAATATTTACTGGATCTATATGTGAAAGTATATAAATTTTTATTTATCTTACCACACTGAGGAACTGTGAGGCACATAGAGAAAGTTAGGCCTATTTCCCTAAGAAGATACCCAAGCACACAATGAAGAAACAGCTGAGATGCATAGTTACAGAAGTGATAGAGACTCTGCTGTGCATTTTGAGGTGCAGAATAGGAAAATATTTATACTAAATGCATGCATATTGAAATATTTCTTCTGGACATCTCACTAAAAGTGATTGTGAGGGGACTAGTTGCATGTGTCCCTGGTGACAGGTTGTGCTCCTGACCACAACTAGCAGGCTGAAGAGAGGTTGTCAGGACATGCGTTATGGCTGAGGTGGAGTGGTATAAGCTGAACAGCATGGATTGGGAACTCCATTGGTTCACATCCAAGCCAGTGGTTCTGCACCTTTCTCTTCACACTCAGTATAGCCCAACGCTACCATTAGCTACCAATGATTATCCTAAAGCTCATGTTTCACCATTCCCTGCCTTTGCTTCATGGTAGAGTATGAAGCCATATGCTCTGGTCCATCCCTAGAGGCTGATGCTCTGGTCCATCCATCTCTAGAGACTGATGCTCTGGTCCATCCATCTCTAGAGACTGATGCTCTGGTTCATCCATCTCTAGAGATTGATGTTCTGGTCCATCCATCTCTAGAGACTGATGCTCTGGTCCATTCATCCCTAGAGGCTGACACTCTGGTCCATACATCTCTAGAGACTGATGCTCTGGTCCATTTATCCCTAGTGGCTGATTCTCTGGTCCATCCATCTCTAGAGACTGATGCTCTGGTTCATCCATCTCTAGAGTCTGATGCTCTGGTCCATCTATCTCTAGAAAGTGGTGTTCTAGTCCATCCCTAGAAGCTAATGCTCTGGTCTATCATTTGATGCTCTAAGGCAGCTTCATCTTAGGTTGCTGCATAACTTTCTCATCTCTTTCTCCCACTTTCTCTGTCTACCAAACTACTGAATGAGTCTTTGATTTACTGCCTCATGTCCACATGGCCTGCATGCTAGCCAGCAGCATGGAGTAGGGAAGGCACCTCAATGACAGAGATTCCTTTCACCCCAGAGTGGAGAGGGGCTGCAAACCCTGAAGTGAAGATTCTAGCTCAGCAGGTTGAAGTCAAATAGGCAAGAAGTCATTCAGGCCCCACTGAGCACAAGTCAGAGAAATGCTATGCAAAAGGCAAAGCAGTTGTGGCAGTGAAAACCAAGGCCAGCAGTTCCTGAGCTAGAAGGGCTGGGCTGGGCTGGCATCCTGCCATAGGAGTTTCCATCACTCTAAACTTCAAGTCAAAGACAAGCTGCATGACCTTGGCAATCTGCAAATAACCACACCCTCCCCCATTCAGATATATGAAGAAGGACACTATATGAAGTTCTGACCAAGTCATAGGGCTGCTATGCTGCCCTAACACACAAATCTTGTAGGGTTCTTCCTCCATGGAATTAAGTAGGGTATTTTTCTGCTCAAGGTCACAGAGCTGGGAAGCACAAAATCAGGCTAGGAGTCCTTTGTGTGTGCACAAGAGAACATCAGAGTCACCCAAAATTAGAAGACTATTTGACATCATTGTACCATCTTAAATACCCACCCTTCTCTCTCTCTCTCTCTCTCTCTCTCTCTCTCTCTCTCTCTCTCTCTCTCTCTCTCTGTGTGTGTGTGTGTGTGTGTGTGTGTTGTACCTCATGCACATAAGTGCATGCATCTAAGTATAAAATATTCATTCAAGTAGTTAGTAAAAAGTTTGCCTAACCACGTACCTATCAAGAGTTTCTATGTCATGTTCTGAGAAGAACATCTTCAATGGCCTTCTATGGGATTCCCAGCTTTCATTCATGGCGAATAATTAATGAGTTAAATGTGCAAAGTCCTGCCCATGTGTAATAGTCTGAGAAGAGCGTCTTCAATGGCCTTCTATGGGTTCCCAGCTTTTATTCATGGTGAATCGTCAATGAGTTAAATGTGCAAACCTGTCCACAATGGTAAAGACAGTATCAATTCATAGGACCCAACAACTGAGACTGGATATTCTCCTCTTTCCTAGCAAATAATAACACAGCATGAAGCAGGGACATCATTAACTACTGTCCCAGCATCCTGGAGCCTTGATCTGATTCATTTGGGCTTCAAGTTCAGGGATTCCCCTACATTCCTTTAGGTATCCAGCATGCTATTAGTCTTTCTTGATTTTCTCAGACATTGGGTTTTGGGATAGTGGGCTGGGGTACATTGCCTACATATGTGTCACTGCTGTAGGGTGGTCATAGACATGTACTGCATGATGGTGGGCTAAAGTATTCATCAGTCACTTGAGAGTCCCAGAGTTAAAAAAAAAAATGGCAGGTGTCCACTTAATCAAACTCAGGCCAAGCCTGGAGTCTGGGTTCAATTACTGTGTGTTGTGTTTTATAAAAAAGATAAGGAAGGAATATGTTTGGTGGAGGCACAGTATGGTGTGGGGGAGGGGGTACCTCTGCAGGCCTATGCTGAGGTATTCCTTCCCCCTCAAGGACTAGCCACATGGTGGTATAGTATAGAATGGAGTTTATTCAGGGCATGGGGAGGGGAGTTGAGGGAGTAAAGACAGAGAAAGGGGGGGGGGGGAGTAGATGGAAAGAGCCCGGACCTGAGCACATGGAGGGGGCAGGAGGAGGAGGAGAAGACAAGGGAGCAAAAGAGTGAGGAGGGGCAAGCAGTCCCTTTTATACCTGTTGCCAGGCAACTGTGGGGCGGAGCCTAGACTAAATGACAACACTGCTTGATTCAATGGGAGAATATTTGAACATTGCCTCTCTGGTGGTCCTTTGATAAATGCACTGAGATCACTGCAGGTTCCAGGGCCCCTCCTCCTTACACCCCTTTATCCTTTGTGAACAGAAAAATCCTTCTTCTCGTGACCCATTAAACACAGAGCCTTGCTCAACAACACCAAGTTTCTTTCCCTAGAGGACATAGGACTGTTTAACCACAACATTCTCCTAGAAGGAGAAGGTGGGCGGCAAAGTGTTCAAAGAAAGAGAAAAACATGAGTAACTTTTTCATATGAAAACAGTATTTACATTTTTCATTGGCCACAGCAAAGTTAGGAGCAGAGCTTTGAAAGGGAAGTCTTGAAGGGAGTTCCAACCAGGGAGGACAGGGATTGGTCATCACCAGGAGGTGATGGAACAGACTTATCTGGGCAGTTAACTGCTATGATTTCAGCACCAATGTTATGATCATAAAAAGAGAAAGAGGGCTCTCTCCCCTCTCTCTCTCATCCTACTCTCACCTCTCTGCCCCTTGGGCTCTCCTCCCCTCCCCCCTTGTGGAGGCCAGCCATGGCCATGAGCACGTGGAGAGGGGGGGAGGGAAGGGGAGAGGAAGAGCAAGACAGAGAGGCAAGAGAGAGTGAGGGGGCAAACAGCCCCTTTTATAGTGGGTCAGGCTTACCTGGCTGTTGCCAGGTAACTGTAGGGTGGAGTTTAGACAGAATGCTAACACCCTGGACAGAGCCTGCCTTAGACTTAGCCATCAAACCTGTCTGCATTGATCCAAGAAGACTTCCATTAGCTTTCCTAAGGAAGAGTTTGACTCCTTGAAGTCTGTCATTAAAAGTTCCTATTCTTCTTTAGGGAAATGACATGTGCTTTCAAAGGACAATGGCTATTACAGTTTAGTTCTCTAATGCCTCCAAAGGCTCATGCATCGAAGGACCAGATCTGATTTTGAAAAGAAGCACATAAGGCAACAGATCCAGGAACAGACCATAAGTCCCAGGAGCAAGGCCATAAGGCACCAGCTCCAGAAACAGGCCATAAAATCCAGGAACAAGGTCATAAAACCCCCTCCCAAAGAACAGTCTGGGGATAACCACAAGAATGGGGAAACATCTTATCTCAGGATGGGCCATCTGCACTGGGCAGCCCTATCTCATGCTGCTGTTAAATATTCATGACATAGGAATGCAGACCACTGACCACCTGTAACCCCCCTAGAACCCACCTAGCACCCACCAATGTAATTTTAGATTACCTAATCCTTCTAGAGAGTACCCCCAAATTCCCTTTTAGTAGGCCTGCGAGCCTTTAGGGTTGCCATTTCGAAGAATGGTTAACTCCCTGCATGCTGGTTGTTTCTGAAGAATAAACACTCTTTGTCTTTGCATACCATCTGAGTCTGGGGTCTTCCTTCAGTGATTTTTGGACCCTTACATTAGGAGGTGGGTCTTAGTTGGAGGAAGCAGGTTACTGAGGTGTACTTTAAATCGTATATTCTCTCCCTCTATCTCCCCCTCTCCCTCTCTAGCTTTCTCCCTCCCTCCCTCTCCTCCTCCCTCCATCCCTCCATTGCTTCCTCCCTCCCTCTACCTTGCCCTGCCTCTCTGGCTTCGTGGCTGCTGTGGGAGGAGCATCCTTCCCCCACCAGGCCCTTGTATCAGGATGTTTCTTTCCTATGGTAGGTCTGAGAGCAATGGACTCAATCAACTGTGATCTGAAATCATAAACCAACTAGTCCTTCCTCCTTTAAGTTGATTTTCTCAGGAATTTGGTTGCATCAGGGAAAGCTGCTTGGCACAGTGGTCACAGCAGCAGCATGGTTATAACTGCCCAGGGTGTTCATCATACAAAATGGACCACGAGGCAGGTCATCTGCAGCTAAATCCCAAGGGCCGTTCATGACATACCAAGTTACTTTCTGTTGGATAGGAATGGGTGACCCTAGGCTTGGCATTGGTCCATTTTCAAAGGTAGAGTGGTGTTTCTGAGCCAGTATTTACAGCTCAGATTCAACACTGCCTCTACCAATCACAACAGAAATCTAGAAAAGTTGTTTATCATCTATTTCTGTCTCTTCGTTGTAATACAGGGCTTTAAATATCCCCAATTTTAATATTCTTAGTGTGCTTATTTTAAAAAAAAAAGAGCTAATATTCATAAAATACTAAAAGCTATCCTCAGCATGCAGTAAGGCATCTCTGTAGCTAGCTCCCTCTTTCCACCAGTCCTGGAAGCCTGAGACCTCCTCCTGCCTCTGCTGTTATCCAAAGGAGCAAGTGAGCGACTGGTCTGGAATAAATGGACCGAGCTGACCTGCCACCCACTCTGCAGTTTCTTCCTCTTAGTCAGCATCACAGATGCAGTGTTCACTGTCCAAGGGATCCAGGATTGTAGTTTACACTTTACAGCTCCTTTGTAAAGCTTCCCTTTCAGTTGTAGAGGAGGTTTATGAGTCCCTTTGACAAGCCTTAACTGTTAAGATCTAAACAAAGAAAAGGGCCAGGCACAGAGCACCAGGTACCCCCAGCCAGGTAGTCTCCCTTCCTGGGTGTTATTCAAATTAGCCCCTGGACTCATAACTCCGTATTTTCATTTATTGCTGCAGTAAACTAAATGGTTCTTTATCCACATGTTATTTCCTGCCTATTAATTCAGTAGTTATTTTGGATTGTGACACTCCTCTTTGATTTAGGGATATGGCACCTTATAAATATTTAAAAGCCAAAGACTGACACTTTGAGAAATTGACTTTGATTTGTTTTGTTAATATCCTGTGGCTAGAGTAATTATAGGCTTGGAAGGCATAGTCCCATCCTGGGCTCCTCAGGCGGCAGGATGGGGGCCATGCATCTAGAGCTCAAGGAACTTGGCCATAGAAGGCTGCTCCCCAGGCTTTTTGCAGGTGAGACGGCCCACCGTGCCTATCTCCTCAGGATCCCCTCTGCTTGACTCTTCATTGTTGAGAACTTGCTCTTGAACCCAAGAATGTATGAATGAACACTACCCGTGTTTAGTAACACAGTCGCTCCTGAAAGTCAGGGAATGTTTTATGCGGCTGCACATGCCAGCACGGGTTTCCAGCAGGACTCAGGGTGATGTATGGACTAGTATGATTTAACTGTGGATCAATCAACCTATTAGGGAAAAAAGACAAGGTCAATAAGGTTGGGTCTTAGTGAACCACAGGTCATTCTCCATTTCTCAACCTAATGTTCTTATTTCCTTTCCATTAACATTTCATAATGAAAAGATGCCTATATTCTTTAATTTTTAAGATAATTAAGTGAATTTAGTGCCTTTGATGGGTAGGAGATTTACAATGGCACAAAGAACCACACTATTAATAACCAGAAGTCGGGGGCCACCGGGAGAGCAGCAATGATGTCTCTGTTCCTGCTTAGGCTCCTTTGGTGAGGGTTGGCAAAGGGTTCAGTCCCCTGTTTCAACTCAGAAACTGACTTTTCTACTGAGACCATAAAAACCTATGTCATTTTGGTCAGTACCTTTGGATCTTATAAAGTGGTTTTCTGGTTGAGTCTGAATTGAAACAAATTGCAACATAGATCTTTTCAAATGCTTGGTATTCTCTATATGCAAACCCAAAAAAGGCTGAGAGTTGTTCTGGGCTGGCCTAAGGAGCCACAGCGTGGTATCTGTTGTTCCTACAGTGTAATCACTCTCACTAAGTGTATAGGTACAATGGCTGCCGCCAGGCACATATGCTAAAAAAGCACTGAATATTAGATCTGCCTTATTTCTGAGGTCCCAAGCTGGCCACTTACAAAGTGTCATTTAAACAGCAATAGTTTTGATAATTTATCAATTAAAATAGTCGCTTAGATGTGCCCGTTGTCTTTCTTGTTCCCTTTCTGAACCTCACTAAAATGGTAATAGATGATTTGGAATGAATTCTCAACGCCAAATAAATCTGAATATAACTGACTGATGACAAGGTTTTGGAACCTAGAGAACAGACAGATAAATAGGATTTAACTTAGCAAACCCAAGAATGTCCAAACAGCTGGTGACTCAGAGACAGAGAGGTCAGGTTTATTCCATAGACTCCTCCCTGCGAACAGCTCAGGAGTTGGCTTGGAGTGAGCATCACAGTGGGGCTGCTGGTGGGAAAATGGAAGTCTCAGAAACAGCTGAATGCAGGCTCCCTGTTCCACCCCCTGGAGTCTGGAGGCTGGCCTCCAAATAGGGTAGAGCAGGGAGTCTCTGCGTGAACCCGGCAGTGGAAAGGAGGGCAGGCTGAAGATGGTACTGAATGATCGATTCCACACTGAGGCTGCCCAGATCCCACCACAGGCTCCAGAAGATTCTCTAGAGATTAGGAGAACCTAAAGAACACAAGAAGGTGGACCTTTTGTAGCATCCCTGAGAAAATAGGCCAGTCAGCCCCTCTGCAGGATAACCTCCAAGCTGTAATAGAAGCTTTCAAGCAAGTCTGGGACACCAGAGAATACTAGACACCCAAGGAAAACCTCTAGGATTTCTAAAGCCTCTGATATTTCTGACTCCCTTATTGGAGGATGGCTAATTGAGAAGACAGTAAGCTATCTAAGGATAATCAAAAGTGTGGAGGACCCTTATCCCATAGCCTATTAGCCTTAAAGGGGAAGAGGCCTCCTTACACGATACAGTGGTGTGCTGGTTAAACAAGCAAGTGTCATGAAGACAGATATTGCATGACTCCACATGTGCAAGGCAGTTAGAGCAACCCAACTTGAAAACAGAATGATGGTAGCTTAAAGCTAGAAGAAAGGGATATTAGAAGTTGCTCAGTCTGATTACAGAAGATGAGAGGGTTTTAAAGGTCCGCTGTACAAGAATATACACACTATCTACTCAAGTTTTTGAGTAAATTAACATATGTTTTTCTGTCACCATAAGAACAAAGATCAAAGCAAAGATTAAAAAAAAAAGAAGAGATGTCAAGTGGGACTGTCATTCACATCTTCGGAGGAGTGAGGGGATGTCCTGGTTGCTTCTCTGTTGCCGTGATATAACCCTGATCAGAAGCAGATTGGGGAGGGAAGGGTTTGATCTCAGGGTGGCAGTCCCTGGTCTAGGGACATGAGAGCAGGAAGTCAAAGCAGCAACCTGAGAGCCTTCTCTTAATGAAATCATGGATTGCCCAAAGCAGCTAACGTTTTTAAAGGAGACCCAATGTTGTCACGAGTAAGTTCTCTCCCAATTTACTACAAGAAGCTGGAGTTCATGATAAGCGTGTGGAGAACAAAACACACAGTAAAGATTATTAGTCCAACATGGTGGCCCATTACTAGTTCCAGCACTCAGGAAACAGAGGGACCAGGAGCTCAAGGCTAGCCTCGGCTCCATGGTGAGGCTACTATGAGCTGAAGGGATGCAGCTAATACTGCCGTAGGATTTTAAATGAGATCAAGGAGACGGCAGGTGGTCATAGCACACTGCATAAATCAACTGAATACCGCACACTGGGGAGTAAGGGCATACTTGTGGAATCTTACCTAACCGAACAAGTGTGTGTGCATGAATGTGTATATGAAGTGGGCTAGTGCCGGAGGCCACAGAGCAGCGCACTGCTACGGTCAGATGTAGTGTGAGTCAGACTGAGCATCGCCTTCAACTGTAGGAACTTAAGAGACAATGCTTAAAACAATAGAAGTAACAAAAATTGCAGCTACCTCATGTGTTGAATTTAAAATAAACCTAGATATTGAAACTGGCTGCTTCTGGGTAAGGAAAAACATTTGTTGCCAGAGGAATATGACTCTGTGCGTGCGCGTGCATGCGTGCGCGTGAGGGTGTGTGTGTGTGTGTGTGTGTGATTGTAATAACATGGTAGGGCTGATTTGCTTTCAATGCTGAGGTGCTTAATCCTGCAGAGATCCATGTGTATTCATGTTTGCGCAATTATAATAGCCAAGGTAGGGAATCAACCTAAATGCCTGTCAGCAGAATAACAGATAAATAAAATGTGGTTCATGTAGACAATGATAAAACATGATGCAGAGTTTTGTTCAGTCATGAAGAAGAAGGGAGCTGGAGTGGAGATGGCTCCTTGGATAAGGGCTTGCTGTGGGAGCATGAGGTCCCACCCAGCCCCACACAAAGCTGCAGGGCTCTGTAACCTTAGTGCTGTGACAGGGGGATCCCTGGAGGTCACTGGACAGACATCGAGGCAACGGATGAGTTCTGATTGAGTGATGAGCCTTTTGTCAAAAGAGTAAGGCAGAGAGGATGGGGAAGGCATGATGTCAGCCTGCTGCTATCACACACACACACACACACACACACACAAACACGCATGCATGAACAGGTACACACACAGATACCACAGAAGAAGAATAAAATATGCCATTACACAATTTTATTTCATTTGCAGCAAATAAATGCATAATAAACAAACAAATTAATAAATAGATAAATAAATGGATTTGGAATCATCATGCTTAAACAAGATAAGCTAAATACAGAAAGACAAATATAGTGTGGGTTTGCTCATATGTGGGAAGCAGATTTAAATATGTGTTTGTACCATTAAAGTGGAAATGGGGTACTAGTGGAGAGGTCTGGGGCTAACAGGAAGAAAGAGATCAAGGTAATGGGACAGGAATTGATTTTGAATAAAATACTTGACACAAATGTGTGACATTCATAATGAAACCCATTATTTTGTACATGTTAGAAAACCTAATATGGATTAAACTTTGATGAAAATGTTTTAAAGTAAATAAATACACAAAGCACTTTCATAAGAATACATACACAAGCATACATACATATTTACATACATACATACTTACAAACACAAATGCATACACACACATATACACATACACGCACACGTACATACACACATACCTATGCATAAACATACCTACCACTATTTCTGAATTTCAAAAACTTTACAAGGAACCTAGTATCTGCAAACCTGTTGGTATATAAAAATGACTTGGTAAAGCCCAAGGGAATTACATTTTATGGAAGCTTAATTGGCCCAATGCATAGATGTGTTCATTGCTCATCCATGGTGTAGCTTCTGACAGTGTTTGTATTTTAGCTCAGACATGTAAACTTTTGCAGGAGAGCACGGGGTTGGAGAGGCAAGGTTAACTATGTGGTTTCTGGAGTGCCTGAGTGGCCAGAGCTGGATTTAATTGCTCAACCAAAGTAGTTCCAGGGCATAAATTACTCGCAGGGTGATTTATACCCAGTGAGTAGACCAGGAATACAAATATGCAATGGTCTCTGGTAACTTGAAAGCCATAAAATAACCACACACACACACACACACACACACACACACACTCCAAGAGTGGCTCAAATGACACGGAAAACCCAAGAAATCGGCATAAAAATTATCTCCAAAGATTTGGTTTCCCTCTCCGTTAGGTTTGTGCAGGATAACTGATTGACAGCCAACTAACGTGCGTTTTTGGAAACCCTGAATAAGTACGACCAGTACTGGACTTGTACTGTATATTGCTAAACAATATGGCAACATTTACATTTAGCTGAAACTATGCTAACTCTCCAGGTAGCTCTAGTTTTTCATCAGTGCACCATATTTTGTACCAGAGACGAGCTGTTTTCCCTTTTCTGCCCTTTAGAATGCATGTGGTTTTGCAAGTATTTTTGCAAGGTACAGGATACATTGGAAATGGAAGAAGCAGTGGAGACTGGTGTATTCCCACCTCCTATTCTGTATAGCAGCAAATAAAATTCGTAGCTGCTGGCCACCCAGATGTTTCTGCATGTAGCAACATGCATCAGAGTATATATCCTATGGCCACAGTTCCAGTAAACTAGACAGTTGTATATTCTGAATTCTGTGGAAAGATCTAGTGTGTATATTTTATCTTCTAATTAGCTTCCCGTCTCCTCCTTACCCACTCCATTTTCGGAGCATTTGCTGCTCAGAAACAAAAGACATTTATAGCTCAGAGTTTAGCAGTATCAGAGTGTAAGTGCGGGTCAGGCTTGATTTATGTGGACCACTGATAAGCAGAAGAGAGCTGGACGCAGGGTTAGGTAAAGCCAGTGAGCTTTGCTTGGCTGTGTCTTGGTTTTGTAGGCAGCCAGCATTCCCCTGGTGTCAGAACTGGCCATCGATGACATCCATTTCGATGACTGTGTCTTTTGGTTTTGTAGGCAGCCAACATCCCCCTGGTGTCAGAACTGGCCATCGATGACATCCATTTCGATGACTTTTCCCTTGATGTTGATGCCATGATCACAGCTGCTCTCCGGATGTTCATGGAGCTGGGGATGGTACAGAAATTTAAAATCGACTATGAGGTAAGATGCTCTGTATAGGAGAAACTAAGGAGCCCATCAGGGCAAAGCGTCTTAGGGACTGTGATGTAAAGGCTTTCCAAAGGTTCAGTGTAGGCCATGGTCCCTGCCTTGTGGACACTTGCCATGTAGGTGTCGTGAGAATCGGGCAGGGAGTTAGTGGAAGTTTAGGAGGGTTTTTTCGTTGTTGTTCACTTTTATTTTTTTATTAGATTTCTCTTATTTTATGTTCATGACTCTTTTGCCCATGTGCCCAGGGAGGTCAGAAGAAGTTATCAAATACCCTTCAACTAGAGTCACAGATGGTTGTGAATGGGACCCAAATCTGCCTCAAGAGCAGTATGTGCTTAACCCCCGAGCTGTCTGCTCAATCCCCTGTAGACGGGTTTGATCATCTTATGGTACCACATTAACGGTGGTCCTCCGAGGACAAACCCACTCCCCAACTCAACCTCCCCCTCCCATTTCAGACCCTGTGCAGGTGGCTTCTGACAGTAAGGAAAAACTACCGGATGGTTCTCTACCACAACTGGAGACATGCCTTCAACGTGTGCCAACTGATGTTTGCCATGCTAACTGTAAGTGTGTTTGTCGGTGTTGGAGAGACACCTTTCACTCCCGTGGACCCCCCTAGCTTCTCCCATACATTTCTGTTTCACTGAAAACTATCCTGTGGTTATTTCACGGCAGCTCACACATGTCCAGTTCATGGTGGTAGATATTTGACATCTTCTGAGCTTGAAAGCTAAAAAAAACCCATTGATGCCTTAAAGTGGGTAGATAGCCCTGGGGTGAAGACCAGGGTCTCATTTTTGGTGTTCTCTTTTGGTAAGCTGGTTTTCTTGTCCATTCTTCCTCCCTCCCCCTAACACTTGGATTTTTCTGTGTAACTTCTTTGTGGAGGAAATTGAGATGGAGGAGAGGAAGGAGAGATCCCTGGGTAAGATTGGGTTGATGCAGAAGATCAAGAGGGTGTGTGAACATCACCCAGGAGAAGATGAAATTCTGAAAGAACACTTGCTTTTAGGGAAGAGAAGGGAGGGGTAAAAGCAGACATTGATAGAGGCCTGTGTGGTTTGCAGAGAATGGCAGGGCACCAGGCCAGAAACAAGCCTTGGGGTTAACTCTGAAAGCAAATGTTAATGGCAAGGATCAAAACAGAAGCCTGCTTGTTCCCATTTGCAGCAAGAAATGTCGGCCTGGTTTCTGCTAACACTGTTAAATAACCAAGAAGAATGTTTTCTGACTGAAAATGTTGGGTTTCCTGCAACTTCATAACAGAGACATGTATAGATATGTACACACATGTGAGTCTATATAAACATATTTACTATGCAATCAATAGACAGTGGGTTCTGGATTCTTACAACATAAATACAAATACCTCCTGTCTTTGTACCCTTAAAATCTGGACAAAATTGGGGCTCTGGGTGAAATGCATTTTCTTTTGATCCAAATGAACAAAGTTTATTCCTCCTCTTCATGAAAATCTTCACCCTGTGCTCTGCCCATTAAACATCTATCCAGCCTTTAAGGTACTGATCTAATGCCAGTTTTCCACAAAGTGCCACCCATATCCCAAAACGTCAGTAATTGCTTCCTCCTCCAGAGTGCCAGCATAGGACAGCTGTGTTGCTACTGTGTGTCTCAAGCTCCTAATCTCTCATTTCCTGCTAAGCCACCTGAGGACAGAGACAGTTCCTGATCCCTTCAACGGCATTCACCTATGTGTCCCCAGCCCCTGTACCTGAGCACAGATGCACTCTGCCATGCATTCAGTCAGTTCTCAACCGTGAATGATGGACTGGCTTCATCCCAGGTGTGCATATGAAGATGAGATGAAAAAGGAGTTACTTGTCCGTATGAATGTGTAGAGTCTATTGAGGCAGACCGACCTGGAGGGCCAGACTGGTCCTGCCTTCTACTGTGTATACCATTAGAGCTGAGAAGTTACCTACGGATGGAAAGTGCCCTGGCCCATGAGGCTTTCTTGGTCAGTTTCTTAGAAACAAAAACACCTTCATCTTGCTCAGTAGACAAGAAACTGTTTTCTGTGCATTGAGCTTTTGAGCCTGGTTCACCGAAGACAATGGCTTATTAACTAGTTGTCTTGGAAAACCTGAGGATTTGTGGAATTGTCAAAAATAAGCCAGCAGAAATATTGCTCAGAGAAAGGAAATGGAAGTGCTCTAGATATTATAGAAGTCAGGGGTGGAGGAAGTCTTCTGTAACAAGCCTCTAGGGAAGCAGGCATCTGGCAGCAGTGGTGGGGTCATGGTGCACCCACGGGTATAAAAGGATAAAATGCTGAGGTGTTACCAGTGAACGTTTTTTGTCATGCCAACTCTTAATACTTCTTAAGAAGCAGGGGAAAGCCGAGCTTGCCGGCTATGCCCCCTCTTAATTGGGGGCATCACTGTGCCAGAGTATTTTAAGGGCGCCATTACTTTTGTGCTTGCTCAGCAACTTGGGGAGCATCCCTGTTAGAAGAAGTCTGGGTTTTGTTTTTGCATTCATGCCGCTGCAAAAATAGAAGAGCTCACTGTTGTTCTCTGGGGGAGAAGATCAGGAGATCGCACACTGCAGGAAGGACTCTTGGAAAGATGTCAGTGGGTATTATTTTAGTCTCCGGCCCATGGAGCTACGCAGCTGCATCTGGAAGGGTCGTTACTTTCTGCTCATGACATTTTGCCAAAGTTACTGAAGGATCGTGGTGGGCTGGAGGGCCAACCTGTTTAACTCTTACGGGCATCTTCTCTAGATCCATCTTGGAAATGCTACGTAAGCAGGGTTTTTGTTTTTTTGTTTTTTTTAAATCAAGACAACAATTCTGGAGATAGCTTAGACTGCCTGATGCATGTAGACAGTGTTCACTTAATTCACCCATCAAATCTAGTTTCTAACCTGATCTCAGCCTGTAGCAAAGGACACCCACACTGTGTCCATGTGTGGGCACCAGAACTGCACGCACCCCTGAAGACCACTGGGGTCTTACACTATTTTGAGCTCTGTCTCCATTCTAGGGACCAAATATCTAATTCTGTCTAACAAGTTAGAACCCAAACCAAACTTTCCTATGGATTCTTTTCTTTTCTTTTTTTTTTTTTTCCTTTGCCCTTTTTGCAGGCAGTCTCATGTAGTCCAGTCCTTCAATGGCCTTAAACTAGCTATGTAGATGACAAGGCCCTTGAACTTCTGTTTTTAAAACAATGTTTTGATTCTTTCTGATAATTTCCAGCATACATACAATGTATTTTGATTATATTCACTTCTAACTCCTACCAAATATATTCGCCACATCCTCCGCCTCCTGACTTGGCATTATTTTTTTTTTTGAGAGTTGCATACATGAATACTGTATTTCATACTTTCTGCCTCTCCTTGTTCATCCCCCCTTCCTTGTCCCCTACTGCCTCTCAAATTCATGATCTCATCTTCTTTAATTGCATGATTGTTATTATACCATTAGTTACACAGCTTTCTGAGTCTGTTTGACGTTGTTAGCATGTGCATTTGTTTAGGGATTGGATAACGTACCAGGGAGCTCATCCCTGGAGAGGACTGAGCCTCCCTCCCTCCCTCGGAAGCCATTAATTGCCTCTAGCTCTTCACCTGGAAGAGGCCTTGTGGCATTTCCCTCCTCCACATTGGCATGTCAACTGGTGGTGTCATTATGCAGATCTGGGTTGGCAGCTATATTGTTGAGACTTCATGGGCGCAGGTTCCCAGTCAGATGTAGAAGACACAATCTCAGAGCAGGTATCTTGGTGCTCTGGCTCTTGACGTCTTTCTGCTCCGTCCCTGAAGATGTCCCCTGAGCCTTGGGTAAAGGAGTTGAGTTGTGGATGATTCGGCCGTGGCTGGGCATCCCACAGTCTGCTGTTTTCAGCATTTTGACCAGTTGTGGATTCTTGATCTGCAAGAAGCTTCAAAGGGAAGATTTGATGAGGAGCAAGAGCTATACCTGCAGGTGTAAGGATACATATGTATAATCCAGTTAGAAATTGTACAGTTTGGGGGGAAATGGCCATACTAGGTGCTTCTCTAGGGTCTTTGACCTTGCTAGCCATAGGTAGTTGGCTATGGCATAGCCTTGGCTACATTTACAGCACTCACAGCACTCGGCATGAGTCCCTCCTTTTGAGCAGGATGCAGATGCAAGCAGACAGCAGTTGCTTACCTCCGAGGTATCTGTCACTATGGCAACCTTCCCAGAACCCTTGACAGTCCTGGTCATTGTGTGGTTGGCAAGCGCAGCCTGTAGGTGGGCTGTTCACTGTTTTTCTGCTCTGCCAACTTGCAGTCTTTTCCGGTGCTGCAACAGCTGGTTTCCAGGGTGGAGGCTTCTGGTCAGTTCTAGCTTGAATCCTCCAACTACTGTATCTGATATATGCAGTGTCTCCAATAACAGGGCTTGCCTACAGGTTCTGAGAGGCAAGCAATAGCTACAGCGACGAGCTATGTTATTTTAGGAGTTTCTCTGACTCTCTTGATCAACAACTCCAGATAAAGTTTCCCCTGCCTGGCTGACATTAGGGATTTTGTTAGATAAAGTTCCTGAGAGAATATTATCACTCTAAGTGTCAACTTCATTTAAACTGGATAGATAATACACACAGACACACACACACACACACACACACACACACATACATGTTGCATGTATTTGGTATTTGTGCTTTAAGAAACATAAAAATAGCCAGGCGGTAGTGGCGCATGCCTGTAATCCCAGCACTCTGGGAGGCAGAGGCAGGCGGATTTCTGAGTTCGAGGCCAGCCTGGTCTACAGAGTGAGTTCCAGGACAGCCAGGGCTATGTAGAGAAACCCTGTCTCGAAAAAACCAAATCCAAAAAAAACAAAAAAAAAAAGAAAAAAAAGAAAAATAAAAAGAAAAAAAAGAAAGAAAAAGAAAGAAAAGAAAGAAACATAAAAATAATGTTTCCCTGTGACCTTTTCAAACACCCTTCATGCTGTGTACCCCTCCGCCCTCCCTCCCTCTCCCACTGTGTTTCTCTCTCTCTCCTCTTCCCAGCTAAACCCCCCATTTCCTCAAGTCTACGCAAATAGCATCTGTGTTCTACTATCTGCTCTCCAGAGCTCTGCCCCACCCCACAACCCGCTTTTACTTCCTCAATTTTGAGGTCATATTAGGCTGAACTTCTGATCATTTTGCCTCTGCTTCCCAAGTTACCACCAGCCAAGAGGAAGGAAGGAAGGAAGGAAGGAAGGAAGGAAGGAAGGAAGGAAGGAAGGAAGGAAGGGAGGGAGGGAGGGAGGGAGGGAGGGGGAGGGAGGGAGGGAGGGGGGGGAGGGAGGGAGGGGGGGAGGGAGGGAGGGAGGGGGGGAGGGAGGGAGGGAGGGGGGGAGGGAGGGAGGGAGGGGGGGGAGGGAGGGAGGGAGGGGGGATGGAGGGAGGGAGGGAGGAAGGAAGGAAGGAAGGAAGGAAGGAAGGAAGGAAGGAAGGAAGGAAGGAAGGAAGGAAGGAAGGAAGGAAGGAAGGATGGTTTTGACTATGGGAGAAAGCCCGATGTGTGCTGGAATTTCCTCTAGATGGCGCTCCAAGGCAAAGTTTCCCAACCAATGGGGGGGGAGGGAGGAAGGGGAAAGGCGGTGAGCGGTCAAACCTTGAGCAACCTTCCTTGAAAGTGCTTCTTCTGGGGCTTCAGACACAGGCCAGTGCAAAATAAATGTTTTCTTTAAAATATTCACCAACAAAGCCGATCTGTTGGAACAGAGCCCCTTCTATAAAGATGGGTCTGTTTTATGACTGTGGGTTAGCAGGAATAATCCTGTCTCCTCCGCGTGACTTGAAATTTGATTGTGCATTTTTCCTAACCCCATTGTCTGGAAGAAGGGGAAGGTGCGTCTTCGCTAAGCACAGCGGAGCACGTTGGACCCTCAAATTATGAATATTTGCACCATCTTCCCCGCTTTTATCTATGAAATTATTTCACACAGAGAAAATAAGACTATTGACTCAAAATGGAAATTAAAAGAAACAAAGGGGAACTTTACAAAACGAGCAATTTTATGTGAATGTGGATGGACATTTCGTTCACTGGGAACCCCATTGACTGTTTATTGATTTGTTCCATGCACCTCGTTGGAGATTTTTTAAAAATTGTGGAATCAAAGCTTCAAAGCTATCTTTTATTTGAAAAAGATACCTACATAGTTAAATTTTTCCCGAGCTTTGACTTCCTCTAATAAATATACTAGATAATGCTGCCATCAATCGTGGCTGAAACCTATATACTAATGGTATCTATACAAATTCCCATTATTTATGTAAGAAGAAAGAAATGCTAGCCCATTGTGCACATGTGTAATGAAACGTTGTGACCATGGCTCCTATACTGATACAGAAACATGTAAACCAGATACAGGAATGGAATGGACTCCCCCCCCCCTTTTTTTTCTCTTGTATTCTGTAGACTAAAAGGCATGCCTTGATGTCTGAGTTACAGGCATACTTTTTGTTTGCATTATAAATGGTGTGTAATCTCTGACGGGGGAACAGAAAGGGTCCTTAAGAGTCAGGATTCTTTCGTGTCCTATAAATAGACTCTTTATCACCTAGGGCATTGCCCTGTTTCCTGTAGGGCTCAATAAAGATTAATTGAATGAGCGAATTTAGCTTAGGGAAATATTATTTGAAGAACTATGTTGCTCAACGTCTGGGTTTTGGTTTTTTTCTTTTGTTTTGTTTTGTTTTTGTTTTTGTAAGCACTATAATGACGGACAACTTTCATTGCTCAAAATCTCGCTCTTATCGCATCACGCTAAGGTTCAGCTAGGGTTCATATAGGATATTATGATCTTGCAGAATTCGCTGGATATGAAAAGGGAAGAGCATGTGATCACATTAAAATTTATGGTGGCGCTGGCGGCATGGTGGGGAGCGGCAGTTAAACACTAATAATAACCGAGTGTCACGGCACACACATTGACACCTCCTGACATTTACTGGGGAATCCTAAATCTTCAGTGCGGAGGTAGTGTTCTTTAGTCCACCTTTGTGTTGTCAACAAGGTTATTTGGGGAGATAGCCACGCCATTTTATCAATAATTCAAACTGGAGAACAGAAGGGACATTTAGGGGGGAAAGTCTGTCCCAGCCTCAAGCTGGAGAGTCTCATGTGACTGACATTCTCAGATAAGTCCTGATCCTTGAGGTCAAAATCCCCCCCCCAAAAGGAATCTCTCTGGAATACATATTAAAACTCTTTGTTTTCCCCCTTGAGAAGGACAGAGCCAGCCAGTTGTTAAATAAAGCATTTCAGTAGCCAGAATCTGCACCCGGAGACAGAATCAAATTCCTTGTGACATTGGCGGATACAGTAAGTTCTGTGACCGGCTACACTGAAGGAAATGGTAATCATGTTTGAGGTCTCCAAAAAGCATTGTCCCTCGCACCACCTTGCCAGCATAATTAGTCACGCTTCCCTTAACAAAACTGCTCTATGTTCTATAGCTTTGCTATAATAATAAAATAAAATTTGCTCGTTGGAAAAAAAAACATTTAAATCTTCACGTAGTTGTAACGTAAACGTGTGGCAAATTTTGTATTTAGGGAAGGAGTAATGTTTAATGTTTCTGCAGAACATCGGCTATGGACATCATAAATTATCAATGGAATGGACCGGTTGGATACAGTGGTTCAGTCGCATTTAAGGCTCCTGCCCCTCAGTTATGTGAAATAGCTTTTAGTCTTATTCTCCCCACCTGCATTCCAGAGCCTTGATTAGGCTCCCCATGCTTCTAGCTGGTGTTCTCTTTATTCACATTTATTTTACAAAATTAAAAAAAAGGCAAGGCCACACGTAATTAAGAACCTGGTGCACTAATATCCAAACATGCAGCGGGGCAGAAGGATCGTCCAATCCGGTTCCTCTCACAGGAGAGTAACCTCCATAACTCACTTTAAGCATTGCCATTCGTGAGTTATAGGTCATTCCTCTCCTAGTGAAAATAAATTCTCCCGCACCATCAGCCTGCACTGGGTATTTTTCTTAGGACATGTAAATTGTAAAAGTGTACGGACACAATCGTGTCTGACATTACCAAGAAACTGTAAGCCCTTGCTCCTGGGTACAGGCTTATAAGGAAATGCATTCAGTTTGGAGGCTGGGGATATCTAGTTACAAATTAGGGTTCTTTAGGTTTTTGTATTCTGCGTGGGTTTATTCTTGAGGTTTTTATGGTGTTGGTAAACTGCTTAATCTGTCTCCTTGTGTTTTATGACGCCAGCCAAATCCTTCAGGTCAGAGAGACTCAGCAGTCATCCATCAAAGCTTCCATTTTCTGCACTGTTTGACTTCCTACTAGCACTTTCTTGGGACTGAAACCTGGCACCTAAGGGTGTTAAGTGAGGGACTTTAAAAAGTTTTAAAATTTCACGGGTCTCATATTTAACCCTGGTGGATTAAATAAAACTGGTAGCAAATAAAACTTGGGGTAAGCTTTGAAGAATCCCTGTATTCTTGAAATCCGCCATCTGGTGTCTTGGGATGTTTCAAGAGACCTGTCTTTCTGCACAATTAATATGCACCAAGTGATCTCTCTGTGTGCTTGCAAACCAGTGATATTATAGTGTGCTCACTCGTACTTTATCATAAATAAAATATAAACTGTATTTCTAAACATACCCCACCAAGCAAACTAAAGACACACGTTCTTAGTGTTAAAAGCTAGGGCTTTGGGAATCCAGGAGTTGTCTTCTTTTGCTTCTTTGCAAAATGCACGCAGTAGATGAGAAAGAAGTATGGCTCTGTTTATTATGCATCCAACCCTCAGTTTCCTTGATCATTTTTTCAAGTTTATTTCCCTTTTGATTGATGTATTATTCTTTTTTAAAATCTGAATTCTTTCTTTTTAATATTTTTAAAACCCTATTTATTTATGTATATGTGTGCTCCATTTGCACATGTACCTGCGTGCCAGAAAAGAGCATCAGATCCCAGCGTAGATGGTTGTGAGCCACCACGTGGTTGCTGGGAATCGAACTCAGGACCTCTGGAAGAGTAGTCAGTGCTCTTAACCACTGAGCTGTCTCTCCAGCCTGCGATGCTTTCTTAAGCCCTGCTATGGTACTTGGTTGGGAGTTTTCCTCATGCCACACTGTTCCTCTTTTTGCACATTTTATCAAAATGTAAAAGATGAAATATGTTGACTGATTTTTTTTTTTTATAAGACTACATCAGGACTTTCAGAGAATAAAAGAAAGTTGCCAGCCATCATAAGTAATTCCAGCATTCAGGAGGCTGAGGCGGTGGGGGGCAGGGGGAAGGATTGCTGTGAGTTCAAGGCCAGTCTGGGATTAGATAACAAAACCCTGTCCCCAACAAAAACAAACAAACAAAACAACAAAAAGAAAAACAAAATAACATTGACAGATGCCATAAATTCGTATTGAAATATTCTTGCAGACAAACCAAACAGTGTGTACAGATGGAAAAAGACTACAAACACAGACTCCACTGAAGTTAGGCTATGAGTGCCTGCCAGTCATTATTGTCTTCTATTTTTAATAATTTTATAGTTCCAAAGTATTTATATTATAGTGATAAATCTTAGAAGCAGTTAAAAATAACTTAATATAATAGATTAAATCAACCTGAAAATGTATCATTATTCTTTAAACATCTACTGAACACGAGAATTTTACAAGACACATCATCAAGTCTTGGTACTTCTCCTTTCTAAGACTTGCCTAGACAAGCATTTGCAACATTACTTGTACGCAAGAATCACCATTCACTCCAAACATACCTTGAGGTTTAGGTTCTGATACCAAGTATTGTCTGAAACCCCCAAATGTTGAAGAAAGTTGTTTGGGGATAAATTATAAAGTTCACCAGCCCTGAGAATCATTGCATGCTTAAATCAATATTTTATTAATGCCAAATAAATGCTTGGCTACATTTATCTTCAAAAGAAAAAAAAAACAAATGTTGTCAAAGCCATCCCCGTCAGTCAGATGATGCAGACAACTAGAATGGCATGGTGTGGTGCTGTGTGCTATGATAATGGAGAGGGTGTCATGTTGGGGCTGATGGCAGTCCCCTAAGAGCAGGGGACATCCTGGTCTCAAGGTAGTCTGACGTGGCTCTTCTTCAGCTGGAAACCCCCACCGAGGGGGTCTGGCCGCTGTGTGCCCATGGGATAGTTTGGTTTTCCCACCCCTTGAGGACTGTGATGACAACTGTTCTTTTCTGCTTGGTGTTTTCATTGCACACAGTCTCTGAACGTCAAAAAAAGGACCTCTTATTTAAAATGAAAGCCAACTGTGGCAATAATCTTTAATCTTACCTAGAAGCCCTGCTGGCTATCAAGAGAAGTCCACTGCTACTATAAAGCTCGAAAAAGAGATCCTCTGCCTAAAATCACTGACTGGAGTGTACCAAATAGTTTGACATTCACCAGCCTGCCCTTAGGGCTTGTACCAAGATGTTGCCACTGCTTCTTGAAGCAAAGAAGATAAGAATCCCAGTCTGAAGCATCTAGGACCTGCAATAAATGCAGCTAGAGCTCAAACGTGGTCCTTAATAGTTGTTTTTGTAACCACCCTTACTCTCCAGTGACTGAGATATGTAAGGACTGATTGGAGGTGCCCTTCCTATAGAGCCATGGGTCCCTGTTGGGAGGTCTCTGTCTTACAGATAGACTCCTGGCATTAGACGCAGGACCAGCCACCAACAGTGCTACTGCAGACGTTTAATTACCTTAGGGAATTTACAAAGTAACCTTCAGAGTACTTTGGGCTAAAGTAAGCCTAACAATGTAACAATTGAAGGCTCAGGATAGTGACTATCAGCACTTTGTGTACTAGAATTAAAACTTAAGAGGACCTACATGTTTCTTGCTAAGTGCTCGCCCACTGCTCCATTCACTGGACGTGTGAACTCAAGTCTGTAAATATCTCGGTTAGACCATGTTGGCGTGGACTAGGGCAGAACTTCCTGGAAGCAACCTGCCTTTCAAAAACGCTTAGACTAGCCCAGCGCTGCTTCTCTCATCTGTGAGAGAAGAAAGTGAAAGTGCTGAGCTGAGACCTCCCAGCTGGGATTATGGGACTGGGCGCCTTCTGGGCTGCATTCCTGACAAACATGGAACGCTTGATCTGCTCTCTCCAAAAGCAAAGATGGCCAGCACTGTCTGTCACGCTCTTCCATGATACAGAATCTCCACAGGGCCTCACTTCTCCCTTAGCCTAGGCTGGTGCAGATATTTACAAAATTCGTAAGTGAATGGATACTTTTCCAAATGTTCACTATTCAAACCTGGAGTAGTTTGGTCACAAAAAATATTTGCATTTTTTCATTCAACACATGCTATTTCGTTTTTATTACTTTTGATATGAAAATTTTAATTAACATATCCAAAACTTTTGAAATTAGTAATAAAATCTTTTTGTTTAAGAAAAAGCCCTGACAATATATAGGGTAAATAAATTTTGATGAATAAATGTTCTCTGTGGATTTTTTTAACACAAAGTGAAGCTTTTGGTTATTTGGCTACTGTCCTCCTGATGTGTAGCCAGTAGGCTTTCCCCTGTGCATGTACTAGCCATTTTATAAAAGTGGGCTATTTCATTTCTCCTGCCAGATCTTGGTTTTCTATGGAGCCTTATTTGTAACACGATGTGTGCTGTCAGGTTGATCTTGCTGCAGCTGAGACAAGGGTAGGCTAAAAATGTCAAATGACTCTGTAGTGCCAGCTAGTACTAGAATAGTAGACTTCATGGATAATCACATCTGAGTGACCCTGGAAAGCCCTATTACCTGCCATTTCCACCTAAAGCCTGCACATCCACCCCTGTTCACAATAGATGCTGGATTCACAAGCCAAGTTGTCTGGGCTCTAATTCCACCTCTGCTATTTTAGGTATGTTATCTATTAGATAGGTAGATAAGAAAAGTATCTACATAGAGATTCTTGTAAGGGTTTAGAAGAATGCTTGGCATATACTGAGCACTATGACGGTATTAATAATTGTTAGTATTTCCCCAAGCCTATTTTCTCAAACGTGCCAATTGCTTGATACACGGCAAGCACCTAGTAACAGCCATTCGTTAAAACAAAAAAACAAAAAAACAAAAAAACAACAACAAAAAAAAAACCAACTGTGCTCTACAGCGCCACCTAGGGCTGACACTACAGCTGTTGTATCTTGCAACTGTTTGAATTCAACAGACCACCCTGACCGGTGCTTTCTTTGTCTGTGATAGTCTGGCACTCACTGCTAGGCAGACTCGGTTTTAAATGGCTTGGATTTTATGTTAGCAAATGACAGAAACTTGTTGGTAGTCTAACTGAACATGAGAAGGAACCAAATCAATCTGGGGACTTTAAAGGTTTCTCTTTTGAATGTAGTAGGAGATAGTGGAAGAATTATCCCAGAAAACACGTCAGCCCCTTGAAAGCTGTCCATTTTGGAGGGCTGCCCAAAGGGCTGAAAACCTAAGGCTTTTCTTAGGTGAGTTGAGAACTGGATCTATGAACTGTCTCTTAGACATATTTATTGCTTGTATTTCTGATATACACCATGAGGGAATGCAAGTGAGAAGGTATATTAACACAGAGTCAATAAGACATAATAATTGAGGAAAGGCATAATTTTATTTGAAAAATAAAACAATAAGCTAGAGTCAGGAAACAAATACATCGAGACATTCCTCCCTCGCCCCTCTGTTTTCTTTTTGAAAGTATATTACCTTCGGCAGGCAGCTGACTCTGCTCACTCTGGGTAGATGGAGGTCTGAGTGCATGGGTCTGAAGGAAGATGGATGAGGGGGGAGGAGCAAATGGAAACTTAGTGGCAGGTGGACACGTTTCAGGCCTGATGATTCTCAGAAACCATTTACCAGGCAGCTTTAAATCACAGTCAAGAGCGAGGTGCTGCTCCAGTAACTCAAGTATCACAGTCGGGAGAGGTAAATATGCTTTGTGCGGCCGTGTGTCTGCCCAACTCCAAGGATTCTTTATTCCGAGGGTCCACAGATGAGCTCAGTAGCCTCCTTGGAGTGATATGAGGTTATCAGGTTTTATAGAAAGAGAGTTTGTGTATCTCATTAAGCTCTGAAAAGTATGCCGAGATAATGAAGCATTTTAGAGACATGATGAGTTTCAAGAGAAGGGGAAAATGAAAGGGTACTGTGTAAAATAATCCCCCAGCAGCAAAGGCAGGAGAGAGAGGAGAGAGAGGAGAGAGGGGAGAGAGGAGAGAGAGGAGAGGGAGGAGAGAGAGGGAGGAGGGAGAGGGAGGAGAGAGAGGGAGGAGGGACAGGGAGGAGGGACAGGGAGAGAAAGGGAGAGAGAGGGAGGGACAGGGAGGGACAGGGAGGGAGAGAGATAGGGAAAGAGAAAGAAAAGGAGAGGCACAGAGAGAGGGAGGGAGAGGGGCAGGGAGAGGGAGGGAGAGGGACAGAGAGAGGGAGGGAAAGGAGAGAGAGGGACAGGGAGAGGGAGGGAGAGGGAAAGGAGAGAGAGGGACAGGGAGAGGGAGGGAGAGGGAGAGAGGGCATGATAGTTTATAACACAGCAGCAAAGAACAAGGCCCAGCCCCTACGTTCAGGGCCAAGATGGAGGGAGAAAACTGTGCCTTCACCTGAGAACAATTTTCCTAGACCTGCCAAGCCTTGGTAACTAAAGACTTCAGGGACTACAAGATGGGGTATGGTAGGTTAAAGAATGAAACAGTAAGTCCCCAAGTCCCCATCGCCCCTCTACACTGGAGGAGATTTGTTCTTACCCTAACCTGTATGGGAACCAGAGTTCAGATGAAATGAAGCCCTATCTTTGAGAACACCAGACACAGGGCAGGATTCCTGGGGAGAATAGAGGCTCATGAGCGCCAGTGGCCCCGAGAGCGCAAAACCACCGCCCCTGACTCTGTCTCAGTGTTTATACCTAGGCAACAGGATGGGGATTACAGAGATGCACGAGCTTAGGTCTAGTGTTTGGGAATCTCCACCAAAAGGCCAGCCAGACATTTGGTCACCCCATGGCAAGGCCTGGCAACCCGCAGGGACCTGGCGTAGGGTGGGCTTCAGATCACTCCATTTCTAAGTGTGGACGTAGGAAAGAGTTCTGAGAGGACACAAAGCAAGGGACCGGCTCAGAGGGCGTGGGCAATTCAAAGGAGCAAAAGGAATTCTCAGGAATGTTATCAATTTCTTAAGAAAGGTAGGGAAAGAGATGATACATCTGGGGGAAGAATAGTAAAGTATTAGAAAAGAAGTGAAAATGGCTATAAATGTAAAACTCATGGAAAGGGAGAATAATCTGCACAAGAGATTGAAGAGAAAAAATCTGTAAAAATAATAGAATTAATATACAATAATTAACGGAGTTCTGCTCATATACAACAGGAAAAAATATTAGAGCCCTGGTGAACCAGCACAGCAAGGAAAGGCTGCCCACGCCTGGCCACTTGAATTCAAGTTACCATATCCACGTGGTGGAATAAGAGAACAGACTCCTGAAAGTGACCTCTTACATACATGTGTTCACCCCATACATGTACACACGTGTGAAAGTAATTTAAAATGTACTGAAGAAAAACAACAACCAAAAGACTCAAGGAATCATGTGCTGGAAAAACAGCTTGCAGATTAGATTTACAGTGTAAAATAAATGAAGAGGCACTCCCTGAACCAAGCACATCTTCACAGAATTGCTAAGCACTGGGAATGGAGAGGGCATTCAGAAGCAAGCAAACTAACACTCAGAATGTCAGGAATAAGACTGGCATGTTCTTCCCAAAAGCCAAGTGCTCAGCCAGCCGGTAAAAGTAGTTAGTCTTTTAGAACCCTGAGAGAAATTATTTTCCCCTAGAATTGTTGGGCAAACTAACAGATGAGTGTGAAGCTAGAATAAGTTCCCTGCCCCTGATCCCAACCATGCAAAGCCTCAGAACTGTCTGCCTTTCTTATAGGACCTGCAAAATGAGGCAGACATTGAGAAAAGGCATAAGGAGGCAAAAGATAAGAGGTCATCCCCCAGGGAGGAGACAACCAGACCTGACCAGCCCCAGACACAAAGGATCACAGAAGTGTGAGGCTTTTGATTCTCATCAAAATTATTTAATAGATTTTTACAAAGTCATGAAGACTATGGAAAGGCATAGCTGATTCCAAGAAATATGGACTCCGGGAAATGAACCTATTTAAGAAAATGGTTACAGTGTATCAGTTGGCTGGGCAGTGGGTAAGACAGGTGACCATGCAGAAAGCTCTGGGCATGGATTACATTGGGAATGGAAGGGAGGTTCAGGGACCATCCATCACCTCTCAGCCACCACCATACCATCAGTGCTTCAAGGAACTCTGGAAAGGATGCTAGGAAAATGCTCCCCAATGCCCTGCATTAGCTGTGAGCCTTGGGTGTAGGACCAGGCCTCTCTGTGACTCAGTTCCTCATTTGTAGCCAAGGATGAGAATAGCTATTACCTCATTAACTAAGCAAGTTAAGCAATTGAAAAGTCTTAGGAGAATTGCTAGCAGTATAGGATTGAGTGTATAAATATTTGGCAAATACTCAAGCACCAAGATGCATGTATATTGTGTATTGATATGGGGTGATGTCACCAAGTTACTTAAACAAGAGAATTTGCTTGCCTTTACAAATCAGGAGTTATGAACAGTGAGGGAGACTGCAGTCTTTCAGCTTTATGCTTCTGAGTATGGCTTTAGAAAACTATTAAAGTAATAAAATAACAAAAACTAATGTCTAACAAGTTTTAAAACGAAGGGTGCACACAAGCTTTGGCAAGGACCACTTCATAGTCTTGTACAAGTTTATTAACATTTTCATTTGTTGTATAAATGATGTCATGTGTGTTTCCAAACCTGGCCAGGCAACCAAGTAGGTTTTGAGAAATAAAATCGCCAATGCAGGAATCCGTCATTCAGTTATTTCTATACTAAAACCACAAATAATTTTTTTAAGAAAAAAAAAGTTTTCATTGCCCTAAAAGTCTTACAGGTATTAGCCCAAGATCTGAGTCGTGGAGAAGAAGAAGCTTACATGGAAAGTCATTTGAACCGCACTCCCCCCTCTTGCCCTCTGATAGAGAATTTAATAAGTAATGGACCAAGAGGCTTACAGTGTAAGGGGGAGGGGCAGCAAATGCTTCAGATGGAGAAGCCATGCAGGTCTTTCTCCCAAAGGCATGTTTCCTCTTCCAAACTAATGAAAGGGCCAGCTGGAGCTGGAGAACTGGTTCTGTTTCCCTGCCTGTAATGATACCCAACTGCTTCCAGGAGGAATTACAGCACAGCCATGTAGTCCACACAGCTACCAGGGTCAGAAACAAAGACTTCCAAACCGTGTTCCCTCCCCCTGACTCTCAGCCCTGAGTTGTCTAACCCTCAGTTTCTAGGACTTACCTGTATGCATTTTAACCTGTCCATCAGCCCGATATATAGTAAGGGATTTGGAAGATAATCCAAGACCAGCACCACACAGCAATCTGAGTACTTCTCTATTCCTCCATTTATTATAAAGCAAGGTTTCATTCTGTTTGCTGAGTAGCAGCTGGGGATTGGAGCTTTTCAGTTTTGAAAGTTCCTTCGGACCTTCCTACTTCTAAATGAAATGCTTATCCTACTGTGTGAAATGTCAAAACACACTTCCCTTGGGGTCTTTCCCAGACTGTCCCCGTGGAGACAGACAGTCCTCTCTAAAAAAAAGGGAATGAAACAGGCTGCACTTGGTCCTGATGCAACATCGAGCGAATCCCTCACCGTGGGGACCTTAGGCTGAGCAACTGACCACTCAACACACTGTCATCTAAGAGGGTGACAGCTAATCATTTCCTTAACTGATGTGGGCATGAAACCAAGCCGCTGACTGCTCAGCCTGCCTGCCCCTGGCACTGACTTGCCGTTGTTCCCTTCTTCCCAGACTGCTGGGTTTCAAGAGATTCTGACCGAGGTGGAAATTTTAGCGGTGATTGTGGGATGCCTGTGTCATGACCTCGACCACAGGGGAACCAACAATGCCTTCCAAGCTAAGTAAGTGTTCTAATTGTTGTGATTTTAATGCATTTGCCTTTCTGTTCGGAGCCAAAGGTGACGAGTGCTAAAGAGTAAAGCATTAATTTCTGGCATCAGAGGCCAAGGCCACGCAGGCCTGGGCACGCATGTCACGGGGCCCATCCATCTTTATAATTCCCCATTCTTCTTTTAATTGCAAATTTGCCCTTCGTGTCACGCTTGTTGATTTGGTCTGTCTCTGCTGACCTCAGTCAGAGAGCACAGTTGAGGCTCTCAAAGGCCTATTCTTCCCCTCTCAGCCTGTTTGCCTCCATCCCACGACAAGCTGCTTGGACCTGCTACTCTCAGATCTGGTTTTGAGATGATTAGAATAAAAACAGGCTCTGGAAGATTAATGAAGCAAAGATGGCTTTGCTTTTCCCATTCCTTGTCCCATGACAAGATGGAACAGACAAAGGAATCACATAAACACAGGGATGGGTAATCGACTGTTTGCCCTGCACATGAGTCACCTGGATAGACCAATCTGTCTGGTCAAGAAAGCCACTACTCGGTGGCTCACATGGTGGCAAGGGCCACAGGACTTAGGCATGTTAAAAATACAGTTCAGTCCCAGGGCTCTTGCAATGAGGTCACGTTTTAATGTTCTTTGAACTAGCCATCTGCTAAGATGCCCAGGGATTGTGGAGAGATGTTTCAGATGGGAAGGGAACAGCAAGATAGGCTTCTATAGAGAGATGGGATTAACTTTCAGATGATAGATTTCAAAGTTCTCAAAGAAGGTAGGTAGATCTCTTCTAGCTGAAATCCCAACAAACCACTGTGAGTCATTCCTTTTATGCCCGAACATCTCCTGAGTGAGACCTTGATGTCTTGGGCCCTTGGGTTTGATCTGGTCTGTCAGACTGTCTTGACTGAGAGTCCTCTCCATCCTTCATCCTACAGCTCACCGCTCCAAGCTTCCCTCCTCACTCAATACGCAGTAATCTGACAGCTCCTCAACCCTCTTAAGCCTTCATGGCGTTGAACCTGCAAAAATCCAGCCTTAGTTCAGTCTGACAATTCAATTTCTTGCTGCCCTGCCTGGACTTGTCAAAGCCCTGGGAGAAAAATATCACAGCTATGCGAGCGAGCTCGAGACACAACAGATATACACCTTCTCAAGCCGGCTGCACGCTCAGGACTCCACCACTGTAGGCTGCTCTTAGCAGCTATGAACCCCTGGTGTTCTCTCTGCCCAAGCTCCACAGCCTCCTCCTCACACCACTCTACAGATCACCTTGCCTCCTACTTCACTGAGAAAATTGAGGCCATCAATCGAGAACTCTCTCCATTTCCTGCCCTGCCACCCACACTTATCTATCCCTCCCGGTCCTTCCTTCTTTCCCTCCTATCTCAGTGAAAATGCCGGTCTTTTCCATCTCTGAAGCTAATCCCTCCAGCTCTTCTCTGGAGCCCTTCTCCATCAATCTCCCTCCTCTTTCCTGTATCTACGTCTCCCTGTCTATGGGTGCTGCATCTTATTAACATGAACAATTCTGCCCCATCTTGAAATATACACACCCTGCACGCATGCACGCACGCACGCACGCACGCACGCACCCACGTCCTTTTTAGTAACTGTTGTCTTCTTTCCTTCCTAGGCAAACTTCTTGGGAAAATGTCTGTGCTGTTGTCTCTGCTTCCTCTAACAACTTCTTTTGCACAGGGCTTTAGATCCCATCTCAGTGCCCCCATTTCCAAAGCTGTTGTGTTCTTTTTTTCACGCCCTCTGTTGCTGGCTGGGCTTATGTAGGCTGTGTTTTCTTACTGCCTCCTTCCTAAACTTCTCTTCAATTTTTCCTCAAAGATATTTATCTACCTTTGTTGCCTTCCTCCATAGTTTGCCTCGAGGCCCCTTGTGTCGCAGCTTGCTCTCCTGTTGTCTTGACTATTTGTGCAGGGGATCTGCCCACCCACGCCTGAGCACTAGCTGCGCTGCTCAGAGCCGTAATTCCCATGTGCTTCTCTCCAGATGCTTCTACCAACTGTGGGAAGGGCCTCCGACTTGAAGACCCTGAATCCTCCAGTTCTTAGTCTTCCCCTTTATCTGTGTCCCTCTTTCTCTTAGTCTCTATCCCAGGGAATGGATGAGTGATTGGCAGCCTCAGTGGCATCTCATCAGAGCCAACCCCTGTTCTGTAGTCTTGGAGGAACTTACGTTTCCTTGGATCTCTTCTGATGCTACAACAGAAAGCCCAGCTCTCTTGCACGTTCTTGGTAATCTGAAAAAATCCCTTCTCATGCACAAAAGTGTTCGTATCACCCTCCTGCTTCATCCTCGGGCCTTCTGTGACTTTTAGATATTCATATTCCTTAATGTAGCCTCTTAAGGCTACTTTAAATCAGACCCTGGTCCATCTCTCTGGCTTAGCACTGACTTACCCAGAAGGGACTTGCTCTCAGTGAGGCCCAGCCAGCTCCTTTCTGTCTGGTACCCTTCTGCTCCTCTCCCCACAGCTTCTCTGCACACATCACTTCCGGGGTCTTCCCGATGCACCCTGCCCTCATTACTGTGTCTTGCCTTCATAGTGCCCTGTCAGTGTCCTTACAAAAGCAGGCACCTTGCTCCATTTTGATTGCTAACTGTCTGATATATTCCCTCTTCCTCTTTAAGACCTGTAATCCAGCAGTGCCAGGCACACAAATAAACACACAGGAAATGTTTGCTGAAAGAGTGAATGGTAACTGGATGAATTGTATGTATTTTAATATACTTTCTCTGTATTTTTAAATAAACATGGCCTTTTACAGATACAGATGGTGAAGCATAGCCTTTAAATACATAGGTTTGATGCAGTGGCAAAGGCCTGAAGCCTGTTAATGTATACACCATGTGCTTCTTTTGACAATTTCTTACTTAAAGTTTGTTTAAATTTCCTTTTTCCCCCCAAAGATTCCTCTTTTCCATGCCAATGATATTCTGTCAGTGAATTTCCCTCTAGGACCCTCTTCCCAGACAGCTACCATGTCACCACTGACGCAAAAAGGAGAGCTAACCAGTTAGAATTGTATCTGCAAACCAAGAATAAAGTCCCCGTGTGTTCTTTTGAAGAGTGGCACAGCATCCCTGAATAGCTAGTCGGTGCATCGCACGGAATGGGGAGTTTCTGCTCAGCATTCGCCCCTCAGCGGATTAGACCAAGGATCCATACCTATTAAAAGCTGGACCACTAAGACACTGCTGAGCGTGCTCACGAATTGCATTGGTTAGTGGGAGAGAAATGAGCTGCAGCTCCCTGCCAACTTGAGGCTGCTGTTGGGAGAAGCTCTGATGACTGTATACCAAGTGGATGAGAGAAGTGAGAAGACCAGTCTATAGAAAGGAGTTGGGAAGGAAGATAACGGGAGAGAGGGAGGCCAAGAGGCGGCATGTAAGTGCAGAGAACATTTAAAAAAGAAATCAGACTCCAGCCCTGCCTCTTCCCGTTGCCTTTTCTGTCTGGGGTACTCAGTTGTTCTTCTGACTGAGTCAGGGTTCCTGTGTCACTTAAACAAGCCTTTTCCTGACCAAGCCGATTGTTCATTATTTTTTGTTTCTTGCAAATAGCAGTCCCTGAGACAAGGAAAATGGCAGTGTGTTAACTCTGCTAAGCCCTTGCCCACAAGTCTGTAGATAGCTCTGTCTCCATTTTGCAGCTTGTCCAAACTCCTCCACCAATGTGGTGTTGTGGCAGTTGGATCTGGGCTCCCCAGTTCCAAAAGCCACTCTTTAACCTTTGCACCCATGGTTCCTCTGACTTTGTGGCATCCCTCCTGGACTATTGATACTGAGATTTCCCTTCGTTGACCATCTTGCCAGATAAGCTTTAGAAAACTAAAATATATCCTGGCATCCAGCAACTCAAAATGTAGGCCTGTAACAACTGTGGACCTGTTAAACCTTTCTATCTCTCAGTGTTGTAATCTTGCAAAAATAGACGTGAATGTCCCCAAGGCTCAGGTCAGTTGTCCAGGGCCAAAGAACTTTCACAGGTATTAGGTAAATACTACACTATTTCCACCAGGCGTTTTTATATCCTCTGGTCCCTCTGCCAATTCTGCAAGTTCTAAGACAGCACAGAGCATCTCCTCAAACCGAGTTCTTCTCTTGCCCCCAATTTCCCAGCTTGTAGCTGTCCGTTGGCCCTGCTACTACTCAATGAAGTTAAGCTTCGATTTTCAACACTTACTGACAGTGTTAAGATTCCATTTGACAGTGAGAGCCAGAAGAGACTTTTGACACAACTGTTTAGTGATTAGAATAAGACTTCTTCCATTAATGTGCCATTGTTTAAAGGCCATAGGAGGAAATCGTAACATTTTGTCCTCCTCCATTCTTCACTAATAGAACATTTTCTGGGTTCAAGGCCTTGTGCTAGGCATTCTGGGAGAAGCAGGATGGGCAGAAGACAAATTCTTCTCTTAAACTATTCACAGCCTAATCCCAGCCATTCAGAAGATTTCAGCAACAGAACTTAAATGCTGCAACTATTATGTGGTGAAACACAAGCTACCTTTTTGTTGTCTATAAGACTGTTTTAAAAAAAAAACACAGGACACTTTTAGCAAGGGACAAATTACTATAAAATGCAAAATGCCTCTACAATAAAAAAAAGTACGACTTTAGCTAGAGCACAGTTTGATTTATACCCTTAGCCTTTCTGATAAGTGAACCTTTGCATTTTCATATTCTACCCTTAATTTTTAAGTATTGGAGAGCGTGCCGTGAATGATCAATCGGTAGCGAGGCCACCAATACCACAGGGCTCTAAAATTGCTCGTCTCTCTTTCCTCCAGGGACGGCACTGCCCACTCATCCCCCTCTCTATTACAGCTGCCCCTGATGATTAAATATCAGCACGGCCCAGCTTTGTGGTATATTCTCCTAGGAGATCCCTCCTATTCATTTCTAGCATAATCTCTTACACTCATTTCTTGGGAATGAAAACCCATCTTGTCGCTTTCGGCCAGGTCCCAGAAGTGAAATACTGGGGCACATTAATCTGCCCTGACAGCCTAATCCCTCTCCGCACCACCTCCCAGCAATTCCCAGCTTCCTAATTACCTTTCATAGTTTGCCTTTTTAAAGTCTCCTCAAAACCACGGCTGCACACCGACATTAGCTTTCCTTTCCTCGAAGAATATGCATCTCGAGGCTATGTGGAGGCTGCATGGACTTGGCGTGTCTGTGCCAAGCAATGGATGTAGAAACAGAGTTGTCCCTTTTATGCTCCAATCCGTTCCCCCTCTGTGTGCTGACAGTCTTAAAAATGAAAGCGTTCCATGTCCGCGCTGATCCAAGCAATCATGCATGTCAGGGATCTTCACATTTATAAAGCACCATGCTCCCTCTCTCCTTCTTCCCCTACACCATGCATGTACACACATATGCATATAAATGTATATATGATCATCTCTCTGCAGCTATGGGGTATGTGCCCAAAGCCAGTCATATGATAGATATATTTACCATAGACAATCAAAATGAACTGCAGAATTAAAGTCAGTCTTCTATGACTGATGGTGAGAATATATGCTTATACAGTGTTTTACGTGAAAGACATGAGCTGTTTAGTAAAAGCCTTATGATCAGTTAGGGCTCACAGGGCTGCTTGCCGTGCCCCTCCCTGTAGAACCACAGTGTATGTCTTTTACCTATCAATGCCACTGGGGAATCCTACAGTAAGTTTGAGCTTTTAAAGCCAGCATTTCTCTAACTTATTTGACACTGGAACCCTTTATACTTCATCCCTTCATATCTTTTTGGCATTTCAAAAAAGTTATGGTCTACAGAATGTTTATTGACAAAGTCCTGACAGATTTATCTTCTGCCATCATGTTTATTTTCTGTTTTATTTAAACTGGCGTTTGCTGCCGGTGATCCTAGGACATCCACAGTATGTGAGGACCTAAGAGCATGGCAGATAGAATTCCTGATGAGTCTTGGCTGGGAAAGAAAGCACTGAGAGATTTTAAAGTCTTAGAAATATTGGTAGGAACCGCATACAATAGTACAAGCCAGGAGTCCATTGTGGAATGTAAGTATTGCTTCAGTGGTTTTACTGACGTTCGTATCAGCTCCATTCTCTGGATGCTAAGATGGCTTCTTGCCTACAAGAATCTGAGTATTTTAGTACAGGACTGATTGAAGAAAGAATTCTACATAAATCTAGGAGAGTGTGCGCTTCCTGAAGGTAGGGCCCATGAATTATACATCTGTTTCACATTTCCGGAACCTGACAAAAAAAATGGCCATTGGTGCTTGTTGGCTACATTACTGATGGGTGCACACATGTATTCATGCATGCATGGATGGATGAATGAATTCCAGTGTCTTCCTGCACTGAAACCACATTAGCATGGCTCAGTTTCAAAATTTACATACCTTCTATATGGAACGAGAGCTGGAATTATAGGAAGGAACAAATGCAGAGTCGAGTGATAAGACCCTGAATGCCCTGATGGAGCACAGCCATTCTGAAACCACGGGGACAAGGGAAGGAGACACAGAGCAAAGGGAGCCGCAGATGCCTGGTATAAAGTGTCCTAATGTCCCTTTATCCATCCCGAACAAAGAAAACACAAGTGGCTTGTGAACATCTCATTTGTTTAATTTTTTATGGGGTCTGCTAAGCCAACAGGAATAAACAGGCATAAGATGTTCCTCCTCTTCCCAGCAACTCACGCCCATGACCGAAGAATACCAGAACGAGCCAGTTATCAGAAGTGAAGGAAGGGATTGGGGTTGAAACCTGTGGTTAACAGCTACGCCAGTAGAATTCTGAATTGAGCTTTGAAAGCTCCTTTCATGGGTGGCCAACAGCTTCATAAAAATAGAGCATCAAGTATCAAGAGTGTGTGTTATACTTCTCATTCTCCCGTTGGAATGAGAAGCTTACAAATTAGACTCAAACTAGACCTGGTACTAGATGTGTGATCTTATAGAAACCACGTCCCTTCTCTAAGCCTCTGTTTCTTTGGAGTAAAATGAGAAAATATTTCCTATTTTGTAGTTGCCATCACAACTCAATCGAGTCAGGCATTAAATACTGTGATTCCCCAGGACGTGGTAGGCACTTACTCATGATGGCTATTATTAGCCATAATGTGGTCATTATAAAATACACTGACACACACATCACTGGCAGCCTCCAGGTTTAACCATAATCTCTACGCACAACACCATGAGCAAGTAATTTTTAAGCACCTGCTCCATGCCAGGCACACAGAAGCTCAGCGTCTGAGTCAGTCATGTTGTGTGCATTTGTCATGGACATGCGTTCTACGTAAGACAAATGGCCACTGACCTTAAATGTTAACCCATCCGTAAGATTAGCCTGAACTTTGAACTTTGTTTCTTAGATGATGTAGCAAACTTGAGCAAGACTTTAGAAAATAACACACACTTGATTAAAATCCAACCCCCTCCGTTTTCAACCATCTTGATCACAAGTTCTCCTCAACCTAACCTTGCTCTTCTCCTAGCATGCAGTAGCTCTGAGTCTCTCCAAGAATCGTATGTCCTCTGTAGCCCTGAAACTGATGGTGGCCTTGGGTTGCCTCACACTCCAGCACAAGGCAGCTTGGGATGGAAATCGTTCTTGTGTGAGCCTTTCCTTCCCGCCAGCAGGACAGGCTACGAGCTGTCAAATCTCCAGCCTTTGCAAGTTAAAGACAAACCATCCTCTCAAGCCTGCAAACTTCCTACAGTATGCAAGCAAAGTCTTCCGGGACTTAATGTATCCTCAACTGAGCCCTAGCATGGCTATTTGATTCCCTGGGTCTCTCTGACCAAATCCTAATCCAAAGAAACACTTGAAGATGAACTGTTGGAACATTCTAAAATACTTTACTGAACTGGCATTATTGAGGGATAGACTGTTCTACTTAAGTGGGATTTATAGAGAGTACAGTAACCCCCTTAGGTATTGGTGAACTTTTTGTTCATTTAAAATGGAAATGTCTGTGTGTTTTAATTATCAATTAATAATTAATGTAGACTCCTATCCACTCCCTCTCCCTGGCACTGTGACAGGTACTTTCTGGCGTTTTATTGTAGTCTCATAAACAACAGATCAGGCAGCCAGTGCTGGCATGATTTTAGAGACAAAGAAACCGAGCCTTCAAGTCCAGTAACCTCCCAAGGCTTCTTACTGAAAGAAGAGCTGTGACATCAAGTCCAAGGAATTTTCTAGTCTTCTACACTGAGATCCGAGAGTGGGTGAAGAAACCCCAACAGAAGGTCGTTAAAATCTACGTAGAGTAAATAACAAAGACTCTGCAGAATATATTCTCAAAGTCTTTTCCAGTGGAGAGTCAAGCACATATGACACGAGAAAGTTTCTGTGTGAACTCAGATGATCTATAAGGCTTAGTTCTTAAAGCCTACATGGATCAAGAAGAAAAGTTATAACACATATGTATATGCCGCCCCCCCACACACACACGGACACACACACGCACACACATATTCATAGCACTTGGGATCTGAACTCTTGCTACATGTTTTACACTTGCTCCTTTGCTCATGATCTCGTCTCATCTCTCACTACTCTGTAAATTCATCCAAGTCCAAGACTAGGCCTTGTTAATTGTGCATCACCCATAGCATCCATCTGAACACAAGGAAAGTTCGTGCAAAGTTTGCTTAAGAGATACGTGAACTCCGCAAGCAGTGGCCTGGACTGCATTTGCTCGTGCTCCACCACCAAACGCGGAGTGGTCCAAAGAGCTGGTATGGGAAACGGTAAGCTGAAGGGTAAGGGTCCCGCCTACTCAGCCTTCTGTTCTCTTTCAGGAGTGACTCTGCACTGGCCCAGCTCTATGGGACCTCAGCGACCTTAGAGCATCACCATTTTAACCATGCCGTGATGATCCTTCAGAGTGAGGTGCGACCTGCTCCGCTTCTCCCCTCCACAGAAGGCCAACGAAGTGATCCCCACTCTCTGAGCTGTGCTGTGTTCATATCCACAGAAGCAGGAGGCCGTGCTTAAGTTAAACTCAGACTCCCATGCTTTTTGTGATGCCTGTCGCATGTCAAAGACCTTGCTCGCTCTGGGTCTTCCTAAGCTGGCTCGTTTGGCCTCACTGAGATAGTGTAGATTGACTTACAGGGTGGCAGGTAGAAACTGCCTATTAACGGAGCATCCTTTTGTCTTCCTTAAAGGACATACAGTAAGAGTCAAGCTTTGATGGTGAAACTGAGAATAAAAGATGAAAGAACTTAAAAATTTTAGTAGGACTGTATTTAAAGATGAGAGATGGTTAGTAACCCCAAGGCCAAGCCAAGGCCAAGGGTCTTGTTTCGCTTTCTACAGCGACACAGGACTTAGACATTGGCGTGTTGGCTTCTCTCTTTCCACAGAGAAAAACAGAAGTCAGTAATTGACTCTGGCTGCGGCAGCTGAGTTTTAACTTGCCAGGAAGAATCTGCTTAATTTTCTGAAGGCATACAGACATTTTTTTAGACCAGGAAGGGCTCATCTGCCCCGTTATTTGTCAGCTCTCTAGCTACACCATTAATTATTATTATTATCACCATTAAGACCCCGCTTCACTGGAATGGCATCATTAAATATGGAGGTTTTTTTTTTTTTTTTTTTTTTTTTTTACTCTAGACTGTCTCGAGAAAACATGTCTTTTGTAATATAACCAAAGCCTTCAACCTCATAATAGAGACCTACCACTCCAAGCCTGAACGTGGGATAGGGCAGGGCAACCTGCCAGAGGGGCTGCATTTTCATTTCATGAAATTTTCATGTTTCATTCATTTAGAAATAAAGCTCCTAGGTAAGGGCCACGGGAACTGATGGAGCCAGCTTCCTGTCGGCTGCAGCTCAGAAAAGCCACAGCTGAGAGCTGCAGAGGAGGCAGAGACAGCAGGGGGCTTTGACTTGCTGGTCTTTTCTGGAAAAAAAAGTGTGACTAGTCCCTCAGAGAGACCCACCTTTGCAATCACAGATCATAAACAGCCCAGCCCTCTTAGGTGTGTGTCACCTAAGCATGACACATTGGCCAGCCTCCACGCTGACTTCTTCCAAGTGATAATGGCCAGCCAACGTGTAAGGAAGCACTGAACCCCTGGACCCCGAGTCCATTCCATTCTGCCACCAGGAAGGCAGGTGTCACCACTGTCCCACATCAGGAAGGCAGGTGTCACTACTGTCCCACTTCCCAGTTTCCACCGACAAGCAGAAGCTAGAGGACCTGAAGAAGTTTGCTGCAGACCTTTCCTTCCCCACAGCTGGTTTCCACCCATGCCCCGCTCACCTGTTCCCCACACCCAGGCTGAAAGCAGGATTTGTGGGAGACTCATTTCCATTTAGGGACCAAGCCTTAAGTCGTTCAAGGCCAATTTGTGTATTCAGTAATGCACTGATACAAACCACCTTTGTACTAGCTCGTACTCCCCAAGACCAGTACTATTTACCATGTCCTTTTAAAGCAGTAAAAAGCATGTCACAAAATAACCAAGACCTTCAAGTGCAGGCGGGTTCTCTTGTCTGAACGAAAATTTCTACTCCTAAGGTCATCTCCTGACTGGCTCCTAAGGTTGTCTTTCGTCCACTGAGTGATGCTGGAGCTGTTGCTGAATCCAAATTCATTTCCCTCAAAGCTTTAAACTACTTTTCCCCAGGCTCCAGAATACTTGCTTATAACTGTTCCACGAGTTGATGTTCAGACAAAATAGAAGAAAAACCTGAGCAAAATCATGTTCTGGCTTTCCTTGAATTCTTTGTCCTCGTAATCACTGAATAAGACCTGGAAGAGTACACCTGCTATTACTATTGGACCTGGTCCCAGGTAGAACCAACATCCTGTAGTCAAGGAGCGGAGGGTTCACCGGATGAGATAAATCGGCTCAGCAAAGCAGCTTATCATCTAGTTGCTTGATTAAAATGAAATTGCTAATTGATATTCTGGTACCCTGGATAAATTAATTTACCTCTCACGGAGAATAGTTTATTCTTAAGAAGCCATTTGCTCCTTTCCTTCTGCAACATCTTCTGGCTCTCAATCTTAGGTTCAAATTGGTCCAGTTCCCAGGCCACATACGCTTATGAGTTCATATTTCATGGTAGGAAAAGCAGATCAAAGAAGCCCACCTTGGCAAGTACCTGAAGTCAATGACAGGCACATTACTGAAGGGTTTTCCATGTCACTAGCAACAAACTGTACGGCTGCCAAGTGCGCCGGCTTCTAGAGAGAACAAGAGAGCTTTCTGGTAACCTGGAGGTGAAGCTGTATTGCAGTCTTTGTTTGGTCAAAGCCATCATTGGCATCCCACTGTACCCAAACAATGGCTTCCTCATCCTGGGTGTTGAGCAGGCACCCGGTGCTGTGAATTTAATCCAGCACACGCTTCATCAAAGTACCCAGACAGTTCAGTGCAGGGCTCCTCACTTCTTCAGGAAAGGTAGACTTCTGAGTGGCATCTCCTGTGTGTTGAACTCTGTTTAACCACATCTCTATCCTTTCCCATTACAGGTATTAATGGTTCGCAGTACCCCAGCCAGTCATGTCTATCTAAAATGTCTCTATTTGCTCCCAAAACTTCTATTGTCTAAATCTTCCCACTGAGAAACTATAGTCTCATGGGCTTTCTTTCCCTCAAAGTCATTTGTCACCACAGCAAGAGTTTCTAGAATGCCAGCTAAGTCTTTACTAGTAGAAGGTAGTATTTGTTTCTGAATCAGAAAAATTCCCCAATGTCTAGCCCAATTTTTCACTCTGTATTTCCATATCTGTTATAACCCAAGTCCATGTGTTTTCAGAGTTCCCGTCCACACCCAACAGACTATAAAGTGCTCCTTGGAGGGCCTCCCTGAAGCAACTCACTTTCTGGCTCTTCTGTTTGCCAGGACATCTGTTTGTATTTGTAAAACTTTTATTAAGCTCTGGGCTGGAGTGAAGTCTGGCAGTTAAGAGCAAAGTATGTTACTCTTCCAGAGGACCTGAGTTCTGTTTCCAGCACCCAAGTCACGTGCCTTACAGCCACCTTACTTCAGCTCCAGAGAGTCTGATGCCCTCTTCTGGTCTCTGTGGGGCCTTGCATACACTTATATGGATCTACACATCCAGACACATGCACATGCATAAATAGAAATAAATATGAATCTATAAAAAAGAAAATTTGTACTAAGCTTTGAATTTTGTTTATGTTCTCTCTTTTTTAATATAGGAAAAACATGCAGTTTTAAAAAAACTACAGGTTTAATGATGTGTTTTGAGATATTCTCCCTTCTCATTACAGGGTCACAACATCTTTGCTAATTTGTCCTCCAAGGAATACAGTGACCTCATGCAGCTCCTGAAGCAGTCGATATTAGCCACAGACCTCACACTGTACTTTGAGTAGGTATTGGCACCTGGTCCATTTAAGAAATTGATACTAACATTCAATCTTTATTAATTCCTGGGTCTGCGTTGAATGTTGCGTATTATTCCAGCATTGCCATTGGTGTTTCCCTTACCTAATTGAAGTTCATTAAGATGGTGCATGCATTCCAAGGATTACTGGCTAACTGGGACATGTTTGAAGTCTTTCTTATGACTGAGGAGCCTGAGTTTGAACTCATGACTCTGAGGCTAAGTACTGGTCATGCTATTTCATGTACTACTATAACAGCTGTTTCGAAGTGTTAGCTGTCTCTGTCATGGTATTGATAGCCACGAACAATATTCATGGATGGAAGGATGACTAGAAACTTAAACCCAGGTTCCCTGCTCCTCTCTGGGATTTATGTTTAAAACAGCAGAGTCTACTCCCATTGTTCTGTCAGTGGTCACTGAAGACTTCCGACCTTTCTTAGTTTTCTTGACATAAACGCTTACTGATTTCTCACTGTCAAGTTCTAATCTTTGCTTCTACAGCAGCCAGATATATTCCTTTCTCCTCTCCCAGATCCTCTGTAGGTTTCTAACTCTTCTTCCTCTGAGTTCTGTGACCCACACTCTACTCTCTCTGCTGAGATCCTCTTCCTGACAACATGTCTATGTAGCACCAATGCGAGTTACCTACAGGTAGGAGGGTCTGAAATACTTCTTTGTAACTCCCTGCATTGTAGACACATATCCCCAACTTCTGCCCACCCAACCTTCAAGGAAACCTTAAACTTAGCTTGACTGTCCAAGATCTTCCTTATTTCACCCTCTATATTTTTCATTCTTTTCTTTAAAAAGGATTTTAGGTTTTTAGTTATACACATATTATATATGGGGGAAGGGGGTACACACATGAGTTATGTGTCCATGGAGACCAGAAGAGAAAGGTTGTTAGATTCTCTGGAGCTGGAGTCACAGGCAGCTGTGACCCACAAGGGTTGAGTGCTGGAAATCTAAGTTAGGAAATCTGTGTAAATAGCGTGTTCCTCACCATTCACTCTTTTCTTTGCATTATGGTCTTTGATTTCTCCCCTATAGTATCTGTCTACTTTGGTCATATCTAACTAGATCTTATCCTTTGAAACAATGCCATGACCCTCGTACCACAGTCAGATCATCAGTGCTACGCAGACTCCTGTCCCCGTGAACTGACCCACCGTTAGGTCTTGTCTCTGATGCTACATTCCCTCAAAATCCTACTGTACCTTGACACTGCATCAACTGTAATTGGGCTCAACTGCAGGAAATAGAAACCCAAAGCAACAGTTTCTCCAGGGACCTGCCAGCTGCTGGTGGTACAGTGGCTGGGAGCTAGTGACGTCCTCATGGGCCCAGGCTGCTTCTGCCTTCCTGTGATGTCCACCTCTTAGCCAGAGACAATGGCTCACGCTCCAGCCCTGCTCTCCACCTTGAAGCCAACAGGAAGATGGGATAAAGATGGGGGCAATAGGTAACTCAAGCCATCTCCTGAGGTGTTCTAGAAGTTACCACCTAACACCTCCACTAACATTTCAATAGTCATAATTTTGTTCTGTGGCTATATTTAGCCTCAAGGCATGTTGGGAAAGGAAGACTTTATTCTGGATCGCCATGAAGTTCTATTAACGGTGGAGGAAGGAGGTGGGGAAATGAGTGTGGACAGTGGGCATTCCCACCACAGGCATTTATGACTGAATTTTACTGTATGAATTATATGAGACAGTGTTTTGTTTTGAGTCAGGGTCCCTTATTGGCCTGGAACTTACCAAGAAAGCCCATGAGCCCCAGGTTTCCCTCTCTCACTAGTCTCAGGATTATAAGTGTGCCCCGCCACACCTTTTTAAGAAGTTTTTTATTTTTCTCTCATATATTACATCCCAACTACAGTTTCTCCTCCCTTCCTTCCCTCCAACATACCCCCACTAAGTTCACCTCCCCTCTCCCCCAGATCCACCCGTGTTCCTCCTCTCAGAGAATAGCAGGCCTCCCAGGGACATCAACTAAACATGGCATTAAAAGCTACAATAAGACCAGACACACACCCACCATCACACCAAGGCAACCCAGTAGGAGGAAAAGGCACACCTAGCTCCTTAACATGGGGACTTGGATCAAACTCAGGTTCCCCTGCTTGTGTAATAAGTACTTTACTCTCTCCCCAGCCTAACAAATACAACTTTTAATTAAAATAAAAATATACGCTTTTAAAACTCCGGGCTCTGTTGCTAACTAGCTATGTGTCATCTAACACGTTGTTTTCACCCGAAATGCTCTCCTTCGTGTGTAGAGTGGCAATGACCCACTTTACATACATCACATGCATTGTGGGTGCTGACATCAGCAGCCTCGTTGGCTTTACAATCTGTTTATTCCACATGGTCTGTGGCCCTCGGGCTGCCTTCACCATCATGGCCGCCCATCTTTTTTCTAGACTGATGTTCCTGGATTTGGGATTTATGAAAGAAAAACCCATATTATGATGCTTTTGTTTTTCCTTCCTGGCACTTGTGTTATTTTTCTCAAAATAGAAGCATTTTTCTAAACCAAGTTTGCAAGTGATTCCTAAAGGGGGGAGGGGGGACACCCTCTGCTCTTGGCGTCCATTTATCAAGCTCTGTTAAGGATGCGAGGAGTCACTAAGTGACCGCGGGATGCAGTCAAGGAAGTTGCTGGCAAGTTGTTTGCTCATTACTCTGCTCTTATCTTACTGCTGCAGCCCCTGCTAATGTCTGCTGACTCCCACAGAAGCTGCCATGCTCCCCTCTGTCAGCATTATTGTCCTCGAGGTTCTGAATAGCTCATTCTCTAATCTAGACCTCCAGAGGACGGATCCGTGCGCCGGTCTAAAGTTGCATTGAAGTATGGCCATATTTTCAACCCAAACAATCCCTCGGGTTAATGAGGGAGAGGCAGCGACTATACACCTAGTTACCCAGGTGCTTCCATTTCACCAGTGTACAATTAGGGAACTGAAAGGCAGGTTGCAGATGACATCATTTATTCTGTCGCCTCTACTTTGTAGATCAGGCACAGATGGTTGAATGGTATAGCTTGGGTCACAAAAACAACTATTTGCAAAATTTGAGCCCTTATTCCCCATTTCAGGGTGTCTTCCCACAACCACCCCCATTCCTTCTATAGTGGATGAGTCCAGAAACAGTTTCATTTGAATTGTAGTGCGTTCTATAGCAACATTGTCCCAACCTAGTTAATATCAATCAGTTTAGCTGAATGACTAATCTGGGGACCCTTGCCGCAAATGCAGTTGGAGGCAAAGACTTGCAGGCATTTAGTTTAATTTTGAAAATAACACCAAAGATAAGAGTGGGACAGATGAAGGGCTGGGACAGGGAAGCCATTGTGAGGACATACTCCTGCTGGTCACCACAATGGCCAGATGGGCTGGAACCTCAAGGGACCATCTTAAAAGTCTCATATGCTACATCCCCAAATTGGCCTCCATCTTCCATCTCCATGAACCCAAATTTGCCATGAGTCTTACAAACTCCGGGACACTTCCATGTCATATGTACTCGAGGCCTGGAAAGTCCTCCAACTGTCTCCAGGCCCACACATGTGGAGTCCAAGCATACCTGGACACCAGTAAGCTCTGCACAGGGCAGCAGGGGCAGGGGTTGTGATATCGGTTGCCTTAGCAACTGCTGGACAAAGATAGGGCCAAGAGGGTACAAGGTGGCTCCTTGGACTCATTCTAGAGGTCTAGTTATCATTGGCTATTCTGCCTTTCCTACTCAAATCAGAAGTCATGATAGATCTAGGTGGGGTGCCACCATCCTGTAATCCCAGCTCTCAAGAGGTCAAAGCAGAGTGATTGCCATGAATTTGAAGTCATCTGGGTTACACAGAAAAAAAAAAAACCTTAAAAAATAAAAAAATAAAGAAATTATGTTCGAATTGATCAAACTATAGAGGAAGCCACTCTAGGAAAAAGAAAATCACTCTAGAAATGCACACATGGACAGGAAGTAGACTTCACCCTTTGAGAAAACTTCAGGGTTCATTCTTAGGGGGGACAAGAATTCCTGACATCATCTAGAAGGGAAACGCATGAGATACATAGGTCTTTAGAGACACCAAAGAGACCGCAGTAGAGACTTTCATCTCTAATGGCTGTGGGTATCCTTGAGACTATAGGCCAAAGCACACAAGAAGGAAACTATAGGACTGTGGAACAAGAACAAACAAGTGAAATCCTTAGTGTGGATGGCAAGGTTCATGCCTTACATCTGGGGCTAATTGTTCAGTCTGACTTTGCCAGTCATTGAAAACTCAGCTCCTGTTGGCCAATTTTGTAATTGACTTCCTGTGCTGGACTCTGAGTCCTCCGGCTTTGGTAACTAACTAATAATTTCCCAGCTCAGGCAAAAATTGAATATACTATGTCAAGAACCAGCCACACTCAACTCCTCTCCTCCTTGGTTTCCTTGTCAGAAATATGAGTTTGGACATTTTACCCTACCCATTTGCTAGGGGCGCAGTGACAGTGAACTGAGATTGCCCATAGGAAAGAGCTCTGATGATTTAAAACACTTTATAAAAAAAAATCATTCAACCAGAAACTTCATAAAATACGCACCATAAAAGATGACACTAGGGGTGGGCAGAGAGAGGGAGAGATCTACAATCACAAACGTTCGAACTTCAGAGATGCCACAGATGCTCTGCAATACCTGTACTGTTTCTAGCCAACAAAGATGAGCTATGACCACTTTCTTCAATTAGTCATGAAAACAGGAAGTCTCCAGTGCTTTCTTAGGAGCTGTGAATACACATATCCTATTTAATTCTAGAAGCAGTCTGAGGAGACAGATAATCTTTTGAGAAATAAAATTGCATTACATTATTATTTATTTTGTAGGTGCACTTGTGTGTCTGGGTGGGTACGCCCATGCTACGGTACATGCAAGGACACCAGAGAACAGCTCAATGTAGTCGGTTCTTTCCTTCTACAGCGAGGGTCTGAAAAATCAAACTCAGATCAATCAGACTTGGCATCAGTCACCTTTACCCCCTCCCCTCTCAACCATCTCATCGGCCCATTAGATACAGATAATCTTGTTAACTCCATAGTATGAATGGGGAACCTGAGGTCTGGAGAGATTCAGTCAATTGCTTTCAATATCCAATAGTACATCTGGGATTAAACCAGCAGATGGATTCCAGAATGGGTTCACTCCTTCTGCCATTCTCTTCGTAATGATTTAATTAGTGGTTTAAGAGTAATGAAGGAAAACTAAGGCCCAATCCTGGAAACATTTAGGCGTTAGCAACAGGGGTCCAGTGCACATATGCTTGACTTTCAAACACCAGAGGTCCAGGTCAAATAATACTCTACCACCGAGAGTAATACTATGTTCATTAAGCAAAATAATAGTAGGTTCTTTCCTAGAGCACTGGTGTTCCCTAGCCATGGGTTCTTAGCCAGGTTTATAGTATCAGGCATGAGTTTTGTTCTGTGAAGCAGACCTTAGATCCTAGCAAAGGGTAGCTGGTGAATCCTATAACATTCATGCCACTACTGCACAAATGGGCACATCCTGCCAGGTTGGTCATTGTTGTAGCTTACAGGGTTGATTGCTTTCCTCCTTCAGCAAGCTGTATAGCTTCTTCTGTAACAATGAAAGCTATGCCTCCTTCTCTTTAGCTACTTCTTGGTGCCCTTAAACTTGGCCTGACATAGTGCATTCCCAAAATAGAAACTTTTGACTTTGGTTTCTTATATTAACCTATAGGGAGATAGTCTTCTCTCTGTCTGACAGAAGTGGTTGCTAGGAACCTACGACCTCACCACCCTGAAGGGCATCCGATCTCATCAGACAGAGGTGCCTAGGCTCACAGAGAGAATGTGCTCAGAACTCCTCATGTAGTCCCTGATCAGTCTCCATGGCAAATAGTCAGATTGCTTCAGACTACTCTTTAAACTGGAAATCACTAAACAATTCAGATTGTATGCAGCCACTGGAGTGCCCAGTGCTTTTTAGATTGGCTCTGTAAATTAAGCAGATCACTCTTCAGCTTGAAAACTGCCACTTCCTCTTGAGCTCTGCAGCCATTCTTCATCAGCAATTATGGGAAGTGTCTAAATGAATGGTTTCTTTGCCGTTGTCCTTCCAAAGGGTTGCAGTTAGTGGCATGTCTCAAAAGCATCTGATGGCAGTTATCTTACTAAATTATTTTAGATTGTTTAGAGTAATAGTTTAACCTTCCTTTGAAAATTACTGTGATATCAAGATAAATTATTAAAATATACAGTATGAATTCAGCAAATATTGCTCCTGCTATTCAGACAGAAATGTTCGCTCATTCATCATTCAGTGAGTGTTTATTAAGAACCCACTGTGTTCTGTGTACTCAACTTCCACAGTTGCCTGTATCCAGCCGGTCACAGGATTGGAAAGAAGAAATTAATAAACAATAAGATGTTAGTGTGGAACTTAACTCATCGCTGTCTTTAAGAGAGCCAGATAAGTTAGCCCGTGAAAACTTTTTTAACATTAGGGCAGAAAGTCTACAGTGTGGTGGTAGGCAAAGATTTTAGTAGTTCCTTACAAATTCCAAAGTGTCTTTAGACAACTCACACACGTTTCTCCTCTCCCATGATACGGTGATGAACTAGAAATTGGGAGGTTCCGACTCTGATGCTTCCTCCAGCCAGCATTGTGCTACTCATTAAGAATGTATCCGTAGGTGAGATGCATGCAGCTCTTACCTTTATGGATCCAGATCTGTGGGGAAGAGAGGAAAATGAGCACAGCTGCATGTGGAGGGCTCCGGCTGCAGTCACTGCACAGAGTGACAGGAACAAGCGCCCTCAAAGCACCTCCTCACCCTGTGCTCGTGATCTGGCTGAACTGTTGTATTCTTGTGCTATCTCATCTTCCAAGGCTGTCAACATTAAGAGTAATTATAACCCTTTGACTTGCGATAGCCTGCCCAGTCTACTCACACCCTTAACACAATACCAAACAAGTGATCCCTTTTGAGATCTTGTCTGGCCCAATTCTAGTATAAGCCAAAGAGAAACTTCACCTAAAAACTAAACGTACCTGAGGTGGTACACATCCATGACCCCAGAAAACCAGAGCAAGATAATCTCAAGTTTGAGGTCAACTTTAAGGCCCAGAGCTTAAAAATAAGACAATAAAATAAACAGCTTTTTTTTCTTCAGTAGTAATAATTGAAATTGTCGCCTACATTTTGCTTTTCTCATTCCCCTCTCAAAGACTTTTCTGCCAAATTCCAGAAATCTTTTCAGGATCTACATTTTAAAAGGTTTATTTTATTTAAAAATGCATTGATTGATTTGATGATTGATTGGCTGATTGATAGGTATGTGGTGTGTATATGCTGTGTGTGTAAGCAGGCATATACACAGCTGCACTGTGTGTGGGAAGAAGCCAAACGAGGATGCCTTAGCTCTTAGAGCAGGACTTAGATGCATTTGTGGAACCCCCCAGCTTGTTATATGGGTGATGTCGTCCTGGTTAAGCAGCCAGTGCTCTTAGCCACCAAGCCATCTCTCCAGCCTAAGGCTCTGCAGTTAACATGAACTGTAGACAAACAGTTTTCATGTAAGAACATTGTAAGGACAGACATCACAATCTTGCCCTGCACCCACCCTCCCTGCCCACTCGTGCCCACTCTCATGACCCTACCTAGTGACTCTGGAGCTGACACTGTGGGGAACACATAATTATGCCTGTCGCTACGGCAATGAGACTTCCTAAAATTCATAGGCTTTCAGAAGATTCAAAGGTACTAACTGAATATTCTATGTGTACATGATATTATACAGGTACATATTATATATTTTATAAATATATAAATTTCCAAAAAAATCCAATTAAGATGCACACAGAAGTGATGATTTCTCCTCTTGTAAATAAAAGACACTTTGAGGAGAGTCCACAAACCAGGAAGGTTTTCAATGTAATTATGAGTGCTGGGTAACCAATCTTTGGTATTATTTTTGAGGGTAATTCTAGTAGTTCTGTTCAAATGGAGATTTTTTTAAGACTGCTATTTTTCTGAGTGGCACATATGTCAGCAGAGCAGAATAAAAAGCCTAATAAAAACATATCTGATTATAAATGAGATTTTCCAGTAAGTTGCTTTTCACTAGCTGGGCGCTTGGCATCGTCCTTGAAAGCCAAGGTTCCTAATGCTCTGCCTCAGAAGTTAATGACATAGTTCCCCATGACAAAGAAGTCTGGATCCAAGGGTATCATATAGTTTTGTGGGTTTTTAAATATTCATTTTAACAGCCTCTTGTTCCTGGAAATGCTCCTCTCCCAAGCCATTTCTGACATGCTGTTGACTGTGTCATCTATAGGCACAGATGCCTATAGATGCTGAAGGATCATATATATATATATGAGAAGAGAAACATCCCCAAACTACTCTGTGAATTGCTAATGCTTCTTTTCTTTGGTTGTCACAAAGAAAGAGGGCAGAAACACAGTGCCTGCAGCGTGGTCGGCTCTGGTGCGTAGGCCATCGACAGCCCTCTTTGGAGTGCCTCCTCCTCCATCCTGTTGGGGACAGAAACTTCTGTTGGGATTGGTACTGCCTAGCAGCCTATGACCTCATCATCTTTCATGAAGGTTGGCAGCTGAGACTGAGCATAAACTCACAAAACAAAGGACTATCTGGTCCCAAACAACTCAGCTACACACTGTTTATAGAGATGTCCCCAGACAGCAGATATAGGAGACTGAGACCTTATAACTGCCTAGATTTGTGCACAACTGCCCCATGACTTTGGGAAAATAACTTCAATTTGCTTCATCTTGAATTTCCTCATACATATCAGATTTCTCTCAAATGTTCAAAACTGGTCTCGTGGTCTATAACTGAAGTGAAAATTCAAACACAGAGAATTGTGGGGATGCACACAAGAAGAAGAAGGCAGAATGTCAAAAGTGAAGGGTTATCCTCAGCTGCATGTTGAATTGGGCTCCTGGGAACCTATCTCATAAATTTAAAAAAAAATTTTAAAAACCCCACAGACATAGAAATCATTCTGTGACTCAAAATTTTTATATATACAACCAAACAGATGCAAATGCTCAGAACTAAAAAATTCAAAAGATAGATAAATGGCGCTCATACAAGCATCATACATACTCACAAAAGTATTGGAACTGATCATCATTAGGAAGTGGACACATAAACACAACAATGGTGTGCCTTGCAATATTATAACCAAAGCAATAGAATCACCTAGGACCATATCACACAACACAGGTAATTCACTCAACATTGAATGGCAAGTGGCCAAAAATGCATACGCTTTATTCATAGTATCATATGATGTTTTCAAATGCACAATGTTCTTAACACTTACAAGGAAAAGTTCTAAGGACATACATGTAGACAGTTGCTATAAAACTGAGGAGGTAGCCATCTCACAGGCAGTGACCAGTCATTACCAGTTGCATGATGCAAATAATCCAATGATTGGACTTTGGTGTTTTGTTTTGTTTTGTTTTGTTTTGTTTTGTTCTGTTGTGGTGTGTTTGTGGTGCTGAGAACCAAGCCAAAGTCCTCCAACCTAGGGCCTTGTGCATACGAGGCACCCAGTCCAGTACAACCCTTGACATCTCAAGTTTAACCCTTTCAAAACCATTGCTGTCAGAATATTTCTTTTATCTTTGAAGGTCATAACCAAAGCTTTGGATGACAGAGGAAATACAGTTTATCAAGAAATAGTCCCACTTTGGCCATGGGGGAAACATTGAATTAATTCACTATATTCTTATGTCTTGTAAAAAGATTCCTCATAATCCTCTTCTATCTACCATGCTTTGGGATAATAAATGTTCCTTTTCTTCCCGGTGTGATGGAATCTAGCTCTGTTAATGTCATGCTAAACCTGTGACTGGGTCTGAGTCCAGGGAACTCGAAACTCCAGATATTAACATTTTTATTATTGGAGAAATTGTTCAGATGATGCTACTCAAATGTACCTCAGAGAATTGGGACTTGCTAACATTTACATATTTAAGCGTGTGTGGAGGGTACAGATGGCACGCCGCCGTGGAGATCAGAGGAGAACTTGCGAGAGTTGGTTTCCTCCCTCCACCATGTGGGTTCGGGGGATCCAACCTAGCTTGCTATTCTTGGTGGCACATCTCATTATCTGCTGAGCCATCCTGCTGACCCGATCGGCATTTTTTAAAAGAGCATTTGAAAGAGGTGGGAGAGCCAGAGGTAGAACTGAAGGGGCGGATTCTGTCAAAAACACATTATATGCCTGTATGAAATTCTCAAACGATAAAAGAAAAAAATTAAAAGGGCATTTTCCCCCTGCTATTTAGCCAACTATACCTCAATTCTGTACCAAAGATGTCATATCCCTTCCACAGAAGTCTCATTTCCCATGGTACTAGAGAAAGAATCCACGGCCTTGCACGAGCTAAGCAGCTCCTCTACCTGCGAGCTGGATCCCAAGCCCTTTCTCCTTCGCAGTTTTTGAGAAAAATTTAAAGTTTTCCAGGGTTACCTGTAACTTGCTCTGTCACTTAAGGATGCCTTGAACTCCACAGCCTTCCATGTTGGCCTCCATGTTGGCTGGGTTGACAGGCCTGTGACACTTTAGTGTGCTGTCCAGTTTGCGATAGTTAGAGTCCAGTCAATAAGATCCTGACTGGGCTTCCCTTACATTGACTTTGAAGCTCTAAAGGGAAACCGGGAAGCTCTGGGACATCAACTAGAGTCTGGGTAAAACCAGTGGATGGAGAACTATTGTAAGACAAGAGTAGATTTTTTGAGATAATATTTTTCATTTATTCACCAGTGTAATTAATATTTATTTAGCTCTTACTATATATGAGTCCCTGTTGCAGACACTAGAGACAGGAGAAAGAGAAAATGATTTCTTGTGATTATGCATAGACTGAAATGGAGATCCACATGGAGTATGCTGGCCAAGACAATGACCGACAAGCTCTTCCAGAAAAACCTCCCATGATCCTCCACACTCCTCCAGGATCCTCCTCTATCTGTGCTCCAGGGGATGATCTTGTCAGCTGGGACAACTGTTGTCCCAGCCTGTGCTTCTGCGTCCCAGCTGACACGGCAGCTGTGGGAGCTAGCCAGGTGCTCATGGGCTCTAGAGCAGGAAGCCATCCTTCTTAAGCATCTGCTTTTGGCCAGCATGCCGCTTGTCAAATCGGTGTATGAAACCCACCACAAGCTTACAAACTGGACAGAAGAGTGAAGCCTAATGAGATTAGGTAACTTCTTCCAAGGTCGACCGTGTAGGGGGTAGGTAAAGAAAGTCCCCTAGGAACACAAGGAGGACCCAACAAGCATCATCTGCATTGACGGAGGGACTGTGGCCAGACAAGTCACATGAGCTTCACAATTGAAGGGCCAGAGCTTTATCTGTATGTAGAATTTTTATCCACCATGGTTTCTGCATTTATTTTTATTTTATAATACTATATTCAAATACTATTTATTTTGATTTCTGAACTTTGTTGAAAGAGGTTTAGTTTGTTTTTAATTTTGAGACTATGTGTTTGTATGTGTGTGTGTGTGTGTGTGTGTGTGTGTGTGCGTGTGTATGTGTGTGTGTATGTGTGTGTGTGTATAGGTGTGTGTGCACACACCCTCACAGGTGCACATACACACACACACATAAGTTCAGATGCCCACAGTTTCCAGAAAAGAGTATTGTATCCCCTAAAGATGGAGTTGCAGGTGGCTGTGAACCAGTCAACAGGGATCCTCTAGAAGAGCTGGACCCAGCTCTTGACCTCTGAGCCATCGCTCCATCCACCCAGCTACTAAGCTTTTCTGACCCCCGTTTAAGTACTGTGGAGTGCCTCCCTCACCTCACTATAGTCTCAAGATTACTGGTACTACCATAGTATCACCAAAGAAGAATTACCTGTTTCATTATCAGCTGTCCAGGTTAACATTAAAACACTTAAAAGGTAGCACTCGGTCTTATGTCTGTAAGACATAATAAATCCCTAGGATAAAAGTGAGTAAACACTTCACAAATATCTGTGCGACTCAACTTTCTGCTCCATAAAAATTAAAAAGACTAATTTCCATTTTATGAGAGGAAAGCAAACTCCCCAGTCTCCATGTGGGCCCATCGCTCCACACTATACATGGCTGCCGGCAGTAAGACCAGTCATGTCGGTTTCATTTTAACCATGGCAACCAGATAGTGGGGAGCCATCAGTGCCAGCATTTAGCACACCTCACTTCAAATCCACCCCAGAAAACTGGGCCCTGAGCCTGAGCAATGCGGTATGTCAGTCAGCAAGTCAGGCACCGCTACGTCCCGGTCAGTGTGAATCCAAGCCTGCACCCTCCCCAGTCAGCTGCCTCCTCTTTCTACTTTAGAAGGAAGCAGTCCTAATGAGAAAGATGCTGAGTTATGAAAAGCAGTGGACTGCAGGTGCCTGCCCAGCATGAGAGGAAGGGAACAGTCTGGTTCTTCTTTGTGCAATATCTCTAGTCATCATTGTGGGCGTGTCCGGGAGATTATCCCGGTCTGTAGCATGGCCTTGTCCTGTATCTATTTGAAGAGAGAGAACCCCTGAACCAGAACCTCTGTTGTGTGGACTTAGGAAGTTGTTTTCCTGACTTGCTCCCATCCAGGTAAATTGACTCATCATTCCAACCAGTTGACAAGGAACCCAAAGGTGGTCAACCGCTCTGAGCATCTCAGGTCAGACCCAGGGGAGCCGGCCTCAGCATCATCGTGCGTGTCTCTCAGGCCTCCATAAGTTTCTAAAACTGTGCTCTGGTTGCCGGCACGGTTGGTACACCCTGATGTTATTTCTCGGTATATTTCTTAAAACATCGCCCTATGCAGAATTCTATGGTTAAATAAGTTTAAGCAAGTTTTTCCACTTTATCATTTATCTTTATCAACCGGCCGATGTGGGTGTTGTGTCCAAGAGAGATGTGCTACAGCCAGCGTTGCCGAAACCAGTTACGAAATGAGCAACTCTTAAGACAGGGGTGGGGTAGAATATCCTTTGGAAAGAGAGTCATCACAATCTTTAAAGTGCTCTCTCATTCCCAAGAGGGTGAAAACTTGGAAAATGACTCTTAAAATGTTCATACTCTTTTCTCTCTTGTTGTGACAAAAGTAACAAGTTGTGTAAAGTTTCAAAACTAGGAAATAATTACCTTTATAACTCTAAGATATACCTCATCTGCCTTTTCCATCTCTCTGGAGGTGTGTAAGCAAAGGCATGGTGGTGTGTGTCTGTGTGTGTGTATGTCTGTGTGTGTGTGTGTGTGTGTGTGTGTGTGTGTGTGTGTGTGTCTGTTATTTGTTTACGTATGCCAACCCTTTCATTTAACCCTCCCAGTAAGTCAGTGAGTTAGCAAATGAAGTGCCCAACTTGTACACTGGGAAATCCAGGCTCGGAAGGTTTTAGTAACTTCCTATAAGTATACAGCAAGGATCCAAAGGAGCCACAGTTTAGACATGGCCACTTCTCAACCTAGTGACAGCCATGAATTTAAGCGCAAAGGTAGTAAAATTGCTATTTTCTGAGCTGGAAAACAAATCTTTATCTTGAATATACTGCCAGGGAGTCTATCATGTCTTGAATCTTTCACGTTGAGTAATGATAAAACATCCTGAAGTTGTCCCTGCTTCCTGTCTGTCCTTACTGCCATCTCTGACTTTCAGCATCCTAGAGACTTCTCAACACACACTCCTGACCACACTCCTTTATGTTTTATGGATTTATAATATCCTTTGTTGTAAATACATTTAGAAATGATTGCCACTTTCTCTTGATGTCTCAACATTTTTAGGTGATTTATTTTGATACTTCTTTAGCCTCATGATTTCAAATATTAAGTTACTGAGTTCAGGTCGTCTTATATTTTCCCCATAACTGTGTTTATGTCACTCCATAGACTGAGAAATTTCATTCCAGGGTTTTCCCCCCCTTTCTTCATTTGATTTTCCTGCAGGAGAAGAACTGAGTTCTTCGAGCTTGTCAGCAAAGGAGACTACGATTGGAGCATCACAAGCCACCGAGATGTGTTTCGGTGAGAAAAAGCATGCATTTGTGTGGGCTTTCCGTTATAGGACATTTAGCCACACTTTGTGTACATTGGAAAAGCTTCAGCTTATCAATTAAATAGAACCTAAGTAATCAGCCAAAGTATGCTCCCAGTAGGCAACCACACAGAGATTGTCTCCTGAGCAAGAGACAGCACCATGCACTACCCACACAGTCATGTTCCCTCTGGAACTCACAAAATCTAAAATGAGAATCCTTGGAGTGTGTGGATAAATCTGGTAGCCTTGCAATAAACACAGAATCCTGCACCCTTTATTTACCTCGAGACAGTTATTTAATGTCTCCGTGCTTTTGCCTGTAAGAGTAACCGCATCCAACTCTATGGCTACAGCAAGGGTCTATCAGCCAGCAGTTAGTCCTTTAGTTAGAAAAACATTTAGGCAGGAGCGCGGCACAATGCTCCCCACAGAGGATCAGAACCCCACAATAAAGCAAGCTGTCTCTGTTTGCACAAAACTTAGTAGATGGGTCTTTGGAGCTGCTTCTTAATGCTGCTCTAGTCCAAGATGGTGGCTGATGCTGGCGCAGCCTGGCTCACGGTGAATGACCCATTGTTAGCTGGGACTCTGCCCACTCCAATCCTGCTCTGCCATCTGGGCAGCAGACATGTTTCCAAGATGTTGAGATCCAGCAGGGTTTAAAATGCTAGCTGACAGCGGGACAGCCCTCTGACCTTTCACAACGGACCCTTTCTTCTGAGAGCGTCAGCCAGGGCACCTCCTGGATCCAGTTCTGGGCTACTTTTCATCGTATACTTCCGGTACAGCTGAAAAAAAAAAAAAAACCCAACAGACTGGAGATGAAAGATATACCTTAATTTTCGCCCTTTCACCACATCTGATAATACTCTCACAAAGATTTGAGCTATTTCCAGTGTTTCTACGGTTCAGCATAAATCCTAGTTAAATCTGCCCTTGAAACCCTGATCCATGCTGTACCTGTATTTTATGTATGCACAGATGAAGGAAAACTACAGCCGGATACTTTTTTGAGAACGTGTATAAAATATAGTGGACTCCGGGCAGTAACCCAGGTGACACAGTGAGGCTATCTGCTAAATCGTGGCTGTGTGGAGCTGTGGACATAAAAGAGCACCCTCCACAACGTGTCCCTCACCTCTTTGCCGTGGGTTTCTGTCCTTTGTCATCTGTGCTAAGTCAGTAAGCAGATTCACAGGCCTCACAGTGTTATATACCGAGATCACCTTGCTTATAGTTAAGAAAAGGAAAGCTCCTTGCGTGTTATTCTAACCAGAGCCTGCTTGACTCGGGTGTAGAAAGAGGGCTGTCCTGCTTTCCTGGATTTGCCACAGACAAAACAAAGCAAAGGGGCCATGGGGAGGATGTGAGAAGCCTTTGTCTGCTAGGCAGTGTCCGCTTCATGATGGAGAAGCAGAACAGGGGGACTAGAAACAGTGTGGCCCCTTGTTGCGGGAAGAAGCTGTGGGCTGGCCCCAGCTCCTTATTTTTATATAGCTCTAGGGCGAGTTTGCTTAGGAAAGCAACAGAAGATTATTCAGGCTGTTTGTTCTGCTCTGTTTTTCAGATCAATGTTAATGACAGCCTGTGACCTTGGAGCCGTGACCAAACCGTGGGAGATCTCCAGACAGGCAAGTGGTGATTAATGGCAGAGCTCAGCAGAGGAGGGAGGGAAGGGAGGACAGAGCACTGGCCTCCCGCACTGAGACGGGTCTTTGCAAGGTTCTGGTCTGGCACAGAGCCACAGCCGGCTAAGTTGGAAGGCAGCTTGTCCCACAGCCTTTCTCTCTCGGGTGTTCCCAATGAACAGTGCTATTTCTGGCTGTGAGCTTTTGCTAATGTGCTAAATCTGAATAACTCTTTGACCATTCCTTGAGACAAAAAGTTTGCAATACTGTTTAACCCGTGTTTTAGCACAAGATTCTGTTTATCACTTACGAGAAAGAAAATGGGAAAAGAGAAATTATGTTTTTGTTTTCAGGTACTATTTAAGTGTCAGAGGGCTCTATTGCCATTATGTGAGGTGTCCCATTTAATTTTTATCAAGACTAATAGTGATCTTAGTTTCTCAATGCACCCAAGCATTATTTTTAAGCAATAGTAGTTTAAAAAAAAAAAAACAAAAAAACAAAAACAAAAAAAAAAAAAAACAGCTCCCTAACTCAAGATCTTTGATTACTAAAGGAGTTAACCATAGCTCTTTAGGTTTTGTCACCCTCTTTAACTTTATTTTACTTTATTTTATTTTATTTTATTTTATTTTATTTTATTTTATTTTACTTTATTTTATTTTATTAAGATAGAGTAACTTTATAGTCTCTTAGGTAACTCTCAAATTCTTTGGCTCTGGAAGGCCTCAGCCTCCCAAGTGTGGGACTGACTATCCAGCAGCAAACTCACTAAGTCTGAGACACCTATTATGTAGACTCTAGGTTCCAAAACAGTAACTTGGGTTATAAAAATGAAATTTGGGGGAAAATAAGATATATCCAGATATCAATAAATGACTGCTTTGTGTATATGTTGTTTTATTTAATCTTGTCTTAAAAAACCTTTATGGTAGGTATAGAGTAGGCTGAATAATCACCACACAAACATATCAAGTCATAACCCCAGAAGCCTGTAACCATTACCAGAGAAGAAAGCGGCAGTTTGCTATATGTAAGAGTTGATGTAGTAAGGATTTGGGAGGGCAGAGAGCCCAGATTATACAGATGGACCCAACTCCAGTCACAAATGTCCTTATGAGAGAACAGAGAGCTCGGAATGCAGACAAGCAGGCATTGTGAGAGTCAGACAGATACTGCCTGATAATGTCTACAAAGTCGGGAGTGCAGCTACCAAACACCAGAAAGAGGCGAGAACGGGAGGATCCTTCAAAGGAGTCCACCCCGGGACTTCTACCCATCACCCTGATCTGAATCACTGCCCCCAAAATGCTGCAAGAATAACCCTCTGTTATCTTAGCCAGAGTTTGGAGTGAGATTTTGGAGGTTTAGGAAATTAATTTGGTTATTACATTCACTTCACATATAGGAAGGTCGGGGCTTTGGGTAGTGCCCTGAGGACTTCCATAGACAGTAGGTGGTGGATTAAAAACAGACTCTGGGGGATCACTGCAGTAACTACTGCAGTGACAACTGCAGTGCTAGAGTAACCAGATAGGGGCTGAGTGTGATTCCTGATTCCTTGGGTTACAAGGACATGAACAAAGAAGACAAAATACCTTCAGGAAACACCTGAAGGAGCAAAAGAAGAGAAGGAAGAAGACTGTGGGGCTGCTAAGGCCATTGTAAGTCTTGGAGAAAGTGGCTGGACAATGGTGAACAGCCTCAGGGGAAAGGCTCCATGCTGGCTTGATGGGCTGGGTTGGTGGGGACACAAAGACTCGTTAACTGAAAACCTCAGGACAAAAGAGATCCCAGGAAAATAACCCCAAGCCCTCATTCCCGAAAGACCAAGCTTTTCTCCACAGGCTGGAACCATGTGCTGTTTTAAACACCCTGCCTTAAACAGGTCTAACCTTTGACATGGTGACGTGACAATGCCATTTCCAAAGCTCATGCTGAAGAACCAGGCAATGAGGTTACAACGACCACCACCAACGTCTCATTTAAATTCACATTTAAGTGAATTTGCAGATTTTTGCTAGGCTACATTCATAGTGGCTGGAACCTCTCTTTTCATTCTGGGCTCGGATGATGGACCATGAGGGTCTAGCGGTAGAATGCCTTCAACAGTCCCATTGGTCCAGACTTGTTGCATGACTCCATTCCACCAAGAAGTACAATCCATTCCTTGGCCCAGCAAGTAGAAAGTCAGAAACAGTTTTGAGACTATGTCTAGTCACAGTTCACCCTTCAAATCACCAGAAATGTCACTCACTGTCCTTACAGTCAGCATCCTTTCCCCAGGGAAGACAAACTGGATGGCCCCTCAGTCAGGCAATCAGGTTCAAAGTCTAAAATCTCCAGATGATATATACTATCCCTACAACAGGTCTAGATGTAAGCTAAGGACCTAAATGTTCCCACTATACAGCATCAGACAACCCCCTCAGCATGCAGAATACCACCACAGTATTTCCAATCAGCAAGGAAAGAGAAAAAGGACATTTGTAGCCAATGGTCCATGGCGATCCCAAGCCCTCCAGGCATTCACCACGAAGTCTCTACCAACAGTGAGCCGGGTTCCCTGTGGAAGGCTTCCCACCCCCACCCCCACCCCCACCCCCATCAAACACTCATCCCCCACCTCCATCCCAATCTCCACCCCGCCCCCCCCCCAAATCATGGCTTTCCTTCCAGGGCCTTTTAGTTCCCCTGGGGAAATGATTGCTTTTCCACTGTGCCCTCTGACATTATCTGAAGGTTAAGCAGCTTTCTCAGCCTACATCTTACCGGATGAAGATTGAAAGCTGATTTTTATATAGTCACAGATTTATGGTTTCCTAAGCATGAGGGTATTCTTAAACATTGAACAAAGTGGTTCTTCTCTATATGAACATCTTAGATTCCTTTGGCTTTCTGACATTCAGGAATAGACAAATGGAGTAAATCTATTTCTTGGGTCCTCATTTGAGGACCTGAGACCACGCAGGCTTTCATAAGAGAACTATGTCATTACATTATTATGAGCCATTTTTCCATTAAAAAAAATTGCTGGGCCAGCAAGATGGCTCATCAGGTAAAAGTGCTTGATGCCAAGACCTCAAGACCTGAAGATCTGAGTTCCATTCCCCAGACCCATAAGGTGGGAAGACAGAACGGACTCCTGCAAATTGTCCTCTGACCTCCACAAGCAGTGGCAACACACACACACACACACACACAATATTTTAAAGTCATTTAAATTTATCTTTTATAAGAATTTGCTGAAAGTTACTTATTTCATTGAGCTATTTTATCCATAAGTATGCTGGCCATACCATTAATAAAATTGTTATTTCAAAGCCGACTCTTAATTAATGTTTCTTCTAAAGCATACCTTAATTTAATATTTCTAGTTTGGAATTAAGAAACAGCTTTCTCTCCATGCCCAGCCCTGGATTGCTCTGTTGCCTTTCATCCCTCATCATAAGCCTGCTAATCTTTTCTGAGCTCACTTTTAGAATGCCTGGGGAAATAGTCAGTAGCTGTATTGCATGCTATTAGCATTTGTTTTCCAATTTCTTTTCCTAAAATTATACATTCCTTAAGAATATCATCTGTTCTCTCTCAGTGATAACTGCACAAGGTTGCATAACAGACTGTCCTCTGTACATCCTCATGTCTGTCTGATACCTGGCTACCACCAAGAGATACTACATGTTTCAAGGCTCTGTCTCTGTCTCTCTGTCTCTCTGTCTCTCTGTCTCTCTCTCTCTCATTTATTTTATCTTCCTCTTTTTTGTGACTTTTTAGCCATCAATATCTTGCCTTAATACCAATTCTCTCCTCTATCAAAGTTAAGCTGGGCTTTGCTACAATAGTAAATCTATTCTGAATTTCAGTTCCTTAACACAAACAAGAATTTGTTTCTTCTCACATCACAGTCTGATGTGGACAATTTGAGCCATTGTCAGATTCATTGTGACACATTAGAAGTCACAAAAGATCACATAAAGAATATGTGTAGGGCTGGAGAGATGGCTCAGAGGTTAAGAGCACTGACTGCTCTTCCAAATGTCCTGAGTTCAAATCCCAGCATCCACATGGGGGCTCAAACCATCCGTAATGAGGTCTGACGCCCTCTTCTGGAGTGTCTGAAGACAGCTACAGTGTACTTACATATAACAATAAGTAAATCTTTAAAAAAAAATGTGTAGTTGACTAACACCTTTCAACATCTCTGCCCATCCTGTGGGAAGGTAGGAACAGAAGCAGGCGGCCCTGCCAGGTATTTCGGAAAGTGCAGTGCTATGGCAGCTCCTGTAGTGGTGATTTCAATAAGCAAAGACAACTCTGGACATCAGCTTCTGGCCTCTACACATGCTGGCACATGCATGCAAGTACACCTTCACACACACACATCTGCCAACATGTGTACTGGCTAGTCTTATGTCAACTTGGCACACAAACTAGAGTCATTTGAAAGGAGGGAACCTCAACTGAGAAAATGTCCCTCTAAGATCCACCTGTAAGGCATTTTTTAAATTAGTAATTGATGAGGGAGATCATAGCCCATTGTGGGTGGGGCCATCCCTGGGCTGGTGATCGTGGAATCTATAGGAGAGCAGGCTGAGGAAGTCGTGATGAGCAGGCCCCCAACCTGCTTTTTGGTCATGGTGTTTCCTCACAGCAATAGAAACCCTAACTAAGACAACACGCAAACACAAATACACTCGCATACTCTTAAAATTAAAATGCAAATATATGCATTTACATATATGTTTATATTAATATCTTCATATAGACTTTTTAAATTAAGGTTAACTTTTATTTTACGTCTATGGGTGTCTCCGCTGCATGTGTATCTGTGCACTGCATGAGTGTGTGCTTCCCAAAGGGGCCAGAAGAGGGTTTTGAATCCCCTTGGACTGGAGCTCCAGGCAGTGCTCAGCCACCAGGGTGCTGGGATTCGAACTTTGGTCCTCTGGAAGAGCCCTCTCTCCAGCCCTTGACAATACATTTTGAGATAGAATCTTACGCTGTAGCTCAGGCCAGCCTTGACATGGTGACCACTTTCCAGACTCAACTTCTCAGGTGAGACATCTTTCACAGATTCCTTGTAGCTGCACTGCTAATTTCTTAGATGTTGGTTTTATTTTTAAAAATCCTCTTCAGAATGTGTCTTAACTGGGGTTAGTGCACTCATCTATGCTGAGGAACACGAGTTTAAGTATGTGGGCTTCCTCAGCGACAAACACACACACACACACATACACACACAATGGCCTGATTAACATCTCAGCTTAATGATTCTGACGAGGTTTTTAAGTACAAATAAAACAGGCTTCCGTTGGGCTTCAGTTAAACCGTGAAGGGAACAGAGGGGGTGGGTGGGAGACTTTAGAAGAGCAGGAGTTCCCGTTAGTGTCTTTGCTTTCCAGAGAGCACACAAAATTCCTGCCTTGGGTGCCTTGGGTGCCTTGGGTGCATTTGCACTGATGCAAAAGGCAAGGCTTCAGAGGCATCTGAGGGAGAGTCCCGGAGCCTGACTGATGAGAGTGTGGAGGACTGTTTCTTTTCTAAAAGCAAGGCCAGAGGGGAAAAAAGAGTCCAGAGGGTGGAAATTAAAGGCAGTGGCCAAGGCTGGAGAGGGGAGATGTGACCCAGGTCTCAGAACCTTCAAGTGCAGGGGCACATGAGGGGGTTTCTGACCACTTCCTACTACCTCTGAATTCTTGAAAGGGACCCACACTTCTTATCAGAAAGGTTAGAAATCTGACCTAACTGGATATTTGAGATTTTTAATACTGTATATTGTTACTCTCGCCTTTATTGTGTGTCTATATATGGGTATAAGTTTGATGTTGTCTTTAAATTTCATGATCCTTCTCTTCAGATACATATAAATAAACTGCCTTTATTTTTCTTGTACTGCTGGGGCCTCCTACACACTAACCGTGCACTCTATCCCACAGCCTTACCCCCAGGCCTCTTTTCACTGTCTGAGAGACACTCTCACTAAATTCCGTAGGTTTCTTCGAACTCACTCTATAACCAGGCAGACCTTGCCTCAGAACCCTGAGTAGCTACAACAATGGACCTGTGACACCAGGCCTGACTTAGAAAAATTATCTTGATTCCATGTATCTGACCAAATTAAGCCATCTCACTTTCGTAGGGCAGAAGATTCTCCTCTTCAGTAAGAGCACAAAATAGAAGGAAAAAAGAAGTTTGCTGATCCAGGCTTCCTTGCTGTTCACTGCCTAGAACTCTTTCTTCCTCCCAAGTCTTCCAGCACGCCCCAGTCACCGGTGGTTCATTCAGAGACGAACTCCCCTGCTAGCTGCACACCCCAGTGTCGTCAGAAGTACCTGCTCTGTCGATTTCTATCATCAAATGATCCTGAGAACCACAAGCTAAGGGAATAGAAAACAGCCTGATTAGTGTGACTGTGGATCATGAGTAAAAAGGGAGAAATTGCAGGTGCCAGTGGTTGGGGGTGGAGCAACCGCTGCATTATGGGTAAAACGGAGCTGCCGCGGTGCCTTCAGTCCGTGTATGCCAGGGCAAGCAGACAATTAAGTGAATAGCAACTGGGGCCCACGTCGAATCAATGCTTTGAGTGTCAGCTAAAGGACATGTTTTTCAAATTAAGACAATGACTATGCACATAAGCCAGAAATAACTTGCGCAACCTCACGGCGTACTATGCTACAAATAAATTCCAATGCTTCTGTGTTTCAGGTGGCTGAACTTGTAACCAGCGAGTTCTTTGAACAAGGAGATCGGGAGAGGTCAGAACTCAAGCTCACCCCCTCTGTAAGCCTGTCCTTTTAATATCACTAATTATGCTTTTGAATGGAATTCTCAAAGGTGACTGCAAGCCATAGCTGGAAATGGGAGAAGGCTGAGAAGGAGGCTGGAGAATTCCTGGATGCTTGAAACTTTAACTAAACCAGGATGCTAACCGCCATGTTCCTGGGTTTCTGTCTGAGACTGCTGGGCTGTTTAAGAAGCTGGAAACCCACAGCAGGACAAACAAGTGGGCATGGGAGGGCGTGCAGGGCAGAGTTTGAACACCTCAGAGCCGGTGCCGGCAGTTCACGCATGCCCACTTTGGAACAGGAATAACAGCAGAAAATTGAAAATCGAACTGTCCAGCCTCAAGGAGCTGGCTGGGTTTTATTTTTCAGTTCCGAACTTCTAAACTCCCCAAAGCAAACTATTGCAAACTATTGTGTTTGTTTGTTTGTTTGCTTGCTTGCTTGCTTGCTTGCTTGCTTGCTTGCTTGCTTGCAAACAGAGGTGCGGAGGTCCAGGCTCTGGTGGCTAGCACGCTATCTAAGTTGGCTTCCCTCCTGAAATCCCCATTTGAGAATGCTAATGGCAAGCTGGGGATGCTGCTATCTCTTCCTTCAAGGTAAAGAAACCCTGGTCACCACCCGAGGGAGGGGTCAATCCTAATGAGCAACTAAAACACCTTCCCTGATTACTCTGAGAGGGGGTGAGGTATTTTAAAGCCTAACCTTGCAGCACACACAGTAGGTTTAATGAGGCACACAGTGTGCTTCAATTGTCAAGAATGTCTCCTTTTGAGGATTTCAGGTCACCCTGTCTTGAATCTTTGGTGATATTAGTAAGATCTTTGAATTTTCACACACCCCACCTTGCTGAAACTCAGACACCAGAGAAGGCAGCGGGACGCTTTCTCACCTTGAACAGTTTCACTTGACTGAAACCACAGACAGAAGTCGTGCTTGGTCTGACTCTGGTGGTAGTTGCTTACCTGTAAAAGTCTAGGGGACCGCAGAGGTTGAAACGCACCAACCATCTTAGTTTACATGGGATTGAAAACACACTTTATTCTTTCTGATGCTCATACCAGATTCTCTTGTGAAATGAAAACCATTGGTTGAGAATGCATATAGTTCATTTGTAAAACCCATAATCCAAATTTCTCTAGGCTACATAGCTACATTAAAATAAAAGCTTTTCCTTTCCTCTAACATCCTTTCCTGGGGCACTCACTCTCGGCAGGGTTTACAATGCAGCAGCGCAGGTCATTTAGTTAAATGGAGAGGAAAAAAAAAAAAAACAATAAATGGCCGGTGTCCGGAGCTGGCAGGCACAGCGTCACAGGTCTAAGGAGTCTTTATCTGTAGACTCAGCCAAGGCCTTCTCTGGAGACATAAATGAAATTAATTTCATGGTGGATCTATTGCTGTAAATGCTACTCTCTCCTCTCAGGAGGCTGCCTAACATAGCTGTCTCCTCGGGAGAAGTCTGGCTTTCCCTCATGGACCCAGCATCAGAAATGTCTGTAATGCACCGAGAGCAGACACTACTCACTTCTTCATCCTTTGGTTTTTAGAAATCACCCCTACGGTGTCTGGTCCAGAGATCATCCCAGTAACTTTCTGAGACCAAGTTAAGCTGGCTGGACCACAGTCAGAGGGTTGGTGTTAGTAGTAGTGAGCTGACTGATAAAACAGGCTGGAGCACTGGCGTGTGTCAAGCATGAAGCTCAACGCTGTGTATCCAGAAATGAGGGGACGTCATCTTCCCTGTCTTCCAGGACCCTAGGACCGCGTCAGCTGTTGGGAAATACTCATGAATAAACAGTATTTCATTTTTGAGCACAATCCTGAGCAGGCACATAGCCAATAAGCACACAAAAAGATTGTTAAGAATCTTTAACCATCACGAAAAATGCAAATTGGAACCTCCATAAGGTACCACCTCATACTCACGGAGAAGACCATCATTTAAAAGATCAACAGTACAAACACTGGTATGTTTTCAGAGGAGCTGAGATTTCATGAGATATGGGAAGAAATATAAGTTAGTGCAGCTACTTTGAAAACCAGCCTCGAATCCTCAGAAAGTTAGACATAGAGCTGGAAAGAGTACGGACTGTGCAAGACTGAACCTGAGTTCAATCCCTGGATCCCACTGCAAAGGATAGATCCAACTCCTGAAGGCTCTCCTCTCACTTCTGCACACACACACACACACACACACACACCATGCATCATTACCATCATCACCACCACCATTATTACCACCACCATCATCACCACATCAATTAAAAAGTAAAATCTAATATAAAAGGTTCAAAATGGAGTTAACATTTAACCCTGGAATTCACTTCTAGGTTTATTCAACAAGAAAATAAAATCCACACCCATACAAAAAACTTGCACACAATTGTTCATACCAACAAATAAATCATAGAAGCCAAAAGGTGGAAACAACTCAAATGTCCATCAACTGATGAATTAATAAATAAGATGTCATATATCTCTACACTGAAATGTAATATGAAATTATGAGCAAAGTGAATGAATGAGGTAGGTTGATACTTGCTACCTGGATACACCTTTAAAAACTATGCTTGGTAGCACATACCTTTAATCCAAGCATGCCAGAGGTGAGGCAGGGGAAATCTCTGTGAGTTTAAGGCCAGCCTGGTCCTCAGAGTAAGTTCTAGGACAGCCAGAGATACACAGAGAAACATTGTCTCCAAAAGGAGGAGGAGGAGGAGCAGCAGGAGGAGGAAGAGAAGGACAAGCAGAAGTCAGTGCCAATCCCAAAAGACAATTAAGACCATGTACACTTGTACATATGGTTCCACTTAAGTGAATCGTGCAAGTAAAATAGGCAAATCTGTGCATGCAGAAAGTAAGTTGCTGCTTGCATAAGGCTAGAGGTTTGCAAGAAATGGCATTGCTATTATTGATACAAATTTTGAAATTATGTGTGCTGATAATTATAAAGTTCTGTGTGTATACTGGAATTCCTTGGAATTTTTTTTTTAAATATCTCTATAGAACACTCGCCAAAAGCAGAAAAATAAATAATAACTCATGTAGAAAAATAAATATGGAGAAAATAAATCACAATGCTTGTGGTTTGGATGTGGTCTAAGCCCTGGGGTTACATGTGCTAAAACTTAATCCCCAGTGTGAGTATTGAGAGCATTGGAACTCAGTCCAGCTCTGATGGGGAGAGGCATGGCCTTATTAAGACTAGATAAGTTCATTAGAAGGGTGCCCGTGACCAAATTAGTGTGGATAGGATGGGATGAGACACCAGAAGACATGAACGTGTATTCCTTGCTTAGTACCATATGATGTCCTATGACTCTTGGGGCCTCCAACAAGAAGGCCATCAACAGTTGGAGGAATTCCAGCCTCCACAGCTATGAGGCAAGCAAACCTTCTTCTTTATAGTTACTCGGCCTCTGGTATTTTGTTATAATGGCACAGCAAGTATAGACATGCAGAGATTTTTAAAAAGGACATATTTAAAGTATGCTATATGTATTTCAGAAGAGTTGTCACTTTCTCTCATACATGCCACAGTCTTCTCTGAATTCCAGTCATTTTTTGAAAAGGGTAAGCAGACCCGTGGGAGTCAATGGCTTCCTACCCACTATAGAGATTTTCCCCTCAGATTTAGTCGCCAGCAATGCCCACCACACATACGCCCACTGAGGCTCTTCAGTCTGAAGGATGCAGCCTTTCCAAGATCTCAGGAGTAAGGGTGAGGCTTGGACCTGCCCTCGTGACTGCTACGGGCACCAGAATAGTATGAGTGCCACCTCTCACCTAGCTTTTCTGTAAAACAGGTTATAACCAGGCAGCGCACCTCTTCCAGATCAAGTGACACAAGGTAATGTCACGGCTCTGGCCTCACTCTTAAAGAACAAAGGGAAAGACATTCTCACTGGAATTGAAGTAGCTCTTTCTTAAGAAATATATTTTAACCCTCTAATTCCAGTTGATTGAAGTTTCTCCGGTAGAAATAAATCATTGTGGCTTTTAGAAATGCATATAAATTATATCAAGCATTATAATGTCATAAAATTTAAAGGCTAGCACGAAGAAAGGATGGACGCCTACCGCCACCATCCATTCAAGGACAAATACTGAGTCACCTACTAATTACAGAAGCTTGCTGGAAAACACATGACTGACCAATAGCACCCCACCCTTACAATCATCATAAATGGAAAAGAATCTATGTTTCATTAAAAAGGAAGAAAAAAGAAGAGAAAGTCACTGTTAAGGATTTTTTCTAATCTGACTTCTTTCTACAGAAAGGAAAGACTGCATTATTTTTGTGGCAATATTTTTGTGTCTCCCTTCCCCTTGACTTGTGCCTAGTTCTCAGTAACCTGGTAACTTGATTTAGTAACAATTACCTGTACCTGCAGACAGATTTTGGCCCTAAGGTGTTCCATGCCATAAAGTTCAAATAAATTCACTTACAAACCTCATAAGATGATGTGAAGATACTTTATTTCTTATCGTAGATACAGGAAAAGAAGCTATGTGTGAGGACTGGGATTTGTGAAATATCCCCTTGGTAAAATCTGAACTGTTGTCTCACAGAGTGACTGTAAAATACTCCTGTGAATAAAAGCAAGGTTTCTACCTCCTCGCTCTAGGCTATTTTTGACCGGAACCGGAAAGATGAACTGCCCCGGCTGCAACTGGAGTGGATTGACAACATCTGTATGCCTCTGTATCAGGTACTACTGCCTTGTGAGTGTCTGTCTGTCCTGGAGTGGATTGAGAGCATCTGTATGCCTCTGTATCAGGTACTACTGCCTTGTGAGTGTCTGTCTGTCCTGGAGTGGATTGAGAGTGTCTGTACGCCTCTGTATCAGGTACTACTGCCTTGTGAGTGTCTGTCTGTCCCGCCTGAGGTAAAGGAGAGCTGGGGTAAAGTCTGTTCAGAAATGTGATTTTGGAGACATTTGCAGGCTACAAACTGTAAAGTTGCTTCTAATTTCTGACCCAAGAGCTGGTGCTTAGAAAATGGAGACATCAGTTCTCCAGTTCTCTACCGCTTTCTAAACCTTAATCTCCATGGCCTTACCTTCCTTGTCTGTAAACCAGGGATTATAATATTTTGTCTCTTCATTCCTCAAATACTGCCCCAGGAAACACAAAGGTATAGCCATTGTCTGAAAAAATAGCTTGAAGGCCCAATAACTAAGGAAACTACCATATACATTAAAGTATCAAAGGCTTGGAGAAGTCTAGTAAGAAAGAAGCATACTTAGCCTTGATTAACTCTGCACTTCTCATATGGAAATCTTTTTGCTTTTTAAATATTATTAATATCATGAGAAACACCAGAGTTTCATCAAACACATATTTCCGCTCTGACCCCAGGGTCTGGACTGCTGAGCTCTGTATGGGAAGCATCTTCCATCTTCAAACTCCGCCTCCTTCTTTAAGCAAACATAACTGTGCCAAGCAGTGAATACTGGGTGAGACCACTAATGAGTTCTTGCTTCACTGCCTGGTGCAGAAGCTGCCCGGGGCAAGGAGACATGTGTCAGCTCGGAATGGTTCACATTCTGCTTTTTGAGTTTGGATCGGGGCTGGCATCCGTTTGCACTAAGAGTTTGGTGTGCATTGGCTTTTAATTCTGCTGCTAAGCGTTTGCTTTTATCTGGAAACCCCAGTGAGTTCCTTACCCCCGACCTAGCTCAATCAGTCTGAGCCGCCTTCCTAACTTCAAAGGGAGATGCACACACGCAGGGTAGGCAAAGTCTCTTTAGTGCCTCACTATCTGCCACTCCATTAAGAACATGGGATTGCTTTTTAAGGACCTCACAGCCATTAAGTCTCAAACTTACCCACCACTTCATTTTCAGTACTTTTAGAGACCTGTCACAGTCTCCTGAAAACAAACAAATTAGAATAGTGTCTTCGAGACAGAAATGAAACTTTAATAACCACAAATGATAAAAGTAAATTCACTTGTTTGGTATAATCCATTAAATGCCCAATATCATAAAACCAGTCAGATACAGTTTTAAAATAATCTGAAATCAATTGTTATGGTTACAAATGACTATAATATTCTCTCATCTAATAATGAAAGATTGGATAAGAATGATGTACTTTAGTATAGAGAATCCTAACTCTCTTTCTTCCTGTCTGTTCCCCGGCCCTTGGTGTTGAATAAGCAGGCCCCCGTGTAGAGCCCACAGGTGCTGAGCCACGTGGCTTCTGCTTTGCTGAGTTGTCTTTGGTTGCCGACATGAGGTTATGGTTTAGTGGTCCTCAGTTCCCTGTGCATAGGTGTTAGTAGGCTGGACAAGTTAGTCTTTTATTCAATAAGTTTCTCTTACTGGAAGTAAAACTCAAACTCCATGTGCTGCTAAGGGTCTGTGTGCAGCTCCCATACTGAGTCTGTAGTGTCATTGCTGATGTTCTTTGAGCCTACCATGGCCTTACTACAGAGCACTTTGAAATCTTCAGGGTAAAAAGGAAGTTACCTGAAATTAAACAGAAAAGATTAAAGTTGACGATTCGGGAATAATATGTCCACAGGGCATGACATAGCATCCCAATTTTTTTCATGTGTTCATTCTCATCTATGAGGTTAGATGTTTTCATCTGCAGGATGTGGGACACACACACACACACACACACGGGTGAAGTAACATACCTGCACACTCATTCCCCGTCCTTTTTGGCTTCAACCTCTGCTTTGGCATGGCGGCTTTCCAGCTGCCTGATTCAACTTCTGATGAAAATCCGTCCCTGTTTCTTCGCTCTATCACAAGCCATGTCAGTGCTGGAGAAGTGACTCAGAGGGTAAAAGCTCTGCCTGCTCTTCCAGAGGTCCTGAGTTCAATTCCCAGCAACCACATGGTGGCTCATAACCATCTATAATATGATCTGGTGCCCTCTTATGGCCTGCAGACACACATGCATGCATACTCTCTGCATGAATGCCTGTAGGCAGAACGCTGTACACATAATAAATAAATTGAAGGAGGAGGAAGAGGAGGAGGAGGAAGAGGAAGAAAAGGAAAGGGAAGGGGAAGAAGAAAAAAAGAAGAAGGAGGAGGAGGAGGAGAAGGAGGAGGAGGAAGAAGAAGGAAGAAGAGGAGGAGGAGGAGGAGGAGGAGGAGGAGGAGGAGGAGGAGGAGGAGGAGGAGCAATGCCACCTAAAGGGGAATGTGGAGAAAGTTGCTCATAAAGCTGATACTCAGAGCTCACTGCTGTCACCTTCTTGTGCAACTGGCAATGAAGAATTTGATTTTTAGGGGGGTTTGTCACACTTATTCTTTTTGTTCCCACAATTTCAGTTGTAAACTTTTTATAATGCTTTGAAACCACTGTTCAAAGAGCTATCAAACTAAAAATACAGCCAGCATTGAAAGAAGCTCTCACGGTCTCGGTTGCACTCTATCCTGTGTGATGTTGGCTCCCCCACAGTACTGTTCAGTGGGCTATCTCACACTAACTGATGGTGCTCCTAAAGTGAAATGGACGAATCAGTCCCTGGGCAGGAACTGCGGCTATTGGGGAGACAACAATCTTGATGCAGGTACGAGGAAAGCCACTGATGTGACACTGGTTCCCAAGGCACGGTGTTTGGGACAGGTAGGGTTGCTGCAGTAAGGCCGCCATTTGGGTTTAGAACAGAAATATGCAACAGTGAGGCCCTGAGAGGAGGGACAGCAAGCAAGGTGAATCCGCAGCCAGCAGAAAGCCCTGCTGCGCATAGGCCAGAATCACATGGTCTGAAATACAAAACGGAAGAATCCAGTTTGGTCCTGCTAAGATGACCACTCAGGGCATGGCCAAAGGGCAAAGAATAGTACTCAAAAGACATAAAGTGTGCAAACTCATGGGCTCCAAGACTGCAGGCATGGGTGCAAGACACTAGTGTAGAGTTTTTTTTTTCTTTTTTTTATTCGATATATTTTTATTTACATTTCAAATGATTTCCCCTTTTCTGGCCCCCCACTCAAAGTCCCATAAGCCCCCTTCCCTCCCCCTGTTCTCCCACCCACCTCTTCCCACTTCCCTGTTCTGGTTTTGCCCTATACTCTACACTGAGTCTTTCCAGAACAAGGGGCCACTCCTCCATTCTTCTTGTACCTCATTTGATGTGTGGATTATGTTTTGGGTATTCCCATTTTCTAGGTTAATATCCACTTATTAGTGAGTGCATACCATGATTGATCTTTTGAGACTGGGTTACCTCACTTAGTAGGATGTTCTCCAGCTCCATCCATTTGCCTAAGAATTTCATGAATTCATTGTTTCTAATGGCTGAATAGTACTCCATTGTGTATATATACCACATTTTTTGCATCCACTCTTCTGTTGAGGGATACCTGGGTTCTTTCCAGCTTCTGGCAATTATAAATAGGGCTGTTATGAACATAGTGGAGCATGTATCCTTATTACATACTGGGGAATCCTCTGGGTATATGCCCAGGACTGGTATAGCAGGATCTTCTGGAAGTGAGGTGCCCAGTTTTCTGAGGAACCGCCAGACTGATTTCCAGAGTGGTTGTACCAATTTGCAACCCCACCAGCAGTGGAGGAGTGTTCCTCTTTCTCCACATCCTCGCCAACACCTGCTGTCTCCTGAATTTTTAATCTTAGCCATTCTGACTGGTGTAAGGTGAAATCTCAGGGTTGTTTTGATTTGCATTTCCCCGATGACTAATGAAGTTGAGCATTTTTTAAGATGCTTCTCTGCCATCCGAAGTTCTTCGGGTGAAAATTCTTTGTTTAACTCTGTACCCCATTTTTAATAGGGTTATTTGGTTTTCTGGAGTCTAACTTCTTGAGTTCTTCATATATATTGGATATTAGCCCTCTATCTGATGTAGGGTTGGTGAAGTATTGCTCTAAAACCTGTCCTTAGGAAGCTACCAAAGGATTAAATAATTTGGCTAAAGTAGCTGACAGAAAAATATATGAAAACATATAGGACTGAGGGTGTACCTTGTGGTAGAGTGGTTGATTAATTTGTTGTCCCAATTTGTTGGTTGCCGATTTGTCCTTTTGATGGTGTCCTTTGCCTTACAGAAACTTTGTAATTTTATGAGGTCCCATTTGTCAATTCTTGATCTTAGAGCATACGCTATTGGTGATCTGTTCAGGAACTTTCCCCCTGTACCAATCATGTAGAATCTTGCATAAAGAGACTGTGGTGGAAAGGGTTGGGACATGGAACATGGGTTTATGGGTGGAGGCAGGAGGATGGTCTGTATAGGGCTGGGACAGCTGAGAGTTGAAGGAGGAGGTGACCATTCACCAGGCAGGAGATTTAAGTATGGGTTAAATGCAGCAACTTCGCTCCGGTGCGTTTCACTGAGTAATTCAGTTTTACTTTGTGGCTTTAAAAGGATTCTCTTGGTCAAGCATCCTAATGAATCAGGCACTTTCTGCCTGTGTTCCTGGTTGTTGAATTCAGATCTCCTCCAAGCAAAGGGGAAAGAGTTGGTATCCCCAGGTGCCTGAAGAGGCCTGACCCCACACCAGTGCATTCTGATGCCCATTTGCTGAAAGTCAAAACTCCTGTCTATTGGATAGTGTTAGTCTCTGGACAATCCGCAACTATGTAGAAGGGAAACCTCGGGGAAGTATTACTCTAAAACCTATCCTTAGGAAGCTACCAAAGGATTAAATAATTGGGCTAAAGTAGCTGACAGAAAAATATGTGAAAACATATAGGACTGGTTGATTAATTATATAATTAAATACCTGTATCTAAATAAAGCCAACAAACAATAACACTCGGACCATGTACACCCTAGAAAAGAGTCTGGCTATTCCTGTTTGAAATGAAGATCAGATACTCATAATACTGCTTTAGCTCTTACTGTAGACCAGCTTGGGGGGCACAGTGGGGACCACACCCATCTTTCTGGACAGCTACAGAAGACGTGACATGACAGGACTGTCTATTGTTTCTGTTTTGAAATTTGGGGTTCCAAACTTTTGAGAAAAAAAACAAGAAACAAAAAAACAAAGAGGGGGGAGAGAGAAAGGGACAGCAAACAGGCAGAAGCCATGATTTATCTGTGACAGCATTTTAATCAGGAAGCATCTAGGAGGCCCAAAGCAGGCGAGAAGCATTAAAGCGTGTTCCCCAAGAGAAGTCTAAAGCCCTGGTTAGTTAGCTCTGCCCTAGCAGGATGTCTTAGAGGAATACATTGACATCTGATTCTGGAGCTTTCTGCTGTCTTTACACCCTGCTGGGGAGCCATTAGCCTGCTGCTCAACATCTTTGGAAGAAAAAAAAAGTCAGGAAGAAGAAGGAAAAAAAAGACACTATCAAAGTTTGGAGTCACTGCGGAGGCAGCCTTAGGGATAAACAGAACTCCCCCCCACCCCCACCCCCGTAGTACTCTCTTCTGAGCTGCTGTTTGTGGGAGCAAACTAAAGTTTTTGCCACTTGTTTCTGTTCTCAACTTGAACCTCAGGGTGCCTAAGAATGCCAGTGAGGCACAGAGGTATGATACGTCTGTTTATTGACAGTTTGTTCAAGGTTATCAGAGCTTCAGCTCATCCCACACTGGTTTTCAGTGCAGGGGATAGATTTCCTCATAGACACTGCAAAAGGGTTACCCTGGAATTTAATGCCCAGCACCTTTTAAAACAGCCCTGGCTCTGCACAACTATGATAATCCCTTCAGTAGGGAGATGGAGACAGGAGGACCAGAAACCTGAGGGTAGCCTCTGCGACACAGTGAGCTGGAGCCCATCTGAAGATATATAAAACCTTGGCTTTCAAAACCATGACAGGACTTCTGATGTTAAGTCACAATGAACTAGGAATTTATTTATGTATTTATTTATTTTAACCTTAGTCATAATGATCTTCTTGAATATACAGTCCATCTGGCACATCTATTAATGTGCTCTCTAGGAAAAGTGAGGGGGGAAATCTTCAAAATATATTTGAGGAATGGCGAGATGGATCAGCTGTTAAGAGCAGTGTCTGCTCTTTCAGAGGACCTGGGTTCAATTCCCAACACCAATGTGGTGGCTCACAACCATCTGTTACTATGGTTTTAAGGGATCAAACACCGTCTTCTGACCTTCAGGGGAACCAGGCACTCAAATGGTGTATTCAGTCGTGCAGGCAAAACACCCACTGTCCGAGTTAGGTTTTCTGTTGATGTGATAACACACCAATACCAAAAGCATCTCGGGGAGGAGAAGGTGTGTTCCGGATTATAGTTCCACATCCCAGCCCATCACTGAGGGATGCCAGGACAGGAACTCAAGCAGGACAGGAACCTGGAGTCAGGAACTGAGACAGAGGTCATGGGGGCCCTTGATGTGGTCCTCATGGCTTGCTCTTCCTGCCTTCTCATAGCACCAGGACCACCCAAGGTAATCTGGACCCTCCCACGTCACCACCAATCAAGGAAATGTGCCACGGTCTTGCCTTGAGACCAATGCAGTAGGGGCATTTTTTTTTTCAGCTGAGGTTCCCTCTTCCTGAATGACTCTACTGTGTGTGAAGTTGTCATAAAACTGGCCAGCACACCCGTACACATAAAATAAATTTAAAAATATATGCAGTATAATATACTTGAAACTGTGGAGACTGCAAATCGGAGACCAATAAACTAGAAAAGAGGTTATAAAAGACAACCTCTCTCGATGCTGGGGAAAGTCTGTAAAGAAACAACTCAGTGTGCCCCACGGTTCATGACTCGTGTCTGATTTTTTTTTCTAGGAAAAGAACTAATGAGCTGCAGAGTGACTGGTCAGAGCATAAAATAGTGTGTGCTTTCAAAGCCAGCAAAGAAGGGCCATTTCTATGAGATATTTTGAGAACTAAGAGGCCGAGAGAGGGGAGGGATCCGCTCCTGTACATATTTTCTCTGTCGTTTACTATTCCAGTGGATGAAAAGAGGAGATAGGGAACGTTTCTTACTTATCTTTACAAAGGAGATCACACATGGGGTGGAGGGCACGGGTGTGATAAGACCTGTGTAGACTCTGCCTACTAGCCCTAGTGACTGAAGTCCATACACCTCGTGTCCTACACCCTCTGTCCCCATCCCACCAGTCCCTGGTCAATTCCAGTCACGGGTTCTCTGGGCACTTGCTCAGTCTCTCCAAGGCCCAAGGCTACCCACTAAGCCCCTTGCCTATGTTGCTTGGGTGGTGCCCTCTTGCTGGAAGATAACTCTGCCCTTTTTCTGGATTTCTCTTGAGGTTCCAGAGACAGACCCTCTCCCCTTCCATAGAGTGTCCACCAAGGAAGGTACTGCCAAGGTGGGCCACCTCATCCCCCTCCTCCTACACAGTCCTCCCTCCTCTCCACCTGCTTTTCTTTCTCCTGTAATTTTTTTTCTCCTCCTTCCCTAACACACACAGGAGAAAGCTGTCAAGTGTCCTCTTGCTTGAAAGCTGTCCATGCTGTCTCATGGGCTCTGTCCTTCTGTAGATGGTCCCCTCACACAGAGTTGGCAGGCAGGCTCTTCCCAAAGCTCATGGGGGAAAGATACTCTGGCTTAGTGTTGATGGCATCTCATTCCCTTCTAGCCCCTCCTCTCCACCTTGCACCTCTCTTGGCCCTCTCGTCACTCGCCCACTTGCTCGCCCAAGCTCAGTTTGCTCCAAAGGACCCTCTCTAAAGCTCCACGTCCCTCAGCACCCACAGCACTAGCCATTGTCTTTCACTGGGTGACTCAGGGGGTGATCTGAGCCTTTCTGTCCCTTTCCCCCAGGAGACTGGTTTCTGTCCCAGTACCTCGAACACCAGAGCTACTCGGTGTTTGCTGAACAAATGAATAAAGAGATCGAAAATGAATGACTGGAGACAGTAGCACAGGATAATTATGAGCACTGACATGTAGGAAGAAAGGTTATAATGTCATTTTAAGTTATCATCAAAAAACATAAAAACCCTTTCAGCAGAATATGCACCATTATATCCCTGCCCATAATCTAAAGTATATGGCCTATGGTATCTTTATAGAAGGTGGTTTGGTTCTCATCATGCTTGAGTTGGCTCTTAATTCCACTATAAAGCCCCAGTTTATAGCCATAAAGTTTTCAGAACTTGGACTTTTTCAGCTGAGAAATATGTTAAATTTTCTTTTGCACAGCAGTGCCAGAAATACAATCTCCTAGTTATTTTAATATTCAAGTTAATTAAGTTGGGCTAACACACAGCATACAGATAGTGCAGAAAACTGTATGGTATATTGTGTGCTCATGATTTCAGAAATTAATAATGTACAAAAAGACACCCAATGTATCAGGATTAAAACTCAGAGTCTATTCAGCGCAGAAGACTTTTCTCCAACCCGAGTCAGTGACACGAACACCACATGCTAGTGTGCCTTCAGGATGACGTGCCGATGGCAGGTGATCCCTAGCACAAGGCTCCACCCCGCCCCACCCCTGCCTCATACTCTCTGAATAAAGACATCTCACACTCGAGCCTGCATCTCAGAGTTCCTCCTCAGCACCTGATGTGTCAGGATGGTTGTTTTGTGGAGACTTTCCCACCCTTGAATAGGGATTCTAGCTGATACAGGAACCATCCCTGCGTACCTGCGCTGGTAAAATAGGAGGGCTTTTCATTTATTTTATGTTGTGCAACTTAGAAAAAAATGGCTCTTCCCACAGTAGTGCTTAATCTAGTTTACTCATATGTGTTTTTTGAGCTCAAAAACTGCTGTCATGAATCTATATTAGAATCTATGCAAAAAAATGATCTTCTCCCTAGTGAAGCTTTTGAGGATAGAACTGAAGACAGGATCTACCTCTTCATTCTCTGCTGGCCAATTTAAATCTTCTAAAAAAGTATGCTGGAAATCACGACTCAAAAGCCACTTAATTCTATGCCCTTATCAGGCTTGGGATTGTCTACTCTAGAGAGGATACATAAAGTGCTGTTTTACATTTTCTTTCCATGACCCTCTGTTTGTTTACTATGTTCAGATGAAAATAAAAGGGGGAAGGGACCAGGAGAGGGAGAAAGAATAGAGGAGGAAGAGGATAGAGGTGGAATCTTTGCCAGGATAAAAAATGTTGCTTTCTTCATTTGTAAGGGCTTGAAAGTTTACACAGCTTAATGTTCGTGTGGTGGGCTGCCATTGTTGGAGTGTGTGGGGAGTACAAAGTGACATATTCTTGCTTGGTTCCTTCTGGAGCTGTGAGGGAAGAACTTTCCCGGCCTTTCTCCTGACTTCTAGTAGTTGCTTGCAATTCTGGCCCTTCTTGGCTTGTGGACATTTCACTCTACAAAGGCAGAGGTCTTTACCTGATCTTATTATAAACACTGGGGATCGGGGCGGGCCATGAGATAGCTGAAGTATCAATAGAATGACTGGCTGGACACCTACATCCATCGCCCTGTTTGAACCTATAGAGCATATGAAGGTCATATGCCTCTGTAGGATGTCGGAACAGCCAGAGAGGAGAGGTCTGAAGAGACTTGCACTGGGAGTCTCAATGACACCTTGCAGGGTGTCCTTAAAATCAAGCCCTCCCATCTCCCAGCACAGCTCTCCAGCCCCTCCCTCCCTCCCTCCGCCCCTTACAGCCAGCCTTGAATAGCTGGCTCCCTCAGTACCTTATCTAAGTGTGTACAGGGAAGAGTGGCAGAAGAGCTGAGGAGATCTAGTACAAAAAAATAGATACAGGAAAGGAAATAAAAGAATCGGGGACATACAGAAGCACAGATAACAAGAGACAACTTTTAAAAAGAAATAATTAAACTGATAAAAGAGTAAGAAACTTGCTACAAAATGACCAGGGCTTGTTACAATATGACCAGGGCTTCCCCCTTTTCTACACTATCTTAGTTTCCTGATCATGAGTTAGACTTAGATCCTGTCACACTCGGCAGCCTCTCCTAGAGTCAGTCCCCCTGACTAGGATTCCATTCCCCACTTCCTCCTGTAACCCTACTGAGCTTCCTAAAGTGGATGAGGCTGCCTCACTCAGCTATCCTTCAGTCCCTCCCTCCTCATTTCTAGAATCTAAACATGATCTATACCCCTCAGCCCTGCCCATGACAGGCACCTGCCATTTCTACAATGCTACCTACCTACAGTTCTGCCACATGCCCTTGCTCCAACAGGCATCTCTGAGGGGCAGTCCAGTCTCACTCTGGCTTTTGAATCTGCTCAGACAGCAAGCAAAATAAATCTTTCTTTTTCCCTGAGAGGTGGACACATTGTAGCCTCTGGGTTCTCCGTGGCTTCCCTTAGTAGCACATCCTAATGATCTGTGTCGCCCTACAGTAGTCACATACACTAACTGGGACGCTGGCCCTTCCACATGCCCTTAGGAGATGCTCCGCATTTGCTCTTATCTGGCTCCCTGGGACCTGCTCAGTTGTGCGAGTGCAGAGTGTGACAGAAACAGGAAGCGCAGGTTACCATGCTCCTCTGTCGCTGAGCGACTTGCATGACGATGGGGACTTTGGCATTTCTGCTTTCATTTCCTGGATGACATGAAAGGGAAGGTTCTCTGGCTGCTCAGAATCTCCTGAGAGTTAAGGGCTATTCAGTGTCTGGACCAACAGCTCCTGAAATCTCAGGGAGCAGTGAGCTGGGAGGTCGAGTGTAACATCACAGAGACAGGAGACTTATTCTCCAAGGGCTTGCCTGGCCGTGCCATCAGCTTAGGTCTTGGTGCTACAGGGGATTTGAATCAACTGACATTTTTTAGATGGGGAAAGAGAAGCCAAGGAAGAGAGACATACAGAGGAAGAACCAATACAAAGGAAACCGTCCCGAGACAGTCTAAGGGAGGCAGCAGCGCTGGTTTCTCCATATCCTTTTCCAAGCCTGACCTCCCAGCCAGCTTCACCCCCACTGGCTTCGTACTCATCAAGTTCACAGACTGACAGAGAGCAGCCTCCACTGCTACAGCGTATGTCGTATCCAGCAAAACCTTCCTACTCGGCCATCCTTGTTGCTGCCACGAACAGCACTCCCAAATGTCATTGTCTCTGCTGGAAACTCAGGCAATGGCCAAACTGCCTAGCTCACAGGGTGAAGTGGGTCTTCAACAAAATTTCCTGAGCACCTACTCTGCGCTCGGGATGGCTTTTCATGAGTTACTTCACTCTATAGGATTCAGTCTCAAGTTAGAGCGCGCAAGTTCTCCTCCAGGTGAAGCTAGGGTTTCCAAGATGAACCCACGGAGACTCAGCAATTGGCAAAGCTTAGATTTTTCCTGTCCTTGGATCTCAGACTCCTTAACCATTACACATCACTGATGCTTGAGGCCACGTGTGCGCAAGTGAAGTCGCCTACACAGAAGCAGCCACGGCTTCTACTGAACTGTCTAGAAGCATGTGTGCAGATCCTCTAGAGGCCAGGGAAACCTAACCCAAGAGGTCACTATTGGGAGAAACTAAGTTTAGAACCCAGTATTTTGCTTATCAGCTTAGGGCTTGTCCCAGTGTTCTCCCATCTATGTATAAAGTTTGAAGCATATCTCAAAGTTTTCAAAGGTATTCCCAAGAGATAGCACTAAGATGGAAGTCCTGAGCTGGGCATCTTGGCACTGGCTTGAAGTCCCAGCAGTTGAAAGGCCGAGAAAGAAGGACAGGACTTTGAAGTTAGCTTAGGCTGCAGGGACAGACTCTGTCCATAAAGAGTCGGGTGTGGAGGTCAGGGATGACGAGTGAATCAGATTCCTAACAAGCAGAAAGCTGACTGGACCAGAGTTTGTTTTGAAGGGCAGGGTGGTGATCTGAGATGCCTCCAAGAATGAGGAGTCAGCAAACAAGGTAGAAAAGACAGCCCCGAGAGAGGGCCCAGGACACGGGATAGAAAAGCCGGAGGAAGATAAATGGATAATTTAACAGCCGTTCAGTTCTTAAGCAAGACAAAGAGCAAGCTACATTGCATCAGAAAAGGACCAGGGATGATGATGGATGGTCTGCAGGATCACCGAGGCCAGCCCAGGGCAGATCTGAGGAGCTAAATAAGGATTGGGGACTGATAGGGATTGAAGAGTTTTTCAAAATCTATTTAATGGTCAGGCAGGGGACATTGATCGCTTTTCAGAGGAAATGTTGAGGCGCAATGAGGTGGTCAGCCCTCATTTCCGATGTGGGCAGGTGAGCCACAGAGGTGAGCGCCATCGCAGCGCCATCGCAGCGCACGCACGGGCATTACAACCATCTTTGAAGGAGAGTGGGAAAACACTAACTTAATTTGATCTTCATGAAATAAGCATTTGTCTTTTCTAGTCTCAGACTGGGAAGCCTTTTTAACTATTGACTTATTTAACAGTTCTCACATAGCCAAAAATAGTCCTAGTGTGTGTGTGTGTATGTGTGTGTGTGTGTGTGTTTGTTTATTTATTTATTTATTTATATTTTATTGCTGGGGATTAAACACAAAGCCTTATGCATGCTGGGTAAGAACTCTGCCACTGAGCTATATCCCCAGATCCATGGTAGGGTTTTAAATATTTTATTATTGAATAGTTAACACGTGCCTACTTTACACGATTTAAAATGTTGGAAAAACAAAACCAATCAAGGAAATGATTCTTCCCTTCCCCCCTGTCTACCTGCCTCAGTTTCCCTCTCTCTGAGATCAATGACTGTTAACTAGGGTGTGGTGAACAAGTCTATATAAAGAATGAATACAGTGTCTGACACGGATTTCAACACACAGCCCCTGTTTGCTGCTCTGTGCTCAGGCGAAGGTGGGGATGTGTCCTCCTTTGAATGTAATAGATTTCTGAGCTTCTTTCTGACTTGTAGTCAGAGCTTTGATGGCTGCATACGATCAGATTTTTAAGATAAAAATTAAGGTACTCAACCAATAGCTAATTATTAGTGGACACTGATGTTTCCAAAAGTTTGCTGTTGTAAACAGGATACAATTCTGCTTACAGAGACACCGTTCTCACACTCTGCTGATAGATGAATAGCCAGAAGTGGGGGGTCACTGGACTTTGAGGTAGATAGTTTGCACTTTGATAACTATTGGCAATGTTTGCTCTGTGGAGTTTGAACTATTTTATATTCCCATCAGTAAGGCCTGAAGTGTCAAATCATCGTATCCTGCTTGACAAAGGGAGTGTTATCAGGTGTCTTTAATTCTTGTCAGTATCGTGTATGAAAGAGGTGTTGTCGGGTGTCTCTACCTCTGGTCAGTATCATGTATGTAAAATGTATCTCATGGTAGTATACCATATGTAATATGGTAGTTTTCATACCATATTTATGGTGTGGTTTTAGATTTACTTAGTCAAGGGCTGTTGGTTTCTGTAAAATTCTTCTCCTGTTCTGCCCTCCTTCCTAACGAGTAGGAACTCACTGGATATTACACCTTCCTAGATTGTCTTTTCACTTTGTATATGCTGTACATATATTAATAGATATTTTTTTTGGAGTTTTCTGGTTTTCATGATTTGGTTTGGTTTGGTTTGGTTTGGTTTGGTTTGGTTTGGTTTGGTTTGGTTTGGTTTGGTTTGATTTTGGATAGGGTCTCACTATATAGCCTTGGCTGGCCTTGAACTCTCTACATGAACTATATTATTTTAACTGGTAACACTTTATAATAGATTTTAACATCCAGTCCACCTTCTCCAATAGTCTTCGATGTTTTCTAGGTCTAATTATTTTTCTCTATAAATTTTAAATTTTAGTTCAAAACAAATCTAGTGTGTCCTTTTATTAGAAAACTTATTTTTAATGGTCTCTGACTGAGAATTTTTTTAAATATTTTTATTTTCTATATTCTTTGTTTACATTCCAAGTGATTTCCCCTTTCCCAGATCCCTCCTCCCCATATGTCCCATAAACCTTCTCTCCATCCATTCTCCAATCACCTCCCTCCTTTTTCTCTGTCCTTATATTCCCCTCCAATGCTAGATCAATCCTTTCCAGGATCAGGACCCTCTCCATACTTCTTTATGGGAGTCATTTGTTATGCGATCTGTGCCTTGGGTATTCAGAGCTTCTGGGCTAATTAATATCCACTTATCAGAGATTGTATTCCATGTGTATTCTTTTCTGATTGGGTTACCTCACTTAGGATGCTATTTTCCAGATCAAACCATTTGCCTAAAAATTTTGTGAATTCATTGTTTCTAATTGCTGAGTAGTATTCCATTGTGTAAATATACCACATTTTCTGTATCCATTCCTCCCTTGAGGGACATCTGGGTTCTTTCCAGCTTCTGGCTATTATAAACAAGGCTGCTATGAACATAATGGAGCATGTGTCCTTATCACATGCCAGGGAATCCTTTGGGTATATGCCCAGGAGAGGTATAGCAGGGTCCTCCGGAAGTGTCATGTCCAGTTTTCTGAGGAACCGCAAGACTGATTTCCAAAGTGGTCATACCATCTTACAGCCCCACCAGCAGTGGAGGAGTGTTTCTCTTTCTCCACATCCTCGCCAACACCTGCTGTCTCCTGAGTTTTTGACCTTAGCCATTCTGACTGGTATAAGGTGAAATCTCAGGATTGTTTTGATTTGCATTTCCCTAATGACTAATGATGTTGAGCACTTCTTAAGGTGCCTCTCGGCCATCCAAATTTCTTCAGGTGAAAATTCTTTTTTTAGATCTGTACCCCATTTTTAATAGAGTTATTTGGTTCCCTGGGGCCTAACTTCTTGAGTTCTTTGTATATATTGGATATTAGCCCTCTATCAGATGTAGGGTTGGTGAATATCCTTTCCCAATTTGATAGTTGCCGTTTTGTCCTTTTAACAGTGTCCTTTGCCTTACAGAAACTTTGTAATTTTATGAGGTCCCATTTGTCAATTTTTGATCTTAGACGTAAGCTACTGGTGTTCTGTTCAGGAACTTTTCCCCTGTGCCCATGTCCTCAAGGGTCTTACCCAGTTTCTTTTCTATTAGTTTCAGTGTGTCTGGTTTTACATGGAGGTCCTTAATCCACTTGGAGTGAAGTTTAGTACATGGAGATAAGAATGGATCAATTCGCATTCTTCTGACTGAGAATTAAATTAACATGCCTTCCTAACATTTAAAAGATTGGTACGCTGCCCCCTAGGAAGAGTCTAACCTATGAAAGTTTATGCTCCTGTAAAACAGAAACTGCACTTTAGAAATGTAAGAGAACCGTGAAGTATTGGCCCACTGCCCCTTACATACAAACAGCCCTGAATCTCAGCCGAGAAGGAACTTACAATGTAAGAAACGAAAAGCCACGATCGTCCACCCTCTGCCCGGTGCTACAGTGAGCAGATGAAGCTCTTTCCCTGGGCAGAGAGGCCAGCCAGCGATGCACACCCTCGGTGCAGGTGTGGGCGGAGAGATGGCGGTGATCTAGGCGCAGACACAGATCAGGGTAAATGGAAGTTATTCCCTTATTCATCCTCCTAGTCTTTTTTTTTTTTAAATCTCACTATCTTCATCATCCCAGAATTAGGAAGAGGGGGGATTTCCCTACTCTGCAGGAAATGACCACTAAAAGAAGAGGGAATTTCTGTCCTCTACTTAAAAACAAGGCATTCCTTGGATACTTTGGGTCTCGGTCTCCCTATATCTGGAGCATTTGGGCTGTGAGAGATTGATGCCTCCCACCCTGAAATATGGGCACTGCTCACTGCTGAGAGTGAGGACCTCTTTTAAACTCACATAAGTGTGCGCACCTGTACCACACACACACACACACTCATGCATGCACACTCACACATGCGTGCACACACATGCACACTCACATGCGTGCACACACATGCACACTCACATGCGTGCACACACATGCACACTCACATGTGTGCACACACAGGCACACTCACATGCGTGCACACACTGGCACTCATTTGCACTCGGTCATCTTCACATTTGCACTGTGCCCACTCCTTTCTACCAGCAATTAGTCTCTGACACTTAGGGAAAGTTTCGAACACGTGCTTTTAAAAGGAGTACATGCTAAGAGCATATTCTAGAATCCATTCTAGGAGGCCCCACAGCGCTGTCCTCCAAACATATTCAGACTAAAGGGGCTGATTTGTAATTGTGTTTACAGGATCCACTGCCACACAGACACCCTATGCATTATGCCTGGAGTCTCTCAGACTCAAGGCACATGAGAAAAACATTTTTAGGTAAGAAAATGAATGTCTGCAGCTTACCAAACTCAAATTGTTAATGGTCCTCTTTACACATTGAATTTGGGGGGCATGTATTTTATGTATTTCTATAAAGCCCTGGGTGGCCTAATTTTATTGGAAAACATTCTGGTGTGTAAAAGGGTGGATTATAACCATGTGGCTACACTTTAGTTACATGTCCCAACCACCTCTTCTATGAAGCCCCATCCATCAAAGCCTGCAGCTTCTGGGTCAGCAGCCATTCCTGCCATGTCAGGAGTTGCCCTCACAATGAACATGACTGATGAGCTACCAGACTGCTCTGAAAACCCAGACACCGGGATAACCCAGGACACTGTCCTAGAGGGGCTCATTAGAGCTGAAGCCACTGTTCTCTGTCCATTCACAGGAGCTGTCCCTTCAGCGTGCCTGTCAATTACTCCTCACAGTCCTTGTTTTATCCTCCCAAAGCAAGATGGAGTTGAGCTGTAGATAAAAAAGATTCATTGTCTACACCTAAAGTTTTTGAGATGGTGTTGAAGTGCCCTTCCTTTTTGAGCCAGCCATGCACCAACATCAGGGATTCTGAACCAACCTCCCCCCCCCCAGCAGTAGAAAGAATGCCTGTCTGTTGTTGGGGCTGCAGTAAGGTGGGAAGAGGCTTTTGTGGCCATCAAACTGGCTAAGATGCCAGATCGGAAGATACCATAGGCTTTGTATCCAAGCAGGACTGGGCTGACCTGCCAACCCTGCCTTACATTTAACCATGCCAGCTTAAGGTCTCTGAACCTTATTTCCCCATGGATAGGCGCATGATCTATGTAAATAGACCAGATGAGACCCACTCCCTGCATGGTTGTGAGGTTAGCTCAGTGAAGACACAGTGCTCCTGACTGGAAACCAAGATCCACCGATTATTCAGTGGTTCATCATCTACTCTCTAGAATAGCAGGCAATGGGCAGTTCCCAGAACAGGCTGTGCCCAAAGATGTGGTTCACTCGACTAGACACTGCACAGCGCCCACTGTGCCCAGCTGTATCATACAGCCTGACATTATGGAAATAGCAACACTTTAATCCTGGAAGTCTAAGTTTCTTGCCTCATTAATTCAGAATGCTAATGTCATCGTGACTATCTCTTCCCACAAAGAAATCCCTGGAGCATATAAAGAAGAGAGCAAAACTGTGGGGTCAGGACAGAAACGGAAAGAAAGGGCTTCGTTGTAAACTTTCACATGCATCAGTAGTCTGCTCCATCCTCAGAAAGAAAATAATATCCTTGTAAGTTATTACTGGTCCTGTAATTAGCCTCCGGAATATTAAACATGATAAGATGAGCCTCATCTTCAGGTGTACCCTTAGGTTGGTGATGCTCTTAAGGCTCAATTGAATCATGCTTGCTCTGGATTCTAATGAGCCTGCCTGCCTATGTGCAAAGCATTACCACTGTGACTTTATCATCTTTACTGTGCTTTGGTAACTATCTCCCATTACTTAGATTTTTAAGATCTCCAGTATCACTAACACACACACACACACACACCCCTGACAATATGTTCTAGTCTCTGCAAACCTCTCACACAGTCAGCTTCTCAGGCTCGGCAGTAATACCACACGCAGAAAAATCATTTTTCCAAGTTGGACAAAGCAATCCACCCTGTGTGGTAAACACGGTGTACTGTTGAATTCACACGAGGGGGAAACAACTGGCTGGAGGGTTTCTTTTCTGGCCTCGCCAGAAAAGAAATCATCGCCAAGTTAAATGGTTGCCAATAGCAACCTGACCAAACCCCTTTGAGTCCCCTTCCCTCAGAGCTACAACTGTGCTGTCTCACTAACTCTGCCAGCAGAGGGAGCTGACGTCCTCCTCCAGTAGCTGCTGGGTCCACAAATCAAGACAGGGTGAGACTGGAGAACCTAAGAAAACCTGGCCCTCTCTTTTCTGGACAGGCTGGGGCTCGGGGAAAGGGAAAGGCATGCTGTTTAATCTTTACTCTACCTTGAAGTGGGAAGGGCTATTGGGTGAGTGTCAGCACTGCATTTCCACACTGAGGAAGGTAAGACACCCATGAGCCAGACACACCAGTTCATAGTTTTGGGGGAAGGCCTCTGCAAATCCAAATGAGACCTGGGATGGAAGAGACTAAGAAACTCAGCTGAGTTCGAGCAGTGATGGGGTTTGGAGGCCGGAGCGGCCAGGGAGCAGAGAGGGGCAACATGTAGGGGAACTGAGGGCGGGCAGAGACACACTGTCCTCTTACCTGCTTGCCCTGAAAGAGTTCTAGTGGTTGTGATTCTTGAATAACCATTTCTTCCACCTCTTGGGGTGTGTGCCTGTGTTGAGTCAGCTTCTGAGAACTTTCCTACTGGAGGGTGGGGGTTGCACACTGACCAGCCACCTGTCCCCTGAGAAGAGAACCTAGTCCACCCATTGTGGCGGCTAGCTCTGCACACAATTTGGGCTTGGCTAAAGAGTGGTCCAGCAGCTAATTTTGAATGGAAGTAGAGGCCCAGCCTCTGAAGTCAGAGCTCTGTCATTATAGCTGTTACTGCACCATAAAGAAAAAGAAGGGGAACCCACTAGCCTCAGGCACATTCCTAAACAAATCCTTGGGGTATCCCAAGGTGAGCCTGGCTGAAGGAATAGGAAGAGTTACTGTCCAAGAGTTCATTTATAACCCGCTACTATTCCTCCGTCCCTCCCTACCTCCCTTTCCTCTCTGAGGGAGATCAGTTTGTTCAAGGATCAAGGTGATTAGAACACCGTGCCACCTCCACAGACAGAAAACAGAGCCCTAACTATGACATCATTTATATTCTGCCACTAGTAACAGATAAAAACAACCTAGACCAGCCCATTCTGGCATGCTATGCTATGGCACCTGCACAGGCAGGAAGAGACCCAGACCCTCTTTTATCTTTTTTGATTTAGCACATGGCTGCCTTGTTAAAGTTTGCCTCAACATCACAAGATAGCCACTGCAGCTCCAGCCATTAAGTTGAAATTCCACCACAGCTAGGAGATAGGGATAAAGGGCGCACAAAGCACCTCCATCCAGGCTTAGCATGGATCTTTTAAGCACTGTGCCTAAGTCCTGCCTTATGAATTCTGCTTACATTTCACCAGCCATTGATAAGTCTAAGGAAGGCTGAATAACAACCAGATAGGCAGCTTGCAGACTCTGCTAGAAATGCCACAGTGTCACCAGAATAAACGACGGTGCCCCCAGAGAGGGCAAAGGTTATACAGCCAGAGACTCTCAGCCCCTTCTCTGTGGCCAAAGAAGGACAAACAGTATAAATAGCTCACACCCCCAGCTGCTAAAATCCCACTGTGTCATGGGTGAGTCGGGGCCTCTGCAGGGGCTTCTTATTTCCACCCTGTTTCCATTCCCAAATGTCATCTCCATAGCTTGACAACCTTTGCACTTTGTTCACGATTTGCAGGGTGGCCAGTTTCCTTCTGCTGACTTTCCTCACACGAATCTGAACCCACTACAAGAATGGTGTCTGTTAAGGACATTTATAAGGAAATTATATTTTTTAGTGTGGACAAACAAGACCTGCCTAGAAATTAATTTTTCTTTTCTTAACTCTCATTTTCAGAGTTGCCCCATACAAAATTATATACTGACATCACAAACATAATAACTGGTGACTAGTGTGGGCTCTGGATTTAAGAGCCCATGTTCAAATCCAAAACTGTCTTCCCCGGGCAAATGATATAACATTTCTCAGCCAGGGATTTTTGGCTTTTGTTTTTAGTGTTTTTGTTGTTGTTGTTGTTGTTGTTGATGTTGTTTGGTTGGTTCTGTTTTGTTTTTCGGTTTTGTTCATAAAATGGGAGAATAAAGATATACCTCCTGCTGGTTGCATCAAGGACTAACTAAGGAAAAATTATTTTGAGGCATGAATACAGGACCTGACAGATGTAGACATGTAAATATTTATTCTTTATTTTCAGACTTCTGAAAATTACATAAACAGACACTCTAAAGCTACCTACCACTAACATGGAGACATTTCTTTCAAGAAGTCTGGGCTTGCTTCTGAGTTCAATGCTATTGTTTGATTATTTGTTTTTCCAAGTACTGTTTAAAAACTGCTGGGAGCCTCATATGGTAGTTAATACATTATCTTAAGCAATTTAATGCAAATTAATTTTTACACAACCTTGAGTTTCAAAAGCCATTGGACTGGGGAGGGAAAGAGCAGGGTTTAGGAGGCTGTTTGCTCGCTCCATCTGGACCCTAGAGCGGACCCATCTGCTCTCCTGGGTCCCACCAGCTCTCAGCAGCTCCCCTGCCAAACAGCATGTGGAGCCTGTAAACTCAACAGCATGCTTGAGTGCCCGGAAAGACGGATGCTTCGCGTTTTCTAGGGAACATGGGGTTGGGGGCGGTTACTAGGGCATCTCAGCGGTCTATTTTTGAGCTATCACCCAAGTCAGACATTAGGTTTCTAGTTAGTTTTATCTCTGAGTTTCCTCCCCTCTTTGGATTTCGAGTCTCTCTCTGATAGGATTTCTCAGGCTGCATGTGAGAGCTTTGGACTTGTTCTACTGAGTATTTCAGCACACCATGGGAACCACTATATGTTCAGGAAGAAACAGCAAGCTTGGGCCTGTAAGGGCCGATTGGACTGGAGCAAACGGAAGGCAGGAGACGAGTAAGGATGCTGTCACAGAATTCAGGTGGGGGAGTGTGATAGCCTGAAGGGGAACTGTAGCATCCACAACAGACACAAGGACAGAGATCCTGTGGAACGGGGTGACTGTGTCATGGGAGTGAAGAGGACAGTGCTGTGAGTTGCAGAGAGGGATCACTGCCCAGATGACAAGGCCTGGCTCCTGGGAGAGTGGCCCTGTGAACAGACCAGAAGGGGTGCCGGAAGGACAGGGATGAGTCAGCTATGCCTGGTCAAGTCACTGTGTCTCCAGCCATGACAGCACGTGGGAGAGGAGGAGCTTAGATGTGACTCATGGGCAGCTGTATCACACACAGCGACGAGGCATGCCCAATCTGGGGTGTTACCTGTTAACTCATCAATAACCTTTGCCTTTCAGAACCTAGAAGCTCAGCAGTTCACTAATTCGTAAGTGAAGACATGTTACCACACTTGGCTGCTTCATTCTGAAGTCACACACCATAAATAGAAACCTCCTACGTTTCTCAAAGACACTCTTGCCCCATGACTCATCAGTCATGTGAGTCTGAGAGACTCTGAAGGCCTGCCACGGCTGACGTGTCCCTTGCCCCTTCTGCTGGAGGTCTGGACGGCTATGTCAGCCACGCATAGTGTCTGTGCTTTTCCATTTCAAATGCCAGTCCCCAGAGGACCCCTGCCATCTCACTCAGAAAGGAGACAACCATGGTGGTAGAAAGGTGGTAGAAAACTTGCCTGCAATGAGCACCAACTCCAATTGTCCATGTTATCAAAAACCAAGGAGGCAGAGACGCAGCCTTGCCCAGTGTCAACCCTGGGCAATGAAAGAGGAGGAGCATTTCAAAAAGTCCTCAGAATCCTTTCTGTTCCATAAACTGTCTCTGAGTCTCTCATGTTTATCTTTTATAAAATACCCTCAGAGCTCCCAGGACCTAAACCACCAACCAAAGAGTACACATGGAGGGACCCATGGCTCCAGCTACATATGTAGCAGAGGATGGCCATTTCAGACATCAATGAGAGGAGAGGCCATTGGTCCTATGAAGGTTCAACACCCAGTGTAGGGGAATGCCATGTCAGGAAAGCGAGGGAGGGGGTAAGCATGAGGAGGGGGGAATAGGATAGGGGGTTTTCAGAGGGGTAATGAGGAAAGGGGATACCATTTGAAATGTAAATAAAGCAAATATCTAATAAAAAATACTGGTAAGAGAAGGCAGAAAGTGCTAAGTCATATTTCTAGCAATTTGGAAGTATAATCCAACAACAATAATATTTATCCATAAAAATGAATACCTGGATCAGATAGCTTCCTCAGATGTTAGTAAGCATTGATGATATATTTGAACACATTCAGGTTCAAAGCCCAGTCTGGAGTGAATTTGGTTTCTCTTGCACCCTTACAACAACCATCAGGCAGAGGGGTTGTCTCTGTCTCTTGGAGCAAGCCAGGCTCTTACTCTTTTGTCCCACATCTTGATGTCACGATCCCAGAAGTAACTGTGGTCAACGGTAGATGTTTACCACGCCAGATGATCACAGGTGTGGATCGTGACTGAGGGGATACAAGGCCAAACCTCGGCTGTTAGCAGCACAGCGAGCTGGAGGAAATGTGGTCTCGGGAATGATGGCACTGAGAGAGCGCTGTGCTCATCCGGAGGTGGGGTTGGTTCTACGCTTGTTTGTATGGCTGGATTGGGTAGCAGGTCAGAACACGGGCAGCCTCACTCTTAGCCACTCTTAGGTTAAGGTCAGGAAGCCTTAACCAGCCACTGGTCTGTGACAAGGAGATCAGAAAGGCCTCCCGAGGTTGCTGTAACAGGAATTAGAAATTTACAGCTAAATAAATAACAAAGCAGAAAGGCTCTGCTCCTGTTCTGTGCAGAGCTCAGGGCGTGGCACAGCCAACTGTCAGTTTCCCATGACTCGAGCAAAGCACCCACCATTGTGACAGGGAGGGTAGTAGTGAGAACACAGCTATCTGGTCATAATGTATTCACGGTCAGGAAGCAGGAGCTCAGCTCTGCAACAGAACCAATCCTTCTTTACCTAAGTTGCTCCTTTCCGATATTTTGTTGCCATGACAAAAGTAACTGATCTCCACCCCCAGAATTACCAGGCATTCAAAGACACAGAAAATTCTGGTGCATAATAATGAGAAGACTCAATCGCTGCACTTTAAAAAGAAGAAAAAGAAATATCTTTAAAAGCTTACAGTCATGGAGATTGCATCCTGGGAGTAGATGGACCGTTGCCTTGGGTATCTCATGGGGGTATAGCCAGATAGAGTATATGGCCGAGCAAACCCTAGTTGAGAACACTCAGGTTGGCGTCCGCGGTGCATCCCAAATAGACTCGTACTTCCAGTTCTCCTTGGTCTGTAACAGGAATGCCCCTTACCCAACAGCAGGTGCATCCCGCAGTGGCTCAGGACACCTGCCTCATGGGAAAGGCTTGTTTCTCATTCCCACCTCGTAACCCTTCCATTCTTCACCCAGAGCATCCGCAGCTCCTTCTGTGGCCATGGGCTTCTCATAGAAAGCACACGGCTTGCATTCATTGCCACGCCAGTGAGTTTCTGACAGCTGATGTCTGGGAAGGGGATAGTCTACTTCATCTGCACAAGGCCCATCACCTAGGACACACCACAAAAAAAAAAAAAATGGGGTGGGGTCACATCTTCAAAGTACTGAAAATAAAATACATTTTCAGTATGGAAGCTATAAGTGGAACGATTGTTGGCGTGCTTTGGGTCTGCATACACAGGAAGATGACAGGAGGCTTCCGAGAGAAGGCTGAGCATGGTCAGGAAGACTAGTTGTCCAGGGAGCGAGCTGCCACACAGTAAGACTTCAGTGAAACCAGCAAGACTTCAGCGAATCTCCAGCTCAGTCTCTCAGTATATGATGACAGGCAAGACATTTGACCTTGCTGAACTGCAATTTCCTTACTTATAAAGACAGTCTAAAAGAGACTCACGATGTAGAACCACCATGATGTTTCTGGGAAGTAATGGCATCAGGCCCCTAGCCCTGGCCTAGTGCAGTGAGTGTTCATTATATAAATTCTCCTTGTCTCCTTTTCTTAAGTGTCATCAGAAATGAAAAGGGGAAACATCATTTGGCCAAAGGAAGGTATCTTTCATTCTCTGATAACAAAGATAATGTGGGCCCATACGAAATGGCGGGAAAGCTAGGTTCAGTTAAGCACTGTGGTTCATAGCTGGGATGAGTCTGCAGACACCTCAAGATACATATATTTTTCAAAGGTAAAGATACTTTGGGTTACCAGAACATGGGCAATGGGGAATACTGTTACTAGCTTCTAAGGTATCCTAAAATATACAGCCACCACAGAAAACATTTATCTGGCCCACAGCGTCAGTAATACCGAGGTGGAGACGCTGCAGGATCCCGGCAGCCTCTTTCATTACCCACTGAGTTGCTGTGAACGAGCCCTTCCTTTAAGTCTAGGTTTTTCTCCTTTACAAACTAACAGCAACATGGATAATAATCATATAGGCCTCACGAGGTTCTTGAGGAGGTTAGCCATCAGCGAGCCTGAAACAGCACAGCCTGGCACTAGGTAACCCATAACGCGTGGTGATGACAGTGGTAACCCGTGAGATGGACGGAGGGGCCCAAGCCAGATGCGTGTGAAGGCTGCAGGAGATCTCAATGGAGCCATTTTTCAGGTGGAGAGTTTCCTTCAGGGACTTGGGGGAGGGATCAGAGACATGCTGAAGCAGTGTTTGCGATGCTTGGGAGAGATGGAGTCCTCTGTATACACACCAGCGTCTGGATCGTCCAGAGGGAAGGACCAAGTGCCAGAGCTGTGTGTGTTCTTCTTAGCTTTATCCTCCTTCCCTCTCTACCTCCCTCCCTCTCTCTCTCTCTCTCTCTCTGGTTTTTTTGTTTGTTTGTTTGTTTTGTTTTGGTATGGTTTGGTATTTTGGAGACAGGGTTTCTCTGTGTAGCCCTGGCTGTCCTGGAACTCACTGTGTAGACCAGGCTGGCCTCGAACTCAGAAATCCACCTGCCTCTGCCTCCCAGAGTGCTGGGATTACAGGCACGCGCCACCACTACCTGGCTCACTCTCTCTTTTTAAGGCCTTGAGACTGTATTTTCACTCTCTCGTTAGCACGCTTAGTATAAGCCTCTTGCTCTACATCTTAGACACTGTCTATATGTATCGATTTAGCAGAATCTATCAAAGTGCAAGTTCACATACATTCACATATGCAAATTCACATAGACATACTAATTCTACCCTTTGACCTTCTGCTATTCTTCATCTACAGAATAGCTACATCCAGGATATCCTTGGCACTGTTACTTAGGATGGCCAAATATAAACAACACTAATTTCCTTTAACAACAGAGAACTGGTGTGACAGCTATGGAACACAAGGTAGCCATAAAAAGAAAAAAAAAAACACCTCACTTTTAATTTATACAGGAAAAAATGATTCTTGAAGGCCACACTGACAGCTGTTCATGCCTGTTGTCTCTTTGGGGTGGAAAATCAACAGTCAGGACAGTGTAGAGGAAGACTTTATACGGTACATTTTGTACTCTTGTGTATCCCTTGAGCTACGTGAATGTTACTTATTGCAAATATCAATAAAATATTGTGCTAGTCACTAGAGAGCTCAACAATGGATTGGGACTTTCCTCAGCCACCCAGATGGCTAGGTGTAAGGTATGTCCCTTCATACAAAAAGTATCCCAGGCAACTTTGGATGGGACAAGAGAATACTAGTGGTACCCAACTTTTGATTCCAATTGGGTTTTCACAGGATCAACCCACAAGTCATGAGTCCCACATTGCTCTGGAGGAGTCTGGTCAAACCCCTGGGAATAAGCCACAGAGCCATAAACTTGAGCTCAGAGCAGCAAACACTGTTCTAAAACCAGAGGGCTTTTAGAGCGCCTTGGGAGGCAGTGTGCTCATTCTTCCTGAGGGGGCATATTAAATGGTGGCTAAAGGACCATGCACAAGAACGCCATGGAGAAGCTGGGCACCCTGTGGCTGATGCAGCCATTTATGAGTCCCTCATCGGTAACAGCGGGTGGGTACTGTTCCCCTCCCTCTCTCCATGAGGAGAGACCCACTTTCACGGAGCCATCGGGAATCACCTGCTGGTGGCCAGCCTTCAGCCTCCTGCTAGGAGCAGTCTCTTGCACACAGCGCCTGGCTAGCCCTCGCCATGAACCTTGGGGCTTGGGTCTGCAGATATGCCTCTCTTCACATATGCCTCTCTTCATTCACATATGCCTCTCTTCACAGCAAGGCTTTGTTTCTCATTCCCCCCATTGACTCGGACCACAGAACCCTTCCATTCTTTACCCAGATCACCATCAGCTACTTCTGTGATCCTGCATTTCTCATAGAAAGCGCACGACTCGCATTCATTGTCTCCTTGAATGAGTTTCTGACAGCTGGAGGCTGGGAAGGGGATATTCTACTTCCTTTCTTGACAGACACTTTACAGACACGGACACATTAGCTCCTTGCCCTTGCAGCCAACTTCATTTATGTACAAAACGTATAACATAAGGGCAATTCCTTGAGATGGGAAATTTTGCTACCTTTGTCCAGAACCAACACTTGACCTAAGAAAAATGATTCTTTCTCTGGTAATCCTATTTCTGGAGAAAACAAAGAGAAAGAGGGAATTTTGAGAAATCAGTATTTCTTCCCCTAAGCCCCCCTGGTGTTTTATTCCACACAAAGAAAGCAAGAGAAAAAAAGAAAAGAAGAAAGATATAGAGGGAAAAGCTATTTGGGGCTAAGCCAAACAAACTTAAATGCTTTAAAGAATAAATTGGTGGAGTAATTCGAATCATGGGCAGGTGCTCGGAATGTAATTTAGTAAATGCTCAGAAACCTGCCAAAGAAGAGAAAAATGTGTTGCTTTTGAGATCATTTCCCAGCAGCTCCATAAAAGAAAACTGATTACAGGAATTTAATAAGTAAAACAGAGCCAGAAATAGTGTGATCAAATGAGTTTTTAATTACATTTCGGCAGAAAAAAAATTCCAATTCGTGCTCCTGGGATTAAAAAAAAATAATTTCTAGAGAAATGCTTTTGTAGCAGGAAAATAACATATACACTAATTTCCATAGGAATTACAGTAGTCAGTTTAATTAAAAGGCTTGATCAGAGTAGAGAGGAGCCAGTGCCAAGCCACGCTAAATAAAACCACGGCAGTCGCTGCTGCCTCACACTGTGGTCAAAGATAAATAAACAACAAACAAACAAACACTGAGCACTGAACAGGATTTGGGCATCTGCATTTTTCTCATGGAAATAAAGAGAATTTTTGATCCCTGGGTTATTGTTATGTCGCTTTGCTCTTTTCACATATAAAATAAATGGTACATCTGGTTTTAAGTGAGATGTTTCTGGTCAGTGCAACGGAGATCACTGGATCGAAGACACACACACACACACACATGCATGCAAGCACACACACACACAGACACACACACAGGCAGGATGGAGGAAGGTTGAGAATAAATATTAGAGGACATCAATGGGAAGAATTACCTCAAGCAGCACTCGTCTCACTATTTACTCAGATGTGTTTAGGGGATCTGTCAGGTTTGCTGGCAGGTGTTTAGAGCTGTGCTTAGGAAAAGGACAGTTAAGGACCCAGCAGCATCAGTCTCATGAGCCTGGTGATCCATCTGTCCAGAATGGAACTCCTCAGATCTCCTCTCACCCTGTCTCCCCAGGCCTCCCCATTCCTCTCTTCTGCATCCCGACCCCTTCACATCATATCTGTTTCCATACATGTTACTAGAGTGCAAACAGATGTTCGAGTTAGAAGGAATCTGAGGTTTTTAAAGTGTGAAGTTAGGGACACTGAGAAAGAGGGCTTGCAGCCAAGCCGACCAGACACGAGGATAGGTCTGGGAGAGCAACAGAGCCCTGTCAGCAGACTCCCAGGAAGACCTTTCCTCTTCCACACACTCAGCACAGGGGAACACTTGAGGCGCTGCGACCAATTCTTGTTGTTTAGAGCCACATCATGCCTTGCTAATCTGTATGGCCAGCATGGCCAGTGTACATTTTGCTTTTGGAGGAAAACGAGTTCCTCCTCTTGTCTTGGGGACTCACTTGATTTTTTATTTTATTTTATTTATTTATTTATTTATTTATTTATTTATTTATTTATTTGGTTTTGTCGAGACAGGGTTTCTCTGTGTAGACTCACTTGATTTTTTATTTTATTTTATTTTATTTATTTATTTATTTATTTATTTATTTATTTATTTATTTATTTGGTTTTGTCGAGACAGGGTTTCTCTGTGTAGTCCTGGCTGTCCTGGAACTCTGTAGACCAGGATGGCCTCAAACTGGTCAGAAATCTGCCTGCCTCTGCCCCCCCCCCCAAGTGCTGGGATTAAAGGCGTGTGCCACCACCACCCATCTCACTTGATCTTTTTTTATGTGGGATAATTCACCTGGGCATCTGGGGCAAAGTCATTGTAAGTTTTGTTTTGTTGTTTTGTTTTAAGTTCCCAGCCTGATAGACTGTTAGGCAGAGCTCTCTCCGGGCAGGCAAAGGCATGCATGTTAGTAGATACAGGTGAACTGCGTTGTGTCTTGTTTTGTTTGATATGCTTATAGACTCAGAGTCTACAAGGCTGCCTTGTCTCTCGTTCATCTCTCCATAAATACAACACAATAGTGTGGATGCCTTCATGTTGTCAGCCACAGTTCATGTTTACCAATGTCATCACTTCCTTTCATAGAACTGCTTCCCATCCCCCTTTTAAACAGAAGGAGGAAGACTATTCCCATCCATGACCCAGGTTCCTCTTTCTACCTGTTTCCTGTTTGTTTTAGGCCTTGGTGAAGGTCAATTCAAAACTGAGGCCGATGCTGGATTCGGTGGCTGCCAACCGAAGGAAATGGGAAGAGTTGCACCAAAAAAGACTGCAGGTCTCTGCTGCCTCCCCAGTCCCTGCCAGTCCCGTGGTGGCCTCGGAGGACAGACTGTAAACCACCCAGAGCCGCTGCGCCACCCTGTGGCCGGGAGGGTCCTCTGCATCCTGAACTACCTGCTTTGGTTGAACCGCATCACCCTATTAGTTCAGCTTGGACGGTCCTAAAGCTTTGATTGTATCAGGAAGCACACAAAAATGTGCTTGGCAGCAGAGAAACGACGGATGAAGGATGGAGAAGGGACAGAGAATATGACCCTCAACTTTCCATCATGAATCCATACTGCTGGATTTGGATCCATGGACCTGAAGGCCATCAGCCCCATTCCTGCTGAGTTGAGAGGACACTGTGGTAAAAGTGTCACTATGGCTGCCTCCTGTATGGTACTTTTCTGTGATGAGCACTTCCTTTCTTTGCAGCCTCTCCTGGAGCAGTCTTTTGCTCCAGACGTCTGGTCCTGAGAATGCAGATTTGTGTTCTAGATGTTTTACTTCTAATCCTACTGCTTCTTAGTGATCACCAGACCCTTGGTCTTGTTGCCTAGTGGATAAACCTATACCCCTTATTAGCGCCAGGTGACTCCAGTCTGGATTCCCACAGTAGTAGTATAGTGTGTCTGCCTAATTGGTGTCACACGGGATCTGTAACTCTGCAGTGAGACAGATCATGGTTCGCTTTTTGAATTCAGCCTTTTGTAAACAAAACCTTTTTCTAGGAGGAAGAGATTAATGATTTTATTAAAGCAAGGGTGAAAAGCGATCTAAGGCCACATGTACCACGAGTGGCATGTATGAACACTGGAACTGCTTCCAACAGTGAGAGAGAGTTCCCAGGTACAGAGGAGCCCAGCGGCCAAGCGTGGATCAGCTTGAGGTGAAGGGGATGAAGATTTGAGGATAAAGTTTAAGGAATCATGATTTTACATTTTTCCTTACATGTAAAAAAGAATGTTCTAGAAAGGCCAGGAAATAACATCCGTACAACCTATATCTGCTAGGAAGTCAGGCCTACGGCACATGAAAAGGAACAGCTTTAAATAGGTGACATCACTAGAAAGCTGCTTTGAGGCCAGTTCACCTGAGACACTGCAGACAGGATCTGTCCTACCGGAGAACACTGGGCCTGCTCTCCCTCACTTTGCATCATTAGCTGAGGGAGTCTGGACTTGACTTCTCTGTTTCCCAACATGTTGAGTGAGATCACACTAAGGATTTATTTGCAGAAATCCTAGCATTAAAATCCTTTGTCCAAATAAACTTTCAAGGATTCCCTAAGGCACAAGATCGCTGGAATCTGAAATTTTCTGTGTGAAGCAGGTCTTGGGCATCCAGAGCCCAGACAGACATCTCTTTGTTCACATACATGGTGCTCCACAGAGAGACTCAGAGAATGGGAAAATTCCTGGGGGGTGTAAAACCTGAGAGTCAACCCAGCTCTGAACCATCTAAAATGTAAGGAAACTTTTTTCCTCAACTTACAAAACATTTTTTTCTTAGTTTAATGGATCAGTATCCGTTTTTTAGTGTTAGTCAAATCCAAAAGAAGTGGAGGGTGTAGTTTCACGGGGTCGTTGCCTTCTGGGTCTTCAGGAAATATCTGAAGATGGGGGGAGTGATAAATGAACGTAACAAGACAGGAAAGAAGTGAGCGGAAAATCATCCAAGGAAGGCAGCCGTCTTATAGCAGAAAACAATAAAGCTATTACCCATGCAAAGGGTGGGGCTAGAAAACGAGAAGAGAGAAAAGAGTACAGGAGAAATAGGGGCAGAGGCAGATGGTTAAGACATAACGGCTAAGGAGAGGTGAAAGTCAATCCAAACAAAGAAAAATCATTGCACTTCCAGAGAAGAAGGGAAAAAAAGAGGGTGCAGAACCTTGTCATCAATTGAGCTGGAAAGAGAGACAATTACACAGGGAGGAGCTTGACAAAGGAGGGAAGAAAGAGATCAGGGCACTAAGAAACAATGTTGCTAGGTGCCCTTTACAACTGTGTCTGCAGGGAAGACTGGGGAGACTGCAGGAGTCTGGGGGGCGGGGGAGCCTCGGCAGAGCAGGTAAGAGGAGGCTGTTCAGATTTATGGATTTTATTACGCCAGTTTTCTGAATCACTCTGCTATAAAGGAAAATAGCTTCTGCAGAGCTGTCTCTCCTCCTTCAGGTGAGGAACAAAGGATGGGCGGAGCTAAGAACAGACGGGGAGGGGGTAGTAGGGAGGGTGGGGGAGGGTTGTCTGCAAGATCATCCTGTCTGCAGCCCAGGTGCTTTTGGGTGCTGCACCACATCACCTCATCATGTTTATATCAAAGATGGGAATCGAGAATCAGTCCATATGAGGTTGCAGTGAGCCCACATCTGTTACCTTCCAAACAGTAAATAAATAAATGGCCAGAAAACCGGATGCCAGTCCATCTACGGCAAAAAATATCATGTGCTTTATGATAAATCTGGACCCAGAGTCTTCCAGAGACTGCAGGCAGCAATGAGACAGGGTCCCCTCCACCCTGAATGTGGATGCTACATAGTGCTGAGAGGGACATAATTTATAGCACAAACCCTACGACTTCCACTAAGGTTGAGTTTTCCTCTCCTCCTCTTGCCTTTTTATTGGCTTTACTGCACGGTTGCCAATAGCAACATCCACTGGTAGCAAAGGGAGTTCGACACCATTGCAATCTGCCAGACGGTGGAGGCCTGACAGTGTCAACCATCAATCAAAGAGCTGTTTGTAATTGCCTCCATCTATTTCTCCTGTCTCGAGGTATCTTTCCCATTGTGGGTCAAGATTCAGAAACTGCTGACTAATGTCCCGGTCTGCTCCTCCATGACTACGGACAAGTGCAAGAGAGAGGGTGGTAGCCTGCTTGGTGTCAAACTCTGGAGCTTAGAGGTTGGAATTCTAGCACTTGAAGGTGTTTTTAAATCCCCTGCAAAGCAATTTCCTTCCCCTGAACCTGAGTCATGTGTGAGCTCCATAGTCCACTTCTCCAAAGCACAGAGACAGGGAACCTTATTTATCCCAATCCTTATAACCCAATCCTTATTTATCACTGTTGTTTCTTGCCTTTGAAATATGAGCCTCCTTCAAAATAAAACTCGGACAGACAAGACTGTCTCCTTCCTCGGGTCTTTAGGCACGAACAGCTGAGATGAGTCCATCCTACTTTTGTATGAGATGTATTTTTTCAGAGATTATATTTATTCATACTGGTGAGTATGTAGCTAATCTGTGCACATGCTACAACCCAGCTGGAGATCCCGGTGGGCAAGAGCAGCTGGCAGCCAGCCCAGGGTCCCTGCCAGCACACAGCAGAGCAGGACTCCATCCCAGCTGGCCGCCCAAGGGCCGCTCGGTTTCGGATTCCATAACTCTGCAGGTTTCTATCTGTTGAATAAAAGCACCAACTTTTATTCAGTTTCTGCTTCTAAGTACCAAGCGAGGCTTTGCTTTGGGAAATTCATCCAGGCCATTTACTTTCTACTTCTCAAATAAAATAGAAGCAAGCCTGAGAGTCATCTTCTCACTGAAGGATAGAAAAATTTACACATAGAGGGAGCAGACACAGAGCAACCTTCCTACAAAGTGTCTGAGCCTGCTTCTAATGATCGTGGTTGAGGCGGCCATCAATACCTGCTTGTAAGTGTGTATTCTCTGAGTTCATAAGGAACAGCTTTCAGTTATCGCCTAGCATTGCATCCCATACAGGAACCATTAGTTTAGAAGGGAATTTATAAAGAGAGCCAAGAAAAGTGAAAACTGCGCATGCGATTCCTGCTTCTGAAACCTGAAGGCCTACATGCTTCCCAGGACTTGGGGTTTGCAAGTATCTTGGATTTCAATGATCTTAAAAAAATTTTTATTAGTGAAAGGACAGTAATATGTTTCTGGAATTCCGTTGCCTTTTCTGTATGTTAGAGTTTAGCTTACTTCAGTGACTCAAGTCATTAGACTGACTCTACTCAATCTACTTTGCAGTACATTATTTTTAAAGCCCATTTCTCTTACTGACCCTGGTGAGTTACAGAAAGACACACACACACACACACACACACACACACACACACACACACCAATCATTGCTTCCAGTAATAAAAACAATTTCTCTCAAATGCAGCAGAAATCTAAACTTGTTTGGAATAAATTCAAATATAAAGAAAAATGCATTGGTCTGGGTGGGGTGGGGAGACAAAAAGATTAACAAAGGCAACTGAATATAACCTAATTTGGGATCCTAAAAGCTCTGCCAGCCTCCTTTAGTGAATTCCGTATGTTTCATAGTAACAAACTGGGATTGTTATTGTGCCATGTGCTGTCAAGAGCTCCCAAATCCCAATTATACTAGGAATTTAGAGGCTAAGTCTGGCTCTTAGTGCCCAAAGTATCACACATTTCCTAAGTCAGTGGCTCTCAACCTGGGGGTCTCCACCCCTTGGGGAGAGGGATGTCACATATCAGACGTCCTGCATATCAGATATTTACATTAAAATTCATAGCAGGAGAAAAGTTACAGTGCTAAAGAAGCAATGAGAAGAATTGCATGGTTGTGGGTCACCACACCATGAGGAATTGTGTAAATGGGTCGCAGCGTTAGGAAGGTTGAGAGTCACCACGCTGACTGAACAACACTCGAACATGGGGGGCAGATATAAACCCGGTTATGTCTGGAGAATTTCAGGGGGGTGCATTAGATTTAGCAGCACCCAATGTTGTGTCCCCTTGCTCATCCCCCCTGCACCTGTCTAGTGGTTTTGGGTTGTACAGACTGATTTTCAAATGCCCTTGCATGTCTGTGCGTCTCTCGGCACCACTAAGGGCAAACTGTTCTTCTGTGTCAGTCGGTACCGACCAGAGCAATGTCTCTCAGTGTGCACACTGGTGCAAAAGTGTTTGGTTTATGAAGTAAATGAACTACTTGCTATGGAAAAAAAACCAAGTGTGTTCTTTGAGGCCGTCTTTTGTCTGCGTTCGCTCCTGTGTCTATGTGCGTATTAGAACGGTTGTTTTTCTTTTGCTCTAGCACGGATTTAGATGAAATCATATTCACAGCAGTTTTAAAGCATAGAGCAGTGTGGAGATAGAAGTCTAGTTATTGAGTCCCATTCCCTGGGGGGGGGGGGGGCTGTTGCTTTTGCCATTTTCTTTTGATTTACAATTTAAACAGGATCCCCTACAGACTTGATTCCTAATTATTGTTGTTTTACACAGAAGAAGGAAAAGACATGAAGCCCCTGTCTTTGTTTCCCAGGCTAACACTGTGCTATAAGAACACTTGGTTTAAGGCCCTTGGCCGTTTCAGAAGCAACTTCACATGGCTTTGAAACAGGCTACTTGAGAGAGAGAGAGAGAGAGAGAGAGAGAGAGAGAGAGAGAGAGAGAGAGAGTTCTTGTTTTTAATAAAATGCTTAATGTTTAACTAATACTCTAGCATAGTCTCTGTTTTGAGGGCTAAGAGAAAGATGCATTAAAATTGTGACAACTTAGCTCATTAACTTTACCCAGTGCTGTCAGATTGTGTGAGAGGAGTCCCGGGACCTCATTTTTTAAAATGACCAAAGATCCTTCATGTTACCGAAGGTTGTCTGGAGGTAGAAGAAGTCTGCAGCTGAAAGCTGTCTCTGCATCTATTATGCATGGCTTATATCTGCATGGACAGTTATGCAGGATGGGGTCACATCTACGCGGGGCTGACAGCCACAGTGATGTGATACAATTATGCAATGGCTTCGGTGCTTAAACTTTAAAATTCTTACACCATTGTGCCTCTTCTATCAGAATGAACTGTGACAAATAATCTGAGCCAATTCAAATGACTGGGGGAAGGAGACACCCAGGGAGAGAGGGAGGAGGCGCAGTGTGGCCCTCTACTGGACAGTATAAGCAGATACCAGTGCTGTCTGCTGCAGCCGCTGGCTTTGTGTTTTGCAGCTAGCAGTTCTATAGCGAGGTGGAAAAGAGGATCTCTAATTCACAAAAGGTCTGTGGGGATGAACGAGAGAAGTCAGGCAAAGAGGGCCTGATGACGATTGCAGTGCATGCTTTCTGTATATACACACAGTACTGGAGCTTGTAGTAGCTCGCTCTCTGAAAGACTGCCCGACTGTTTTACTAATTAGGATCCACGGTTTTGCCTTCTCCACTAATCCCTTTTGTTACACTCCTACACAATCCGAGATGAGTTGGTTTAGTAACACTGTGAACTTTAAAATGCAAGCTACTTGATCAAAATTGAAGTCCATTCAAGACAGAGATCTTATTTGGACACTGAAGAAGATTTCTCTGAAAGGCAAGACCCACGTGAGATGAAACAGCTCTCCAACTAGACATGAGTGAGCTTGTTAATTCAGCTTACAGACAGCCGCATGTCAAAAAACTGAACTCAGGCTCCTCAATCAGTAACAAGACAGATTTGGCTCTAATTTATCCATTGCTTCCCTATTCATAGTGGAGATGGATTTGAGATGACCAAAAGTTCAATGGGACTGAGCTCCTAAACGGACCATCCTGGAAAAAATAGTCAGCAGCCATAGTGGGGAAGAAAACAGCAACTTTGCAAATGACTTCCTTTATCAAGAAAGATGCTTGCATGGGGTTGTGCATGAGACACTCATGGATTAGTAATGTACCAGCCACGACGGTCGCATTCACAGGGTAACAAAAGGTACAATTCCCAGCTAATTGTCAAAGGAAATCTCGATCCATTATGCATTTGATAGCTTTATATTTTGGCAGGAAAAGCAGAAGGACGCTAAGAACCAACATGCTTTTGCATGGCTATGTTTTGCATACTCTTCCCGGTAATCGTCCCTCCTCTAGTCCAACAAAACCAGCCATGAGTGTTATTCTACCTCTCAATCTTTAACTCCTTTCTACATGTCTCGAACACACTTCACAAGTACCACTGCATGCTGTCCTATCGCTGAGGATAATATTGCAGATTTGCTCTTGACATATACTCCAGCTCTTCAAGACCCTAATATAAACAAAAATGATGTTTTATTCTTCGTAATATTCTACTCAGTTTCCTTTCCAGGCCTTCCATCATTAATTAAAGGATCTCCTTTCATCTCTCCCATCCAAGAAAGAATGAAACGACTCCCCAGCTGCCTATCAGAGACCAAATAAAAGTCAGCCTATCACAGCGGCGCTTGTGGTCCTGCCAGTTTCACAGTGGGATTGGTGCACTCATTGCATTTTGAAAATGGCCCTGGTCCTCCATCTGTCTAAGCCAAATGTCCTGCTCTTTTCAAGCCAGGCCATTGGAGCCACTTCCCATGACATAAGGAGGAGGACACAAAATGGCTGCCGTCCTGTGTACTTCAGCCGCCGTGCTCATAGACAGGCACCAGCACAGAGGAGTAACCCAAATGGTCCCCTTCAGGTAGCCAAGGAATTTGGGAGAAAGCCAACAGTCCTTTCATTTTGTGTGTGTGTTTTAAAAAGCCATTTGAAGGTGGGATGTTTTCTTCATGTAAGTCTGTGCAACCTAAGACTGAAGGAATAAAAGGTCATTTCTTGTTTCCGTGCTCCCTCATCATGATTTAAGACCAGCTTCTTCACAATAGCATTGTAGGCATAGAGATTTTTTAAATACTGAGTATAAATTTCCAAGGAGCAAATGTCAGGCAGGCCAGCAGTTGTAAAGGAGGCACATCATATTCCTTAATATTTGAGCATCTGAGGTCACATACTGCCACCACAGACTTCACCTAAAAGGGTACCAAAAAAATCAGAGTAGTAGTAAACTCAGAGTAGGGATATAGAAGGAGTCCTTACCTGCTTTCTGTGGAGATCTTTGGCGGACCAAAGACCCACTCCATACACATGAAATGAGTGCAATTTGTTCCTTCCTTCTTATTGATTGCATGAATGTCCCTTGTGTGATGACATCAAAGAAGTCACATGGCTGTTAATTCTCGGCATGAGGGAAGGCTGACAGCACATGAAGTCAGCTGTTATATGATAGGAGCAACTGCACACCTACTTCAGGCTTTTCCTTGTGATGCCAGGAACTAGGAGATACCCAACACCACCAGTCATTGTAAACTACAGTTGACGAATCAAAGTCTGAAGACTACTACCCACCCCAATTTAGTTGGTTGTTTCTATTTAAAAAAAAAAAAAAGGTATTAATCTTTCCTCAGACACATGCGGTGCCGCATTTGGCCGTTAAAGATTGTTGGAGACATGTGGATAGAATGGTTTGCCACTCACTGAGTCTCATAGAACCTAGTTCTCGGTTTTCTTTTCTTTTTAATTTTATTTATTTATTATATGTGAGTACACTGTAGATGTCTTCAGACACCCCAGAAGATGGCATCAGACCCCATTACAGATGGTTGTGAGCCACATGTGGTTGCTGGGATTTGAACTCAGAACCTTCGGAGGAGCAGTTGGTGCTCTTAACCACTGAGCCATCTCTCCAGCCCCTAGTTCTCGGTTTTCATGGTTCAGCCTCTGTGCTGTTTGAGTGAGGATGTACCTCTCGGTTCAGATGTTTGAACACTTCATCCCCAGCTGGTAGCACCGTTGGGGAAGATGTGGCATTGTTGGAAGAGATAAGTCACCAAGATTTTAAAAGGCTTCCGCCATCCCAGTATCACACTATCTCCCTCCATCTTAAGAGATCGAGATGACTCAGTGGAGGTGAGAGAGAACCTCCCCTGCCGAGAATCTGGGTCAGGAACTCAACTATGACTCAAAAGGTTGGCTTTAGTCATTTCTGGGGACAGCCTGATTTGATGCTATTATCTATCTTCTCCTTGGCTTGTGTTATTTTACTTAGCACAGTTACCCAACTAGACTCCCTCCTCTGCCTGGGACTCTCTTGGGAATTCTAGCTAATCTCCACAATGGCTTCCCTAGTTGATTTCAACTAAATATTTGTAAGCCGCCAATTTCATTATATTGAATTATCGATCTGATGTTTCTATCTGCTACTTAACTACTATTTTACTTTTGCCTGCTATGTTGTTTTTTTAAAAACTAACGTTAAAAAAAAAAACACCGTTTGTAGATCATTTTCTACTTGGTACAGAATGCATACTCACTGCACTGTTCTATTAAGGAGTACAACACTTAGCTCAGCACTGAAGGATAATTCAGGAGATTTCAAAATATACAAGGAGGGAAAAAGGACAAACCTCCAAAAACCTCCAGGGACCGCAGGCCCTAATCAGGCTACTGTCCTTCCACAGAGAGGTCTCAGTATCTAGCCAGCAAACAAGCAATGCTCTCTCCTTTCAACGACTAAAGGGAGTCTAAAACGACTACCACAGGCCTAAATGGCTTATGACCTTTTCTTATCTGAATACACAAACAAACAAACAAACAAACAAACAAACAAAAGAATGCGCCAAAGCCCCCAGGTTAACGTACTCGTGAAATAAGACTACAACTCCCAGAATGCAACGTGAATACGTCTCATGGGGAAGTAACAATGATGCATGCCGGGAGAAACCAAGCGTATAATATCTGGACTGTTTGCAACGGTTTTCTATCCCTTCTCCGACTTCTATCCCTACCCAGTTGGTAGTCTTACAACACAAAACAAAAAATTCCGGGATTATGTCAATGGTTGCTAGTCATGCCGAACAAATCCTTTCTACCTTAGAGGTAACCGCCAACCCCTAGACGAACTTCCGTTTCCGGCTACCTAGTTGCCTTGGAAACTAGCACGCGCGACAATTTTGGCGGCTATGGCCTGGCAAAGCAACTCTAAAGTCCCCGACGGTGAGTTCACTGCGGTGGTGTACAGGCTCATCCGCGACTCCCGCTACTCAGAGGCGGTGCAGCTGCTGAGCGCAGAGCTGCAGAGGAGCTCCCGCAGCCGCGCAGGGCTGTCGCTGCTGGCCTACTGTTACTACCGCCTGCAGGAGTTCGAGCTCGCTGCAGAGTGCTATGAGCAGCTGAGCCAGATGCACCCAGAGCTCGAGCAGTACCGCCTGTACCAGGCCCAGGCGCTGTACAAGGCCTGCCTGTATCCAGAGGCCACCAGGGTCGCCTTCCTCCTGGACAACCCCACCTATCAGACTCGAGTCCTTCGTCTCCAGGCTGCTATCAAGTACAGTGAAGGTGACCTCCCAGGAGCCAGGAGCCTGGTGGAGCAGCTGCTGAGTGGGGAAGCTGGAGAAGACAGTGGAGGGGAGAATGACCCAGATAGTTTGGTCAACCTGGGTTGTCTGCTCTACAAGGAGGGACACTATGAAGCTGCCTGCTCCAAGTTCTTAGCGGCCCTGCAGGCTTCTGGCTACCAGCCTGACCTTTCCTACAACTTGGCTTTGGCCTATTACAGCAGTCGGCAGTATGCACCTGCTCTGAAGCATATCGCTGACATCATTGAGCGTGGCATCCGTCAACACCCAGAACTCGGCGTGGGCATGACAATTGAAGGCATTGATATTCGAAGTGTTGGCAACACTGCAGTCCTTCACCAGACTGCTCTGGTCGAAGCCTTCAACCTCAAGGCAGCCATAGAGTACCAGCTGAGAAACTTTGAGGTAGCCCAAGAAACACTCACTGACATGCCACCCAGAGCAGAGGAAGAGTTGGACCCCGTGACCCTGCACAATCAGGCTCTGATGAACATGGATGCCAAGCCCACGGAGGGCTTTGAAAAGCTACAGTTTCTGCTCCAGCAGAACCCCTTCCCCCCAGAGACATTTGGCAACCTGTTGCTGCTTTACTGTAAATATGAGTATTTTGACCTGGCAGCTGATGTTCTAGCAGAAAATGCCCACTTGACTTACAAGTTCCTCACACCCTATCTCTATGACTTCTTGGATGCCATGATCACCTGCCAGACAGCTCCTGAGGAGGCTTTCATTAAACTTGATGGGCTGGCTGGCATGCTGACTGAGCAGCTCAGGAGACTCACTAAGCAAGTTCAAGAAGCAAGGCATAACAGAGATGATGAAATTATTAAAAAAGCTGTGAATGAATATGATGAAACCCTTGAGAAATATATCCCTGTACTGATGGCCCAGGCAAAAATCTACTGGAATCTTGAGAATTACACAATGGTGGAGAAGATCTTCCGCAAATCTGTGGAATTCTGTAATGACCACGATGTGTGGAAGCTGAATGTGGCCCATGTCCTCTTCATGCAGGAAAACAAGTACAAAGAGGCCATTGGTTTCTACGAGCCCATTGTCAAGAAGAATTACGATAACATCCTGAGTGTCAGCGCTATCGTGCTAGCCAACCTCTGTGTTTCCTATATCATGACAAGTCAGAATGAAGAAGCTGAGGAGCTGATGAGGAAGATTGAGAAGGAGGAGGAACAACTCTCTTATGATGACCCAGACAAGAAAATCTACCACCTTTGCATTGTGAATTTGGTGATAGGAACCCTGTATTGTGCCAAAGGAAACTATGACTTTGGCATCTCTCGGGTTATCAAAAGCCTGGAGCCTTACCATAAAAAGCTAGGCACTGATACGTGGTATTATGCCAAAAGATGCTTCCTGTCCTTACTAGAAAACATGTCTAAGCACATGATAGTGCTTTGTGATGGTGTTGTTCAAGAATGTGTCCAGTTTCTAGAGCATTGTGAAATTTTTGGCAGAAACATCCCTGCTGTTCTAGAACAGCCCTTGGAGGAAGAAAGAATTCACACCGGGAAGAATACAGTCACATATGAGTCCAGACTGTTGAAAGCTTTGATTTATGAGATCATAGGGTGGAATATGTAGTAGCTTCTGTTAATGACATTTATGATAAAGGCTTTGTTATGTTGGCATTGTGTTTCAACTCTAGGCTTTATCATTTTCACACATTTTACATGTTCTACATTGTCTACTTAACATGTTTATTCAATTAGATAGCTTTTTCTGATGAGAAGCCTCACCAAATGAGCATAAAAAATGAACACAGAAGAATTTATTTAAGATTTCAGACCTGAATGGAGAAAGTTCCATCCAGAAGTGTTTATAACGTCCACAACTTTTCATTGATACTTCACACTGTGCTTTATTTTTGTTGTTTGTAAACAGCATTACTTTATCCATGAAGGACATGTATCAACCATGAACCTTAGTTATATGACACTTGGGCTCTAGAAGTAGTTTCAGAGATTGCATGTTCTGCTTTAGTTTATCCTCATGATTATTTTATTTGTAGTGTAGAAGTTTTGTATAATTGTAGATTTTAAAGTTTTTTTTGTTGTTTTGGGGTTTTTTATTTTTTAAAGAAAGTAGTAATGTTTAACAAAAGTGTTTATGTTATTAGTGGCTCTTTCCTGGAATGTGCAAAATTCACTGTGAAATTTTGTTCCTAAATAAAAAATGTAGCTGCTATTGTTTGAAGCTAATAAACAATTGATAAATATCTTGTATTTTTACTGGTCATAATTGACCTTTAGTGGTTGATAATATAAGTAATTTTTTCATATGTTATTTGTATTAGGGTTCTCTAGAGTCACAGAACTTATGGGTAGACTCTATATAGTAAGGGAATTTGTTGATGACTTAACAATCTTCAGTCCAACTCTCCAACAGTGGTCAGCAGCAGCTGTGGATGGGAGTCCAAGGATCTAGCAATTGTCAGTCCCACAAGGCAAACAGGCAAAGAAGAGAGAATAAATCTTCCTTCTTCCAATGTCCTTATGTAAGTCTCCAGCAGAGTGTGTGGCCCAGATTAAAGACATGTGCCACTATGCCTTTAATTCCAGATGACCTTGAACTCTTAGATCTCCCTGTCTTAATCTTCTGGAATTCATAGCCACTATGCCTCAAGATCTCCATGCCAAGATCCAGGTCAGAAATTTGTATCTCTCAGCCTCCAGATTAGGATCATAAGTGAGCCTTCCAATTCTGGATTGTACTTCATTCCAGATATAGTCAAGTTGACAACCAGGAATACCACTACAATCCACCCCTTGTCAACTTGACACAAACAATATCTCATGTCCATATGAAACAATAACAAGGTCATGAATATGCCTAACATGACTTAACTATTCCTCATACAATCACTGTAAATTAACAATGGGGCAATGTCCCTTGGGAACATTCTTTTAGTGTCTCAAATAACAGTTGATGTTAAAGAAATTGGAAGAAAGACAAAATGTATTCTTAACAAAATAAGACAGAAGCATTCATATTATTTTATAATGCTTGTTTCTGCAACTGGTTATGTGGCCTTAGCTGGTATTTATAACTACCTTCCTCTGCTACCCATTCTGTATTTCCTTCATCCTCAGCAAGCACCTCAGCAGGTCTTGGCTCTTTTCCTGGAGGATTGACCCATACTTTCATTCCTGATGGGTCTGTGTTCTTTGTCATCCTGCTTGGATTAGGCTGTTGTAGTTTCCCATTGACTTTAATCACAGGACATGGTAGTACTAAGAGACGCCCTAGGGAATCTCCTGCATTCGAGACATAATCCTGCTTACCTCCATTTTGGAGAGGCAATCTAATTTCCCCATGGTAATCTTAATCTACCACTCCTCCTAAAACTGTTATTCCTTTCTTAGCCTGTTGGTTTAAGGGCATTAGAAGCCCAAAATGACCAGGGGGAAGTCTGAGCTTCCAGTTCAATGGAATGTTGTGGCTACTGGTAGGAGCACTCCCCCCTCTGGAACCAAAACTTCTAGACCAGCAGAACCTAGAGTTGTGGGGACAGGAAGCAAAAAATTTCCTAGAGGATCACTAGGAGTGATAGTGAATGGAACTATTCCCTTTTTCACCCCTTGATTCCTGGACCCATGGAACCAGGCTATGGGAGAAACTGTACCATATATCAAATGCTGATTCAAAGCATATACTGCCTTCTGAAGAACTCTGCCCCAGCCCTCCATAATCTTACCTCCCAATTGGCACTGTAACTGTGTCTTCAAAAGTCCATTCCATCTTTCTATCAGACCAGCTGCTTCAGGATGATGGGGAACATGGTAAGACCAGTGAATTCCATGATCAGGGCCCATTTGTCACACTTCTCTGGCTATGAAATGAGTTCCTTGGTCAGAAGCAATACTGTGTGAAATACCATGGCAATAGATAAGGTATTCTGTGAGTCCACGGATGGTGGTTTTGGCAGAAGCATACGTGCAAGAAAGGTGAATCCATAACCAGAATAAATATCTACTCCAATAAGAACAAAATGTTGTCCTTTCCACGGAGGAAGTGGTCCAATGTAGTCAACCTGCCACCAAGTTGCTGGCTGGTCACCTTGAGGAATGATGCCATATCTGGGGCCCAGTATTAGTCTCTGCTGTAGGCAGATCTGGCATTCAGCAGCAGCTATAGCCAGGTCAGCCTTGGCAAGAGGAAATCTATGTTGCTGAGCCCAAGCATAACCACCATCTCAGCCACCATGGCCACTCTTTTCATGTGCCCACTGGGCAATGACGTGGGATGGCTGGGGAAAGAGGCTGACTGTCCACAGAACGGGTCATCTTCTCCACTTGATGACTGAACTCCTCCTCAGCTGAAGTCACCTTTTGGTGAGCATTTACAAGGGACACAAATATCTTCACATCCTTTGCCCATTTGGAAAAAATCTATCCACATACTTCTTCCCAGATGTCTTTCTCACCAATTTTCTAATCGTGATCTTTCCAAGACCCTGACCATCTAGCCAACCCATTGGCTACAACCCAGGAGTCAATGAACAATCATACATCTGGCCATTTCTTCTTCCAAACAAACTGTAATACTATGTGTACTGCCCGAAGTTCTGCCCACTGTAAAGATTTTCCTTCACCTGTATCATTCAGGGTTGTCCCAGAAAGCGGTTGTAATGCTGCAGCTGTCCACTTCTGGGTGGTGCCTGCATAACATGCATAGCCATCAGTAAACCAGGTCCTAGTCTTCTCTTCTTCAGTCAGATGGTCATAGGGAATACCCCATGAAGCTATAGGTCCATGCTTGGCAGCAGATGGCATTAGTAACAGGAATAGAAACCATAGGCATTTGTGTAACTTCTTCATGTAACTTGCTTGTGCCTTCAGGACCTGCTCTGACCTGATCATGTATATACTGCTTCCATTTGATAATAGACTGTTGCTGTGCACATCCTACTTTATGACTTGGAGGATCTGATAGCACCCAGCTCATGATGGGTAGTTCAGGTCACATAGTAACTTGATGTCCTATTGCTAAATGTTTAGTTTTCTCTAAGACCCAATAGCAGGCCAAGAGCTGTTTTTCAAAGGGAGAATAGTTGTCTGCAGATGATGGTAGAGCTTTGCTCCAAAATCCCAAAGGTCTCTTCTGTGATTCACCTACAGGGGCCTGCCAGAGGCTCCAAACAGCATCTCTATCTGCCACCAACACCTCAAGTACCATCAGGTCTTCTGGATCATATGGTCTAAGTGGTAGAGCAGCCTGCACAGCAGCCTGGACCTATTGAAAAGCCTTCTCCTGTTCCAGGCCCCACACAAAGCTAGCAGCTTTCAGAATCACTTAGTAAATAAGCCCGAGTAACACAGCTAAGTGAGGAATGTGCTGAATCCAGAATCCAAATAGATCCACTAAACGTTGTGCTTCTTTCTTGGTGGTGGGAGGGGCCAGGTGCAACAACTTATCTTTCACCTTAGAAGAAATATCTCTGTATGCCCCACACCACTGTACTCCTAAGAATTTCATTGAGGTAAAAAAAAAAAAAAAAAAAAAAAAAAAGAATTTCACTGAGGTAGATGGTCCTTGAATTTTGGTTGGATTTAATTCCCATCCTCTCATATGCATATGTGTTACCAGAGAATCAAAGTGGTTGCATCCTGCTCACTTGGTCCAATCAGCATAATGTCATCAATATAATGCACCAATGTGGTATTTTGTGGAAGAGACAAATAATCAAGATCCCTTCTAACTAAGTTATGACACAGGACAGGAGAGTTAATATATCCTTGAGGCAAAACTGTAAAGGTATACTGCTGGCCTTGCCAACTGAAAGCAAACTGCTTCTGATGGTCCTTAGGGACAGGTACTGAGAAGAAGGCATTTTCCCAATCAATAGCTGCATATCAGGTACCAGGGAATGTGTTAATTTGTTCAAGTAATGAAACTACATCTGGTACAGCAGCTGCAATTGGAGTTACTACCTGATTTAGTTTTCAATAGTCAACTGTCATCCTCCGTGATCCATCTGTCTTCTGCACTGGCCAGATAGAAAAGTTAAAGTAAAATGTGGTGGGAACCACCACCCCTGAGTCTTTCAAGTCCTTGATAGTGGCAATAATTTCTGCAATTCCTCCAGGATTGGTTTTGATTCATTATTTTCTTTAGCAGAAGCAACTCTAAAGACTTCTATTAGCTGGGTGGTGGGAGGCAGAGGCAGGTGGATTTCTGAGTTCAAGGCCATCCTGGTCTACAGAGTGAACTCCAAGACAGCCAGGGCTACACAGAGAAACCCTGTCTCCAAAAAAAAAAAAAAAAAAAAAAAAAAAAAAAAAAAGACTTCCATTTAGCCTTTCCAATCATAATAGCCCTCACTCCACAGGTCAGGGAACCAATGTGAGAATTCTGCCAATTTCTAAGTATAATCTATCCTAATTATACATTCTGGAACTGGGAAAATGACCACAGGATATGTTTGGGGACCTACTGGACCTACTGTGAGTCAGACATCAATCAATACTCCATTAATCACCTGTCCTCCATAATCCATTAACTGGACGGCCACAACGTTCCTTGGGATCTCCTGGGATCAGTGTCAATTTAGAACCTGTATCCAATAAACCCTGGAAAGTCTGATTATTTCCTTTACCCCAGTGTACAGTTGCCCTTGTAAAAGGCCATAGGAAGAATTGGAGAAAGGCTAATACCAAAACTTTTAGGTGTCTTACCAAGAAGATCCTTTCTCAGAGGAACCTAACCACCCCTTAATTCAAGGGATTCTGGGTCTGCAAACTGACTCAAGTCTGGAAATTGATTCTCTGGCTGAGATTGCCTTTTGCCACAATCCAATGTAGCCTTTCTTTCATTTGTTTGTGAATGTTTCTGTTTATACAGATCAAACAGATATGCAGTAGGCTTCCTATCTATTTCATGCCTGGAAACACCATGATTGATTAGCTAATACCAAAGGTCCAAAGGAGTCATGCCATTATAAATGTCACCTCTCCTGTGTTGACAATAAGTAATTTTAAAAGTCAATATTTAATTCCTATACTGGTGTAGCTATTAGAAGACATTGATGCTGGAGTTTTGTCCCTTACTATCTTCAGAAGAAGTACATTTTATTCTACTTAGCATTATCAAAGTCCCTTTCTGACGTCAATGATTTATACATATTGACACATGAAATTTTATTTGTATAATGTAAAGTTATATAAAAAAGCATCTGGGACATTTTTCTTCATTTTAGCAGTCTCATGACCATAGTCTTCCTAGTTAGCTCTGAGGGGATGCCCATAGGGAATGCTCCTCACTGGACTCTAGCCCCCATATTTCCTAAAAACATAAGCCCTTGTTTTTTCCATGATGTTATTTTGTTCTTAATAGTTATCGGTCTATCTTACAGAACATCAAAAAGAAAATTTAGGCTTTGAAAGTTTGAACCGAGAAGCCCACAAACAACAGCTTTCTATTATGTTGTTGCTATAATGAAATCTTTTTCTTCCAGAAAGCAGGAATTATTATGTGTTTACAGGGGTTGTTTGGATATATGAAGTATGGCATATATGTATAATTCTACATTCTATATCTATTCCACATTCATACACATACAGCCATCTCTTTACGTAGAGAAAAAATAGTAGGTGTGTCACAGATTTGACTGTAAAGTGTTTTTACATTATTATTTGACCTGTTGCTTTTTTCACTCAAGATGTAAAGATTTCATATTTAAAAGAAAAACCGAAGAATATATAAAATGCTGCTTTACACTCAGGAATTTAGTGCAAGAAGCAGTCACAGCACTTCCAAGATGGGCTAATTCCTTCTTTCAGAAACCAACTTCCGGGATACGTTAAAAAAAAAAAAAATTCTCCAGACTTCCGTTTCCGTTGACTTGTTGCCCTGGAAACCAGTACACTCAAGAATCTTGACAGTTATGGCGGGGCTGAGCAGCTCGCAGATCCCCGACGGTGAGTTCACTGCGGTGGTGTACAGGCTCATCCGCGACTCCCGCTACTCAGAGGCGGTGCAGCTGCTGAGCGCAGAGCTGCAGAGGAGCTCCCGCAGCCGCGCAGGGCTGTCGCTGCTGGCCTACTGCTACTACCGCCTGCAGGAGTTCGAGCTCGCTGCAGAGTGCTATGAGCAGCTGAGCCAGATGCACCCAGAGCTCGAGCAGTACCGCCTGTACCAGGCCCAGGCGCTGTACAAGGCCTGCCTGTATCCAGAGGCCACCAGGGTCGCCTTCCTCCTGGACAACCCCACCTTCTATAGTCGGGTCCTTCGTCTCCAGGCTGCTATCAAGTACAGTGAAGGTGACCTCCCAGGAGCCAGGAGCCTGGTGGAGCAGCTGCTGAGTGGGGAAGCTGGAGAAGACAGTGGAGGGGAGAATGACCCAGATGGTTTGGTCAACATGGGTTGTCTGCTCTACAAGGAGGGACACTATGAAGCTGCCTGCTCCAAGTTCTTTGCAGCGTTGCAGGCTTCTGGCTACCAGCCAGATGTATCTTACAACCTAGCTTTAGCTTGTTACAGCAACAGGCACTATGCCCCAGCGCTGAAGCACATTGCCAATATCATTGAGCGTGGCATCCGTCAACACCCAGAACTCGGTGTGGGCATGACCACCGAGGGCATTGATGTTCGCAGTGTTGGCAACACTGTAGTCCTTCACCAGACTGCTCTGGTCGAAGCCTTCAACCTCAAGGCAGCCATAGAGTACCAGCTGAGAAACTATGAGGCAGCCCAGGAAGCCCTCACTGACATGCCACCCAGAGCAGAGGAAGAGTTGGACCCCGTGACCCTGCACAACCAGGCTCTGATGAACATGGACGCCAAGCCCACGGAGGGCTTTGAAAAGCTACAGTTTCTGCTCCAGCAGAACCCCTTCCCCCCAGAGACCTTTGGCAACCTGTTGCTGCTTTACTGTAAATATGAGTATTTTGACCTGGCAGCTGATGTTCTAGCAGAAAATGCCCACTTGACTTACAAGTTCCTCACACCCTATCTCTATGACTTCTTGGATGCCATGATCACCTGCCAGACAGCTCCTGAGGAGGCTTTCATTAAACTTGATGGGCTAGCTGGCATGCTGACTGAGCAGCTCAGGAGACTCACTAAGCAAGTTCAAGAAGCAAGGCATAACAGAGATGATGAAGTTGTCATAAAGGCTGTAAACGAATATGATGAAACCCTTGAGAAATATATCCCTGTACTGATGGCCCAGGCAAAAATCTACTGGAATCTTGAGAATTACCCAATGGTGGAGAAGATCTTCCGCAAATCTGTGGAATTCTGTAATGACCACGATGTGTGGAAGCTGAATGTGGCCCATGTCCTCTTCATGCAGGAAAACAAGTACAAAGAGGCCATTGGTTTCTACGAGCCCATTGTCAAGAAGAATTATGATAACATCCTGAGTGTCAGCGCTATCGTGCTAGCCAACCTCTGTGTTTCCTATATCATGACAAGTCAGAATGAAGAAGCTGAGGAGCTGATGAGGAAGATTGAGAAGGAGGAGGAACAACTCTCTTATGGTGACCCAGACAAGAAAATCTACCACCTTTGCATTGTGAATTTGGTGATAGGAACCCTGTATTGTGCCAAAGGAAACTATGACTTTGGCATCTCTCGGGTTATCAAAAGCCTGGAGCCTTACCATAAAAAGCTAGGCACTGATACGTGGTATTATGCCAAAAGATGCTTCCTGTCCTTACTAGAAAACATGGCAAAGCACACGATCATGCTGAGGGACAGTGTCATTCAAGAATGTGTCCAGTTTCTAGAGCATTGTGAAATTTTTGGCAGAAACATCCCTGCTGTTCTAGAACAGCCCTTGGAGGAAGAAAGAATGCACATTGGAAAGAATACAGTCACGTATGAGTCCAGACAGTTGAAAGCATTGATCTATGAGATCATAGGGTGGAATATGTAGTTATTTATAAAAAAAAAAAAGTCATTAGAAAGGCTTTTTTAGAGTCTATATTTCTTTCTTCTGTATTTTCCTGCACATTTTTATTTATTTTTTTGTTTCTAATTTGACTCTATATGTAACACTATGACAGTCTTTCCACCTTGTAGCCTTGGTATATGTATGTTATAGGCTCCGACATTTTTACTACTTGACACCGTCCACAGTTGCTGCAGTGGCATCTCTTTAAATGCGGAAGCATTGAGCAGCTCTTAGAGTTGTGGCTCTGTAAAGGCGGCCAAGCATTAATCAGTGACCGGTATACAATCCTGCTGCTACTGCCCAGTAGACCCAGTTGCTGGACCACAGCAAACCGTCTCTCCATTAGCAAAGAGAAACAGAAGGCAGACTTTGTTCTCTGGATAGACTGTGCTACTTAATAAATACTCTTAGCCATGTGGCTCAAAGCTTTTTATTTCTTTTGGTTGGCTACTTTGCTTGTTGCTTTTGTTTGGGGCCTTTTCTGTTACTGTTGAGATTGTCCACACTCCAGACCTCTTCAAAAACCAAAGTCTAGTTTGGACCTGGCCTAATCTTTTTTGAAAGTACAAGTACTTATTTTCCTAGGTTCTTTCTAGGTTATCTTTAGCAAGTAGCTCCATCTTCCTCCTGATGATGTTAATTGGTATAGTCAACGTTTCCTTTCTCTTTGTGCTTTGGTCTTTCCACAGTTGATTGTACCTCATCAATAGTAAGTGTGGAAGTTGTTTTTTAAAAGATGTGTGTATGTGCGTGTGGCATGCAGGTGCTATGATGTACTTGTAGAGGTCATAAATCCAACTTTAGAAAATAGGTTCCCCCTTCCTGTTGTGAACTCAAGCCCTCAGCCTTGCCTGGGAAATGCTTTTTTTTTTTTTTAACCTGCTGAGCCATCTTCAAAGCTCACATTTGAAAGCTTTTGAATGCTTTTAGTTTAGAGAGGTGTTGAACTGAAAATGAAACAGGAGGGGAGAGGGGATAAGTTGTGGATATTGTACAGCCTGTAAGTCTTAAGCAATTCACTTACTCCTCAGGGTCTTGGAGTCTTCCCAGCTGCTTGACCCTTCCTGCAGGTATGGCAATGGCCTCTAGTTCAGTAACATCCATACAAAGAGAAGCTGCCTTCTTTTATAACCTGGAATTAAGTCTGGTCAAAATGAAATATATAACCATATACCAAATTAATGCTTTCTAGCATTTTGGCTTACAGAAAATGTTAACCATTTAAGAGGAATGCTATCTAATAACTTACTCATTCCTAAAAAATTTGAGGTATGTTTTAACCTGGTATTTTTGTTTACAACTCTAGCTGTGAATGTATACAAGACAGTCCTTTTTTTTCTTGCTACATTGTACATAAACTATGTATTGTTTTAATATTTAGAAATGATAAAATTATTTATTTTATTAATTTCTTTTAATTAAGAAAGGAAATGTCTTAATTTCCTTTTGCAGTTTATGTTTTTAAAAAATGCATGTTTCCTCATTGGAGGAGAGATTTATTCCTAATTAGTTCCTAAAATGAAAAACTACCTCTTGGCTCAAATTTTTATTGATGGGCTATTATAATGTGAATATCCATACATGCACACTCAGTTATTCTTGGAATACATGGAGCCTCTCCTGCCCCTGAGGTGAGGCCTCCGGCTGCCAGTCCACCAGATATCTGGAAATAGAGAAGCAGGTGAGGTGAAGTAATAGAGATTTAGCTGTGTGATATACTTCGAAGCACACCTCGGATCCCCTGCATGTGGGCATCTCGGCAGTTAATCAAATGTCTCCTGCCATTAGCTGAAGAGACATAATGGATCGCAGAGTGGAAGTAACAGATACCAGAGCCATGTCTGTAACCAACACACCAAATCAAATCATCGCTCCCTACACTCTCCTTTTATTTAATACAAAGAAAGGGCATGCAGGCTCACCAAAAGGACAGAGTCACCTACAGTGCGAGGCCAGGCTCCCGTGCATAAAGCTTTTCTGCCTTCAGATGGTTTATTTAGGAGATAGGGGTGTTTCATGCTGCAGAATGTATCTCAAGATAAATGGAAAGTCTATCTTCCTTACCGGCCTTCTTTGTCCCTTTTTTATCTTTGCCTGTTTGTCAGTTATAGGGACACTGGCTTCATAGCAGCTCAAAGTACAGCCAGGGACAAAGAATGCATACTAACCCTGAGCAATAAGTGTTGAGAAGTTTCCAAGGTGACACTGAAAGTTCTTTAACAGTGCATATTTGTAAATTGAGCTAACATTTTTAGAGGGAAAATAAAAGTTGACTTTCAGAGGACTCACCAAAAGCCCCAATGTGAAATTTGCCAGCCCAGAATTAAATGCAGTGAAGTGGGTGGGTAAGTTAGCGCAAGGTAAGGGCTGACTCAAAGCGTGCTGTGCAAACAGGACACCTGCAAGGCGCTGGGGGCAGCACCTGCCAGTCCTTTGTTCTTAATTATTTTATTAGGAGATGTACGTGCTTAAGAAAAGGGAAAGGGGACTGAAAATTTGGCCAGCAATCATGGCAACTGCTGACGTTTTTAAAAGTGCCCATATGCTTGCAAGATCTTACAATGTAGCAGTAAGTTACTGGCTGTTCGAATTTTCTGGTCAGGATTTGGGGTTTTTTTGTTTGTTTTGGGTTTTTTTTTCTTTTTGAAAACACAGCCTCTTAATTCCTATTATTCCTGGTTCACCAAAGTTAGATCCTTATAGCTAATGCCCTAATGCCCTCCACATACGAAAAGAATATAGTATGTGAAGAATATAAGCCATCCATTCCATGTTTAAGCCAGGACATGCAACAGCAAGAGGCAGCCACACCCTAACACTGTGAAAAGAAGCCTTCAGGAGACAGTTTGCAGAAAAACCTGGTTGCAAGGCACAGGCACCCACCAGTGTGTGTGTGTGTGTGTGTGTGTGTGTGTGTGTGTGTGTGTGTGTGTCCTAGAAAAGACAAGCTTCCCTCTGCAGTTAATATAGCACCTTTGATTCTGGAATTTTTATTCCCATCCTGAAGTCATTATCATTAAACTGTTTTTGAAAGAATACAGAAGACCAGAGAACTACATGGTTTGGAAGGAATGCTGCCAGCCACTTCAGAGACTAAAAGAGACCCTTCCTGATAATAGGATAGATGATGGGATGACCAGCAAAAGTATCCGAATACTATAGAAATAATCATGGCAAGTATGAACTGGGGAATCACGTGTTTAATCTTTTTTGCACGTTTACAGAGCAGACCTAAATCTTTTAATACAAATTCAGTATTAAGCGTGTAGTAGGCATTTAATGGCATAGCCAGAACAAGGAGGGCTTGGGCTCGCTCACCTCTCCATCATCCTGAGTCTCATATGTAAACTTGACCCAACCACAGTACAGAGCCGAATAGAGAGGGGTGAGAATGGAAATCCAGGGCTTCTGGATCACCGTCCACGCTTCCTCCACGCCGATGTAGTTTTCCCTTCGGGTATTTTTTTTACTTCAGATTATCCTATCAGTACCTACCATTGCTTCCCTAAAGCTAGGTCTTCCACTGCATCCCTGCTGATTGTGTAACTGCTGGTTTAATAAAAAATTATTCAATATGTACTACATTCCTGACCTGCTCTAAGTTATGCTATACTTCCCAAGGGTAGGCAATGGATCTTGAATGGACACCACATATTACTGATGGTGGGCACTAGGTTAACTGCAATTCAATCTTATCACTTCCTTTTGTTTCTTCTCTCTCTCTCTCTCTCTCTCTCTCTCTCTCTCTCTCTCTCTCTCTCTCTCTCTCTCTCTCTCCTATTCCACCCAGTGCTGGACACCAAACCCAGTGACTTTAGCATCCTTCCACTGAGTTAAATTCCCAGCTTTTCCTCTTTTCTTTAAAATACTTTTTATGTTCCTTAGACCAGTGATTTTCATCATAGTTTCCAGCCACCACACATATTGAAACAACTGTCAGGAGGCTCCCTGCTGCTCAGGTGCACAGGCTGAGAGGCCTCCAGAGCAGAGTCCTTGAACTCTCTTTGAGCGCTAGCGGAACGGAACCGCTTTTGCAGTGGATACAATAAAGCTGTTTGTTTCTAGGAAGGATGAAAGGGAAAGAAGAAGGGAGGGAAGGGGGAGGGAAAGAGAGAGAGGGAGAGGGAGGGAGGGAGAGGGAGGAGGGAGGAAAGGAGGGACAGATAAAGGGAGGAGAGAGGGAGGGAGGGAGGGAGGGAGGGAGGGAGGGAGGGAGGGAAAGCTAGCCCAGTAGCTGAGCCCACAGTGTTTACATCACTGCAGGAATCTGCGGCTCTGTTCACTTTTGCCTGCAAAAACCATTTGAGCCGAGCTCTTTGATTCTCACCCTTTCTCAGCAGGACAGTTGCTAGTCTTAGACTTTTCCAGACGAAATAAAATAAGCAAAAACCAAGAACAAGATTAAAGATGAGTTCCCTGGTGGTTTTGCTTCCCCCAAACACACACACTTTTGTTTAGTAATCCTTGGCTTCTGCATCAGAACCAAGTAGAAAACCAAAAAGTACAGAGACACCTAGGACCTCACTTCTGATTGTTTTGGGTTACAGAGATGAGACTGGGGGAGGGGACAATATTCAGCCTGCCCAGATGATTCTAATGTGTAGCTGAGACCGAGAACCATTGTTCTAGATGAACTCCATTGTGCCCACATGAGTGTGCTGTGCAGGGTGGCGGGGAAAGTACAACACATTTGAGGACAAAATTACTCATACCAAAAATACAGAGCAAAATGGAGAACTTAAGTTATGCCATCTGGGGTATTTGATCCATCTTTGTTCATCTTTAAAATCAGTAAAATCTTATGTTTCTTAATTAGCCTTTCAGAATTCTTCAGCAATCTTTTCGGCTTTCATAGAATCTGAAGATTTTCAACCTGCCAGATGCTATGAGATTCAACATCAGAAACACTTTAAAGGTGGCTGCTGTAGACCTGGGGAGACAGCTCAGCGGTTAAGGGGAAGTGCTCTTGCAGAGGCCCCAAGTTCAGTTCCCAGCACCTGCCACTGGTGGCTTAGGAACACTAGTAATGGCAGCTGCTAGGAACCCAGCGTCCTCTTCTGACTTCCGGGAACAACTGCACTCAAGAGCATATGCCAACATGCACACGCACACACGCATACACACACTCTCTCTCTCACACACACACACATTATTTTCCTAAAGAAGGGTTCCAGAACTTGCAAGTATGCTCATTTCCTTTTCTTTAAAGACTCGTTAATATAATTTACTACCACAGGGAAGAGAAAACTTTCCCTATGCACCCAGGTTTTCAACCGGAACAGATTTCAAACAGATTAACAGGGCAAATGAAGACTCAAAGAAATTGCTGGGCCTAAGTGCTTTCACATGGCCTTAACAAAGAGTAGCAGTTGTGACTTAAAAAAATCTAGAAAGATGGACAGAGATGTGTCCTTGACCATCTTTATAGATTCTCCCAGACTTTTTCAGCTGGCCTCGTGCTTTGCATGGCCCTACCTGTTTCTGTCTTGCCCAGTTTTAATAACTTCTGATGAGTTTATTCAGCTAGAACCTCCCTCTTTCATATTTAATCGTTTCCAGAGTATAATTGACTCCCTGGATGTCAGATCACCCCGGACCACCTCAGAGGAAACCCTGCTCAGTCAGTTTAGCCAAATCTTTTCTTCCACCGTGTTTCCTCTTAGAAAATACACAGCTATTAACCTTTACCCTCATCCATTGCCCTAAATTCCTACTTATCCATATATATTTGGATTTGAGCCTAATCTCTATCCTCAAATACAAACTTCTATCACAGCAATCTACAGACTGTGAAGATTGCGCTCTGGTCTCACCTAGAATAAAGTATGTCATACTACCTTTAGCAAGCATTATAGAATAATTTCTTCTCTTTCTTTTTTTCTCTCACATGGTCTCAATGTATAACCCTGGATAGCCTGAAACTCACTTTGTAGACCAAGCTAGTCTTGAACCCACAGACCACCTGCATCTGCCTCCCGAGTGCTGGCATTAAAGGTGTACACCACCACACTCAGCAGAATAACTTTTCTTTAGTACATTTGTATTGTCCTGGAGTTGATGAACTTTTGTGCATATGTCTAAATACTCTTGTAATTCACTCTTCTTTGAGAGCTAGAGTCATTATCAGGTATATAAAAGAAAAGTAATAAATCTTTGTAAAGACATTGCTTGAAAACTTGACTGCATTAATACTGGCCATATGATCTTTTGAAATTCAATAAATTAGGTTTGCATTTATTCTGTGTGTATAAGAGAGAGAGAGAGAGAGAGAGAGAGAGAGAGAGAGAGAGAATAAATTTGTATATAGGTGGAATGCCAGGTGAATGTATGTGACACATGTGTGAAAGACAATGGACAGCCTTGGGTGTCATTTTCCCCAGTCACCTTGTTTTTGTTTGTTTGTTTGTTTGTTTGTTTGTTTGTTTGTTTTGAGACAGGGTCTTTCCCCAGCCTGGGACTCACATATTAGGCTGGCTGGTCCCAAGGATTTGTGTGTGTCTCCACCTCTCCAGCCCCGGGATTCCAAGTGTGTCATCACATCAAGTCTTTTCATGTGGGATCTGGGAATGAAACTCAGGCCCGCATGCTCACACATTAAGCACTTTACTGAGCTGTCTTCCCAGCCCCATTTTCTTGGGATAACATTCACTTAAATGGATGCAAATAGAAAATTAGGTCAACCACACTCAACAAGATGTTTCCACACCCATGAGTATATGAGCAGCATAGATCAGCCTGGGCCAGTTGCTGGATCATGAAGAGTTTGGTGAAGACTGGGGGTAAATATGATCAAGACATATGACATCCTCAAGGAACTAATAAAAATTATATTTTTAAGAAAGTTAAACTGACCTACTCTAACAATCCCTAAATCTAAAGTCTGCCTACTTTATTTTGGCCAAAACACAAGATATATATTAATACCCTATAATCAATGGCTTGGATAGAAACCATATGCTGCAAATGTTACATTTCCTCCATATCTGTGTAAGGCTTTTTCAGGCAAACCTCAGAAATAATAAAACGAAAATGAAGACGCCAATGGTACTAATTAATGTGCAGTAAAAACCTCCACATACCAGGGAAGACACCTGGCCTTCCCTGCAATGGATAATCAGATCTACCTAATGCACTACTATCTCAGCCTTGGCCCTAACAAGTGATAACCCTGGTCACAAAGAAACCTCCACATAAGAACAGAGCCTTCAGTTCTTTTTAATAATTCCCTCGGTGCTGTACCCCACTGACCCAGCCCAACTTATCCTCAACTGTTGACCACGCAAATTCAAAACAGGTGGTTCTTGTCCGGTCATCAGATTTACTCACATAATTTCCAGAAAAGAATGTCTGTCCTTAGACTTCATCGACTGTCTGTCCTTAGACTTCATCGACTGCTACTGCCACCTTGTCCCCTACACACACACACACACACACACACACACACACACACACACCAAAGCAAAGCAAAAATCCTTCTATGAAATCTAAAATTCCAGTTGCTGATCTCCTAACTGATGTCATTGCCAAAGCACCATGCGGCCTGTGTGATTGTCACAGTGGGAGCCTGCCTCTCTGTGGGGTTTCCATCTGCTTGCCATCATTGAGAGCCCCTTTGGGGAGCTTCGGTAAATGCCTAGCACCCTCTGCACCCCACGGGGCCCAGAGTCTTTTATATTAGTCTTCTTTAGGATTAGTTGTTGTTAAGATTGAACATGCTTAACTTTCTACAGTGTAAAAAGGGTTGGGGAATTACAGAGCTGCAGCTGAGTTTTTAATCCATGTCTGGATCATTGTATTATTTTAGGGAAAATATATATATATATTCTAAAATACTATGCAAATATTTCCAAATGAGAATTTAATTAGTAGAATCCTTCTCTTTGCAAGAAGAGCTTATAACTTAAGCACTGGGCTCATTTTTATAAAATTTACATTTAAAGCAAATATTTCTAAGCTCTTATGACCACAAAATTGTTTGCTTTGTTTTGTTCTTTTAATTTTTACAAGGGCGCTCAAAGGCTATTTATTCACTACTCACTGAGGGTCCACAGAAATGACACAATAGGTTAAGCAGGGAACACGCATCACGATGAGAGGTTTCCACACTGACCTTCTGTGGGGCAGTTTTAAACACATACTCAACTGTGAATAATTGGGGTTTCACAGTGGTAACACTGTAGGTTATGACTAACTGGAAACTGAGTGTTTGCATCCCGCAGTAAATGAACAACGGCCGCCTTTATTACTAGAGGAATGAAGTTTCCCAGGAGTGTTGAGCATGAGAAAAGACTTCATAAACACAGCTTTTCTCTCATCACCACGGCTCCAACAGGTATGGCTGCTGTCAGGGCACCGGAGCAGGAGCATGCCCTCGATCCTGCTCCTTGGGGGACAATGAATCAAACATTTGTTTGTTTTGTTTTTTTTAAAGCTTCGTTTTCATGTGTCAATTCCTCAGAGAAGGCTGACTGTAAGGATGAAATTGGGAAAAAACTGAAAAACAAAACAAAACAACAACAAAAACCCTCACTTCAAGTCCAGGAGAAAGACAGGAATAAAAAGGTCTTTTTATTCATTAAATGTACCTTGACTTCAATGCAATTTCCCGGAGCTGAGTCTAAAGTGAGACGTAGTGCCCAGGGAGAGTTTTCCTGAGCACATTGGTGTAAAGAAAATATAAAGATTAAAGCAAAGAGATGTGAGGATAGAACGAAGAGCAACCTCGAGAAAGGAGAAAAGAAATACCAGAAAGAGCAGGTACAGATTCGACAAACAGCTGCCCCTTTAAGGGTGTGGGCTGTGAGATGACTCAGTGGGCAAAAGCACCCTGACAGCCTGAATTCAGCACCCAGGACCCACAGTGGAAGTAGCGAACTGACTCTGGAAAGCTGTATACACACACACACACACACACACCACCATCACCATCATCATCATCATCATCATCAACACTAAAAATAAATGAAAGGATGTAATTATAACTGTTGTAGTCATAAACACAAGCATGGAGTCTCTTACCTCAGCTCTATCTAAAGTGTGTTACGCACAATAACACGGAGGGATCTCATTGGTGGCTTTGGTGAAGAAAATATGTAAGTAGTAATGCACACTGCTCTTGGCTTTGACAAGAACACCTCAGAGATGCCCAAATGGCTGAAGTTTAAGAATCCTTGGTTTGGCTGGGCGATGGTGGTGCACGCCTTTAATCCCATCACTTGGGAGGCAAAGGCAGGTGGATTTCTGAGTTTGAGACCAGACTGGTCTACAGAGTGAGTTCCAGGACAGCCAGGGCTACACAGAGAAACCCTATCTCGAAAAAAAAAAAAACCAAACAAACAAAAAAACAAAAAAACCTCTTGGTTTGTTTACGTGAACAGAATACAGAATTTCTCACAAGTGTCAAGATCATCACTTAATAAAAGTACAATTTTTATCTATCATTGAATATTTGCCAAAGTATTTCAGTTTTCAGAAAAATAACTCCACACCTTGCCAGCAACTGCTGAATGTCCTTGAGTGTTCCCCACCAAATTTATGAGAGAATGGTTTGAAACCTTCTGAACTTCTATTTCTAATCTACAAACTTGAAAGTGGGTGGAGTGGGGAGGGTTGTTCACATCTTGTTACAATTCTAATATTTGCTGATCTGGTATGAGTAGTTTGCTTTTAGTTTGGTTTGGTTTGGTTTGGTTTGGTTGGGTTGGGTTTGGTTGGGTTTGGTTGGGTTTGGTTGGGTTTGGTTGGGGGTGGGGTCCTCTTTACCCAGTTCACCAAATTAAACGATTTGATGGATTACAAGTTCTACCAGTAGAGGGAGCCTCAAGGCTTCAAAACTCAGGGGAAAGGCTTGAAACAACCACTGCTCCAGGGAGCAGAATCATCTGCTTGTTTGGCACCCTAACCTTCTTAGCTTTAAAATGAAACGGCAAGCTTTGGAATCAGCCTGACAGAGAGTGGGGTAGTCACAAGTCAGTGTGAAAATCAGCATTCGCTCCCACAACTCTCTGGTTGGCCATGGTAAATGTCCTGATAAAACAGCAAACGTCCGATGCTCAACACATTTTTTTTTAATCTATGTGGCAGCTGTGGGCTGACTAGGCAGCACCCACCTGTGTGCATCCTGTGCGCATTTGGAAAGCTGAATCTTAGAGACCATGGGTTCCAGCTCCCACCTTCCACAAATGAACGGTAAACTCTGAAAAATCTGTCCTGTTACTAACATGAAGATGGGAGCACGCTTGTTAGTGTGGAAATGCCATCGGCAGCCTGGTTAGTCTAGTACGCCCTGGGAGCCACATAGCTTTGGGGAGGTCATCTCAGTGTCAAGGGTCCCCTCTCCCATAAATAAAAGCAGAGCAAAAGATTAGCTGCCTGGTTTGTGGAGCTCGTCACATGTAAATGATGATGTTTTCACCTTCTCCCTGCACTCAGCTCTAGGGCCTTTGCTTTGTTCTCCCTTGGCTTTCTTTACGTTCATAAGCGTGGTTCACATTTATGAGTATGGAAGAGACTACAGCTCCGCTGTACCAGAGCACAAAGCCCCATCGTGAACACAGCGATGAAAAAGACAGTCCAGGGAGTCAGAGACTGTGAAAGTGAACACACTGGAATTTGCCTTCTCTTTCTTTTCTCTCCTTCTTTTTATTCTTTAAGACTTTATTTTGGGCCTGGAGAGATGGCTCAGTGATTAAGAGCACTGACTGCTCTTCCAGAGGTCCTGAGTTCAAATCCCAGCAACCACATGGTGGCTCACAACTATTTGTAATGAGATCTGACGCCCTCTTCTGGTGTGTCTGAAGACAGCTACAGTGTACTTACATATAATAATAAATAGATCTTTGGGCAGGATGGAGCGGAGCCGGATTGAGCAAAGGTCCTGAGTTCAATTCCCAGCAACCACATGATGGCTCACAACCATCTGTACAGCCACGGTGTGCCCATATACACACCGTGTATGAAATAAATAAATAAATAAATAAATAAATAAATAAATAAATCTTTTTCAAAAAGAAAGGTAGGTGTGGGTACACTTTTTTAAAAAAGGGTTTATTTTGGCTCACGGTTGGAGGCTACAGTTTACCATGACAGAGCGCTCATGGCAGCAGGAGGCTGAGAGAGCTGCTCACAGTGTGTTCCTGGTAGGGCTGGAGGGAGCTCAGCAGCTGAATGGCTTTCCAAGCACACTAAAGACCTGCATTCAAAATCAAAACAACCCTGAGATTTCATCTTACACCAGTCAGAATGGCTAAGATTAAAAATTCAGGAGACAGCAGGTGTTAGAGAGGGTGCGGAGAAAGAGGAACACTCCTCCACTGCTGGTGGGGTTGCAAATTGGTACAACCACTCTGGAAATCAGTCTGGCGGTTCCTCCGAAAACTGGGCACCTCACTTCCAGAAGATCCTGCTATACCACTCCTGGGCATATACCCAGAGGATTCCCCACCATGTAATAAGGATACATGCTCTACTATGTTCATAGCAGCCCTATTTATAATTGCCAGATGCTGGAAAGAACCCAGGTATCCCTCAACAGAAGAGTGGATGCAAAAAATGTGGTATATCTACACAATGGAGTACTATTCAGCCATTAGAAACAATGAATTCATGAAATTCTTAGGCAAATGGATGGAGCTAGAGAACATCATACTAAGTGAGGTAACCCAGACTCAAAAGGTGAATCATGGTATGCACTCACTAATAAGTGGTTATTAACCTAGAAAACTGGAATACCCAAAACATAATCCACACATCAAATGAGATACAAGAAGAAAGGAGGAGTGGCCCCTGGTTCTGGAAAGACTCAGTGAAACAGTATTCGGCAAAACCAGAACGGGGAAGTGGGAAGGGGTGGGAGGGAGGACAGGGGAAGAGAAGGGGGCTTACGGGACTTTCGGGGAGTGGGGGGGGGCTAGAAAAGGGGAAATCATTTGAAATGTAAATAAATTATATCGAATAAAAGAAAAAAAGACCTGCATTCAAGGCCCATAGCCAAGGCAGACGGAGAGAACTGACTTTTGAAAGTTGTCTTCCAGACTCCCACCCACCACTGTGTGCCTGTATTCACACACACACACACACACACACACACACACACATGCAGAGAGAGAGAGAGAGAGAGAGAGAGAGAGAGAGAGAGAGAGAGAGAAGTAAAAATAACAAATAGAGTAAAAAACTATAAACTTGTAAGCTGGCAACATAGTTCATGGCAATAAGCCCAGCACTCAAGACCTGGGACAGGAGGATTACTAAGACTCTGAGGCCAGGCTGAGCTGCCCAGTGAGTAGGGTGCATGCCCCTGTCTCAAAGCAAACCCAAGCACACAAGGTCCACAAAAGCGGCAGCAAATGTAATTCAAAAGAATACAAAGAAGGATGCTGGGTTAAGCTCACATCCACGGGCGAAGGCTGGAAGTGGCTGGATGGACCCCATCCCTGCCAGGGCTTCCCCCCCCCCCCAGGTGCACGCTGAAACCATGCAACGAAACTCCCCCAGCTCCAGGATATTGAATTTGGGCTCAGGGAAAGCCAGACATCATGTAATCGCCGTTTGAAATTACAGCATCTAATAAAAGCCCACAAACTTGCCAATTTTTAAAAATCACTTATAAAGCTCTGTGTTTGGTAGAAGGTAGGAGATGGGAAAACAATGGAATGCGGGAAAAGTGTCTGCACAAGGTCAAGAGTCCCCAGGGAGAGCGCAAACAATGGCAGAGCTGTCCTCTAAGGAAAAGACCCTGTGAAGGAAAGGAAAGGGGAGCGCCCGCCCCGGGAAGAGAGGAAGAGAGCTGTATTCAGAACACCCTAGCGAGGACCACCCACCCGCTTCTCGGTCCACACGCTTGCTCTGTGGTGAGGCCAATGAGCTTTTCCTCCTTATCTGGGGAATTGAGGTAGATGGACCCGGGCATTTTGCGTTAGCTGTATTAGGAGGTACTGCACACCTCATGTCTGTGGGGCGCAGTATGGTCACACAAGGCCACGCCTGCTTGGCTTACTCCTCTCCTAGCAAAGCTGTTAAATCATAATAATTTATGAACAGGCAACTCTGCCTTTATATTTTGAACAGGGTTTCAACAATTATGCAGCTAGACATTTCTGTAAGTCTGTTCGCCTTCCCTACAGAGCCTACAGAGCTTGTTGACCCATGTTAATTCCTTCAATACACCTGGCCATGGCTGGCTGAGCTGTTTCCTCCTGTGAACTTGTGCAGGTCTGGGTCCTTTGGCTTTTAAACTTCAGGTCAGAGTCCATGTCTTACAGATACTCCGGCATGTCTTTTGCCCTTTCTCTAAAAGTCCAGAATCCTGGGTTCTTTCAATTTCCAGTATTCTAAGAACTAGTTAATTTTAGAATTAACACAGAAAACAATTGAATTCTTATGAAAAGATTGCCTGGAACAAAGCGTAGCCTGATCTTACACTGCGTGAACTCATGTTCACCTCATGAAGCATTATATGTGGCCAGCAAAGTGGTGTTTTTCCTGCGTTTTGTACAAACTTCTCTGGACACTACATGCTTGATTGATCTCCTGTAAATCAGGATCTGCTGTAGATTTCAAAAGTCATTCACTTTTTTCTTTAAAATGGTATGAGAGAGAAGTCGGGGAGAAGGAGAGAAGAAGAAGGAACAGAGAGAGTGCATGTGCCTGCCACACTGCTGGTGTCAGAACCTCAGGTGGCAGACAGAGCAGACAAGAAACTGGACATGGATCTGCACAAAGAAAAGACTGATTGCTTCAGGTAGGAGCGGGGAGGGGAGTCACAGAAGATAAAGAGGGAAAGGAGAAAGGTTCCTTGTGAAGCTGGGAAATACTTCTCACTAACCATCAAAGGTACAACAATGCTGAAAATCACTGTGGTCAGTGATCGAGGAGGCAGGCGCAGGGGCAGGTGTACCACGCCCACTCACCTGGTAGAGATATCATCGCAAGAGGATCCAACCGAAGATCTCAGGCCCTCCCTCCTTTACTGTTTTATGAAGATTGATGACTGTCACCAACCCTTTTGTCAACATTCTGCAGAGGCTGGAGATTTGGGAGAGTGGAGCTTTCTGGCAGAGTATGGTGTGTACCTGAGAGCTGACAAACTAGTTGTACCTAAGTGGGGTGTGGAAGTTCACAAGGAGTCTTCTTCCTGTGAAAATATCTGTACCTGTATCTCTTTTGGGCTTTAGGGCCGAAATTACTTAGTGTCTTGACTATACCTCTGCTATGTAGTTCTTCCCAAAGACAAAGGTTCTTTGGATGGACACTGTATTGCTTCTATGCACCCTTAGAAGTTCTATGGAAAGATGGTTTGTTTTTGTTTTTAGTAGAAAATTATTTTGATTTGTTCAGGTGTTTTGTCTGTATATATATATATATCTGTACACCACATGTATGAAGTGCAATCAAAGGCCATAAAATGGTGTCCAGGACTCTGGAACTGGGACTACAGATGGTTATTAGCTGCCATGTGCATGCTGGGAATAGAGCTGACAGAGCAGCCTTTGTTCTTAAACCCTAAGCATCTATCTCTCCAGCTTCTAAAATGGCACTCTTCAAATCTCCGGCCATGCTCTGAAACGCCCCTGAATGGCTAAACGTCACACAGGTTGTTTGTTCCCATTCTAACTCCTGACTCCTCTTTTCCTGGAACCTTTTTAAAGGGGACAATAAATTGTGATTTTTTTTTTCTCTGATCCTTTAAGATACATGTTTCTGGGGACTGGTGAGATGGATCACAGGTAAAGGTTCTTACTGCCAAGTCTGATGACCTGAGTTCAATCCCTGGAACACACATGGTGGAAGGAGAGAACTGATTCCTGTAAACTGTTCTCTGAGACCCACAACTGTGCTGTAGCACATGTGTTCCATACACAGACACACACACATTCTCTCTCTCTCTCTCTCTTTCTCTCTCTCTCTCTCTCTCTCTCTCTCACACACACACACACACACACATATGTTGTTTTGTTTTGTTTTGTTTTGTTTTGTTTTGTTTTCTGTTACTATGGAACAAATACAGGGCACTTGGCTATACCCACACCTAAGGAATATTTAAATCATTTTAAAAGTCTCTTGCTTGTTTTTATAAACCCAAGAAAGTCTTCTCAAGGACATAGGCATGATAGCTTGAAACACAATCATCCAAGGAGAGACCATCCTTCTTACATCGGAACTACACGCCCTATTCTGTGGTATGGGAGGGAAGCCCAACTTTCCTGGCATCGAAATGGCGAGACTACCATCTGTTGAGAAGACAGGAGAAGGTGGCTTCCTTTGGCTGAAGCCACTTAACAAACAGATGGCTCAATCTCCCTCTCACCCCACTGCTTAAAAATCCTATCCCCGGCTTCAGCAGAGTTGAATTCAGACTGAGTTCTGGCCTCTCACCAACTGCAACAGTCTTGAATAAAATCCTCATGCCTACTTAACCTCGCCTGGTACAAGTCTTGTGCTGGCATCAATAATGTAAATACACTAAAGCCAAACGTGTCTTGTCCCTCACTCTACACACATACCCACCCCGGGCCATTTGGAAGGGTCATGGCAGCTAAGATCTACAGTATCTACCATTTCTTTCGTCTCAGAGGCTTGAACAAGCATGCTTGGGTTCCCACTCGTTCGTTCCCGGTCAGGGGGGATTTCAGTACACATCCCTGTGGAGTTTTTCCATGAGCCTGGTGACACACGCCCAGAGATTCCAGGTGAAGAAGGGCCTGTTTCTCTGCAGTGTGCCATGGTGACAGACTTGGAGAACAAAGGGACAATGAGTTATTTTCTCTGTGCGAAGGTGACCTCGGCTGATCTTTATGGTACATGCGGACTGTGAACAGCCAGCTCTGATGGCCCTCACACCGCAGATCCAGCACCCGGCATGCCCCGCGCCTCTTGACTACTTGCTCGCTCCTTCCAAATTTCTTCCTCCCCCTGATGTCTTAAAAGGAAAGAAAGGCCCATGGCTGAGCCTCTGATGCTTGCACAAAAGAAAACCAAATGAGGTGGCACAATAACTTCAGCTATGGTCACTTCTCGGACCTCCAAGTTCCCAAAAGAGTTGTGGGCGGGGGCGTATCCGTGGGCGGCTCCAGGCCAGGTGTGAGGAAACAAAGGCCAAAATGGCACACCCGGTTCGTAGTATTATTGTCTGGGACTCCCTTTCTCCATCTTTGGAAAGCCAATCGCTGTATCTCTGCGCCTTGCAGCTCTGCAGGGCCTTTGGAAGGCTCAAATGAAATAACGTCTGTAAAGTGCTTAGTAAACTGTAAAATGCTTTACAAATGTAAGGGATTATTACAAACCACAATACAGCGGTGCTTTATGATTTTATAAAACTACTGGCTGGAACTGCAGGAAGGGGAATCCCTCTGGTGATTGTGATTTTGGAAACAGGAGGGCTTGGGCCAGCCTGCCTGCCAGGCGTCAGACTCCTGGCAGCAGCTGTTTATCCCATTCCACTCGGCTCTGCACATATGGCCGCTGCGGGCCTCCCGCAGAGCTGACAATATGCACCACTGAGTCTCAGCTCGGCCAGTCTTCTCTCCACCCTGGCGCTGTCTGGCTTGCCAAGTCTAACACCTAGGAAACAGAAACCTTATCGCCTTGTACTTTACCACCAAAGCGTTTGAGTTGGGTTTTTGTTGTTCTTTTAAGAAATTCCCTTCCTTAGCGACTGGAACAACTCAGATTCTCACCATAAAAAGCTTTCCTTTGAGTGGACTGAAAACCCCAACCCCAGATGTTGCTCCCCGCCCCCCCCCCCTTTTTTTAAGCTTTGCTGTGAACACAATGGCAGTATGATCTGCGGGGGGTGGGGGTGGCGGGGTGGGAGTGGTGGGGAGCTGGGTTTGCACCAGCTGAGAAGGATTAAGACACTGATACATTCTTTTCTCTTTGGACCCCACGCAGCAAGGTCTCACTAACCCACACTGGCGGCAGACTTGGCACCTGTGGATTCTCCTTGGCGCAGTCAAGCCCTCAAACACCAAAGGGCAGTCGTCTCGCTGTTGATAACCGCTCGCTTCTCCCTGAGGTGTTCTGAAATTGTTTTGCGTCTAACCACTACTCCCGGGCTTGTAAATGTCACGAGGAATTATGAACATTTGCGGAAAAGTAACCGTTTGACTAATTTCCTGTTCCACAAGGCAAACACACCACCCTATGTATTTCGGATCTGCTGTTGACAAGCCAGGTTGTGGCAAGCTTCAAGGTTATAGGATCATAAATGGGATTAGATAAGCCAGACAGTGTGGCTCAGACTCTACCAATTTTAAAGTATGAAAATTCCACAGAAAAAAAACTAGGCAAACAATCCTGAAGGGAAAGTAAACTATACTAGCCCTACAAGAGGAAAACAAAGCAAAACACTGCTGTGGTGTTGCTGGGGACTCGGGATTTCCTGGGGGACATTTCTAGAACACTCGCTAGAATGGATAAATATTTTAGAGACAAGACAGAAAAGGGTCATAATTTTAAGCACAGAAGGAGTTTTCTATTTGATTCAAGCATGGCCCAACACATTTTTCAAAAGCAAAAGATGAAGGAAATTACGAAGAAGAGCAGAATTGATGGTAGGAATCTGGAATTCCAGAGAGCAGAATGCATTGCGCCACATGGATGCTTTTGCATTTTAAATTATCTATGTCTTTTTAATTGACCAGATTAATTATTCCCACCTTGCCACTTGGCAGGTAGGGTCACGGCTCCTTTTCACCACATTAATGAACCTATTCACGTTGCCTCTTTGTAATTAAGACTGTGAGTTACAGGTCACATTCTCAGATCGGTTTAGTGGACGGACAGCTTAGTCTTTATTAAGGAAAACAGATGACACTGGGCATTTCTCGCTGTCAGAGCGCTGACTTTCTACAGAGTTTTCTTCCACTTGTCAGAGGAGGGTGGTGACTTCCCACCTTTTGTTTTGTCCAGAAAAACACAGACCTGAAGGTGACAGTATCAGTCAAGGTCTGGACACCCAGAGGGTAGCTGGCAGATTCATATTCAAGACTCTCCATTGCCATGAAAATCCTGAGGAGACCTTTCATGAGCTATTTGAAACGAAATATCTCTGGAAATGCAGCTACATTAATAAAGGGAAATATATTGCCCTCTTCTGTTATCTTTGTTTCTAAGCCATTTAGGAAATTCCAAAAACCATAAAAAGGTCCTCCTCAGTCCTTTGACTAACCCCGCAGCTGAACAGAGCAGAGGCTTCATCTGTGGTGTCTACAGCCCCCAGGAGAGCAAGCTTTAATAAAAACCAACCTGAAATTGTCATCCGAAACATTTGGTTTCATTCAGGCCTTCTGGATCTCAACCTGGTTCCCAGTGTTAAAACATTTCCTCTCCCCAGCACCTGAGTGGGATTTGTCCCATAAATCTAAGTCTGAGCATGAGATAGATGTCTTCACCGTAACTAGTTTTACTTGGCATGGTGGACCACGCCTATAAACCTGGCCTGTTGAAGATGAACTGAGGCTACAAAGATCCTGTCTCAAACCAAACAAGACAGCAATAAGTAAAAGATCCTTTTTGCTGCTGGCCACAGAGATCTAACATATGGATAACACGGTGCGCCGTGGGTGCATAGAAAGTATATAGGAAGTCCTGTTGGCATTGTCAGAACACAGTGGGATGAAGAGCGAAGGCACAGCACCTGGAGTTTGCACAATCCTACTACGTTCAGAAAAAACTGAATCTTCTCTCAAGGCAGTAACTAACACATATTAATCAACTCTGACAGAACTCCTCCAGTCTGTAACGTAGCTTAGTTCCTCATATTTACAACGATGCATTCTTTGTCATCCTTCTGTCTTACCATCATAAAATTTTACGGTGTTCTTTGTCCACTGAGATCTCAGGTGGTTACGGCTATGTTTCCTTCCAAGGCAAAATGTGAGGGCGGTAATGACATCCGTGTGTGTCCATAATGGCGTGTCGGTGTGTGACTGTGCTTTAAGTAGGTGCTGAAGCACGTGCAATCCGAGTCAGCTGGACCGGCATTCTCGTCTTAGACTCGTAGTTGGCAGACTGCACCATGACAAAGGCTGATTACTGCGGCTTAGTGTCGCTCTGTCATCGTACAAAAAGAGAAAGCTTCAATGCTTTGTGCCCGTCGTGGGGAGTCATTGGAAACAGCGAGAAGTCTTCATCTTTTCATGTCACAGGCATGTGTGTGAACAACGGGACAAGAAAAGCATACCCATTTCAGCATAGTCACACGCTGCTGGAAGTTTTGTCGTTGTTTTGTCTTGGTTTTTGTTTGTTTGCTTGCTTGACTTTGGTTTGGGGGCTTGTTGCTGTTGTTTTTGTTGTTGTTGTTGTTGTTGTTGTCATTTTGGACACAGGTGACTTGTGCCTTGTAAAGCTGAAGAGTAGGTCTCTAGAAAGTACAACAACTTAAAGGAATCACGCTCAGAGATATGAGGTCAGGAAGCTGATGAAACTACCGTATTCCCAGGCTGCTGGACAGGTGTCACAGCAGAGAAAGCCACTGTGAGTGACAGCAAGCCCCTGTTTTCCTACACCTTCAAAAATAGGCTGCCAAGAAGCAAAGACACCACGCCGGGGGTTGGCATCCGTCTTCATCTAGATTGGCCAGTCCTGGCATAGAGGACAGAGCCATGGCCCCAGGGGCAACCATGCATATTGTCATGACCATCCAGATGGCCCTCAGTTCTGGGAGCCACATGCCCAACAATTCCCTCAGGTCATCTTTTCTGCGTCATCCCCTTTGTTGGGTTAACTTTTCTCCTCGAAGGCAGGAGTCTGGATCAGAAATCCCGAAGTCTAGAAGGGGAGGCACAATAGGAGCCATGGCTAAAGAGTTTATTCCATTGTCTAAAACAGTGGAGAAACTACTAGAATTAGTGACGGTAGGAAGCCAGAAGTAAGTGATTGAAATACCAGTTTTGCCGGGCAGTGGTGGCACACGCCTGTAATCCCAGCACTTGAGAGGCAGAGGCAGGCGGATTTCTGAGTTCGAGGCCAGCCTGGTCTACAGAGTAAGTTCCAGGACAGCCAGGGCTACACAGAGAAACCCTGTCTCGAAAAAACTAAATCCAAAAAAAAAAGAAAAGAAAAGAAAAAGAAATACCAGTTTTTAGTTTGCTTGTGTCTGGTATTACAAGCTTCTTCATGTCTAGAAATTCTGCTCTTTTCTTTACTGTACTGATCAATATGTTGGGCACCGGTTAAACTAGCCTACCCTCTAATTCCAATCTTAGTCAGTCCTTACTGGCCCTCTTCTTTAGTCACTAACACCTTCTCCCACCAGCCCTCTCAGCACCTCTGTATAATGGCTCAGTTTTTGTTACTCCTACCCCAAACCCCAGTAGTTAAACAAGAGTTGGTAAGGGGAGCCAGATCTCCCTGCTGTGAAAGGGGAGAGCCCTGAGGAGGCATCACCTCTGGTCAGTGGGCAGAAATCATACTGCTATGTCTGAGGGTTACAGACCAGGGCGTATTCTAGACACGGGTTCTTGAAAGCTTCGCCCAATGGGGCCAAAAACGGTAGGAGGGGTTGATGTGTATGGGGTTCACTTCAAGAAGCAATTTCAAGGGACATGCTGGTGGGGAAGGGCTCAGGAACAGTAACCAGCAAAGCCAGGAGCAGGGAAGAGTTTATATCAGACCATTTTGTGTGTTTGGGTTTTGTATGATACTTAAATATGTTTATACATTTCTTATTTATAAAACATTGCTTTTTAAACTGAAGTTTTGAAGTGCTTAATAGCATGCTTTATTAAAATAACTTCAAGGAATCTACTTACAAAAAAATAAATAGCCCAATCCTGGTATTACCTTGTTTTAAATTAAATGTGATCATTTCTTTAAAATAAAGATAAGTGTGTCCACCCATCCCCTGCTTCATTTGGATGTGGTGAAGACTCGCGTGAGCAGAGTTGAAACCTGAATGAAACTCCGTGGAAGTGTGACAGCACCCAAGGAGTCAGCAAGCGGATGCATAGCAGAAGAAGGCGCTTTCCTCCAAGTCTCCTTCTGTAAGGGTTAAAGCAGTAGGACCGTTCTTGTCATGTCACTGAAACTGGCCTGGGTGGGAATTTTGCTGTTCCTTCTCAAATACTGATTTACTGATTTCTGCCTAAAGTCAAAGAAGGTTTGTCTAGGGCAGAGGACATGGAACTTTTGTATTAGTGATTCTGTTTTGATTTTAGTCTAATCCATTGACGCCTAGTACAGCACTTTAGTCCAAATCTTCATTTAACAGAGAGAGTCTGATGCAAAATTTTTTCAGCAAAGCTAAAGTAATAACATAGCAAAGGAAATACATCCCATTAAGTCTTTTGCTGTCTCAGGACACGTATGACCTGGAAGAGATGAAAGGGCATGATCCCTGCCCATTCACGGTGGCCAATAAGGATGCCCAGCAGGAAGGACTTGTAGCTGTCCAGATGTGTTTAATAGTTGTTTATCACACTAAACAAAGCCTAACTGCCCGTATCTGCTTGTACCGTCACATATTATCAAGACATCTGGCCTTCGGGGTCTAGCTAAGGCCCCCACAACCATCACGGTGCTCTTGGCAAACACATTAACAGTAGTTACATTGGGGCTAGAGAGACAACTCAGTAGTTCAGAGTGCTTGCTGCTCCTGCAGAGGACTCAAACTTAACTCCCAGCACCCACAATAGGCAGCTTGCAATCACCAGTAACATCAGGGGATCCGGTGCCCTCTTCTGGACTCCATGGGCACTGCATACATGTGCACATACCTACCCACAGAAACACATCCAAATAATTTTTTAAACAATGAAAGAAAATTAAGGTATGGTCCTTCAAGATAACAACAACAAAAAGATACATTGAATGTCACCATGCAAACCAGTGACAATGTTACCCAGACAAAAGGATGTGTAACAAAAACTCAAAGAGAACAGAAAGGCAGGCAATAGTAAGAAAACATCTCCTTCCTGTGTGTCTCTGTCTCATTCCTCCCTGAAGAGAACCGCAGCCCATGGTTTCTTAGCTGTCCTTCGGAAGTGTGCCTGTGCTGGCGTGCCTTGCATAGTATCGTTTTTCACAAAACATTGGTACGTTACACAGATGTACTTTTCAAATCCATATTATAAATACGCCATTAATAAGCACTTTTTGAAGGAAATTAATTAATTATAAATGACTACACAAGTGATATACACAGCACATCCTGTGAGACCCTAAAATGATCACTCTGTTATAAATCACCAAACATTCTTCCAGACCAGCTCCACAGTCTGGCTTTTGAATGATCTTCCCTCACCCTTCCAGTAAGATCGAAGGTGACTATGACTTCCACCCTCTTCTTCGTGCAGGGCCTTTGAACAGAGTGCGTGGAAAGAGGAGGAACAGGATCAAATTTTCTGTGACCATCTGTGATATATCTGATCCTACAGCCTCCAAAATCTCACAAGTTCGTTTTGAATAAACCTGAGTTACAGGATCATTGTTGTCTTAAGGCGTCTATAAACTGTTTTGGCTTTTTTCTTTCAAGGAAAGTTCAGGCCAAAGATGCCTTAATTAAGTGGGTCATGGGATTCATATATCGTTAATTTGGTTCCTCACCTGTCAACAGAGAGTCTTCTAAACGTTAGAATGTAGAGTTTTGGGGAAATCGAACAGGCTGACACTTTCTGAGCAACGGCCAGTTGGGGTCAGTTGGCGTCCTGGCTCCTGCTGAGGAGCAGTCAATCCTCAGTGTAAGAGAACAGAGCCTCATTCCCAGTGAGGCGGGAGTTCACAGGACCTTGAACCTTCAGAGTGTAGCCCTACTCCAACCCTTCCCAAGAGGGCTTCACTGACGTCGAGGCCTCTCACCTAACAAGAGTACAATGTGCCCTGGAAATCTCCCAAGAGCCTCAGCCTTCCTCAGGGGCCTGCAGAGGGAAGACTCACTGAGGGCAGCATCAGAGACGGCACCATTTGTCTTCCCTCCAGTATGCCTCCGGTATCATGGCTCCCCGCACTGTCCCTACATGACATGTCCCTGGCCAGGCAGCTAGCATGCAGATTTGCTACCAGCAGGAGTGGGCTCTCTCCCCATTCCAAGACATTCTTTAAACTGCCTTTCTTCCTTGTTACACAATGTAACCCAATCCATGTTACACAAAGACCCTCAGGAGTGAAGGGACCTGGTATCTAGAACGTTCTTTCTGCAACCAGTTGACCCTTGTGGAAATGGTTTCATCAAGAACTGAACTTCTCAATCCAAGATGCAGTGTAGCATACATACAGCAAGCACTCAAGAAAGGGAGGCCAGAGGCAGCCTGGGCTACATGGTCAGACACTTTCTCGACAGAAGCAGCAGCAAGCCCTCAGCTTCTCTGGGCCACTCCTTCATATCCATAAACACAGATGACCCCTAATGGACAGGATGGTTCTGAGGATAAAGCATGGTGTAGTGATGGAGTATACTTGGATTAGTTCCTGTATATCTGCTTTTTCTTTAAAACGGGGCCTCTACTCTAAGTTAACAAACCTCCTCACCACTCTTACAATGTACATAATTGAGTAGAGAGAGGACACTTGTGTGCTCTAACAGAGGGCAGGGGCTGAAACACAGCACCAGGTCTTTTGGTTTCATATGTTTTCATTTCGTGCAGACATAGTTCAACAGAGCTGGCTAAACTTGCAAGGACTGGGTAAACACACGCTAGATGGGGTGACAGTTCTTATGCAATGTCTTGAACTTTTAAGCCATAAGGAGCCCTAAAGTGACCATTAGACACTCTGACTCTACCTGACCATCAATCAGCAGGCATTTTCTGAGGGATGAGGTCAAAGGTGAGACTCTCAGGGGCCTCCCCTGTAAATGGAGATGTGAACTTACCTATGAGGATAGTTGGTCATTGAGGAGGTCTGTAATTGCTGACAAGAAACGGCCCAGGCATGTCCCTGATAGCCAGGGATGTATTCTAGGACATGGCTCTGCTGTGCTGAGCTGAGCCGGAGCTAAATGTTAGACTTTGAGGTTCTGTCATTTATGACTTTGCTCCTGTCCCTTTCCAGAGAGAGAAGCACATTATTCAGAGACCTTCCGAAGGCACCTAACACAAGACTTGGGACATTATAGATGCTAACCAATGATAAGGTATCAGTTGTCTGCTCTTTTAGATCAGATGTGCGTGTGACATAGGCACAGCAGGTGTCTGCTCTATGCACATCTCATACGGTTGTTATGGCTGCGTTTGGCATTGCTTCACAACATCGATTCAAATTCAAAACCCTGTATTTCCTAATAATTTATTTTTTTATGTGCATTAGTGCTTTGCCTGCAGCATGTCTGTGTGAGGGTGTGAGGATCCCCTAGAACTGGAGTTACAGACAGTTGTGATCCGTCATGTGGGTGCTGGTACTTGAACCTGGATCCTCTGGTAGAGCAGTCACTACTCTTCACCACTGAGCCATCTCTGCAGCCCTTCAAAACACTATATTAATGCCTTAGACCACAGACTATGGGAACAGGTGGAAGGAGCTGAGAAGCCTGATTCTTTAACTCTTAAAGGAAGAGAGGAAAGGAGAGGAAGAGAGAAAAGCAAAGATCTGATCCAACTACCAACAGATGTTCTACCGTCGCTCCTGGCTGCCAAGGATACTGATAGAGCTAAAGTTCTTAAGTGCCTACCAACCTACCTAAATGTGACAGGGAAGACCATTTGTTACAGTCCCAATCCACCACCAGAGCCAGCTCCAAGGCCCCAGACTGGGACTACCCCACTGGGCCTGCCATCTCTTCAGACCTGGAAGATGACTCTGACGGTCACATCCATCTGGCAGGAATGAAAAAGCAGGAGCTGCCAGGCCAGCTGCTATTAGAGGCTGTTTGTGATCTCCTGGCACCTGCAACACTGGCTGAGAGGCTTTCCAGCTTGCCCTGGACTCAGGCCTGGTGCCTCAGAAAGGCTCTGTCAGTAGAGCCAGGAAATGGTGTCTCTAAACACACTGTGAGGAAAGCTAATATCATGTTGACGGGGCTCACCTGAGGCCACCTCCATCTGTCACTACCTCTCTTTATGGTTTTCCGTTTTCTTTTTCTATTTAGAAGTCAGAGCCTTTGATATCTTTTCTGTGCCCTCGATGGAAAAGTACTCTACTTACAGTCAGACAGTGGGCCAAGCATCTGACCCAAGTCCCATAAGAATTCCCAGCTGAGGCCGGCCTGGAGGAAGAGAGCTTGATATTGAGGAGATACAACCTACTTGTTTTCCCTAAACAAGCACTGAGATGTGCCCATGCACAGATGTCCTTCATGGGGCAGTAGGAGTGGCCTTACATCTCCTCCTGAAGCCCAAGGTGAGCCAAAGCTCCCTGTGTGTACTGGGGATTTCCTGCCACCTCCTTGGGCCTCAGCTGCAAGCAATAGGAAGCAAGTACACTGAGGGGAAAAATCGGTACTGAGAGGATCCAGGGCAACTGAAAAAAATCAAAAGAGAGACTTAACACTTTAGCCTGGGAATGAGTTGAAGTAGGAGAAGGCTGTAATCGGCCCTTAGCACAACCTAAGCCATGGTAGAGAGAGCAAGACACCATTCTGACCTAAGCACCGACCATGTAGACCCTAACATATCTGCCAAAATGAAAACAGAGACCTACTCCATCATAGTCCATAGTTCTGAAAGCATTCCTAAATGCACTACTCTTTGAAAGTTCTGTAGCCTCACTTCTTGACCTTATTGCCAATTAAAGTATGTCAGCCAGGGTGTGGGTTTTGTACACAAAAAGCCCAAACCCAATAAGACTCATGACTACACTGTGTAGCCAAGCTCTCTATGTCTCCCGCTGGCCAACAAATAAAGACTATTGAAGAGTCTCTATGTTCTCTCTGTTACCTCACAACAGTTTGGGATCAAGAAGACTAGTTAGTCACAGAGTAGAGATTGATTCCTTTAAACTCTAGATAATTTCCCATCCAATATCAAGCCACTCAGAATTCCTGGTAAACCTAAATCTAATTGGCTATATTTACATCAAGTAACCCAGGCAAAGTTGACCACATTGGCGTACTTGATTGATTGGCAGGAACACACTGACTTTACAGAGCATGGAGTAGGAATGTCATTTCCAAAGGAGAAATCAAAAGAGTTGGACAACTGCGTGGCCAAAAATGACAAATGTTCACTCCTCAAAGCAAGAGAATTCTTTCCCATCATGACCATGTTTGCTCTAACTTGCCTTCAATCAAATGTCACCAAGAGGAAATAACACCAGAGTTTACTATCTACCATATTAAGTCACAGAGATCTACAAACCCAGAAGACTGCCCTTCCCAATGTTGTCCATTTGAGGCTGCAGATATAGGTCAATGTAGTAGTGAATTATTTGTGCACATGAGGCCATGGATTCAATCACTCTAGCTAATCCCTGGCAGCTGAAGCACTCAGGGCCATCATCCAGTTTAGAATAATGTTCTGTCCCAGAGAACCAGTCACAAGACCAGGGGCTCAAGTCTTGAACGTTATGGGATAGACATTTTCCCTGCAGCCCAATAGAAGCAGTCAGAGCCCACTGCGTTCCTTGGCTTGTTCAGAGTAGAAGTCACATAGGCACTGTTATGCATGTTCTGGGAGTGAAATATCCTGCTTCCCACAATGCCAGACGGGACATCACAGAAGAGAGGAAACAGAGGGAAGGAAGGGGAGCTCCAAGGAGTCGAGGTGGCCTTTCAGACACACTACACACACACAAGCGCAAGGGCGGGCAGCCCACAGTTTGCATGGCCACCAGAACAGGACCACATAGTTCTCGGCAATGCCATATCCAGGAAGTGTTGCTAGCAGAATCACACAGACCCTACTTGGTATACACAGGTTGGGCATCTTCCCAGCAGGCGTTGCCATCTCTCATTGTCTGCAGACATTCTTGGAGCAATCCGCTGAAAGGGAAGGATGCAGTGACGTTCAGACATCATCACTCTAAACTGTTGTCAAGCATGACAGCCAAGTAGTTCCTACCCTGAGCTTGAATCAAAGAATTAAAGAAAATAAAAGTCCTTAAATGTCAAAATCCACAACACTCTGGGGCCACATCTAATTAACTTACAGCCTCTGATGTCAACAGCTTCCAGGCTGGTCTAGTACATTCACAAACACATTCCAGAGCAGTCAACATGATCTGGTGTTGACACAGGCTTATAACCATCAGAGGCAGTAGTTTTCAATTTATGGACATCGTAAAGCTGGGTCGTGTGATGGCTACAGTGTACTGTGTTTGTGACAGTGAGCAGGAGGTGAGAGGCTGGGGGACATTGGCCATGGGTATGATCTCATGAGGGAAAACTGTAATGGTTTCTATGATCATGAAGCGGCCTCAGTAATGACTCCAGACAACAAACTGGGGGATGTCAGATAATTCTTTAATAGTCAACTCTAGACTTCTACATTGGCCAAAGCATATCAGTTAACAAACATTAGTTATAACCTACACTGTGCTGGGCACATAGTGTGGGACAGTATAGTATACCCTGGGACAGGAAATGCCTCTGAGAGAGATTCAATGATACCATTCCAAAAAGGAGCAAAAGAGTACCTGAGTTTCTGTATGTACATGCATGGATATGTGTATGTAGCATGTACCTTGGAACTGGCAGGAGTCTCTACAAAGCAGGGGCAAATGGGCCACCAAAATCCATGCAACTAGTAAAAAATTATTACCTACCTACAGAAAGCCAAACATAGGCTAAAACTAGGTGACTCCAGAAGTTACAATACATCTGCTAAAGAATGGAGGAGGGGCTGAGGAAATGACATCAGAAACTGTAAATTAATCAGATGTGGCCCAAGAGCATTGTGGTTTTTGACATTTAAGAACTTTTTGCTTTCTTAAATTCTTTGGGTCAATCTCAGGGTAGGACTTGTCAGTAAAGTGTTTGCTGGACAAGCACAAAGGCATGAGTTAGGAACTTTAGCATCCACATAAAAAAGCCAGCTACAAAGCCATGGGCCTGTAATCACAGATAAGGACAAGTAGATCCCTGGCGTACCTTGGCCAGCCAGTCTAGCCAAATCAGTGAATTCTAGGTTCAGTGAGAGACCTCACCTCATACAATAAGGCAGAGCATGACTGTGGCAGACGTCAGACTTAGACCTCTGGCTTACACACATCCACGTGTGCCTACATATATGCACATACACAACGCTCCAGAAAGGTATGATGAGGGAGTGATAGTAATGTACGTAGGGTCACACCCACATATCCATTACTGGGCAAGGCCTACCTCTAAAAATATAGTTACCTAAACACGGATTTGCATGGTTGAAACTCAAAACAATGACACCATCAGAACAAGAGGGACTCCGCCCTGACACTGCTGGGGACGCACAACATTACAGATACTTCTGAAGGCAGTTTTACTGACAAAACTAAAAATAATTATCATGATTACATGCTCCGACGGCAGAACTTTTTAGGACAGACCCAAAGAAGTTGGAAACATGTCCACCCGCAGGCCTGCACATGGATGTCTGTAGAAGCTTTATTCATAATTGCTAAAGGATGGAAACAATAAAAATGACCCTCAGTGGGTCATTTTTCTCAGATAGGGTCTGCCATATCCAGGCAGAGACAGAGCTGTCAAGCCGTGAAAAGACTCTGAAGAACTTTAAATTACATTGCTAAGTAAAAGAAGCCAGGAACCTTATCCTTCTTGTTACATGGGATTCTGGGAAAATACGATTCACAGAGGCAGATAAAAATCAGTAGTTCCCTGGGACTTAAGGAATTTTTCTTTTTTTCTTTGTTTTTAGTGCTAGGAACCCACAACTGCACTGTGGACCGAAAACCAAATGTTCACCTCATGAGCCTGGCAGGACATTTAATTGCTGCCTTGTTCTTCAGAAGACATGAGGAGGACACAATGGACATTCTGTCTGCTTCCTGTCCTTTGCTGCTATAACTGCGCTGCTGTGCGCATCGTCGCAATGACAGGGTTCCCAGACTTACTGACGATCATGGAATGTCCTGAACAGGAACGCTAACTTTCTCAGTCTGGGGAAAATAAAAGCAGACTTCTCGGTGTCTATGAAATGGGCTGGACACGAGATGAGAGGGGAGAGGCAGCAGAGCAGAGGCACAAGTGGAGGAGGGTAGAGAAAGTGCACAGTGGACGACGCTGGCCACGCTGATGTGAGTGGGACCGAGGAGGCTTTGACTGACAGGCAGGGGATTGTTACTGTAGCTCAGTCATGGTATATGCTGCTGTACCCATCCAGACCTCTGTACTCACTGGGTAACTGGAACTAAAGTCTTCTGTTAATGTTCTGATAGGAGAAGAATGTATTTGATATCAGAGTGGGAAAAAAAACAACAACAAAAATTCACAGACTAAGAGTAATTCAGACAGAGGACATAAGGAAAAACTGTGGTATGGACTTGGCTACATAGGAATATGAGTCAAAACAGAGGAACATTCAAAATCTCTGGTCCTGTGCTTAGAAATGGCTTTCTAAACACTTTAGAACACCTGCTTGGATTTACCTGCATTGCTGTCTGTGGTTCACAATAACTGCTTTCCCACAAAGGCCAGCTTGCTGCAAGGGGTGTGTGTGTGGGGGGGGGGGGGGTGACAAGGAGACACACACCAGGTGACTCCAAGGTCATTTCTCAAATGGCTTCACTCTTTAGCTCTGATTCAGCACTTTATCATCTGACCATTGCATTCACTCCAATCTAGACTAGACTACGGGTTTTTTGTTGTAGCCTCTATTAGAAGTTTACATTTACTGTGTTTGCAGACCATTTTCTGCTGTTCAATGGAAAAAGTAGAGTCAATAGGTACCCAGTTGTTCAGTGGTTCTTAACCTTCCTAACACTGTGACCCTTTGATACAGTTCCTCATGCTATGGTGACCCTCAAACATAAACTTTTTTTTGTTCCTACTTCCCAACTATAATTTTGCTACTGTTAAGAATCCTAATGTAAATGTTTGTTTTCCAGTGGTCTTTGGTGATCCCTGTGAAAGGGACGTTTAACCTCCCAAAGGGGTTGTACTGTGAACTGATGTCATGCTAGACACTGTGGGGGAAGCAGGCGGGAGCAGCTTCGCTTAGCCCCGAAGGCTCTCTTGTGTGCTGGCAGATGGGGCGGCTTGCTCTGGCCAGCAGAAGGAAGATGAGTCCCGCACAGAGGATGGATGGTCTTTTGCAGCAGCAGCTTTGGACCTTCAATGATGAAATTAGACAAAGCTAGGGATGAAGGCGTCTCTGTTGTGTTTATCCCCTCTTTTGAGAAAATTTGAAGGTGGGGAAAATCTGGAATTAAAACAGTTCGGAGAAGAATAAAATCCATCAGATGGCGCTCATCAGGAGAGGACCTGGCAGGTTTTGCCTCAGCATCTCTAGCTATTTACCAGAAGCGTGCTGCCAGGGTTGTCGTCTCTGGAATGAGACATTCGTGAGTTTGGACCCCAAGTCTTACTGCCAACCCTCAGGGTCAGAATCCTGTTTCTGTGATGGTTAGAATAATTGTTAGCTTCACACCAAGCAGACCTACATGTATGTCTTTACACTATACACATGCCTAGGACCAAGAAGGTCACAAGGTGACACTGGATCCCCTCAAACTAGAGTTTCAGACAGTTGTGAGCCACCCTGTGGGTCCTGGGAATTGAACCCAAGACCTCTGAAAGAGCTACCAGTGCTCTTAACTGCTGGGCCATCTCTTCTGCCCCAGGAAGACCTATCATAATTGTGGGTGTGACGACTCCCTTTGGGGGCGTCCTGAATCATACGAATAGGGAAGACAAAGTACTGTCAGGTGTGTATTAGTTTATTGCCCTCTGCTCATGTGACCTCTTCTCTCAAATTCCTGTACGACTTACCTGCCGGGATGAACGGTAACCCAGAATTTTAGCCCAGTTGCGGTATTTATCACAGCATCAGAGAAGGAATCGAGACATGAATTTAGCAGTTGAACTCCATGTCTGCCTAAGAGCCCGGCCAGGAGAGAACTGTATTTTTCCGAGATGCTCATCTTTTCTCTGCAGCAAGCTGACAGCACTGGTCTGGAAATCCCTTCTTTCTGCCTGCCTCAACCTTTGGAACATTTCCACAAAGTCCTGGAGGGCCATTTCATCATCCTTAAGTGCCTGCTGGAAAATTTGTGTGCAGCAGAAGCCATCTTTCTAGGAACCTTATCCAAAGACCTCAGTGTCCTGTGAACTCCCCATCAGGTCGATCTTCAGCTTACGTTTGTATCCTTGGCTACAGCTAAAGTGGAAATTCCTGGTTTCTTTGGAAACTCAGTTGTGTCACATGATGATTTCCTTGGAGCCATCTTGTGAGAGGATGGTTTGGTGAAGCAGACACGTGAGAGGGCACACGTGAGAGGAGATATGTGAGAGGACATATATAAGAGGGCACATGTGAGAGGACATATGTGAGAGGGCACACGTGAGAGGGCACATGTGAGAGGACATATGTGAGAGGACACACGTGAGAGGGCATATGTGAGAGGGCACACGTGAGAGGGCACATGTGAGAGGACACACGTGAGAGGGCATATGTGAGAGGACATATGTGAGAGGACACACGTGAGAGGACATATGTGAGAGGGCACACGTGAGAGGGCACATGTGAGAGGACACACGTGAGAGGGCATATGTGAGAGGACATATGTGAGAGGACACACGTGAGAGGACATATGTGAGAGGGCACACGTGAGAGGGCACACATGAGAGGACACACATAAGAGGTCACACATGAGAGGACATATGTGAGAGGACACACGTGAAAGGGCATATGTGAGAGGGCACACACGAGAGGTCACACGTGAGAGGGCATATGTGAGAGGGCACACGTGAGAGGGCACATGTGAGAAGACACACGTGAGAGGACATATGATGTTTTGCTGGAGAGGAATCTTGAGAGGATGCACAATGTTTAGAAAGTATAAATAAAGCCCTACAGACAATGAGAGGATGCTCTTGCACTGCTACGCCTTGCAATGCTTCCCTGGTCTTCACTGGCATTCACTTTGTAGAGACAAACATACCACTGTGTTTCTCCTTTCACTTAAAGGAGAAAGGGTTTCTTGGGCTTAAATTCCAGGTTGCAGTTCATCACGGCAGGTAAGTCATACAGGAATTCGAGAGACCTGGCCACATGGTCAGGAGCTCTTCTCGCAGTATTCTGGCTGATTCCTGCTGATTGAGCTAGTGCAAATTTGTTGAAGACTTGTAGTTTCTGCTGGATCAAGACGCTGCTACTGATTCATGTTTAGGGTTTGCTATTGGACTGGACTGCTGCTATCCTGCCAATGAAAATTGGACTCACCCCAAAAGAGCTACTTCTAAATAGGTCCACAACTCCCTTTTCCTATAAACCTTATTTCTTGGTCACTGGGCTAGAAGGGAGGTTGAAGACTGATTAAAGTAGGTTTTGAAAAATCTCAGGCAGTGGTGGTGCACGCCTTTAATCCCCACACTTGGAAGGCAGAGGCAGGCAGATTTCTGAGTTCGAGGCTAGCCTGGTCTACAGAGTGAGTTCCAGAACAGCCAGGGCTACACAGAGAAACCCTGCCTCAAAAACAAACAAACAAGCAAACAAAAAGACCAAACCAACTGAAAAATCTAAGCCTACCACAGCCATGACACTCCTTGACTGAGTCTCGTTCTCTTATTTCTAGGTTGTTTTTTTCAAATGGTGATCTCTTTAAAGGGAATCTCCATTTGTTTTAGTTCTGACTGCTGCAACAAAGTAGCACAAACTGGGTGCCTTAAGCAAAAGCATTTGTCATAGTCTGGAGGCCGGAAGTCCTGAGTTAGGATGCTGTCCAAGTCTGGGTTTTACTGCTGCAAACAGACACCATGACCAAAGGCAACTCATTATTTATTTATTTATTTATTTATTTATTTATTTATTTATTTATTTATTGTATGTGAGTACACTGTCACTGTCTTCAGAGACAGCAGAAGAGGGCAATTACAGATGGCTGGCAATTGAACTCAGGACCTCTGGAAGAGCAGACAGTGCTCTTAACCTCTGAGCCATCTCTCCAGCCCTGACCAAGGCAACTCTTATATTTAATTGAGGCTGGCTCACAGGTTCAGAGTTTCAGTCCATTATCATCAAGGCAGGAACATGGCAGTATCCAGGTAGGTGTGATGCAGAAGGAGCTGAGAATTCTACATCTTCATCTGAAGGCTGCTAGAAGACTGGCTTCCAGGCAGCTAGGACAGGGGTCTTAAAGTCCGTGCTCACAATGACACACTTCCTTCAACAAGGCCACACCTCCTAATAGCACCATTCCTAGGGGCAAACATATTCAAACCACCACAGATGCTATAAACAACAAAAGCTTTTTGGGGAGTACAAGTAGGGGACAGAGAGTGTCCTCTTCTCAGTATCCCTCATCCCTGCCTTTAACTCCTGATTACCTTCTAAAGACACCATGCTGGCAGCATCACAATGGGGGGCGGGTCTTTAATGCGGAGTTGAGGGACACACCTTAGGCCCACACGCCCACTAGCTGCACTTAAAAGCTACCTGTGCTGAAGGCCTTCCTAAGGCACCATGCATGTGCTCTCTCGCAGTGTCCCATGTTATTACACAGGGTCACTATGGTGTGCACGCCGGTGCTTCTTAATGTGCTGGGATGGACTCCTTAAACAAGAACCACTCGCTATTCACAGACAGATCCCAACCCTCTTGTGTGGCAGAAAACAGCACTTGCATAGTAAACATTAAATGCCTTCTAACTGCATCAGTCGAGATAATGCTAGATCTTTTAACAGTGACCATGGCAAACATTAACACAGAGGAGTTTGTCTGTAGCATTCACTTCACAGCCCAGTGTGTCTCCTCAATCAGCAGCCTCCATGGGGCAAGGCCGCACCGAGGTTCTGTCTCTCCTGGGCCCACACCATTTCTGAGCATTTTTGAATCCCTACCCCTGCCACAAACCCAGAGTGTGGCGGGGGAGGGGGAAGGGAGGCTAGAGTAGATAAATAACTGGTCATTAAGTTTTTTAAAGAGTTATTTATTTTATGTATAAGAGTACACTGTAACTCTCTTCAGACATCCCAGAAGAGGGCATCAGATCTCATCACGGATGATTGTGAGCCACCATGTGGTGGCTGGGAATTGAACTCAGGACCTCTGGAAGAGCAGCCAGTGCTCTTAACCGCTGAGCCATCTCTCCAGCCCTCAACTCAGTGCTTTAACCACACCTACTGACTGACAGAAATCATCCTTCAGTGACAACTCGCCCACCATATGAGATATGACTGTTAATACCCACTCTGTCCTTTCCCTGTAAACCTCTCCAAGCATATTTTTTGTCACCTACAGTGTCCTGAGTCTCCAATTTTAAAACAACCAAGTAGAAAACAGAATTGGGTAGCATGCTGACTTCATTAGCAGCCCATGGGGAAATACATAAAATTGAGTGGTAGAAGTCTTTAAAATAAACTTCCAGTACTCACCAAAAGATAAGCCTTTATTAGTCTGTCTTCCAACATGACAGAGGACTTAAAACGTGTTTTGGCTTAGAGGCTGTTCAAAAAATTAGAATGGCTTTGGAGCCTCTTACATGGTAGACGTCCTTAAGGTCCCAGTGCTCAGATAAGCAAGAGTGAGTCTCGAAACTCTTAGAAGTGTTTATTTTAATGAAAAGCTTTCTTCAATATTCTGAGTGTCAGGTGTTCCATGAGAATGACTCACTAAATAATATAAAAGATACCATAACATTCCTAATATTTCTAACATCGGAGGCTCTTTCCCTGTGAAATTCTGTCCTGACTTGGGTGGAATGGTCCCCTTCCCTTTATACCTCCTTAAGAAGAATAACTCCCTAGGGTGCTGTAAGGGTGGAGAAGGCAAACAGTGCCTCAGGGGTCACTGACAAAGCTCTTCCTGGGCTCGGCCTGGCCAGGGAGGTCTCTCTCTCCCTGTTGCTCTATCATATATGACACCTTCCTTCCTCAGTCAGGAGCCCAAGCCATAGGAGAAAAAGAGGGGAAGGAATCAAGCTGTCTCAAGCAGTCTTCATTTTCCTTTGTGGTAAGAAACCAGCAAGAACAGGGTGTTGCTGTGGCTTCTGGCCTCCCGGGGTTGGAGAAGATGGCTTTGCACGTGGTTTATTACAAAAGGTTTTACTGCCCACTCACCCCTGAGATTCCTCCAACTGTTTAGTCGCCATAAAAAAAAAAAAAGAAAAGAAAAAAAAAAGAAATCAGGTTTTAAAATGGCCGCCCAGCAAAGGGATCTGCCTCTTGTGAGGCTGCCCAGGGCTGGCAGATTTTACCTCCCCATACCTCACCGAGATTCCAAGCTAGATGACTGGAATCACTCTGCTGAGGTGAACTGAGCGTCAATTCCATAGAAAGAGAAGATGGACTCTGTCCTATGACCCTCAGGTCCCGACACAGTTGCCATGGGTTTTCTGTTTGTTTTTCTTATATTGGTGACAAACTGCTCCCCTGCCTCCTCTGGGGAGTATTTATTAAATATTTATTTTGTTATATCTCGTATTGATGTGCAACACTTATGTGTATTTATCAGTTACAATGTAACATTTTAATTCATGCACATTATACAGTGGATATCAATCAAATCTGGCTAATCAGCAAGGTTTCTTCTATTCTAGGAACAAGAAGAAATGTTAAAAAGGCCTTCGGCCTCTCCCCCCACCTCCCCTGCCAGACCCTGGCTAACAACCAGGCTGGGCTTCTTTGCTATGGCACACTGGAGTAGCTCTTTGGAGTCCCATCAGCCTGACTCCTCCCACCCCCAGCCCCGCCCAGTAGTTTGTGGTAAATCCGAGAAAGCACTTGGACCCTTTTCTTTCCTTTTTGTTTGTTTGTTTCTGTCTGTTTCTTTTTTCTTTTCTTTCTCCTCCTCTTCCTCACCCTCCTCTCCTTCCCTCTCCCTCCTCCCCCTTGTCTTCCTCTCTCGCTCCCCACTCCCCCACCCCGCGTTTCCCCTCCCCCTCCCCTCATCGCCCAGATCGCTCTGCTGGCCCTGTTTGCTCACCTACTTTCTCTCCCTGGACCCCTCCAGAGCCGCTGGCTGTACTCTCTCATAGTCACGATGAAAACGGTCCCTTCAAGCAGACCTTGGAGCAGTCACATCCTCACTTTATGTACTACCCGAGATAAGAGGTGAACTTTTTATGGCTTTTCTACAGCAAAACAATTCTTATACCTGATCATTATTCCTTCTTGGCACCTGGGGATAAGGGTATTCAGGAGAAAGTAAGGAAAAGGCACCTTCCATATTCTTAAGATACAAGACCTAAAGATTGGCTATGGCCTGAGTAGCAACATGTGGGAGAGATCAAGAATTCAGAACCTGATTGTGAATATTAGAGTTCTTAGTACTTAAAGGACTGTTCACAACCATCTGTTACTTCAGTTCCAGGACACTAGCAACATAAATGGTGCAGGCAAAAACAGAAGCACAACAGCCAAACACATAAAATAAAATAAAAATTGTAAAAAAAAAAAAAAAGTAGCCACTTTACTGCATTACTAAAGGATATTGCTAGCCACATCTTTAAGCTTTTGGGGAAAAAAAAATGATCACTGGTCAGGCAAGAAAGTAGCTCCTTATCCCCACTCCCCACCTGTAGAGTCAGAAGAATAAAATACGGTCTGGGGACCCCTATCCAAAAAGGCCACAGCTCTCACCTAAAGTAGCCAAATTATACCAAGTCAGAACTTTTACTTTGCTTTTCTACTGCCTGACATTCACATCCATACTTTTCAACTGTTTTTTAAGAAGGATCTAAGTAAGACCTCCACAGAGGCAGAGACAAACAAGTGAAAGTAGTTGTCAATTCAAAAGAAAGTTATTACCAATGTGCTTAATAAAATACATGTAACCTAAGCCTGCTTAATAAAGTTGTAGCTTAAAGTGAGACATGGGGAACCTGTTTCATTTTTATTAAAGCTGAATTTATTGCTTTGGTTTATTGGCTTATGTTCTCAGAACTTAATTCAGTCTGGAGATAATTTGCCCCAAAAGAAAGCAGGTGGGTCAGCTGTTCGTTGCACTATACAAGTTTAATGAGTTGTGATGCAGGTATAAGATAACCTCAGCACCCCAACCTCAACACCAAACGCAAGCTGCAAATAAAAAAAAAAAAAAATTCTGATGACATCTAACTTCAGAAGCAGCAATTTTCCATAAAATATAAGCTGAACATTTTTTTTATATAACCCCTCAATGTACCTAATTTTCAAGCTTTCCACTTTTCTTCTCTTAGGACCCCTTCTTTGCAGCATCTCCCTGTTTTCTCCCCTGTCTGTGAAGAATGGAGGCCTGTCTTAATTATCTCCCCCGCCAACCCCTGCCTATCTGTGCTGAGACAAAATACCCAGAAAAAAAGCCATGTAAGGAGGGATTTCTTTTGTCTCACAACTCAAGTACTGTCCACCATAGCAGGGAAAGCCATAGCAGCAGGAACTTTAAACATATAGTCATTGACTGTGCCCAGCCAGCTTCCTCTTTGGTATGCAAGCCCAGGTAGCAGCGGGTGCCACTCGTTTTTTTGAGGGTGGGGCTTTCTATTTCAGAGAACTCAATCAACAGAATCTCCATAGGCAATGCCCATAGGCTCCCCGAGTCATGAAGGCTTGTCTCTTAAGATTACAGATCCTGAGATCCTGTCAAGTTAGCCAAGAGCACCACCACGGCAGGGCTACATTGCTCCCTGGAGGCATTTTGCATCCCGACTTGGGAACTGGGGGTGTGAGTGTCAGGAAAGTCAGTCAAAGCATCCTCGGTGGATGCTTAGGGGTAAGTCAACCAGAATCCCAGAGAAAGCAAGGACCAGTTGGCCATCTTGAAGAAAAGCAATCTGGAGTACATAGGAGAAGGAGTAACAAGTAGAAAATGGCTGCAAACGATGTGCTTTGACTAGAGAAGATGCTTCAGCGGGGATGCAATTAAAATACTAATAAGCATCCTTTCCATTACCAAGTTACTGGCTTCACAAAACAAGGAGGCAACCATTCACAAGTGGTTATATAGCTGATTGCCAAATACAACGCACATGGGATTCATCGTGTATTTTGGCAGTCAGAAACATCAATAAATACCTTAAAAACCAAACACCATCCCCACCCTCCACCTCCTGCCTGAATGGAATTCTTCTCCATGAAATTCAGAAAAATCCACCTCGAGCCCCAAGCCATTTCCTGGAAGCCTAATTCCTTTCAATAAGGTACTAAATCATTTTATTGCAAACACCACATGCTTTCTCATCGCTGGGAATGCTATTACACATTTACCTTCTCGAAATTCCATTGTAAACAAAATAATCCTTTGTGATATTTCCTAATATTCCACCTAGTTTATTGCTTTCTAGAAATTCTATCATTACAGGGCCTCCTTTCACTACCCCAGCTCCCTAGAAAAACTAATCTATACCCCAGCTGCCTGTCGGAGACTGAAGGGGAGCTGGCCTGTCACACGGTGCTGATGGTCATGCCAGTTTCACAGTGGGATTGGTGCACTCACTGCATTTTGAAAATGGCCCTGACCCCGGTACCTCTGAGCCAGCTGCCCTGCTCAGCTCTATCAAGACCTCTAGAGCAGCTTAGTGTGAAATACTGAGAGCACAGAAGCCCCGCCCACCCACTTCCGCTACAGTGCTCATGGATTGGCACCAACGCAAAGATAACTCTAGATCATACAGCTCCTCAGATGGTGCTGACTCCCCAGCCATAAAGCTTAACTGTAATTTCGCTACAGTTATGAATCATAATGTAAATGTCTATGTTTTCTGATGGTCTTAGGCGACCCCTGTGAACGATCATTTGACCCCCAAAGAGATCGAAACCCACAGGTCGGGAACAGCTCTTCTAGATAATTCCTGTAGATAGCCAGAAAGACTTGGGGAGAACAGGGAGTCTTTTCAGTGTGTGTGTGTGTGTGTGTGTGTGTGTGTGTGTGTGTGTGTGTGTGTGTCTTGAGAAGTCATTTAAAAGTGAAAGTTTTCATGATATCGAAGTAGTTAAGCAACCACAGAGAAAAAGTAAAGATGTAACGGGCAATCTCTGCTCCTGGGTACTCTCAGCTTTATTTAATAACAGCTTACCCAAAGTTTAAACATTTTAAGGATTTTAAAACATTGAGTCTTTGGATATTGTTTTCAAAGAACAAGAGTCAGCCAGGCCGGCATGGGGGAGACCTCCTCACCACTAACTACTGAACAGTATTCTCTAACACCCTTCAGCCCACCTTCAGCCCTGCACTGGATGCTGTAAAGGGCTACAGCAGAGGTATTCTTGGGTAAAAGTCTCAGCTGAGCTACAATTGCTTTCCTCAGTAGTTTCCTCTGCTGCTCCTGAGCTACATTTAATGTGGGGAAGAGTCTCTCACTTCGTTGGCATTCATGCAAATGTTTCTTGTCCAGTTCTATCGAACAGAATATACAAGGGGTGATCTTGTTTCTATTGTAGCATTTAAATGTCTGCTGGAATATTTTCCTAGAAGTAACAGGTGTCTGGAATCTAGGTTACATGGTAGTAATTACTTCGAAACACCTTTTCATTGTTACAATGCAAGCCACAAAGTTCAGATTTCTATGGCCCAAGTGAGACTGGTTGGATGTTGTTTTGTTTTGTAACCAAAAAAATATATCAATTTTAAAATGTCAGTCTCTAATAATCCCTAAAATATGAGCTCATATATCGATTTACTAGTTACTAATACTCCTGAGTTTAGCTTTTAAGATAACGTGGTTCATTCCCTTTCTATCTACCTATGTGGGCTTTGGCAGGTAACTTAATTGTTCTGAGGCACAAAGTCTTCATCTACAACATACAGATTTCAGTAAAGTTATGATCAGTTTGTGAGAAGCCAACAGTGTGCTATGGAATATGGATAGTATTGGCTGCAAAATGTTGTTGGCAGCAAAGATTTATGGGTAGCGATTCTATTAAAGAGAAAAATAATATCCTTGTGTTGAAGTTCTTAATTACAAAGTAAAGATATGCCTTCATTTGGTCATTTGGTCTCAGGTGTAGCTAGAGGAGATCTTGGGAAACTATAAAAAGTAGCAGTCTCCCAGGTGCCTACCAGAGCCACTACAAATGACACATGTTCATAAACTACAGCCTTCTTATTGAAAAAGCATACAATTTGTCACTACTTCATTTGGAAAGAACACGTTTATATTCTGCTATCTTATGTTTGTCAAATGCTTAACATTATATTTATGTTCCCACACATTAGGGTCAGTCAAATTTATGGAGATGGTTTTCAACAGTGATTCAATATAAGTTTTTTCAGCTTAATATTCAATATAAGTTTTACAGCAGTAGTTTTTCTGCTACCCTGTCATTCTAGTATAAAATTGCATTTATACAGAATAACCTCCCCAAAATGATAACGTAGAACCTAGAGATCCATCTAAATGGGGGTGGGGGTAGATAGTTATTGCGTGGAGAGTTTCGAATTAAGAGTCTGATTATGGGAAAGGAGTTGGCAAAGTATTTCTATTTTAACTAGCTGATTCATACGTGAAAACAAGATTAGAAACATGAGAGGTACAGGCTGAATAAGTCTTGGACAAACTCACCGTAATGTTTGGTGGACTTTAGAAGGTGAGAAAAATAACATATAGGAGAGCAGAAAATGTTAGCTTTGTGGTTTCTCCTTGAAAAAGGAAAAGACCAAAGCCATGTGCTTCTTCAATGCAAGCACCAATTTATGTTCATAACAGCTGCCATTTAAGAAAAGGGGGAGCGAATGGTACTTAAATCTAAAACAACACCAGTTACAATGCGGACACTTCTTTCCCCTCTCCTCACCTCTTGATAAGGAATAAAATACGGACGGATGGCCCTTGCTTAATAATGTGGGCTTCAGAGCAGCTGGCAAGCATATACTAGAATTCCGGAAATCCAGAGATAGTCCGCATCCCCATTTTGTCACTATCGCTAAGCAACTCGAAACCTCATAGAACAGCAATTTTTCGACATCCCTGAGGACCTTCACCAGCAAACTTTACTTCAGTGTCGTCAAAGAAGCAAGCAAAGCAATATAAACAAGATCCCCATCCCCTAGAAAAGGCCGAGGCACCAAATCACTGTAACATGTCAAACAGTATAAACTACATTTCCCAGGATGCAGGGCGATAACGGAAGCAATGCAGGCCGGGACGTGGAGTATCCCTCCCTGAACTACCTAGAGAAATTTCCTGACCAGATCTAACTGCTTCCCCACAGTCTAGAGTGTTTCAAAACTAATCCAGAAATTGATAGAACCGTGTCGGTGTTTCGCTTTTATTCACAACAAGACACCTCGGTTGCATACTCGCCGCTGAATAGTTTCCGTTTCCGGTTGGCCTATTGCCTTGGAAACGAGGATGCAAAACAAGCTAGGTGAATATGGCAGGGCTGAGCAGCTCGCAGATCCCCGATGGTGAGTTCACTGCGGTGGTGTACAGGCTCATCCGCGACTCCCGCTACTCAGAGGCGGTGCAGCTGCTGAGCGCGGAACTGCAGAGGAGCTCCCGCAGCCGCGCAGGGCTGTCGCTGCTGGCCTACTGTTATTACCGCCTGCAGGAGTTCGAGCTCGCTGCAGAGTGCTATGAGCAGCTGAGCCAGATGCACCCAGAGCTCGAGCAGTACCGCCTGTACCAGGCCCAGGCGCTGTACAAGGCTTGCCTGTATCCAGAGGCCACCAGGGTCGCCTTCCTCCTGGACAACCCCACCTATCAGACTCGAGTCCTTCGTCTCCAGGCTGCTATCAAGTACAGTGAAGGTGACCTCCCAGGAGCCAGGAGCCTGGTGGAGCAGCTGCTGAGTGGGGAAGGTGTGGAGGACAGTGGAGGGGAGAATGATTATGATGGCCAGATCAACCTGGGTTGTCTGCTCTACAAGGAGGGACACTATGAAGCTGCCTGCTCCAAGTTCTTAGCGGCCCTGCAGGCTTCTGGCTACCAGCCTGACCTTTCCTACAACTTGGCTTTGGCCTATTACAGCAGTCGGCAGTATGCACCTGCTCTGAAGCATATCGCTGACATCATTGAGCGTGGCATCCGTCAACACCCAGAACTCGGTGTGGGCATGACCACCGAGGGCATTGATGTTCGCAGTGTTGGCAACACTGCAGTCCTTCACCAGACTGCTCTGGTCGAAGCCTTCAACCTCAAGGCAGCCATAGAGTACCAGCTGAGAAACTATGAGGCAGCCCAGGAAGCCCTCACTGACATGCCCCCCAGAGCAGAGGAAGAGTTGGACCCCGTGACCCTGCACAACCAGGCTCTGATGAACATGGACGCCAAGCCCACGGAGGGCTTTGAAAAGCTACAGTTTCTGCTCCAGCAGAACCCCTTCCCCCCAGAGACCTTTGGCAACCTGTTGCTGCTTTACTGTAAATATGAGTATTTTGACCTGGCAGCTGATGTTCTAGCAGAAAATGCCCACTTGACTTACAAGTTCCTCACACCCTATCTCTATGACTTCTTGGATGCCATGATCACCTGCCAGACAGCTCCTGAGGAGGCTTTCATTAAACTTGATGGGCTAGCTGGCATGCTGACCGAGCAGCTCAGGAGACTCACCATACAAGTACAGGATTCAAGACATAGTAGAGATGATGAATCTGCCAAAAAGGCTGTGAGTGAATATGATGAAACCCTTGAGAAATATATCCCTGTACTGATGGCCCAGGCAAAAATCTACTGGAACTTTGAGAATTACCCACTGGTTGAGAAGATCTTCCGCAAATCTGTGGAATTCTGTAATGACCACGATGTATGGAAGCTGAATGTGGCCCATGTCCTCTTCATGCAGGAAAACAAGTACAAAGAGGCCATTGGTTTCTACGAGCCCATTGTCAAGAAGAATTATGATAACATCCTGAGTGTCAGCGCTATCGTGCTAGCCAACCTCTGTGTTTCCTATATCATGACAAGTCAGAATGAAGAAGCTGAGGAGCTGATGAGGAAGATTGAGAAGGAGGAGGAACAACTCTCTTATGGTGACCCAGACAAGAAAATCTACCACCTTTGCATTGTGAATTTGGTGATAGGAACCCTGTATTGTGCCAAAGGAAACTATGACTTTGGCATCTCTCGGGTTATCAAAAGCCTGGAGCCTTACCATAAAAAGCTAGGCACTGATACGTGGTATTATGCCAAAAGATGCTTCCTGTCCTTACTAGAGAACATGGCAAAGCACACGATCATGCTGAGGGACAGTGTCATTCAAGAATGTGTCCAGTTTCTAGAGCACTGTGAACTTTATGGTAGAAACATCCCTGCTGTTCTAGAACAGCCCTTGGAGGAAGAAAGAATGCACATTGGAAAGAATACAGTCACGTATGAGTCCAGAAAACTAAGGGCTCTGATCTATGAGATAACTGGATGGAATGTGTAATTATGGCTGGCAATGACTTGTATCATGATAACTTTCAATGTAAATTTTCAGTTTTTCCTCTATCTAGCTTTTGCCATTTGTATTTGCTACTTGTGAGACTTTGTACACTTCAATATAAGAAAATAACTATTAGATATAATCTGTACTTTTAGATACTGCCAAATGAGATTGTGTAAGAACCCAGGCCCTAGAAGGTATTTTGAAATTTTCAAAACTGAGAAAGATGTTGTTTCTATCATGTTTCCTCCATTATTTTAGTTTTGATGTATCTTGGGCAACCTGTGTTATTATGTTATCCAGGGACCAGACACTAAGTTCAGAACTTAGTAGTCCATAATGTCTTTTTGTAATCACTCCAAGGATTGTGTTTTCTCTTTGCATAATTCCCATGATTTTATAGAGAATTTAGAGTGTTTGACAGTTTTCTAATATAGATAAAATATTTTGTCCAGATTAAATTTCGTAGGTAATAAATGATTTTGCTAGTTTTCAAGTGTCAGTAGATTCACTTAATAAACTACAACACTAATCAATACTACAAAATAAATAATGAGAAAAGGAACCTCTTTAGTGTTTAGTTCCATGAATTAGTGATTTGAATTTATGATCGAGTCATACATTGCTGCTTTTCAAGTCCTTTATTTTCATTTCTCTTAGAGTAATCAAGACCAGAGTTAACCAAAGAGCTCGGGTTTTTGTCTTTTTTAATTCTCTCATACAATGCATCCTGAATGCAGTCTCCCCTCCCTCTACTCCTCCCAGTTTTTCCTACAACCACTGTTCTCTGTAGTGAGAATTCTGGAATTTTGAGTTCTTTTAAAAACCACAGAAATATTCCAAGAATGTGTTTTTATTTTAATCCCAGGTGTGGGAATGTGGGGCTGCTTCACAACAGCTGACTCTCTAACCAGATGCAGACAGTTTCTGTGATTGTGAGAAGGAATTCTGGGAACTTTTCAGACGGTAATATAATGCTAGGGCCCTGCTAGGCGGGGTTGGTGGTTGTTACGGGGTGTTTGCAGCTTGTTTATTAGTAGTGCTCAAAGAAGAAACAAGACAAAAGAAATTAGATCCAGAGATCTCTTTCTCCTCTCCTCCTTTCCTATCTACTGATAGAGGGTGAAATCTGGGAGATAAAGGGTAGGAAAAAGAAAAACCCACCGAGTAGTGAAAACAAGTTGCACTTGTCCATCAAATCCACTCCTCCTCTTCCCTTAAGAAAAGAGCAGGCTTCCCAGGGCTATCAACCAACACTGCATAACAAGTTACAATAAGACCAGTCACAAAGTCTCTTATCAGAGATGAGTGAGGCAACCCAGTAGGAGGAAAAGGGTCCCAAGAGTAGTCACAATAGTCTGAGATGCCCCCATTGTTACAACTCCCACAAAACCACCAAGATAACGACCATAATATCTTTACAGAGGTCTTAGCACAGACCCATACAGGCTCTGTAATTGCTGCGTCAGTGTCTGTGAGGCCCTATGAGCTCTGCTTAGTTGCTTCTGTAGGCCATGAATAACTCACTTATTAATTACTACCTTTGGCTCTACAAATTTGAGTGTGCTGTGGTTTCCTTGTTTTAGGGAGTTGGGTACAGAAAATTTTACTTCATTGCTATTACCCTGTCCAAAATAGCCCCTTCCCCCAACTGAAGAAAAAGTCTGCTCTGGAACGTAAGCTGATTTCCATTGAGATCTCTGCTCATTCTAATCATCTTATTTTATATTCTGAATCCTACAAAAACAAAATATAAATGGAAAAAAAAAAACTGTTTCTCAGCCCGTTGTTCCTGTCTCTCCATAAATGTAACCCCAACCTGCCCTGATTTAGAAAAATAGTTATCAGGTTAAACCACATATAATTGTTGGTTTTGAATTTCTTACCTACATATTCAACAGTTTCTTAGGTTCAACCAAATTCCTTTCTAGTGGCAGACAAAAAGTCCCTGCTGTAATGTGAAGATGATTTTTCTCTTTTAGGGATAGTTTAGGCATATAGTTACAGCATGTAGGTTCAGCACAGGGCCTGAGCAGACGGAACTCCTGGGTGCTCAAAATCTTTGAGAAAATCTGACTCACTGTGTAAGACTAATGCTTTGAGATGAAGGCATCTGTAATAATGAACTGAGCTGCTATCATTTGGCAGTGTTAGTGTGCTCCCACACCAGATGAGAATCAGTGTTTAGTAGCCTCTAAAAAATGCACCCCACAGCACATTCTATATCTCAAAAATGTTCTTTGATAACTTCTGCTGGGGCAAGTCACTCTGGTCCCTCTTAATTTCCACATTCCCATTAAGAACTGGAAAGTAAATGTACTGCAATCTTATTTTCAACAATGAACGTTAAATTTTTTCCCCTATTTCCTCTCAACTTTTCTTTAAAAAAAAGTTTAAAGTAATGTTAGCCACTAAAAAGCAAATGTTCTCCAGATTCCCTTTTGCAAATAGGCCAGCCTTTATTTGACTAGTTTATTTATCCAGGTGCTGTTTGTGGTTTGCGTGTATGAGTGGCTTAATTTTTAGACCATAAAAGGCTTCTCAGAGCAGCTTTTTAGCCCTTGCAGCTGAACAGTTAGGATTTCCTGGTTAATAACAGTCTGGAAATTCTGCCTGCTCTACCTCTGGAGGGAAGGAATGAAGCTCAATCAGGGCGATTGTCTCCTTCCTTACCAGGGCCCTCCAGAGACTTTAATGACAACAAATTCTCAGGAGCCTGGAGCTGAGGCCCGGAGAAGCTTGGCAAGAGTGACGTTCTTAATCTTCCTGATATTTTTACTATGTTTTAGTTTTAACAAATTTATTCCAATAATTTTTGCATTTATTTATTTAGTGAGAGCAAGTGTGCATGTGCCATGGTGCTTGTGTGGTGCTGAGAAACTTGCTGCGTCTTAATTCTAGAACGACTTTACAATGCCAGACCCTCCCCTCACGATTTATTTGACTGACAGTCTCTACAGCTGGCACAAAACACGGTTCCACGCTCCTTGCACATACACTCAAGTACTAAAAACACTTTTCTTGACAAAGGGGAATGATTCCCCTCTATTTCTATAGCTTTACTGCTTTAAGACTTCTTTGTAATACTGACATAGTTTATTTTAAAGGGCTTGGATATAAAAGCCATGATAATAGCCCTGGGTCTCCAAATACAGAATTTGAGCAATGCTACCAGAATTTTAAGGCAAAAGCTCCAATTACGGGAGTCACAAGCTCAGTTACCCACAATGCACCAATCAAACAAAACAAGAGTGTTGGAAGACTAAAAACAAATCTTCAATTGGTATGGCCAAGCTAGGAAGAACAGGGAACTTGTGACCCCAAGTTCATCCTCATAGGGATAACAAGATGAGATTTTAATGGCTGGAGAGGCTTAGTGTTTAACAAACAGCAGGTGCTGTTTCAGACTTGAAGTCCCCTGGGTTGTTTTCTGGGTTCTGATTCTACAAAGGGTTTGGGAAAGATGCCAAGGTTACCAGGCAAGGGGAGCAACTGGACTCCTCTAAGATCACTCCTCCAAGCATGGTGGTGGGTCTCATCTGAGACGGTGTGACCTGCAAAACTTGCAAAAAAGATAATAATAAAATAAAAATATTTTAATAATAATAATAACAACAACAATAATAATAGAGCCAGGGGCCAAGGTAGAATGGCATACACCTTTAATTCCAGCACTCAGGAAGCAGAGGCAAGTGGATCTCTGTAGTTTAAAGACAATGAGTGTTAGATCATCTTTCGGTGCTACACATATATCAAAGGATTTGGATTCAAGACAGCTGCTCTTTGAATTTAATCTCTGGCATAACACAGATGGTACACAAACACTGTCTGTGAAGGTTGGATGTACAGGGCAAACTCACACTCATTCACCAGAGGCACACTACTAGAAACCAGGTATACCAGGAAATCACAAGTGCCTTATCTGCAGTGAGAGGCTGCAGGACAGAAGAGGACACTTGCTCCCTAGGAGTGACAGACCTGGTTTAAAGGAACATCCCAGATGGAACCCTCACAGAATTGTCATGACAGGTTGCCCCACATTAGAATGTCTTGTATATGATGGTTATGAGTTGGATGTTTTCTTATGGTTACCATTATTGTAATAAACAGCACAGCCAAAACAATCTCTGGAGAAAAGGGGTTTATTTCAGCTTACAGTTCCACATCACAGTCTATCACTGAGGGTAGTCAGGGCAGAAACCTGAAGCAGGAGCTGATGCAGACTATCGGAGAATGCTGCTTACTGGTTGGCTTTCCCATGGCTCATTCATCCTGCTTTCTTGTGGTAAGTATCCAGGACCCCCAGCCTAGGGGTGGAAACACCCATAGTAAACGAGATCTCGCACATCAATCAACTTAAAAATAAGCACCACAGTTTTGTCCACAGGCCAATCAGGTGGGAACATTTTCACAATTAAGTTTTCCTCTTTCCAGATCCTCTAGCTTTGTTAGGACAGCCTGTACCCATTTGATCAGACATTGAGACCTAACTACAAGTCCCCCTGAGTAGCACCAACGTGTCTGCTACTCTAGTCACTAGTAAGTGCATTGTTAATGGGTGCTACCTTGTCAGCTAATTAGTAGGTAGCCTTTTAGGAGTTTTGTCCACATCTATGGCTTTTTTTTTTTTTAACATGTGTATGTGTGTGTGTGTGTGCAAGCACACGAATATGTACATGCTTATGTGTCTAGGTACATTTGTGTGTGTGCAGGTACAAGCATGAAACCCCAAGGTTGGTGTTGAGTCATCTTCAATTGCTTTATACCTTATTTTTCTCCATTTATTTACTCCGTATATATGGGTATTTTATCTGCATGGATGTCTGTGTACCACACGTATGTCGTGCCCATGGTGAGCCAGAAGAAGGTATCAGACCTCCTAGAACTGGAGTTGGAGACAGTATGAGTCCCATGTAGGTGCTAGGAGTCAAACCTGGGTCCACCAGAAGAGCAACCAGTGCTGGTAACCACTGAAATACTTCTGAGAGAGGATGCTATCGGCAAGGTTTAAGTGAAATCACTAGGAAATAAAAAGTTCTGTAAACAATGATTAGTTTTAGAAATGATTTATTTGTTCCCAGAACATCTTTAAAAATTACACACGGGCATTTTTGTTTTAGAACAAGACTAAGAAAACCAGTGGGAAGAAATTCTGAACATACACGGAGAGCATGGTACCCAGACTATGCATCGAGCCCTTGTGAAACAATGGCATGGCTCAGAGATCTTGACAGGCTGGGCTAGAACCTCTGGGCATATCACCTCCCACTACATAGCCACTTTTAGACTGTAAGTGTTAAGGGAAAAATTGTTTCCTATGCATTAGTTACAGCAGTATAATGGCTTACATACACATTCTACCCACATGTAATTCCCAAAAGATTACTGTAGTGCTGGCAGAACATGTACTGCCAGGGAGGAAGACTCAGGTAAGGTATTATTCAAGTCAAGATGTATCAGAGCAAAGTATTTCACAGGCCTAGTAAAACAACAAAAACAAAACAAACAAACAAAAGAACAAAGCTATATAGAACACACCTACTTCTCACTGGATTTGTTGCTGTCCAGGAACAAAATCGTCATTATTCTGAAGGCACCATCACACACAGACAGACGGACACATGTCACAAGGATGGGAAACCCTGCCTCTGGGCTTTCCTCCTTAGGGAGCTGCATGAGCAAAGCCAAAAGCATATAGCAGGCGCCCAGGCCGTGCCAACCCATATCTCAGGGCTACTGCGTTGGAACAGTGGGAATGGAAAGTAGCCACTTATCCCACAGACTGATCAGATGTTTGAGTCTAGCTTCGGCATGTAACTGACTGAATACAGATAACCTAAACCAACACTGAACAGTGTTTCTGCATACAGTCACCCAATTCTGCTGTCTTGAAGAGGAAGAACCTTGAATTGCTAAACCATCTGTCTTTACAGATGTGCCTTCTCTCATTTTAAATTGTTTCATGGAAAAAGAGGAAAATCCCAACAAGGCACTGTGAGCTTTTAGGGCATAGTGTTTAAGTCATCACTCAGCAAAAACCTATTTACCTGCCCTGCTACAGGCACTGCAGGACCTCTGTCAAGGGAATGGAGGTGGTTCACAGGACATACACCGTGCTGCTGAGAAACAGTACGAACATCAGCTGTTTTCCAAGTGGCATGTGTAACTGAGCAATCTATGCTTAAGATTTCTTTCTCTTGTTTTCTTGCTCTCAGTAAGCAAACCCCGAGTATCTAAAAAAGCATTTCATCAAACAATGTATTATTATTTTTATCTTTAAAAATAAAGCAATATTCTTTGGGGGTAAGCAGTCTTTCCAAATTCACAGAACTAGGTGGAATTCGGTGAGGGTTCTTTGGCTTAGGCGTGGTACCCATCTGTGATCTTCACTCCCTCCACTAAGGAGCTGACTGGACTTAGAAGAGTGAGAGAGTGTTCACTGGAACACTCCAAGTTTGAAAGAGAATGCTTCGGAATCACAGACTCAACGCCACCTAGGAGTTTAGTCTTGATTTAAAAATAACCAAAGACTGATGCAACTTAGCTTATGATATGCTCAGCTGTAAAACCAAAGGGATTTAGTCATAGTTAGGTTGTCTAAATAATGCTACATTAGCAGACTTATAAAAAATTGTTTTCTATTTTCAAATCTATGGAAATACAGAGTAAAAAAGTAAAGTTGAAAACATATGCATACAGAAGAAAAAACAGCTCCACACTTCCTTTGATTTAAAAAAATCATAGGCTCATGTCCATTTTATTAATAATGTTTCTATAATCTCTTGACATTATACAAGCAGTTTTTACAGTTAAGTTTCACACTGAAGACAAACACTATTTGGCTTAAGGAACAGAAAGGTGGGTTACATCCTTCATGTCAGACACAGACTTCAACAGTTTAAGAAAACCTTTTATACTTTCAGGACCTTCTTTCTTCAGTAAAGAGACTTTGTAAGAATTAAATGAATCTGAGGGCAGATGGCTCATAATGGAGCATAAAGCCCTGAGCTGAGCCAAGCCAAGCCTCCACAGCTGACAAAGGCAGAAAATGTGGAGCTTTAGTCCTAACCTGCACCTGCTGTGCTCCCTGCTTGTCTCCTGTTAAAATCAAAATCACTGAAGACTAAGTGACGAAAAAAAAAAAACAAAAAAACCCCTCAAAATTACTAAAACGACTGACCCCATGTCTTATGCTCCTCAAACTGGAGCTACGCCTTCCACACACAGCATCTGAGGCCGCCTCAAGGGTCGTGACTGCATGGTGTGAGGCACCCCCTCTGCATCCCTGTGTTCTGACAGTGCTACCAAAGCTGGCCATTTGGAGAACACACTTCAGGTTAGGAAATCAAGGTTTCTCTGATCAGTTACACTTAGAAGCTGTTGGTATGAAAGAGTATGACAAAGAAATATCTCTGGGATTAACATGCAGAACAGCTTTTCAAATATGCAAACTAGGACTGTTACAGTATTCTGGAGGGAAAGGGAGCGTTCTTACATGTGTTTATATGTGATATAATATACACACCAAAGGAAGCTTGTTTTTTATTGAGCTTTTGTTTCCCAAAATATATCAACAACACAAATATGCATCCTAGAAGGCTTCCAGATTCATAAATACCCTCAGGTCAATAATCCTATCATATGTAAGCATTCTGAGTAACAACCCACCATTTCTAAAAAGAGCATAGTTTAATCCTTTATTCTGTGATAAAATGCTGGTCTCCACAATTCAGCTAACTGAGATGCTCAAGGATCATAGCGTAAGACTCAATTCACTTATGCCCAGTACACATCACACCACACATGGATGCAGCAGTTTCTCCAAGGTCAATACACCTGTCTGTTGAGTCTTTAGTATTTGACTCCATTTTTCACTAGCAGCAAGTTCCCATTCCCACTGAAAGTCCAACCTGCATGTGACATCGTCAGATTTAAGCAAAATATCACACATATGACTTAGGAAGGACAAGTCAGTGTTATGGGCTTCTGATATCCAACAGGCTACATCTTTTAAAGAAACTAATCTTTGAGTTAAGATGCTTCAGATGACAATGTTTTCCTGGACTTAGCTCCATGAAGCCATGTGCAGACACTTCTGAAGGAAGAGATAAGGTTTAAGTGCTTTGTGCATGCTCGTGAACTCATGTTCCTCCGCAGACACAGTCTGCATTGATGGCACCTCCCAGAAGTGGGTGGCAAGGCTTCCTGCTTTACAGTCAGAGTGAAATACTACTAATGAACATTCTTGTGTTCCAAAATGATCCCTGTAAAAATTATTTGAAATGCAAAATGTAGGAACCATTATAGAATCACGGTTGGTGAGGCCTCCATACACAGAAAAGGGAAGCAAAGACATAAACCGCCGACTGCCACAAAGCTCATGAAGTGCAGGGAGCCACCCCAGCCACTTCAGGTGTCACTCACGATTACAGTACAGATCGCTGAGGCTATGAAAAGCTGATCCTTGAGAAAAAACGTTTTAACAATCACATGCACAGAACTGGACCTGCTGATGAAATTATTAAAACGACTACTTGGAAACACGTAGACTCTTCCAGTGAAATGCTGGAGTCTTACTTTTTCTTGGGGGGGGGGGTGGTTTTTTTTTGAGACAGGGTTTCTCTGTGTAGCTCTGGCTATCCTGGAACTCACTCTGTAGACTAGGCCAGCCTCGAACTCAGAAATCCACCTACCTCTGCCTCCCAAGTGCTGGGATTAAAGGCGTGGGCCACCACCTCCCAGCACTAGAGTCTTACTAAATGTTACATTTCAATTACCAATTAGAGAATCACCTTCATGAAGACACATTTTATAAAGAATCTTATAATTCTAAAGGCATTTCCTTGAGTATCCAGCTATTTCAAACCATCAAAGTCTTTAATCAGAGATCTGATGAAATTTTATAATTAAAAATAAATCATCAATAAAAAGGCAGCTTCCAAAAAATAAATATTGAGTTTTTGTTGTTAACTTAATACTTAATATTGATTTTCCTACAGATTTAAATTTGTTAGTTTGAGGCCAATTATAATAGTTAAAAATTATTTACCATTTTGAAGTCTTAAAAATATTTTGTCAATTTTAAATTTTCACTGTTCTGTTTAAGGCTACTTAAGATATAAAAGGTATCAAACTGCCCCAACATATCTGGAGCTGTTGCTACATAGACAGACAGTGTGTCCTTTTAAAGGATCGTCTGCATTTTGACTTACATTATCTGATTAAATATTAATTTTAAAAAATTATCAAAAGTTAGGTATTGCATTAAGAAAAGAACCCATTTCAAATGTGACTCAGGAACCTCAACAGACAGTGATTTAAAGCAATTGTTCCACTTATCTCAATATCCAGTTTTGAATGTAAAAATGTCTGCTAAATGTGATTAATGTTCTCCTTTTTATTTAAGAAATAGTATATTTCAAACTTGTGATTATGGCATATGCAGTAATATACTTTTTTTTTAAATTTAGGTTAAACCAGTAATTCAAAAAAGCATTAAACTATTATTAAGAATTAAACTGAAACTATTTTTCCATGAAAATTTATCAGGCTATTTGTGGCTAATTAGAAAAAGAAGATTATTGTCATTGAAATTATTGAGGCTTTGAGTCAACTAATGACTATTTCATTAGCCAAGTAATTCTTTAAACTGGAGACGGCAGGTTCCAGAGGAGCCGTTCTTTTGTTCATGCTGCAGCTGCCTGTGCAGCTTATCAAGCACGGGACAGAAGACACCTGGGGACTGGAGGAGGGACAGTGGCCTTCACTTCCTGGTTCAACCTGCCCTCACGTGCAGTAGGTCAGCTGTTCTTACAAATCACGTTATGAATGATCCAGGACACAGCTATAGGTGACACTTCAGTGATACAAATACAGCTCAAACCCTTCTAGAAACAGACACAGAGGACAAAAATGTGTCTGCTCACAGAGTAATTTATATGTTGGCAATTTAAGTTTGTAACATGTATGCATTTCAAGCAAAGCTTAGGCTGAGCACCTTATACAGATGAAGGCATGCTAGTAACAGACCACCAGCTCTGTCAGGAGTGTCCTCCCCAATGACCTACTCACAGGAAAGTATGCTTTTAACAACATACACAAATATCTCTCACCAGCAGAATCTTTACTAGATTACCTGCCTTAGAGAAATGTTTAAGAAAGGACAGAACAGAAGGGAGGCTAGATGAGCACGGATGACAGCGTCTGCCTCGGCTCACCCAGAGGAGGAGCTTGTAGAACAGCTGGCAGCATCTTCCTCAGATAATGGGCAGCCTGTGCTGCCTGACTAAAATCTGAAATGACAACCAGCTAGTTGGCTATAAACTGGTACACCTACAATGAGACCCAGGAACGCCATCTGTCAATCTATAGATGTAGAAACAAAGCATAGAACATAACCAACTCATTTTAAACCAACAAACAAATGTAGCTGAAATACAGTCCCATGATATATTCGATTACTGGTATAACCATAGCTGATGACTTTTAAAAGGTAACATTTTTTCATAATGATATTAATGGAGTTATAAAAGGTTTCTGTTTCCAAAGATGTTACTTGGGTCCACATATTCTTTGACAGACTTTAGCATCCCAAAGCCGACATCAGAGATGCTCTCCTTTAGCCACTGCTTTCGTAACTTGCCCACTGGAAAACAAAATAAAAAAGGCTTCAATACACACCTTGAATGCTAGAAACCAATCAATCTTGTGACCATGAGTGAGCAAACACTGTATGATAAATGCTTTTATTCAAAAATGAGAAATGTTTTGCTTTCCTTGATTTATTGAGCTACCAGACTATCGAGCTCATTAAGCCCGATGCATTCCCAGGGGAAGTCTTTACCCCACAGTGTCTCCTTTTTCTGTAAACTATGAAATGGAGATTGAAGGAAGTGTGGACTGAGATTACAGACTGTACAAATAAGAAGATAAAAAGAATCATGTTTATCAAACGAGCCTAACTCTTGTCAAAACTACCCAACAAGCCCAAATTTTGTAGAACATGAAGCTTACTAAAGAAAGGTATCATAGAAAAATGAATGTTTGGATAGACTTAGCAAAAATGACAGATCTTTAAAATACTTTAAGAAATACAGTAAAAGAAATGAGAAATTCGGAACCAGAGGATTCTGGGGGAAAAAGACCTAGTTATGAATCTTTCCAGTGAGAATTCCAAGTCTTTAAAGTTAGCCTGCATGCCCCAGGTAACAGATGCACTCTAGCGCTGTTCTGTCAGACCCAAACGGTTTTGTTTTTTGTTTTTTATTTTTGGCACACACAAAAGCAGGTGCCTAACTGTTTTAAATTTAATCTCTTCTTGTGAACTGTCCGTACTTTTTTCCCTTGTTTTAGGGCTTACACATTTGAGGCAATGAAGTATCACAATAATTAGCAGCGTAATCATTTTTAAAGGCACTAAGTAAAAAACAACCATTTTCACCTAAAACTTTTGTGAGTGGCAGATAAAAAAATTCTGTTAACTTGCTTTGGCACTGAAAGCAGTTTATTGACTTTAACATGACAAAATGGATGTCTTAATTTACTTTAGTGCTATTTTCAGTGAGCACTTCTTGAACATATGCGTTATTATAAAATAACTGAATTCAAATGGCCACTTTGCACAAATGTTCATTAATGATCCAAAGTTATCAGCAGTGACTTAATTGGCCAACAGAAATGCAAAGCCTTTCATTAAAATCTTGGGCTGTCACTCTGAAGTGCACTCCCATTTGTCAGGCTGCAGCAGTACATCACAGCACCTTCCTTTTGGAACCTTAAATACCATGTCAGCTCAGCTCAAAGAAGCTTTCAGGTCCAGTTTTCTGGGAAAACACTAAATCATCATCTAAATAACCAAATGGCATGACACTTCAGAGAGCAAAACATCAAAATGGCATCAAAACATCAAAGCATTGTGCTGTTTTATTACGGGAGCAAAGTTTAGTGTGGGGGAAAAATCTTTAGTTCAAAATGGAAGTTTCTGTTTAGAGATCGCTCTCTGAACACAGATGCCACATGAGGACTCCTTGCAGAGCCTACACCTGAAGATCTCTAATAGGACCATTGTCACCTCAGCACTTCGCTACAAACTGAGCAGTTCAATCTGCAAATAAACTGACCTATATTCAATTAGAACATCCTACACACGTTGAGAGTCTGTGTTTCTGGATTTGCTCTGAGATACAGAGAAAGAGAGAGAGAGAGAGAGAGAGAGAGAGAGAGAGAGAGAGAGAGAGAGAGAGAGAGAGAGAGAGAGAGAGAGAGAGAGAGAGAGAGAGAACTGCTGCAGCAGCTCAGGGGAGAGGGATGAAGAACAGTCAGCGCCAGTCTCCACGGTTATCTGTAATATAGCTTCACTGAATGTGTCCTGTGGTTATGGATGTAATTGTCCTGAAAAGACGGCAAACAACTGCTCCAACAAGATGGAGCACATTAGAAGCTCAGCAGGACACCCAACAGCTAGCTTGTCTGCCTGGTTTTACACCTCCAGTAATAATGCAATTCCACAAGGAACTGAACCATTGTCTGAAAAGCCACCCAACAGCCATTGCATACTTAATGAAGTCACTCACCAAGCACTGGAAAACAGAAGGTGCTTGGAGTGCATCATTAGTTCTGTCAGAAGGATAATTTACACATCTATCTTGTCAAATTTTCTATGGTTTATACTTTTACAATAATCAATCTAACATACATTTGATTAGTGAACTAGTAAGCAGCAGGGGAGAAGGCATAGCTGTGGCCCCTCATAAACATGTTTGATGAAAGAATTTAACCCACTGGTGGTACTGGTCTGTGAACTGTTCTGATACTGGTAACAGAAATAGCAAAGTCAAGATGTTGGAAATCTTGACTTACCCAAGTAAAGGGACTAGAAAGCTTTGATTTTGCTTAGCAAATTAAGTCAACTACACTGTGGAATAAGTGTGATAGAGGAAGCACAGTTTATATATAAGTATCCCATGAGACTTACTAATTAGAGTAACTAGAAACAGTCCTAAGATTCTGGAAAACTCTGATGGCATCCTGATACACCAATAAATTAACACAGCACAGTCCTAAGCCCAGAAGGAAGTAGCTTCCAAGCACAAACTTTCATTACGGAGCTGGACCTCATGTACTTCAGAAAATTCTTAGCTTGCTTGATATTCATCAGAGGCTATATTCATCCATACACATGTGACATATATGCTAAACACTTCTATGGTAGCACCTTAAACATTTGCACAGCTTCTTTTCTGAGAAGAAACAGTTCCTTTTACAGAGCACGGACTATCAGACGGGAAGAATGACTGAATGGCTACAAATAGCAAATATGACAACTTCTACAGGCCTACTATGCAGCAGGCACTGCAAAGAAGCATATGGCATGAAGGCTTTTGCTTTCCACATGATGTGTGCTGTTGATGGCTACTTGAGAATCTAGGGGCCAGGGACATCTTTTCCTGCTTAAACTAAAGTCTGACTTCCATCTGTGTCTGTCTTCTAGAGTAGAGAAAATAGGAGGTTGAGGGATGTTTCTTTGGAATCACTTACTTTACATGGTTCTTTGGACAGATTCAAGGAATGATGTGTTTTGTACTCTTGTCTGTAACCATAGTGCTGGGCATGGGCAAAGACTAGTGAGTTGCTGGCTCTAGTCTAGCACAGAAGGCAAATTCTAGGTTCAGTAAGAGTCCCTGTCTCAAAAACTAAGGTACAGAGTGAATAAGAATGATGCTCAATGTGAACCTCTTGACTCCACATGTACATACTGGCACGCGCGCGTGCGTGTGTGTGTGTGTGTGTGTGTGTGTGTGTGTGTGTGTGTATCAGGCACACATGCAGACACACACACACACACAAGGTTAATGGTGGAGTGGTGTCATATATTAAAAAAATATGGACATGATGGCTAGCCTGTCCCACAAATATTATCTGGAACTCCCCTTTGTGGTTTAAGACTTAGCAGAAACAATTAAATAATGCTATCTTAAAAGGAATAAAACTGAGCCAGCTAAATGCTGAATCTAGATCTCTTTATCTAGATATATTTAACTTACAGGCCACAGTTTGATTGTAAGGGCAGAAAGACTTTTACAGATTTACACAGAAGAACAAGATGGGAAGACTAGCACACAGTGCAGTGGTAAAGTGCTTGCCTAGCACGCCACAAGGGTCTAGGAACTTGGCAGAAGGAGAGAGGACACAGAGAATGAAATGGATCAGAAAGAGCAAAAAAGAACCAACTATAAAATAGACTACATATTTAGGAGCTTATCAAAGCTGAAGAACAAAAGTAGAATTAGCAAAAGCCAAAAGTAACAGCTATTATTTTAACAGCCACATCTTGAGAACTAGGACATGCCCAGCATGCACAGGCCTGACCTTAATCCCCATCATCACAAAATGAGCAATAACAAATATCAAGCAAAACACCCCACTCAACACACCAAGTACCAATTCAGCCTTAATGTATAAATCATATCTTAAAAAGAAAATCATAGACTTGGTTTTACAGGAGGGCTCTAAGGAGTGACTTTTTAAATTTTCCCTCCCTCCCTCCCTCCCTCGCTCCCCCCCATCAGTGTATGGTATATGTGTGTGTGTGTGGAGGCGAAAAGAGGATGCTGGGTTTCTTCCTGTTCCCCCAAAGCCCTCTCACTGAGCCTAGTGATCATATTTTCTCAGCTACAGTAGCAGCCAGCAAGTCCTAAAGATCCTCCTGTCTCTGCCCTACTCAAAGCTTGGGTTACAGATGTGTACCAGACACCAGGTGTATTATATAAGTGCTGGTATCTGAACGCTGATCCTCATGACTATGCATTCTCAACCACTGAGCCATCTCTCTCTAGTTCCCATAAGCTTCTTATTTTTCTATTACTTAGTACAATGAAACTACTACTAGATGTATAGAACTAATTAATGTTAGATGGACACCCAGTACCCCGTCAGATGAAGCTTGGGCACTAGATCTGTTAGGTACTAATGAGAACAGATAAAAATAACAATCAGACTGAGTTACTAAGTAGACTGATAATGTCTCTTCAAGGGAGAATCAACTTAGCAAGTGCTCTGACTTACATCTGCCTGTGCAGTAAAGCACTGTGGTTGGTTGCTTCTGGCAACTACATGCTTCATGAATGCCAGGCAACTGATCTCTACCTGAGAAGTGACAGATAGCATCTGGCCCAAGAGAGAATCTGAGATGGGACTATGACTCTTCATGACTTCGTAAAAGAAACTGAATGCTCAAGACCATGAACACTACAGTGTTATATGGGTTTTCTCTTATTGCCGACATTTAAAATGCCTATTTTCTTTCTTTGTTGTTTAGTGGGTTTTGTTGGTCTTCTGAGACCAGGTCTTGATCCTGTCATCATCCTGCCTCAGATGCCTGAGTACTAGAGTTGTAACAATGTTCACCATCACAATACTTGCTGGCAATGGCCATTTTTGTAACTGTTTTCTTACGCTAAGGATTTGTCTACACAGTATATCTAATAGCTCTGAATGTTTGAACTTAAAAGAAGTTTCAGTAATTAAAGTAAGAACTGGATTCAATCTGTCTTCAGTACCACCACCAATTAGTTTGTTACACTTGAAATTTAAGCCAGAGTACAACTGAGTGTTTATACACACAACAGAAACCAAAGCAAATGAACAGGTTAAGTAAGACTGATAAAATAAAAATAGAGAATTTTTTCTTGAAGACTAAGAACAATGCCTTATTGTTCTATGTAAGCTTGTTAATATACAGCATCTACCACACAATAAGATAGTTAATACATTTAGTTGAAGTAAAAAATGAATGCAATCACAGCTATTCTTAAGACATTTTAAATACAGCATAGGGATTCAAAAATCTAGTAAAGCAATGTAGTTTTCTTAGTTCCTCGATTATATTCACCCTGTGTTTCCTGTATTTTGGCATTATTTCTTGAGGATACCTAGAGCTATTCTGTAGTAGGTATAGAAGGCATGACACAGAACTCCAAGTTCTCATTTCTTCAAAAATCTCAAGAACTCGCTGAACCTTATTAGTGATTCTCAACTGCAGTGACTAGCAGTTAGCATTGTTTATGGAAATTTCTGGCTGCCCTAATGGGGCAATGTTATTGGCACTGTGCTGGATAGTTTTATGTCAATTTGACAAAAGCTAAAGTCATATAGGAAGGAACCACAATTAGGAAAATGCCTAGATAAGATCTGTAGAGCATTATATTAATTAATGATTGATAGAGGAGGTGGTCTCGGGTTTTCTAAGAAAGCAGGCTGAGCAAGACAGTAACAGCTTCCATGGCCTTGTATCAGCTCCTGTATCCAGGTTTCAGCCCTATCTGAGTTCATTTCCTGACTTCTTTGCAGTGATAGACTATCACATGGAAGAGCAAGCCAAATAGAAAATAAGCACTTTGCTTTCCAACTTGCTTTTTGGTCATGGTACTTCACTACAGCAACCTTAACGAAGATAGGTATCTACTAGGTGGAAGCCACGGATGCTGCTAAAAATTCTAAAAATCACAGAGCAGCACTCCACCAACAAAAACTTATCTGGCCAAATATGTAGCTAATGCCAAGACTGAGAAATACATGGCCCTCTGTGCTTCCAAGTGTTTACTATGTAGGAGCCCAAACAACTGCTATAAAGGTATACATATTTTCAATACTATACCAACTGGGTCAGCAGCTACAAGTGGCACAGCCCTGCAAGAAAATATTGTAAATCTAAACTGTTCATCACAGTGGCCACTAGTTATATGTGAATATTGTTAGATTCTGTCTAAGCTCTACTCCACAATTACCTGGCAACAGCCAGGTATGCCCCGCCCCACAGTTGCTTGGCAATAGCCAGGCAGGCCTGGCCCACTAGTAAAGGGGCTGATTGGTCCGTCCCCTCTCTCTTATTGCTCTTACCTCTTATTCTCACCTCTCCGCCCTCTTGGGCTCTCCCCCCCCTCCACGTGGTCATGGCTGGCCTCCACTTCTCTCTCTCTCTCTCTCTCTCTCTCTCTCTCTCTCTCTCTCTCTCTCTCTGTTTCTCTCTGCCTCCACTACCCCATTGACTCCCATCCTCTGCCCTGAATAAACTCTATACCGTGTCTGTGTGTGTCTGGTCCCTCAGGGGTAAGGGATGTTTTGGCATGGGCCCGCCGGGGCACCCTCTTCCCCACACCGCCATATACCACATCCTCTAAACCTTTCTCTTTTTATGAGCCCAACAGATACAGAGCATTTAATGTGCTTAGTGTAACTGAGTAATTTTTTTTTTTACTTTTAATTACAGAAATTTAAATGGCTATATGCAGCATCATGGCTTCTAAATTGTACAACACAGTTACAAAATAACAGCAGAAATAATTTTTACATAACAGATATTAGGTTTTTAACAGATAGTATATGTGACAATATCTATTAGAATTAACTTTGGTAACCATATGAAATAGACTATAAACAGTTAAGTACTTATAACAATAAGATAATGTAATATGGGCACCATCACACTAACACCTTACTTTATAAGGAAGAGTCTATATAAAAAACTGCCAGGAAGGAAACGTTCTCTTTAACAGTCCAAGAAAAGGGTTGCCATTCTTTTCTGATAATGCCCGTGGGGCTCGAGGGCACACAGGTTTAGCCCCTAACAACACGTGTTTAGCACAGCTCTGCCTGAGGCTCTCTGCAGCAGCCTCAGTGGGAGGCGGCAAGCAGCGCACTTGATGGAGAGTTTCCCTGTGAGCTCAGTTTGCTACACCTACGGTAGGAATAAAAAGCTGTAATGTTCTGATATATTACAAATTAAATGTTTTTAATTACTGTTAGATCTATTTACATTGCTTCAGTAGAAAAATAGTATATGTAATAAAAAAAAAAAGTCCTGAGAAAAAGCCCGCCATTAAGAAGAAACTGAAAAATATTAAAAGGTTAAACATTTTGCTCTCTAATCTGATGTGATGTAAAGTCACTGTTGACCATATGACACAGCTGACACAGAGGTCATGGCTTTGACCCTGGTACAATCAAGATGAAGAAGAGCCTTATCTCCAAAGCATCCATGTATACCTGTCTCCAGTCACCTCCCTAGCCCTGACTCCTGGAAAACACTAATCTCTTCTCAACTATTTTGTCCTGTCAAAAAACTGTTACAGAATCACAAGGGCAGAAGCTCTTAGAGACTGGCTCTTACACACTCAGCAGTCCCACAAAGGTATACCCACGCAGTTACAGTGTAACTGTTCTTCCCCCTTTGTCACTGAGTAGAACTCCAGAACACAGAGTAGCAGGATTTGTTCAGCCCTTCACAGGCTGAAAGATGCCCAGGCTCTCCCACCTTCATCTTTTTATAGTTGAGTCCAGTTAGCCAATTTGTCCTTTTGTGGATTATGCTATTGATTCAGTCCAAGAATTCTCAGCTTGTCTGTCAGGCTGAAGATTTTCTCCTATACTAATTTCTGTTTTAGAGCTTCATGTTTGACATTTAAGATAATAACCCATTTTGGGTTCATTTCTTTATGGATGCAGATTGAGTTCAATGTTCTTTTATGTGTACAGTTACATGCATGTGCGCTTACAGATGTACAGCTATCCCAGCACCATTTCCACTGGAATGTTCCTATCAACCAGAACCTGAGTCCAGGTGTGTGGACCCAGTTGTGTGTTCTCATATCTAGTCTACAGATCTAACACTATAGTCTCGATTACTAAAACTATAATACATAATAAGGCTCAAAACCAGAAAGGTATTTTCGTCTCTTTCTCAAAATTATTTTAGTTATCTAATTCGTTTGTCTTATCACATAAATTTTAGAAAAATCTTTCCCAGATCCATAAGAAAAAACCTGCTAAAATTCTAATAGAAAATGTGTTTTAAAAGACAGATCAGTTTGTACGAAGTGACATTCTTACAGGACTAGGCCTTCCATTTACTTACACAGGACTTCTGTGGTTCCTCCCATTGTCATTCTGTAACTTTTACATTACAAAGCCTATGTATATTTTCTTGGATTGAAGCCTATGTACTTTATTAGGTTCACATTTATTTCATTTTTCAGAAGTTGTGAATGCTGTTACATTTTAGATTTTCATTTGTACATTTGTTAATTTTTGTACGGAATTAAATTTTTGTATATATTCTTGCTAACTCTGTTTTTGAACAGTCTCTGAGATTTTCTAGACAGAGACCCATACAATGGCCAAGAAGTCTGTTTTCTTCCTTCCTTCCTTCCTTCCTTCCTTCCTTCCTTCCTTCCTTCCTTCCTTCCTTCCTTCCTTCCCTCCCTCCCTCCCTCCCTCCCTCCCTCCCTCCCTCCTTCTCACACTACAGGTTTCCAACAGCTGGTCTGCTCAGCTTCTTTTACTTCAGACATTTCTGATGCTACTAGTTTCCACTCCCACTGCCGGGGGGAGAAAGCTAATAACAGCTTTGATTTGCTCAGACACCAATATTTCAACTAAGACTGGTAAATGCAATCAAGAGTATTTTACTTATTGACAAAGGACTTGAAAAGTAATTTTAGAAATGAATAACTTAAAATTTTAAGTCCAAGTTCAAGTTAAATATGTGGCTAACACAAACTTTGTTGTTTAAACCGACCAGCAAATCAGCTGCAGAAACAAGAGCTATGGAGATTAAGTTAAGCAGACTCTATTTCCTTCAGCCTCAAATTCCAGACTACAGCTGTTTCCTCTGAAACACAAAACCAGAGTTAAAATAGCTCCATTTATCACAGTGTGATTGTAGGCAGACAAACCAGCCTGTCTGTTTCCAGATAGGGAAAGCAATTGATATTAATCACAATTATAGGCCAAACCCTCTAAAAGAAATTTCATCAATATTTTCCTAGCTCAAAGTTCTGTTAACTCTGAAACTAAAAAAATAAAACAAAACAAAAAAACCAACCAACCAAACAAACAAACAAAACCCCAACCAAGCAAGCCCAGTCCCACGGGCCACGGCAGTGCCGGGAGGTCAACAGAGATATGCTGCTGAGTTGGCCAGCTCAACTTCTCAGGTCAGGGAGCAAGTGAGGAAAACCTGTTATACAAATAAAATTAGCAACCACTCAAAAGCATCAGTAGTGAGCCTAACAGTACAATTAAACATGTATTTATTTAAACTTCAGATTAATAACACTTTTGCTTTGTGAAACTATAATGATTAGAAATGGGTATCTGAAAGTTTAACTTCAAATAGAGAAGCTAGTATGAAAATAGACATTTTATTACAGCCAACTTCATTGCCAGTAATGAGAAACTTAATTTTCTTTCATGCAGATTTTAAAGAGACCTATAGAATATGAGCTCTAAGCTATAAATAGAAATGATAGTGTCAGACCTCCTGAAATATGCACATCTTTTCTAAATAAACTGCAAGCCACTCTTCAGTGGTTGGTGCAAACGATTAAGGAAATACCCCAAAGTTCTCTCTGGTATTCTCCCACTACTTGAAGATACATGCTGCAGTGTTTCAGCACGTGCATGCAAGGCACGGTAGATGTTCTACATGCACTACAGCTACCTCCTCTAACGAGCCTCTGAGGTGGTGAACATCACTCTAGGTCTGCAGTTGAGACAACTGCAGCCTGAGAACCTGCTTTCCTACAATCTCATCAGTAAACTTGGAGCTAGAAATATAGGTTTTATTTCAAAGACTATATCCTTTCCTATTTATAGAGTGTATGTATACCTAGGACATTCTGTATGTGAGGCAAGTACTCACCATCCAATTACACTCCACACATCATTTTAATCTTCATCTTGAGACAGGATGGCAATATAAATTGCTAAGAAAGTACTTAGCACTTTCTCAGCAAAGAAACTACCTCAGCAGCCCAAGAATGACTTGAGTTTATGATCTTCCTTGAATATAGAATCATAATTATAAAAAGGCTCAGTTTACAATATTTCTGTGAAAGTGTTAGCAGAGTCATTTATTCAGCAGATTACAATACATGTATTTCTCTGCATATTACTGAGTGTTCCTTATATGTGCAATTATACTTTGTTGTAAAGCAGATGGGCCTGACAATGCTCTCCTGTAATCTTCCCGTGGAAGAACTATGTGGAGCAGACACTCAGTGCTCTGGGAACTGAGGAACAGAATGTGACCAATGTCATAACTCTGCCACTGAAAAGAATTTAAATGGGAAACAAAAACTACACACGTGAGCAAGGGAACATTTTCCTTATTTCTAGGAAAGTAACATCTTTACTGGAGACCTAAAAGACCAGGAAAAGAGAGCCATGCAAACATCTAAGAAGAGAACAACAGAAAATGAGGGACTAGCATGAGCCTTGAGGGGGAAAGAGGTTGTGTTTGAGAAACAGCAGGAAAAAAAAATCAGAGACATGTATCACTGCATCACTAAAGGCCTAATGAGGGGTCTGGGTTTTCTACTGAATGTGAAGAGAAAAGTATGAGTTAAGCAATTTAAAGAAGAAAAGAAAAAGAAAAAAAATCCCAGGCAGCAAGGGAAGGGAGGAAGAGTCAGATGAGTTAAGAGGGCACTTACTGCTCTGTGCCCATAGGAAACAGAGTTGACATAAGGTGGTGCCAGAAGTGGTGACATCTTTTGGTTCCTGGAGTCACTGGCTTAAGTCTTCAGGATGGTTTTGCATTGTGGGGCTGAGACTGTCACTAAGGAAGTGGGTGATGGGGGCAGGAAACGATGAGCTCTCTACTGAAGCATTTAGCAAGAGCATATCCTCTCTCGATATTATTATGTGTGTGGTCTGCCCATCTCTGGAGGCCTAGGCTCTTTTTCTAAGTAAGCACTACGAGAAATCAGGTAGTTTGGAATTTGTTTCCATGCAGTCATTTTTTTCTTATCACACAGAAAATAAATACTAGAAATAGAACAGAATTTTATAAAATCTCTTAATGCAGCAGCCTCTAAATTTAATATGGAATCAAACTTTGCCATATTCTACTTCAAGCCAATAAATGGAATTTTCTCAATGTATGAAGTCTTTAACAAATAAAGATCTCTAAACCTAGAACTTGAAAATATACAAATTATATGAGTGGTGTTACTGTACGTATGGTCTGAATAAGAATGGGCTATATAGGCTCACATATTTGAGTACTTGGTCTGTGATTGGTGTAACTGTCTGGGAAGGATTAAGAAGTTGGAGGAGGTGTATCACTGGTGGTGGGCTTTGAGGTTTTGAAGGCCTATGCCATTCCTAACATCTGTCTCCTGGTTGTGTTTCGAGATGTAAACTCTTAGCTACTGCTATGACTATCTACTGCCATGCTCCCTAATTCTCTGAAACTGAGCCCCGGATAAACACTAATGTATGTCTCCTTAGTCATGGTATTATCTAACATAATACCATAGAACAGAAGGAATAACTAAGACACTATAACATAAACTGTCCTGTACTGTTTCAGGGCCTGATTTTGAAAATGTTAGATGCCTACAATCGGGAAGTATAAAACCAATAAGAAAATAAAAGGATTTATGAGCAAGAACTAAGGAAAAATATTATAATAAAAAAATTAAAACTTTTGGTTCCCTTCTATGGCACTTGTTTAAAAAGTAATAATAAATAATGTGGAAATGAAATAAAAGGAAGAGTTACCATCTTAAAGGAAAACTAATGCATGATATTTCTTTTCAAAGGCAGTCAATTTCAATCTTAATGATTTCACATAGTTTAGGTTTCTTGGTATCAGAACAAGAACATTGAAGAACACATACACGTGTACACACACACACACGGAAAAAAATAACTTCTAAAGGAAAGAGTATACCTGGAGGCAAAGGATTAATTTATCCACTCTAAATGTTCATTAGACAACCTACTTAACTTATTTGTGAAGGTTAAGAAAACCTCTCGTTCATCTATATCATCAGTCTTCTCCAGCCCTGACTATAAGAATGTTTTGTGCTGACAGGCACTCTACAGTATATCCCTTTCCACCAAAACTCTTGCATTATCTCTCCACACATATGCGGAGGCTGAGTGCCAGAACAGTTCTTGATTTTAGTAGAAAGCAACAGACAGCAGAAAATCTTTGCCTCCTGGACCCCAACTTCCCAGCAAGAAAATGCAAATGATTTAAACACAAATGCCAGCATTTTAGATAATACAATTCCAAGAGGAATCAAAAAGGACAAGAGGTATTCAGGACAGGTCAAGGGTTTAATGTGTAGGTGATTATTTTTCCTCATGCACCTCCCTAGGTTTATTTTTAATCTCTACATTTGTACTTTTCCCAAGCATATAAAATTACATGGAGAAATATACTGTAACAAGTTTCTGTTACAGAGAATCTGGCGATAAACTCAAAATTACATTTTTAATAATGGTAAGTCTTAGGGAAAACATCTCTTAGCTTGTTTTTGTTTTTTTTTTAATTTTTATCTTTTTATTTATTTTTTTTTCCGAGACAGGGTTTCTCTGTATAGCCCTGGCTGTCCTGGAACTCACTCTGTAGACCAGGCTGGCCTCAAACTCAGAAATCCACCTGCCTCTGCCTCCCAGAGTGCTGGGATTACAGGCGTGCACCACCACTGCCCGGCTAACATCTCTTAGTTTAAAAACATTTCTTGATCAATGTGCTGAGGTATAGAAAGAGCAAATACCTTTCACTATATGTACAACTAATGTTCATGCATACCCCAACAGTGGCTGGAAAAGACTAAAAAGGTTTTGTTTTTTTTCTTTAAAGCTTTGGTTGTAATGGTCAAATACCTCCCAGGTATAGTAATCTGCTTTCAATTAACACGAGGGTCCTGAGAGTTAAGAAAGCTGACAGATTCCATACCAAGGTAGACTATCAAACCAGCATTCTGTTGCCTATAACATAGTCTGCCTACTTTGATCAGTTATTCTAAGACAGGAAAATGTTTCCAAATCTCAAGTGCTTTCATATTACTCATGTGATGATATTCCCCAGGTTTTCATTGAACCAACTATTTAAAAAAGCAGCAGCATTAGAAATTCTATACCACTCCCCTTTAAAATACCTCCATGGTGATGTGACAGGCTCCCTCCATTGGCAAGGATTTCATCTCTAGCAGCTGCCTGTAAATGGAAACAACACAAAATGTTTCTGCTACTTGGATTTCACGTTAGAGTGAATAACATTTACTGACTTCTCCCTAGATGCCCAGAAAGGTACCAAGCAATTTGCTTGAACTCTTTCACTTATTTCCACTATATAACCATAAACTCTTAGGGAGAACATCTCTTGATTTGAACACATGGGATAAATTATTTGTTAGTTCTCTATACACATCTAAGAGGAATAAAAGAAGAGGAGGAAGGAAGGAGGAAAAAAGAACCCAAACTTCCATTTTGTCCCCTTGCCTAACCTCTGAACATGCTGGGCCCTGACTATCCTTCTGAGGGCCCATGGGTCAAAGACAAACACAACACAGACAGCATGCACAATGAAGGGGAGTGCTGGGATGGCTGAGCCTTTCTGTTCCTCTTCTTCCCTACTTAAGTCCTTGTTCTCTTTTAACTTTCAATTGAAAAAAATTTAGATTAGCATACAAAGTGATTGGTTTCATTGTGGATCTTCACACATATATTTTATTACATTTTCTATTCTTTTTTTGTTTGTCTTGCTCTTGTTTTTTGAGACAGGGTTTCTCCATGTAGTCCTGGATATTCTGGAACTCTCCGTAGACAAGGCTGGCCTCCAACTCACAGAGATCTACCTGCCTCTGCCTCCAGAGTGCTGGGATTAAAGGCATGTGCCAATACCACCTGGATACATTTTCTATTCTTAATGAGTTATTAATATTTAATAGCCACAAGACAAATATCTCCTATACCTTGAGATTCTCAGATGTACGCATGTCTATAAACCAATTAACGGTGGCTGATATAGAAGACCACCCAGGTGGAACATATGAACAACACCACATAGCAAAGTACTCTATATGGAAATCTTAGGACTCAGGAGTTGAGACTTTCCATATAATCATAAGTATGCTAGCCTCTGCTCACGAACTTTTATCTCTAATAAATCACCTCAAATAAAACAGCTCCTTGAGATCAAGAATTAAGTGAGTAACAGAACTGGGAGAACAGAATTTCAATTTGTGGACTCCAAGAAAGAAGCTTCATTTATTAGTTTTTTGAGATGATGCTGTGTAGCCCAGGCTGACCCTCAAGCTCGCTGCTTCTACCTCCTCAGTGCTTAAAAAAAATACAGGTGCGCACCATCATGCCTAGCTAAACAAGGGACTTATATAATCAAATCTGTGGGCAGATGAGATCCCTCAGTGCACAAAGGCACTGAGTTTTATCCCTGGAACCCATATGGTAAAGAGAAACAGCCACTCCCCACAAGTTATCCTCTAACTTCTACTTGTATGGGACTGTATGCATGTACACACATACACAGACTCATGCATCTATAAAGAATATACTTAAATTTCTGAGGATAAAAGATATCATTGGAAGGCACAAAATCAACTTAAAACACTAGGGCAACCTGTATGTCTAAGTAACACACCTACTATGGCTTCCTCCAGTTTAGTGTAGGATTCTATGCTGCCTCTAACAAGGAGTATAGCCATTACCACATGAGTCTATAAGAACCAGCAGCTTAAGACCACTTAAGAAATGTAAGTGAAACTGTAAGCGATAAATCCCAAGGACCTACACACAGTCACATAGACCCATATCACAAGGACCTCTATCACATGGATGGATTGCCAAAGGGACATCAAAGACCCCCTACAGTCATAAAGGCTCCTGTTGTTATTTAATTGGCTATAATACACTCAAAGTAACAACCAAAGAGACGTGGGCTTCAGAAATACACAACATTAATTTCAGACTGACAATTTGGTAGGTAAGTCAGTGGACTTAACATATTTTCATTTCAATGGGCTAGCAGCCAAGGTAAGCCATGTTGACTAAGGTTAACTCAAACTAAAATCCCTAAGTCGGAACTAAAATTTATTAAAATAAAAGAATAACATAAAAACTACATGCAACATTACCTCAGTCTGTTCAAACACAGTCAGTGGGTCACTAATTCCCCTGTAGTTAAAGGCAAAATAGAAGTAGATACATGCACCTGCATCGTAAGTCTGCGTCACCCTAAAAGACAAACAGATAAAAATCCCCCAAAGGGACTTAAGCTCAGTGAAAACAGATTTAGCATCTAGAAATGTCAAAGGTAAGATCAGCTGGTAATCCACCAGGCCACGATCTCATCCTCTACTCAACCTCCCACTGCCAGGGAAAAGGGCCACTCCTCTGCAGCTATTGCCTGAACAGGTATGCTAAGAACCCAGGGGGAAACAAAGGATTTTGCCTTCTTTCAACTCTGTTTTATGTAACCACAATTACAGGGAAATTTTTATAAAATTTAGTATTTTACAAAAAAAAAACAAAAAAACAAAAAAACATCCTCAGTGTGCTCACTACGGTTCTCTACAAGTGACAGCACCTTATTTCAAGCAGTATATCTGAAGACATTTAAAATACAGTCAGGTATACATATAAAAATATAGGCTGCTTTAACATGCAGAGTCAAAGTAACATGTAACTAAAACCTGACTTGGGGGGCCCTTATTCTGACTATATAACTAACTTTTTTTTACCTGTTATATTTATCTTAAGTATTTTAAGAACAGTACTAATATTGTTCAAGTCTATATGCATGGATACATTTTATATTGTCATAAGACATACTACAAAACTCTACCTCCCATAAGGTAACATTAAAAACAAAGAATTTGTTCTTTCATCTATTCATTACTGTACAACTACACAAGACAAGCAAATACCAAGAACTTAAAGTAATTTTCATTATTTTAAAAAAAAATCTACATTGATGATAAAACACAAACTATCACCTCCGCAAAATACATAAATACTCTCATAGTAATATCATGTGCTGTCATGTGACTGGATTCTTGTGGATCAAGAAATTCAAGGCAGAAAAAAGTAAATCATTGAAGTTGAGTGGAGGAAAAGGAAATAGTGTAAATGTGCTAGAAGGAATTCCTAAGCTCTCTCTAGTCAATACAGGACACCTTGTAGAATACAAGGGAGGAACACTGACAACTCTATGCTCAGTTTAATGGCTCTTAAAGGGCACATAGCTTGACAACACAAGTAGTGTAAATGTACTATCAGTGTTACACTAGCTAAAGACATTGGATGAATATGAAGACAGATAAAGAGTATCAATAGTTTTATGCAACTTAAAAACCACACTAACAGTAGGAAATACTGGTTTTCATACTTTTATAATCATACTATGTAACCATGTAAGGAAAAATGAGTGAGACGGTATATGAAATGTGATGGTTACTGCTAATTGCCAGCTTGACAGGACCTAGAGGCATCTAGAAGATGTGCATCTGGGCATGCCTGTAGGATTTCTGTGACTATGTTAACTGATACAGGAAAATTCATCTTCCTTCAGACAGGACCGTTCCCTGGGCAGAGGATGCTGGACTGAGTGGAGACCTGGAACTGAGCAGCATGTATTTATCCTGTGGATGTGATGTTACTGCTGGAGGCCCCTGCTGCCTTGACTTCTTCACCATGAAAGACTGTATCTTCAACTGTGAGCTAAAATTAAAATCTTCATTCTTAAATTGCTTTTATTATTTCACCATAACATCAGGAAAAGAAACTAACACAACTCACTGTTCTGCAACTTTTTTCTAAGTCTAGATTATCCCTCCAAAGTTTAAAAAAAAAATTTAAAGCACTGCAAATGTTTTTCCAGTTGACCTGAAATGAACAAAACATCCATCTTACTTAAAAGTTAAAATAAAAACAACAAAAACAAAACAAGCATACTGAAGCAGAAGAAATAGACTTGATGGAACATGGGGATGAGTTAGTTACAGATCTTCCAAACATCCCAAAGTTAACAGAAAGAAATACAATTCAGAAGCAGGAGAAATGTTCAAACACCAAACAGCATCACACTTAACTACAGCCTCCTCACTGAACTCACAATAAAAATAAAGGACATGAAAAACAAAAATGATTGGATCAAATGCAGTGGCATGACCTTAAAGTACTGTCTGTGACTCCATGTGTATGTCATATGTATATATACAGAAGATATCAAGGATGTTAAATTCTTAAATCATCTATGTAATAAATACGTGGGCTTTCAAAATGCAATTAGGACACACGAAAAGGGAGTCTGGACACTCACAATTAAATCTCCAAATGCAAGCCATGGAGAAACTACAAAGGACTCAGTCTAACAGAAGGAGCAAGTACTTTTACTACACATACAAATAGAATCTAATCTAAAACAGAAATGGTCTTTTGGCCAAATGTTAGGTGCCTCACTCAGAACAGAAGAAATGAACTGTTTAACAATGCTATGTCAATTTACCAGCTGTGCTTTTCTTCTAGTGTTAATTCACACTCCTAAAAAAGATGCCTTGAACATTTACATTTTAAGTTCCAGATTTACAAGTTTAAGAAAATTGGAGAACTATTTTAACTATGAGGTGCTGTGATAGGGAAGAACCAAGTTTAAAAAAAATTAAAGGATAAGTAAAGTGTGCTTACAGGAATTAAGAGTATACACCACTCAAAAGGGGATCATTGATTATCGATACATAGAAAATGTAACTAATTCTAACAGAACTTTGCCATTGTGATGGCTAGTTTTATGTCAATGTAACTCTAGTAATTTGGGATAAACCTCAAAATGGCCCCACAGATTGGTCTGTGGTACCTTTTCTTGACTGCTGATTGGTGTGAGAGAGAAAACCCACTGTGGGCTGGTGGTGGTCCTGGATGCTATAAGAAAGCAGGCTAAGCAACACTCGTGCATCAGTTTCTCCCCTGCCATCCCTCAGTGGTCAGGTGCCACCCTAGAACTGTAGGCTGGAAGAAACCCTTTCCTCCCCAAGCTTCTCATTTCACAGTAGTAGAAACCCTAAGAGAGTCAACTTTCAACAAATTTAGGATCAATATATTACACATTATTTTTTTATATAAAAAAAACCACTAAGTCTATAGTAAGTATGATGGACCTAACAGATCTAGTGAAACTTGGCCCAACTCAAAGTTTAAATAATGAAAAACTGTCATTTAAAAAAAAAAGTGTGAAGAAATTTAACTCTTGCTAATGAGCAGAACAGTGCCTCCATTGTTCTGATACATTCTGTCTTATACCAAATCTTCAAAAGCTGTCTAAAATGTCACCCTGATCCCTGGGATGGAACAAAACTTCAAGTACACTTCCCAGGCTGAGGTTAAGATAAATCAGAGAAACAAGCATCACAAACAGAAATGCAGACAACCCTGAACTTAATGAAAGAGGTATGTAAAACATTTCATTGTGAGGTAAAATGTTATACACTGGGTATATGTAGGTACCCAAAACCATAGATCAACAGACCTCAACCTCAATTATGCTTGGCACAGCTGTAGTGCCAACAGTACTGAGCATGTGCAATTACTGACGGCTATACTTAGAGACAGAAGGCTGGCTGAGCTGGAGTGCTGCAGCACCATGACAAAGTCTAAAGGTATTGTAAGCCAGGACAGACTCACACCGGAAATGCCTGAAGCTGAAGTACACTTGCTCCTGAGGTCCAGTATCAACTACACCTTACAGAGACACACTCTGCTTCCAAGTTACACTTATTGTGTTCCTTTACATTCTAAGTAGTTTGTGTCCCTAATACTGAAGATGTGTTCTTAAGGTGTTCCCTCAACAGACACAGAAGCTTGTACACAGTAACAATGTGAGGCGGCTACATGGGACGGTGGCAGCTGGGGTATCCTTTTTTAAGGTTCTCTTTTCATGATCGATCTGATTGCCATTTATTCTCCATTTTAAATTACTTTAATACCTTTCTAGAGAGTCAAATGTTCATCTCTTGTCTTGACACATGTAACATGGTGTTTACATATAAAATTAACACTATAACTAAATGTAAAGAGTCCCGTATCAGAAAAAACAACTTCCTTTGGGGCTGCTATTTAATAAAAAAGATAAAAATCAGTTAACCAGTCATTATACAACATAGAAGATACAGATTACAGGTAATGTTCAAAACTTAAAATGATTTTTTTTTTAATTTCAGACAAGCCTACTTACTCTTTAATTTTCCATTAAATTGTCAGTTTTAATGTGTTTTTCTATGTATCTATTTTATCTGAAATATTTTCCATGTAAATCTTTAATTTTATAATTTATAAAATGCTTTTACTTCCCTTTTTAATAAAAAAAGGAAAGAAAAGAGGGAGGAGGAGTCAAGGCAGGATAAGGAACATGGTAATGAGGCATGCACATCCTCATTCTGCATTTTAATTGATTTATTTGAAATGCATTGATCAATAAAAAGTTATTGTTCTCAAAAAAAATTTTAGACAAGCAACATTTCAGTCACTCACTACCTAGTGTGGCTTGTGGCTACCAAACTTAAGGGCAAAAATACAGAATATTTGTATTATCAAAGAAACATCTATTGGGAAGCAATGAGTTAATTAGTACTTGAGTCTTTCACTCCTTTCATAAAGATTTACACACCCCTCCCAACTCCCCCCTCCTCTCCTCCCCCCCCCCCCTCTCTCTCTCTCTCTCTCTCTCTCTCTCTCTCTCTCTCTCTCTCTCTCTCTCGCCCATGCACACAAAAGCACTGTTTCTAGAGTTTACAGTTTCTATGCCTCTACTGTAATTTGTAGCTCCAGGGAGCAGAAAGGGATTCTTTTGTCCAGGGTTCTGAGAGGGCAGAAAGCTCACTTAGGAACCAGCGCTTCTTGCTGGGGGGGGGGGTGGGAGGGTGGGGGGGCTGTGGGGGTGAGGAGGGTGGTGGTGGTGCTGCTGCTGCTGCGGGGCTAAGGACTGATACACAGTTCTAGCAATGTAGTGAGATGTTCAGGAAGTTTGCCACAGGGAACAGACCAACGCTGCTGCTTAGCTGGAAAACTCTATTTTGCAACTGTCTAAAAACATTCCTCTAAGGGCCCTGGGATGGCTCCACGGGTAGAAACGCTTGCTATGCAAACCTGTCTGCTTAGCTCAGTCCCCAGACCCTAACGTAGAAGAGGAAGCAACTTCATCAAGTCCTGTGACTTTCACGCACACTGTGGCACACATACCCATGTTGTCTCACAGCTCACACCTACACATACACCCACACAACAAAAATGTTTCTAAGCAGTACTGTCTAGAATGAGTAAATAAGTGTGGGAACTCACCTGCACGTAGAAAGAGGTGCGAACTGAACTCCCCTTTCTTTGCATTCCCTTCTTATCCTCTCTTTTACATTTCTACACAGATCTATAACCCTAGAAAAGATACAACGTGAAGTTTTATTATGTCATTTTTTTTTTTGCTTCATCAGTTCATGTATTTACATATCTGTTTAACTGACTGGCCTCTATAGTTAGAAGAATAAAAAGATACAGTTAGAAGAATAAAAAGAGAAAATTAGCAGGGAAAAAAATTGTAACACTAAAAAGGTAACACTCAACTAATCTATTTCTCACTGACAAGGCTGAAGGTCTGAGCCCACCTCAGAATGCATAGTCTGAACCTCTCCTTCACACCACGGGACAGTATGGTGCATCGGGAGTCAGGGACTTGGGCCTCAGAAGGTAGACAGATCCTAAGAGTGAAATCCCAAGGACTGAGTTGTGGGAGGGGTATGAGGTGGGGAGGATGACACATGAGAGAGAAGCTTGCTTTCAGCCGCATGGGGACACACAAGGTGACTTTCCATAAACCAAGAGGGCCTTGAACAGCAACCCAGATACCCAACGCACCCTGATATCATACGTCAGGGTGAGGGAGACAAAAGATCTTGGTTTAAAATATGTAAGCCAACTAGTTTATGGCAGTCTATCTAGCAACCTATACTAAGACAAGGAGAGACACGGCAGACTGAAGTCATCAATGATAGCACTTCCAGGGGCACTGCCTGCCAAACTAGTACTCCTGAGGGCTCCATAGTGACCAGCTGACAATTCTTTTTATTTTTTTAAGATGTAGTCCCCTTGTGAAAAAAGTACCTTTAAAATTTGTTCAAAAAGAAAAACAAAACAAACAAAAAAAAAAAAAAACAAAAAAACAGGGGGTATGGTGGTATAGATATGTAATCCAAATACCATAGGCTGAGGCAAAAAAAATCAAACATCTCTGTTTGGGCTGCATGGCAGGTTTAAGGACAGTCAGAATCATACAGACTGTCTGAAAAAAAAAATTTTTTTTAAAGTCTGCACTTGGGCGGCGGACGCCTTTAATCCCAGCAATTGGGAGGCAGAGGCAGGTGGATTTCTGAGTTCGAGGCCAGCCTGGTCTACAGAGTGAGTTCCAGGACAGCCAGGGCTATACAGAGAAACCCTGTCTCGAAAAAAACAAAAAAACAAAAAACAACCCAAACAACAACAAAAAAAAGGCTGCACTTTTGGTGAGGAGAATAGAATGATAGTGATCCTAAAACTGGTCAGTCTGAAGACAATTCTTGAATTCTGATGACCAGTACTCCAAATGTCAAAGTCCACAGTAGATTAAGATAATGCAGAAAACATAGAAGCTTTCCAAATTGGGAAATGGGGGATGAGGAGAACAAGATGTTAAATATTTAACATCTAAATAGTGGTTCAAAAGGCTCTGGTATAGCCTACGTACTTCACTAGAGTCTGAAAAGAACTAATACATTTTATAAAGCAAAGCTGAAATGTAGGCATATTCAAAGAAAGAAAAATATACTGAGGATTTTCCCAGTGATTTATTGAAAGTTAATGCAAAAGCCCATGTTTACGAATGTACTTCACTGCTTTCATTACTGCCTCCCTACACTGTGTGTGTATGTGTGTGTGTGTGTGTGTGTGTATGTGTGTGTGTGTGTGTGTGTAAATGTATGTTTTCAGGAGAGAAAACCCAGATAATACTTCCCATGCATCCTATCAAGGACATTTTCTACAATGTGTTTTAGTACCAAAATTTTGTTTAAATTTGAAAATGGAAATTATGCTTAATATTTTAAAATAGTTTTTTTTCAGAAATCACTTAAACCCAAGTGATGATCTTGTTAAATCTAGACATACATTAAACAAAGCTAAATAGTGCATTACAAAAGAAGGCTAAGAGGGCTAACAATTTGGGCTAGGGAGGAAGGCCTTCAAAAGAACATTTAAGCACAATGAACCACCTACACAATGCCCAATGACACAGTGGCATTTTGTGTTTAGCAAGGGTCTTCAAAATGTTTACTCGATATGTCTGTTTGTTAGGTTCCAAGCAAATTTATCTTAATCTAGAAGGATGGGGTAAAGGTTGAAAGCAATGGTTTTCAGATACTAATTTAAACAAAAGTGCCTTTCTTCTTTCAGAGTTTCTTATAAAACAATTTAAACCTTCCTTATCACAAACAGATAAATTGCATATCCACATACATGCATCAATTATAAGGTATTTCAGAGTAAATCCTTTTATTAGGTTTTACCTGTCCCAAGGAGCAGAAGTCTCAAAAGATTCTCCTATTATATAGTATTCCAAACCCAAATCCTGTAAAGACACCCAAAAATCATGAAGTTACAAATGATGCAGTACATCTCTGATCTTATCTAAACTGTTCTTTGTCTCATAAGAACACTGGGAAGTTCCCAAGTGTGATATGACCTCTCTGGAGACAGGAACCTTGTCTGTTGTTCTCCATAGACTCAGAAGCAAATGAAGTAAGTATCTGACACAGAAAAGTAACTCAAATACTTCTTTAGTGAATGGAGTCTCTATGGGGAAAAGCTTAGACATGTATAGAAAAGATTCGAGAATAGATCTGTAGTGGCCAATGTATTAAAATAGCCAATATAAAAATTAAGCATCAAGGTGAAAGTAACAAGATGTAGGAGTTTCCTCACATCAACTTTTATTCAGGAAAGATGGCAGGTGTGGTTGCGCACCTTTACTTCTAGCCCTTAAGTTGCAGAGAAGGCAGACCTGAGTTCTAGCCAGCCCGGGGCCACAGAATGAGCTTCCAAACAGCCGGACTACACAGAGAAATCCTGTCTCTTGAAACTCCAAAAACAAACTAACTAACTAAGTAATTAGCTAGGAAGGAAGGAAGGAAGGAAGGAAGGAAGGAAGGAAGGAAGGAAGGAAGGAAGGAAGGAAGGAAGGAAGGAAGGAAGGAAGGAAGGAAGGAAGGAAGGAAGGAAGGAAGGAAGGAAAGAGGGAAGGAGGGAGGGGGGGAGGGAAGGAGGGAGGGAGGGAGGGAGGGAGGGAGGGACATATTATAGCAAGCACTTTAATTCCACTAAGTGCCCGGAAGACGTCCTGTGACAGTAGGAATGTGTGCTAGGAAACAGCTTTAAAGATTGTAAGTAGGACTGGAGAGGTGGCCGTCACCAAGCATGAGGACCTTACACTGATACCCATGACCCATAAGCTGGGAGACAGAGCTGACTTCTGAGCACTGTCTTCCAGGCACATGTTGTGACATGTGCATCTACACACATGTATATACTCAAACACAAAATAAATAAAAGGGGGAAAATGTAAAAATAAAATAAATTTGGGGGAAAAGACCCATAAACTTGCTTTTGGCTTAGACTAAAAATTAATAAGAACCTTAAAATAGGATATTTATTCCAAATACATCATGCTGTGCTTATTACAGGTGCATTGATTTTCTAGAATTCTGGATTCAGTATTGTGAGAAATACACCTATCAACATATATCCCCTCAATATACTCAGAGAAAACACTTCATTTTATAGCTTGTGAAGCATTTCCTCTAGGAAGATCCTAGGAGAGAGACAGTCTACACAGGTGACCCTAGTCATCTACCCCTTCATAATCTGCACCTCTCCTCCTTAGGGTTTCGAATACAGGGAAGGCATGATCAGTTGGCTTTCCATGGGGTTGGCATCCCAACCTGGGCTGGGATACTGACTAGTTACTACAATAGGTATGTAGACTTTAATGAGGACTGAATTATTCTGAAATGAAAACATTTTGTACTTTTTGAGAACAATTAAAAAATATGTATCTTTTTATAAACACTTGCCTCAAAATAATTTCCAACTAGAAAATTAGAAAATTTATGGCTTGGGAAAGTCAAATTTTTAGTATAGCATTCTACATATCTTTTTAGATAAGATCATAACTAAAAGTTAAACTTAAAAATAAATAAGTAAATAAAAATAACTTCAGTCAGAAAGCGAGTTGGTTATAGCCAAAACAGAAAAAATAAAAATAAATGAACATATGAAAAACTATATTCTCAAAAGGCTGTTTTTATATCAGTAAACCCCTGGTTCAAGTAAAATGATACACTAAACTACAGTAGCTTAAGACTTATGAAAACAAGACATTTTTATCCATTCTAAGCAAAAAAAAAAAAAAAAAAAAAAAAAAAAACAAAGACCCCCCCCAAACCAAAACGCCTACTACTTAAAACCTAAGTCAATGTGTGGTTAGAATGTGAAGCCCTCCCCCCCCCCCTCATATATTTGACTGCTTGTTCTCAGGTCACAGAACTATTTGGGAAGAATCAGGAGGTGTGGCCTTGTTGGAGAAGATGCATCACTGGGATGGCCTTTCAGGTTTCAAAAGCCCATGCCATTCCCAGTCAGCCCTGTCTGTCTCCTGCTTGTGGATACTGAGGTAAGCTCCCAGCTACTGCTCCTATGCCCTGCCTGCCTGCCTGCTGCCATGTTTCCTGCCATGATGGTCATGGACTCTAATCTTCTATAACTGAAAGCCCTAAATTAAACTTTCTCTTTTATAAGATGCTTTCCTTGGTCATGGTGTTTTGTTAAAGCAATAGGAAGGTAATTAAAACAAGCAATGAAGAAATACAACTTACACGCATGTATGCAATGACATAAGTCAGCAAATAACCCCTCTGTCCGTTATCTTCTCCAGCTGCCAGACCACTGTAAATAAGGAACAAATTGTCAATATATTCTAGGTAAAAAATAAAAATTAAAAAGCCAAACTGGTAATAAGTAAATGCTCAACAGATTAACATTTTATACTCATTTTATCTTAATTTTATTAACCATGAATGTACCAGTTATCAAGAGAATAAGCTTGAATAATAAATTTGAAAACATTTAAAAATATTACTACTTAGTCACTTGACTTCAAACTTTTATCCTTCAAGCTAAATGAACTCATGATCTTAACTGTATCTCCATATCTTAAAAAAATAAAGAGGGCTGGAGAGATGTCTCAGTGGTTGAGAGCTCTGACTGCTCTTCCAGAGGTTCTGAGTTCAATTCCCAGCAACCACATGGTGGCTCACAACCATCTGTAATGGGATCTGATGTCCTCTTCTGGTGTGTCTGAAGACAGCAACAGTGACAATATACTCACAAATATAAAATAAATCTTAAAAAAAAAAAGCAAAGAAAGTACTAGTAATAAAAATAAAATTAGATGAACTTAGCCCTCACAAAACCAACAAGATGTTTTATCCTTATTTTATGCATTTCAGTTGAGTATCCCTAGTATGAAAATCTGAAATCTGAGAGGCTACAAAGATCAAAACATTCTGAATGCCACAGTGGACGAGTACAAGACAGATTTTACCCAGAGGGCTGCATAAAAACTAGACATACCAGAAATACTGTGTAAAATTAACTCCAGTTTATTTATATACAGAGGACAAATCAATGCTAGGCTTAAACACATGGCTCATCTTCAAGACATCTCATTAAATAAATGGAAAATAGTTCAGGATCTGAAAAATTCCAAAACCAGAAATATTTCTGGTCCTAAAAATGAGGAATTCAGAACTATCATTCAATTTTTACTGATAAGACTACTCACATAGTCTTATAAATAAAAATGTGTGGTTAGTGACTAGGAATTCCCAAATAACAAGAAGTTCTCAAACACATGACATTTAGTTCATGGAACTCATTGTTTAAACTGGAGATAAAACACATAGAAGTATTCAAAGTTTTTAATTCAGATGTAGACAAATACAGAATAGCACTTCAAATCTTAATACTATGAATAGGCACATTAACTCTCAATCTGAAACTATGTTAGGTGATTTAGTTAGAATTAATTTATATATCAAAAAATCTCATCCTAGTTTTCTGGTTTGCCAAAGTTCTTATTTTTAAAGACAATGAATGAAGATTTGGTGAGGTGGCTTAGTAGTTAAGAGTACTTGTTGCTCTTCCAGAGGACCAGGGTTTAGTTGCCAGCTATTCTATAACCACCTCTAACTTCTGCTTCTGATACTCTCTTCTGCTCCACGAGTACTATGTACATGGTACATGTATATACACATAGGCAAAACATTCATACACATAACAAAGTAAAACAAAATAAATAATTGTAGAACTTTTTAAAAGATAGTCAATGAATACTGCTTTCTACTATCTTCAGAAAATAGATTTTATTTCTGAACTTTTCCTATTATCGGACAAAAGTTAATGTTTATTTCATTTTAGTTCATTAAAAGAAAAAAGTCTTTCTCATAGCCTCAATTGACATTTTATAACTAAATTCTTTTTTTTTTCCTTGAATTTTGTTTGGCTTGATTTTTTTTCTAAGTTTTGTTTGATTTGACGGACATGGTACATAATGATATAGAGTTGCTCTACACAAATATTTTAAGAATGTCTTCAGCTAGAACTTAGGCTTAAACAGAATTCCCTGGATTTTTAAATCCACAATTAGAGGTGATTATATACAAATTAGGGACATCCAGAAAGACTCTGCCTTCGGAATCTAGCCAGAATCAACCGAAGATGCAAAGAACTGACAGAGCAGCTCTATTTTAAAATCACTTAAGACCGGAGCAAAATGAAGAACATCATTTTATAAACACAATGCTAACGAACCTGCAAGATACAGCTCAAGTCAGATGACTCAAAGCAAAAAGCTAATTCTGGGTTGTATGTGAGGCTGAGGCAGAGAGACAAAGTTCTAGAACCACAAAATTACTGTGAGGGATGCAGATGGGCCCCTAGCCTAAGTAGACACCAAGAATGAAGTCAGCCTCTAGGGCTAAATGAGAAATAGTGTGGAACTAGGGAGCAAAGCAGTTCCCCCAGGAGCTGGCAGTACCAAGGGCAGCATGTGAAGCCTGGAAGGCGCTGCCAACACCTGTTCTGGGCACCTCTGAAACAGGGCCAAGCATGTGTGGTGGGAACGAGCCTGCCTTCCTCCCCGGATGAGACCCAGTGAGGAAGCGCACCCATAGAAACATGCCTTTTTTAAAACATCTGAAGGGGCTGGAAAAAAGGCTCCGAAGGTACTACAGCTTGCTGCCCTTGGAGGGGACTAGAGTGGCTGCCAGCACCCACACTGGTGCACAACCAACTGTAACTCTAGCTCCAGACAAACTGACACATGGCTTCAGTCGACACCAAGTGCACATACACACTGGGCACACACACACATAAACATAAATAAAAAGAATTTAAGTTAAATAAAAATAAGAAGGAGCACTGTGTATAACAAATAAAGACTTATTGAAAAAAATCAGAAGAAGGAATAAGAACAATTAAAAAAATAAAAAAGCCCTGTAACTGGATATTCATCTTATATTCATAAGTCCTGAAAGAGAATAAAGAGCAATATTATAATCATCATTTTTCTAGCAAATTTAGCTTTTGTAGTCTTCCTCTTTTTTTTTTTTTGGTTTGATAGTTGTTGTTTCAGAACTGTCAATTTAGCCAAAACCAAATTAAGATACAATACGTAAGCAATCACAAAACTAAGAAATGAAATGTTTCTGAACTGTCAATTTTGCAGGCATTCTAAAAAAAAAAAGTTACATTCCAATTGCTTTATTTCTAAGTAGAACGTCCATCGACTACTTCTTATTCTCCCAAATTTTAAACATTAATTCACAAGGTTCTTAAACATATTTAAAGGAGTAGGTAGCTTAATGGAGGGGAAAGGCAGACTCTCATTTTATGTTAAAGGGCCAAATGGCCAAACTAATCACTCCCATGCTGAATTATATCAAACAACTTAAGAATGCTATAAAAATGATAAGGTTTAAATTCCGTGGGAAACGTCAGTTGTCCTGACTACTGACAAGCGATGCTTATTCAGCTCCTAAAGGAATACAAGCACCTTACTGGCCAGCATGGGTAGTTATCAACAGACGGGTTTCCTATCTGGCTATCATACCCATCAGGTCACCGGTGTTGAGGCATGTTCCACAGTGCTGGAGTGGGGGTAACAGGAGGCTGACTGAGAATGCTAAACTGATAAGACACTACGTGACAGGAGGACGCCACTTAAAAATGGTCAATTGTAGCTAATAAGCAATAAGAACACAAGACAAAAAAGAAAGGCAATAAAGGACCAATTAACAATGCCCTAATTAAAAACAAAATAGACAAGCACAACTAACTATAAAAATGTTAGAAATGTGGTGGAGACTTCCTCCTACTTGATGCACAAAGAGAAGTGACTGCGGATTCAGAGTTTGGCAGAACAGCATTCAAACAAAAAAATACCCACAAGACTTCAGTAATTAGGACAAAAATCAATGTCTACCGAAAACAGGAAAGCCAGAAAAAAACAAAAGATGATGCATTTCTAAGGACAAGAAAACAAAAAACAAAAAACAAAAAACAAAATAGCCCCAAGCCATTTTCCTAATAATGATCTGGGTTGTTCAAACACAGATTTGTATATTTAATTAGGGCAACTAAACAGACATACTAGAAGAACTTAATTTTAAGCAAGGAGCAAATCTAGCAAAAGAAACCAAGTCTCCAATCCTAGTCAAGGCCTTTCTTTACGTTGATCCCATTTACTGAAACTCATTTTTAATATATAAATTTGATACAAATTTACTTAAAGTAAGCAGGATTACTACAATTATCCAACATCTTGAGAAGGTTGAACTCAGTATCTCAGACATGATTCACTTTTCCTTTTAAATTGTAAATGAAAGTTCTTGTGGGAAAACAAAACTGGCATTAGTAACATTTATAACAGTATAATTATAGCATTTATAATTAGTAACAAATAAAACTGATAAAATGGCTCTAATAAAGACGAAAAGGTTAAAATATAACTTCTCAAATAAAATAATAATTAGGAAGAACAGAGTAGAAAAAATTGAGTATCATTAACTCATTTAAAGTTTTTTTAAATGAAACACAAGCAGTATGTCCCAAGCCTTACAAAATCTAAGTGTGGCAAAACAGACATTTTCCATCACTAGCCTTTGGCACTACACAGGGAATGTGGTACATTACTAGCTACCAGTTAGCTTCAGCATCACTCTGAGCAGCAGAGAACAGCATCCCTCCCACAGTGGTGAGGGTGCTGTTAAGGAACGGGAGAAGAGTGAGGTGGAGCTAAACAAACCGTAACTGCATATCTAGCAAATCAAACAGAGCAAATCGTTCTTTCCCTTTCCATCTTAGAACTTCTGAAATTTAAATATTTTAATACATAAGCATCATTTCCCAGGGTCTGTTGCTGTTTTAATTTTGCCTTGTTGTTTTGGCTGAGAACAAGAGGAAATATATAAGTAAAAATTTAAAACTTCAGTTTCTATTGTTTCAGGCTGAAGCAAGTACAGAAAAAAATTTGAGCTTAAATATACTTTCTCACAATATTCTTTTTAAAGAGAAAAAAATACTTGTAGTAAATTATACCTGTGTTCTATATAACTTAGAAACTAGAAGAAAATATATACAATTCAAAAGCTAAAGAGGCTTAAAACTCACTTCTATGTTCAGTCTTAGAACTTTAGCAATTCAAGAACAAAAGGAACAATAACAGCAGCCAGGCAGGAGTAGAGAAGAGGGAGTGGATTTACGGTAATAAAGTGCTGTATTTTATTAGAAAATTTTAAGGAAATAGAATTTTAAGAAAATTAAAATTCTGCTTTTGTAGTTTCAGAACAGAAGAATCATAAAAAAGACTTATTTTCAATATTCAAAGACAGTACCAAAGACAGTAAAAAGTTGGCTGTTTTTCACTTTAAGACAGTATTTTATTTTAATACTAATTTCAAACAATCATACCTATAAAGAGCTAAGTTAACACATACACAAGTTGGGATATGGTAAAGCACTTAGACAACTGAAGTGAGTTTAAGACAAAAAGAAAGGAAGAAAAATAAATGTTTATAGAGTTCAGGGCTAACTTAATGTTAGGTCGGCCCTGAACCCTGGACAAATGGAAAAGGCTGCGTCAGAGAGACTGTTGGCTTCTGCACATGAGGAGGGAGGGAGAACGTGGCCCTGACAAATGGCAGATCGACTGAGCTCTCACCCACCAGTCTTATAATCCATCAAGCAGACAGAAACCACCCTATCATTATTCAGTTCATTATAGATGCGAAGTGTTTTCTGTTTCTTTATACAAACATAAAACAGTAAGTGACTGGGGTGGAGTGTAGGTAATTTATTAAATACCACAGACTAAACATAATTTGCTTTTAAAAACACACTAGCAGCATAATTTATACATGAACTAGTAACCTGACAATTTTGTCTCATTCTTACACAAGTAACACATCACAAAATTGTCATTCATTCAAAAATCTAGAAAAAACAAAATATTTAGCATTGCATAACATATATACATTACATATTATAAAAGTAGGCAAAAGTACTACATAGTTCTTACAAATTTAACATTATATAATAAACACATATTGTATATATGTATAAAATTAGGTCAAAGAAACAAATCACTCTTCCTACAAATTTTGGAATAATATTTTGTTTCTGTTCGTATATTAAGATGAATTTAATAGCCAACCCAACCTAGAAACACTGTCACATGGCAGTCTGTATGAAGCCAGCACACTCTTGATTATGAATTATAAGCCATACCCAAATTTTGCTGCGATGTCATACACCTGTTTTTCGTGCTGAAGAACCTTCTCACGGTCTCCCTCGAACAGTAATGTGGCTACACTTATTTGATTTGGATCAAATCCTTTAAACTACAAAATACAAAATAAAATTTTATTATTACAGTGAAGCCTTAGGCTCTGTAAAACAATAAATAGAAATACATTTTGCTCTTTTCTTTTTGTTTTGGGTTCAGTTACAGCAGTCTGCTAAACAGTGAGCTCTGAAGCTTTATACATCCATTACAAGAAGGCCTGGTGCGGATGCCGACTGCCAGGAGCTCGCTGGTAAACACTAGTGTGGCCTCATAGCCCCAGGCTTGATGCCCAGCATCACCAGACAACAAGAAAATAAGGTGTACGAAATATATCATATTTCAAAATATACCCTGGCATTAAATGCCTACTGATACAACAGGTAGCCTGCCAGAATTTTAACTGTAATTGAAAAAAAACAAATACAAATTATAAAACGGTAGAGCAAAGCAGCTGGTTGGAGTTAACAACATCTATACACACCAACCATGACACATTATATAACATTAACAGAAAAGACCTTGTGCATGCAAAGAACCAAAACTAATTTCACAGAGAAATATATAGGGCTGGAGAGCCGGCTCAGTGGTTAAGAGCACTGACTGCTCTTCCAGAGATCCTGAGTTCAATTCCCAGCAACCACATGGTGGCTCACAACCATCTGTAATGAGATCTAATGCCCCCTTCTGGTGTGTCTGAAGACAGCTAAAAAATAAATAAATGAAACTTTTTTAAAAAGAGAGAAATATATTAATTCGCTATGGAAAAAAAAAACCACAGATGCTCCTGGATACATAACTTATTTCAAATTTGCCAATACTTGTCCAAATTGACACACTAGAATATTCCAATTATAATAAAAATCCCAGTGGTCATTTAAAAAGCACAAATCTCTAAAAAAATTTTCTAGAATAATGAACAAACATGTGATGGTGGTAACAAAGGAAATTCCAAATAATAAGAGAAAAACACAAGATTATATCTTTTTAACTTTTCAAAACCAAAACATACACTGTTTCAAAGCATTAGGAATTGTGTCAAAGTGGTGATTCTCCAATAGTGTTGTATGTGAAGAGATGCCTTAGGCATCAGTGTAAAAAGCAGCAGGCATTAGTCACAGTTACTAGTGCTGACACAAGGGTGAGCAATAGGGAGGACAAGGGGAAGATCAATCTAGATCTTTGTCTAACAGCAAATGATTGAAATAAAACAACAACACACACAATAAACAAAACCCAACCACAACAAAATCCTTTAAGTGTTAATTAAACCAGGAAGGGATATAACTTAATGGTAGATCTCTTGCTTAGTGTATGAGATTCTGAGTTTCATTCCCAGCACAGACAAAACAAAACAAGAACATAATGGGGGTAGGAGAGTGAAATGTCCCTGAGCATACTAGAAAAGAAAGTGCTTTCTCACCTTAGAAGTGATCAGCCATAAGAAAATACATACATTTTAATCCGTGACATCAAAAAGAAAAAAAAAACTATTAAAAAGAGAGTTGCTTGAGTGGAAAAATGTAACTTACAAAATCCATGCAAAGGGCACCTTTGATAATAATTGTAATAATTCCATTACACAAAGGGTGTGAGTCAATGCACAGTAAAAGACAAGTGACCCACCCTAGCACAAGAACTACACTTAACTAATTTATACAAATTTATACCATGAAAAGTCAGAGATGGAGATTGGTCCAATCTCTCTAGAATTTCAAGAAGTATTATCTAATTATGCCAAATAATAACGAAGCTCCAGGGCCACAACAGCGCGTCATTACCAGGGTGGCACACTCTGACACACACTGTTGCCATGGCAATATGCACTAGTAAAACTTTCTTTCAACTTTCCAGTTCTCAGGAATCAAAGGTTAAATGGGCAAATGAGCCCACCCTCATTTTACTTCTCAGTACAACTGTAAAGAAAAAAAACTACAAACTACAGAAAACATGGTCAGCTTGAGACTGCTCAATGCAGGCCTGTTTTCAGACTTGAGAGCCAGAAACTAAGGCTTCTGAAACCAACTGCACAGTCCAGTTGCTAACATTCCTGCTCCAACATAAAACACAACACAACATGGAAAAAAAGCTGTTTGGGAAGTATGTACGGGGAGAAGGCAAGAAGAGAACTCATGTCCTATACATGTACAATTTTAGGTTTTTTTAAGTCTTACCTTTGTAATATAAAACTTTTTTAATCCATCCAAAAATGATGTAAAAATAGAGGAGACCTGAGGTTTAAGAGCATGACCTAAGAAGGGAAAAGTTTACAGTTTAAATTAATAGCACATTCTGTATTTTTTGAGATGAAAAGATGGCTTTAATTCACTGTCCTAAGGGAAAACAAGTTTTCACAGCTGTAAGTTAAAAGAATGTTTATTATGATCTTTTGCCTCTACATTCTTTCAAACGTAACAGTGTTTTTCAGTCAAATCATCACATATAACTAATACTATACATAATTTCAGCCATCTTTCAATGGTATAGTTTATACACAGTAAAACCACCTCACCTCATTCACTTTTATTTTAAGAACACTTAGTAATGGCTGGTTTTGCTATGTTTTTTTAACTATACAGAAATCTCGCAGAACTATAACCAATATGGAATCCATGTAAAGTTTAAAGTTGTTTCTTAATTAATTCTTAACTCATCCAGAACTCTTAGCATAAAACTAGCAATTGCTTCCTTAATCACACTCAGGGAGTTAAAATTGCCAAAATAACACAAACGGCATTTCAGAGCCTGCTCAATTAACATCACTGTTGCAGATTAAGCCTAATTGAATGAGAACCTTCTACTGTTTTCTCATCTTTTCAAAGAGGAGCAACTTCTCAGCTCTGGGGATGATTCCAGTCAAATCCTACATCTGGCCTTAGTGCTATGAGCCCAATTTCAGAAAATTATGCCATCCTGTTTATGCAGAATTTTTAAAAAGAATCTTCAAGTACTTAGCAAACTTAAAATCATCTTCAAATGAAGTTTTTGTCTAGACTTCTAAGGTTGAGAATTCTGAAGTATAAGATCTTCCTTTAAAAGAAATGCAAAGGGCAAACTGTTTCTAAAACAATCACTGCCATTCTTTTGTGCCAATCCATCTATTTTTTAAGTGAGAATTTTAATATATAATACTTACTTGCTACATTTTTGCTAACTGTAGTGAGGACACTAGGTCTTATGCAGAGACTGAGCCCCTGCTCTGGCTGACACAGTACAAAGGAGGAGGAGAGATGAGCAAGGCAGCAAAGAAAATGAGCTGCGGGGTGGACAGAGCAGCTCTGCAGTGTTTCTGAGCCCCTCAATCAGACGCTCAATTGTTTAGGAACTTTTTCTCTCCTGAAAGATTTTACAGATGTTTCTCCAGGATAATTATGCTTTAAAAAATAATTTTAGCATCTATAACTTGGAAATAGCACATCATCAGAATGCTCCCTTTTTTTTTAACCACTAGGAGCCTACCTATATTAATAACAGAAATTAAACACATAAACGTGCTGAGCTATGCCTGAGGGCTTAGGGCTGTATTCTCAGATATTCCAGGAGATGAGGCAGAACAATTGAAAGAATTGAACGTTCAATTGAACTAAGACTGAGTTCAAGGCCAGACTGGGCAACTTGAGATCCCGCCTCAAAAAGTAAAAAGAGGGCTGAGATATCACCTTGGTAGAACGTTTGCGGAGCAAGCCTGAAGCCTAGCTTTTATCACCAGTACCACTGAGTACTGAGTATGTCTTTCTTGCAAAAGACTTAAATTATGCTTTATACAAGTCTTAAAATCCATTTATCTTTATACAATGCATTAGAACTCCAAATGTTACTAATCCTGTGTAAAAATCCTTAAAGATACAAGCTCACCTTAATCTACTGACTCTGGCATCATTCCCCTACAATGATGGAAGTCAGACACATCTATCCGTAATACTGAATTAAATCAATTATTATATAAGTGATACTAAATTTAGATGGGTTGACCATTAATAATAACTTGAAGACATCACTACCTTTTATTTTTTTTCATCAAGTTACTGTTGCCTGTCAAACTATCATATGCTAAATATATTTTGGTTAGTGTACTTTATCTTTATAATAATTAATTTCTAAATTTTTTAGTCAGAAAGTATAATTAGCATTGATTAGCATGCAGCATCAATTTCATGGTGCTATGTTAATTCGTTTAAAGGATTTGTGAACAATGTATTTCTGAAGTGATGTGACACAGCTAAAGCATGGGGCTTTGGAATCAGACAAACTGAGTTTGATACAACCTTACCACTCACAGCTTGTAGATTAATCACCGAAGAACAGCTAAAAGGTGGTATATTTAGAGAAACTGTGATATTATCAGTGTGCTCAGCGTTGTGCTATAGCTATCTAGGAGTTGTTCACTCTATTTTGCCAGTTCAATGATTAATTCAATCAACACCTAAATGTATGATATGTGATAAGGGCAAGAGATACAGAAACATAAAAGTATTCCTTCCATTTGAGAAGCCTCATCCATAAAGTAAATATGTAGATCATGTCAATATACTGAAAATAGACAATTTCAGTATATTGTATTAAGGGTTGAACCAGGAGAAATAAAAAAAATTTAAAATATCATAATTAATAATAAACCTTATACCTCATTAACCAGTATGACATAAACATTCATGAATCAGCAACATGGCTGGTACAGGATATTGGATTATGCTTGCTGTGCTGAGAATTACTCTTTTAATTGCTTATTCATGAAGCCATGAGAGACAATACAAACAGAATCTTCAATAGATACCAAGGAATTTAAAATGCTAAAACCTAAAGGGGAAAAGGGATGGCCAGAGGGTGGGATATATGGCATATGTTCAAAATATGATATAGTTGAAAAACATTCTCGTTATGAAAGCAACATAATGTACAATAACTATATACCAATAAAGAAAGCAAACAAAAATGTCATAGCTAACCCAGGGGCATGGTTACAAATATCCCAGCAACACCCCAAATCTACTGTAACCCCAAAACCCAACTGCCAATCAACCAATTAATGCCTAGAGATATTCTCAATCTTTGATAAGCTTGCCACCCAGCAGGCAGATGGCTGTCCTGAAAGCCTGCCCCTTATCCTCTGCTGCCACTCTGCTCAGAGCACTTCGGATTAGCCATCTGTTCCACCACCTGAAGCTTCACCTCCAGTCCAGCTCCTCCTAACTCACCCTGAGGAATGCCATCAGAAAGCTTTCTGAGGCAAAGACGATTGACGGCCCCTCCACAAAGAAAGTCCACTGCAGACAGCAGACAGGATAATATCCACACAAATATATGAAATGCTCTGGCGTATGCTATTGTGCTTTCTCAGTTTGCCAACAAGGGATCAAGTCTGGTGGGGTAGAGGACTCCCACGAACCTTCATTTCCACCCTGAGAAAGCTCCCTAGGTGAAGCCTGGCTTGCCCAGCAAGCCAAGCCCCCGTGCTGTGTCCACAGCCCTCCTCTGCTGGTGCACTCTCTGACAAGTGCCATTCTCTGAACATGCTGGGGGCTCATGGCGCACACTGAAAAACTGCCGCTCCTTACTCACCAAACTGAAACTGCTGGTTGTCCATAAGGCGGATAGATGCAGGAGCACATCTCTGTTTAAGAAAGAGAAAGTGGAGAGTCAGTTCAATATACTAAAGTGTCACACAAACAGGACCGACTGCTGACAGATGCAAGGACTTAGCTCCTAAAGATGCATAAAAAGAAAAGAATCTCAATGGTTTATATAATTTTATAAAGACTAAACATCAAAAGCTTAGAAAAATATCTGAATATTTTTTCTCGCTAAATAAAAACAATATATACATATTCAGACCTTTAATCTTAGCAATAACATATGCTAAATAAAATAGTCCTATGGCAGTAACTTAAAAAGAAATGCCAGTCCTCAAAATGGACTATTTTACAACAAAATAGAACTGGTGGCGCACGCCTGTAATCCCAGCACCTGGGAGGCAGAGGCAGGCGAATTTCTGTGTTTGAGGCCACCCTGGTCTACAGAGTGAGTTTCAGGACAGCCAGGGCTACACAGAGAAACCCTGTCTCAAAAAAAAAAAAAAAAAGATTTGCACATTTTGGCCTGTGACCAAATGGTACATTTAATCCCAGCGCTCAGGAGGCATGAGCAGGCAGATCTCCGTGAGTTTGAGAAGAGCCTGGTCTACATAGTGAGTTCCAGGACAGCCAGGGTTACCGGAGAAACTCTGTCTCAACAAAACAAAACAAAACAAAACAAAACAAATCCACAGCGCAGTCAACCAATTAATGCTCTCAATCTTCCCTAAGCTTGCTACCTGGCAGGTAGATAACGGCTGTCCTGAAAGCCTGCCCTCTTTCCTCTGCGGCCACTTAGATAGTAAATTTTTCTTTTCTGCTTTTATAGAGTTCTTCAAATGTTGTAACATTGTAGTAGGTTTTTGCAGTTTTTCCGCCATCTCCTCTTTCCTCTTTTTTTTTAACGGTGCTGAGAATCGAGGTCACGCACCTGCTGTAAATATTCTACTACTCAGATGCATCCCCAGCCTCCTGCACACTTTTAAAATGAGGAAAGCACTGATAGAAAGTTCAACATGCTAAAGAACTTCCAAAAAATATCTGCAGTATCTTCAAACACAACTCTAGGAACCATCCCTTCCTTTACATCCTTCTGCACTATTTTAAAAGGGAAAACATACAAACACTCAAACAGAGTTCTACATTCTTTCAGGGTTACTTGTAATGTAAGCAGCAGTAAAACTTCGATGGTTAAGGATATCTTTGTAAAAAATAAAAGGCTGTTCCAGTGTCAAATATATCTAGGAACTAAGAGTTGCAAGGAAGAAAACAACACACAAAACAAAAACTGAAGACAACTGTTGCAAGTTAAGTAATCTTCACCTGTAGATCTAAAATCTAAAATGCTCTGAAATCCAACTATTTTCACCAACAACTTACCAACATCACATTTCAGATTTGGGAGTATTTGGATTTGCAGACTGCAGATGTTCAAGTAGGAATATATTGAAACATGAGAAGAGATGCAGACACTAACCCTGAGACTGCAGATAAGACAGTCATCTTGCATTCTATTAACTTTGTGATGACAAAGCTATAAAAGGGTCTGAGGCCCAAACTGGATTATTGTTTCCTATACAAGATTTTAAAACCACTAAAGTTCTACCAAGGACTGTTTTTAGAGCAGATGTTTTGAAAAATGCTGTAAACATTTTTTTGAGACAGGATCTTGCTATGTAGCCCAAATGTCTCCAAACTCCTCTCAGCACTCCTACTGACTCAGCCTTCAAAAACTGACATAAACTTTCCAAACATCTGTTATCAAAGTATCATTTATCAATAAAATCTAAATAGTTCCAAAACTACCTAAAAGCTTAAAATATGCATTAAAACGTTATGCTATTACTTGCTTTTAGTTGAACAAGTATTTAATTATTATAAAAGCATAAAACACAATTTTATCCAATAAAAGGACTGATAAAGATTCCTATTTTAAAGCCTAAACAGTTTATTTACTCATCTAAATACTAAAGATGAAATAGTTCAAGTGACTTTTCAGAGTCACTGTAGGGACAGTACCAGATGGTCTAATACACATGGTGACAACCTCCCACCTCCCACCATCCAAGGTGCTGTGTTTCCAAACTGCTGCCCTGTTTATCACCAGGTCTGTCACAGAAGTGTAATTTGTACTAACAACTTTTCAGATAGACACAAGAATGAATGAGGTTAAAATACTTGTCTAAGGTCGAATCAACTATAAAACAGCAAAGAGACCAAGATCCTGACTAGTGATGAGCAGTTTCAAGTAACACACACACACACACACAAAACCACTACAAAGTTCTTAGCTTCATATTTGAATCAAAGATTACATCAAAACTATTACATTGGCCAGTCTGTGGTCTTACTAAAAATGTAACAGTTTAAAAAATTACAATCAGGATAATTTCAAGTGTGGTATAAAGGCATTTATAGTTTGGTTAGAAATTCCTAAAATCACCATCAATTTCCACACTAAACAAGGGTCAATTTTCTTCACATTTACAAATCCAGGTGCCTATAATAAAATGAATACAGTGACTTCTAATAAAACATATGAAACCTGATTAAATCAGGTCAAATTTCCTTTCTTCCTAAAATAAGCAGAATATCTATAGGCATACACAAGATAATATCTATAGACAAACATGTTTATATGTTCTGACATAAGCACACCACAAACTATTAAAGAATTCAGAGATTTGAGGGGGAGTATTAAATTCCTGATGAGAACTGTAAATTCTACCTGCTTCCACCAGCCAGATTCAGGTTCACCTGCCTCAAGGGCAGTGCCATTCATGAAAACCAGCCACACAAGTGCATCCCAAGGAAGTGGGTGAAAGACAGCACTCTCAGTAAATGCTTGTGATCAGGGGGAGGGCTGGGCAACTGGGTCTCTTCTGAGATGGAAACACATCCAGAAACTACAGATTAATTCTGGTTCCCTTGTTAGAATCTGCATTTGATTTTATCTTCTTAAGCTAGAAGGAGTTCTCTACTCATTCTATACAGGTTTTATTTTATTTCTGAAACAGGCTCTCACACTGTAGCCAGATTGGCCTGGAACTCACTATGTAGACCAGGCTGACCTTGAACTTATAGAGATCTACCTCCCTCTGCCTACCAGCTAGTGGGATTAAAAGTGTACTTAAATGCTTCAACAAAGCATGGTGTGGCAAACTTTAAGATGCAGAGGTTGGCCTATGCTGCCCATCAAGGACTACTGACAACAAAGTCCAGGCTGCCCCTCACAGCTGCCAATCTGGCAGGCAGGGAAGAAAACTTGTCTGATGGCAAAGGCAAGTGCTGGGTAGGAGGTGAGATCTACAGTAAAACACCAAATGGTCCAAGGTATCCTAGGGGGGCTACAGAATGGAGAGCCATTCTGAATCTCAAATGATTTAATTATTAGAATGCAACTGTCTTAAATATGAAAATAAAAATATTTTTTAGAAACTGCTAAAATTCCTTAGAAATGATAATCATGATTATTATTTCGTGTAATTGTGATTACAAACAATGCTATTCCCTATATTTTTTTAGGCGATGACTGATGAAATACTTAGGAGTCAAGTGTGCATTAAGTCAAGTGTGAATTAAGTCTGCAACTTAATTACCAATAGTCCATAATTTTGTACATAAGGAACAAAAAGAAAACATTAGACCTATGAAGTGAATATGCATATGATTGCTATAATATTTATCGCAATGTTCTATGCATAAATTTTTCAAAATTTGAAAAAGGGGGGGGAGATAAGAAAGGTTTAGAGCACTTGCTAAATCATGCAGTTACCAATATTCACATAAACTGAGTGATTTTAACTTGGTGGCTGAATTATATGAGCAAATACTACCAAGTGTTTTTTGTTTGTTTGTTTGTTTTATTTTTTGAGACAGGGTTTCTCTGTGTAGCCCTGGCTGTCCTGGAACTCACTCTGTCGACTAGGCTGGCCTTACTACCAAGTTTTTAACACTGAATTTTAGAAATTGTCAAATTCAACTCAAGGTCTCATATTTTTTCCAAAGTCAAGAAACATATTTTCAGTTGCTGTCTTGAATAAATTCACATGAACAAAGAATTCAAATTAAAAAAAAAAAGTGTATAGGTTAGTCTGCTGGCCTTTGGCAACTGATAATTTGTAAATTATTACACATCATTCTAAATATACGTATAAACAGAATTTGAAATAATTGATACTTACCACCGCCTGGTGGTGGAAGCACACGCCTTCATCGCAGCACTCAGGAGGCAGAGGCATGCAGAGCTCAGGAGGCAGAGGCCAGCTTGATCTACATAGTAAGCCTGGGCTACACAGAGAAATGCTGTCTCAGGGGGAAAAAAAGTTAGCACAGCAACTGATCAAAGAAACTCCTATACTCAAACATCAAATCTTGTGCCAATTAGGTTATTCCACTGCTTTCAAAACTAACTGGGGAGGTTGAGCTGAAAACAGACTCAATCCTCTTTCAAGTATAGAGACTATAAACTCTAAGAACAGTTAAGAGTTCAAAGTCACACCAAACCAACCAGTAAACACTGAAACCACTGCACACATAGGGCAAGCAGGCAAGGAGCCCAGCACTACAGTGACCCCTGCTGGTCGGTGTCAGAAGTAACCTAGGAAGGGGTGTTTGAACAAACTAATGGAGGGTTATTAAGAAATCTAAGAAATTTTAACAATATGCGAACAAAAGTTGAGTACTAAAGTTAATAAAATAATTAAGTTCACTAACTAGGATTTCTCATACAACTGACTTGCACCACCTATCTATGCCATACAGCCAGTAAATAGAACCAAAAGGTATAAAAAACTCCTGGGCACTAACTTAAAACCATCAATTGTTTTGTCTTGATGAATAAATAAATAAAAACACTGAACTCAAAGCATGAGTACATATTTTAATAAGCCAATTTCTAGCAATTTCCACCATTTAAGAGTATTACAACTAGGAATTTACCTGAACCTTAATCAGAAAATTAAAATTTAGTATTACTCTCTGTGCTAACTTAACAGATACCTACTACTACTTTATAAATTTAAAAAAAAAAAAACAGGCAATTATTTAAGAAATACCTCAAAAGATTCCTGGAAAATGTTTTCCTTACACTAAACCACACCCTTTGCTGGAGAAAACCATACACTTGAGATCAGACACATGAGTGGAGATGTCTCTGATGTCTCTGACTTAACTATATTTTACCAAAGTTCAGTATAAATACACCTTTTAATTCCCTGTAAGACTGCTACTACTTTAAAGTTCTTAAAGATAAATTAAAAAGGGTACTTCACTGAATGGCCCTCTATCTGGGCTGCCACAACTAGAGTGTTATCTCTGAACTGAAATAGTTTATTTCTTCAAAGGGTATGCCAAACATCCCGCTCAAATTCCTGAGCCTATCAAGAGATACAGGGAGTGGACCAACCTCTCAGAAGAGAAAAGGGGAAAAGGGGTAAGGGACTCTGTGAGGGTAGTACTGGTTGCAGAGACAACATTTGGAATGTTAATTAATTTAAAAAGAAAAAAAAAACCCAAAACACAAAAACAAAGTCTACATGTTTATCAGAAACAAATGCTCCAATATTCAACCCACTGGCAATGCTATGCAAAATTAAACTCAGTGAAGTTAAGATATGTTGTGTCCTCAGTAATTACCAAAAAAAAAAAAAAAAAACCTGAGAACTTCTCTATTTAATTTGCACACTACCTATTTCATTAGGAGGTATAACATTAAGAGCACAATGCGCCTGTACAAAGCCAATGATAAGTTAATGAAAAGGTCAACGGTAGATGAAAAGATATGTGTTAAATGAAAGTTCCTAGAAATGCAAACTTTAAATATAGACAATTATTCCTTTAATTATGTCAGAGTCAATATAAGTGAAATCATATATTTAAGGCTATTGGTAATACTCACTGGTCATCCTGGAAATGACATGCATATAGCTAGGGATCTATATTATAAACCAGATATTTCTTCTTAAAATTATTTGGTTAATAGTTCCCTCTGCTTGTAACAGCCACAAAACCAGACAAATATCCTAATCATAACTTTACTTTTATTTTCAGTTTAATAAAGGGACAATACCTACTTCTAAGTAACTTCGGCAAAGAACATGCCATACAATGGAAGACCTTCATTTCAGTGGATTACAATTGTAAAACACCCAAATAACCAAATCGCTGACCAAAGTTATTCTCTTTAGAGAGGGAAAAATATGACACATATAAAATATTAACTTATAATGACAACTGCATTTTATACGTAGGAAGAACACCCAAAATATAATTCTGCTGAATATACAAAAGACTTTTATAAAGTACATGTCAAAACTAATTTTTCAGTTTATTTGAACTCCTGAAGAATTTATAGAACTCACAAACTATTTCTTCTGTGATCTAAATCAACATAAGGAAATACATATTCATTTAAAATTACTTAAAATGTTGAAAACAAAGGTAAGAAAAACAGAAAAGAGCACCCTTTTGTGATTGTGAAGGAGAGGCTGTCATCTAAATACCCACTTCTGATATCCAAAGGGCCAGTTTACAAGGAACTGATGAATTAATACTAGTCAGCTTTCTTCTAATGGCAAGAGATAGCAATCTTTCAACATGGAAGATAGAATCATAACTTTTTTAAGATTTATATTTTTTAAAGATTTATTTATTATTATATGTAAGTATACTGTAGCTGTCTTCAGACACACCAAAAGAGGGCATCAGTTCTCATTACAGATTGTTGTGAGTCATCATGTGGTTGCTGGGATTTGAACTCAGGACCTTCAGAAGAGAAGTCAGTTCTCTTTATCACTGAGCCATCTCACTAGCCCCCAAGATTTATTTATTTTATATGAGTACACTGTGGCTCTCTTCAGACATATCAGAAGAGGACATCAGATGCCCTTACTGAAGGTTGTGAGCTGCCATGTGGTTGCTGGGAATTGAACTCAGAACCTCTGGAAGAACAGTCAGTGCTCTTAACCACTAAGCCATCTCTCCAGCCCAGAATGCTAAATTCTTATTGAAAACAACCAAAAAGAACCAGAGTCTATGCTACTGAGCTTGTTTCAAACCCTGTAAAAAAGATCACTGTTGGTTCTGGACTAGCAAAAGAATAGTAAAATATTGTATCTGACACTGATGGTACATCCTCATGTCTTAAGCCCCCAAAGGAAATCTTTTCTAAGAAAGTCTAAAGAATCACTAACTTATCCATCTACTGAGCCAAAGTGGAGACTGCACTGCCCTGCCACTTAAGAGACAGTTACATTAACCACCCACTAGCTCTTCCTCTCTAGCCCTTCAGAAGGCAGTAAAGAGGACAATTCCTCACATTGTCAAGATCACTTGAGACCTGAGGGACACCCCACTGCCAGTTGAGGCTGCTTATCTTGTCTTTCTCAGGAAGAACAGTAATGAAACCCTATAGCACCCACTTTGCTACTGTGAACAAGCACACATGCTCCTTTCCAAAAGACACTCATTTACTACACAGTTAGCAATTTTAAAAGCAGCTTGAGTAAAAGCATTGTAAAAGTATAAGTGTGAAATTACAAGCAGCCAACACATTATCCAATCAAGAACTGGACACAACCATAAAACATACCCTATCTATTTTAGTCAATCGTAAGTTCCCCTGCTACCAACTGAAATTCCAAATTTCAAAGTAAGCAACAGTGCAGAGCTATGATTTAAGCCTTTCTATCTGAAAATGCTGTTAGAAACGGAGAACAAAATATAGAACATACTATTGGCATGAGGTTTCTATTTAGTAAGCCAGTAAGGGCAATTATCTCTTAAACCATTAAAAAATTGTTTGTATTCACCCCCAAACAATGTCTGTACATTTGTATTATAAGGCATAAAATGTGGGTCCCTAAAGAACATGATACTACTGAAATGCATTCTTACCCACTGAGAAACAATGCTTGAGAATAAACTATTATCTACCAGGATTTTTAAATCAGTTTCAAATAAGACAAACTCCCTGGTCTATACAATCTGTCTGTAAAAGCTATTTATTATTAAGTACACAAACTACTCCAAACTCCAGTCTAGCCAGGTACTTTCTGGCTGATATGCTCTGCAACCGCATGGTGGCACTACAGTCATCAGTTAGTATCTAAGATCCTTAAAGGGGCAAGGTTTGTTGCTTTATGCAAGGAGGAGGAGTCTCTTCAACAGTACAAGCACCTCTTCTCTGTCACCTTCTAATATGAGCACATCAAACTATAATACAAATTGCACCAGACTATATGAATTAGTCTTATTTAAACCGAATGGCTCTATAATGTAATAATATTACGAACAGGATTTTTAATAGATTTACATATCACATCTCAATGATGAAAGCAAATGCATTTTCAAGTGAGTATGTGAATGTGGGAAAATGGATGGCTATTCAGAAAGCATAAAATACTTATACCTGAATTCTAAAGACCCTTTGAGAATACTTATTCAATCCACTAACCTGAAGAGAGACTACAAAATATAGCATTAACTAACATGACCCTCCTGAGATCTTTTGTCAAGAAAATGTATAAATCAATCTCAAATACTTTTTCAATGTTTATGATTATCATTTTTTAAAATCTGACTTGAGCTGACAGAAGAAGCAATGAGGAAGGGTACCCTGTTTTGAGCTGGTAAATCTTTAGGGGAAAAGGGTAAGCATGTCCAGAGGAATTCCTGTCTGCCATCTTTTAACAGAACCTGAACATGCCCAAATATTCTCATCCACCATTTTAACCTTTCCAATAAGTGCTTCATCCTTTAAGCTAAGTATGTCCCTAAATCTATCCATCTTCCCTTCTTGAACTATGACCATAAACTAACTACACATACAAATGTACCTACCTCTAAAGTGTGTCCCTGCATACCTAAGTATAAGTGCTAACATAAAATTTGAAGGAGCCACCACTTTGGAAAGAACCTCTTTGCTCACTCTGCCTGATGCAGGGAACAACACTTTGTACTCTTTTAAATGTAAACAAATGAATGAATGAATGAATGAATGAATGAATAGCCAACTTAAATAAAAACTACTTTGGAATTCATGTTTCTTTTGCTAAAAAACCACAGGCAATATTGATTAACTAGAAATACCATGTTCAAAACATGACCTAGAGACAACAGGCACTAATCATTAATACAACAGGCACAGTCTTTAATACAGTCTGGGCTATATTCTGAGAGCTGGTTTTTATAAATTAATTAATTAAGTGTGTATTTAATATTTTGTTTTATTTTTTAATTAGTGAATTTCCAATTACTTTCTTTAAAAAAAAATCAAAACTTTCAAATACCTGTACATTTCCTTATCTTACAGTCCAACATGAGTATGGATAACTGGTCAGAGTTTTCTTAAGTGTCCTTCCAGTCTACTTTGAGTGCTAACTAGGAAGCTGACCTACACAGGTGATCTTAAAAAGTTTCTTTCCAGTGTAGTGGGTGTCCCAGTTTTTAATCCCAGCACTCAGGTGGATCTCTTGTGAGTCTGAAGCCAGACTGATCTACATAGCAAGTTCCAGGCTTTCCAACAATAACAACAACAAAAAAACAGGAAAAAGAGTCTGTTTTCACATACCTCATAGAGAGTACTAAGGAACTCTATGTGTTTAGAGAAAGCAGGAAAGGGTGGAGTACATTGCCTTAACCTCTGTCTGAGAAGGGTCAAAACTATTATAAACTATTGCAGTTTAAAGAATGAATAAAGTAAGATATTTCCACACTAAAACATAGAATGAAATAAAAAGGTTATTTGGAAAAATGATAATATATTACTTTATAGGAAGGCAGGAGGCAGGGGTTTCTTTGTTGTTGTTTTCCCTTTTTCTTTTTTTAAGATTCCAAACAGGGGCTGGAGAAATATCTTAGTAGTTAAGAGCACTGGCTGCTCTTCCAGAGGACCCAAGTTCAATCCCCACTCACATGGCAGCTCACAACTGTCTGTAACTAAAGTTCCAATGGATCTGACACCAATGCACATGAAAGAAAATTAATTATTAAAAAAAGTCTTGAAAAAATTAAGTAAAAAAATATTACTTAAACAATAGATAAAAATAACGTTATAAAAGCAAGTAGCACCTACCAGCACATTCTATAAATGAAAAGCATGTATTTTAATACTTCTAAACTTGGGGATTAGTGATGCTCAGTCATTACCTCTAGTTTCTTCTTTTTCTTTTTCTTTTTCTTTCTTTTGGGGGCATGGGGGGGGGTCTTTGTTGAGACAGGGTCTATCTGCATAACCCTGGCTGGGGTTCATTGTGTAGACCAGGTCATGAGCTCAGAGAGAGAGATCCACCTGCCTCTGCTTTCCGAGCCCTAGGCTGAAAGGTGTGCACCACCACATGTGGCTACTTCTAATTTCAATAAATGTTTTAAGGTAAGTTAAATATCATTTCATCACAAAATGTGTTATTCCAAAATAATTTAAAATATAGCATTCAACACAAAGCAGAATCATTTAAAGCCAGGAATCAAAGCCCATATCTCACCTTGGCCCAAATCACACAGGCCTCTTCAGACGACAAAGAAGAGTAAAAGCAATGAACTACTGAATGTAACAAGGGTGCTTGGGGTCATTCTCTGTGTAAAATGTGGTGAAACAATTACAACTGCAACACAACTAAATATAAAGAGTACTTGAAGCATCACAATTACAGCACGATTTTTAAATTATAATTGATATACAGCGTCTACTTTGTTTTTACCTGCTTTGCAATTTCTCTTAAACAGGCTACACCTTGTTCAAAATTAGGGAAAGCCACTGAGCCATACTTTTGGTATTCAGGGGTTGGTCTGATTTTTATTGTAGCTTCTGTTATTACACCAAGAGTTCCTAAAAAAGAAGGGAAATAATCCATTTATCACATGGCAATTTTCTAAAACCATATTTAATTGACTGATTCTACTGACTAATTCTATTAACCATGTTAAATCTATTTGATCTCTTCTATATGGAAAATAATGGCTAATTAAGTCTTCTAAAATGATTGAGCAAATTCTATAATTGCAAAAATTAGACTGTTTTTCTTTTTTATGTATAAGTATTTTAAAACATTCTAAGCTTTCTCTAAGAAAGTTACTCTTAAGTGGTTTTTAAGCATTATAACACATTAAAAGAAAAATAGAGAAGCAAGTTGTTATAGCTCACACATATTGGCAAAGATATATTCTGATGTGTCAATATTTACTATAAAAAGATTTACTGGGCCAAAAAGATGCTTTCTAACTTTGAAATGACTGAAGGATTCTGAGGAATGATGACCTTGCCTTGTAACCTCAGATTTAGTACATAAAAAGACAAATACATTACTGAGAAGCTCTTAACGAAGCATTCAGAGACAAAATATGAAGAATGAAAAAACCACGTTCTTTACTGCTTGGGCCATAAAGAGATTAAGCGGAAAGAAAAATATTAAGTAAATATAATCATATATACCAAAATATTTAAAGAAATATGACTTAAAAGGAATATATTCATAAAATCAAATGCTTTCAAACCTCTGGTTTCAGATGTACAAATAGTGTACCATTAGCAAATATTTCAATGATCATTTTTAAAAAGTGTAAAGAGAAATGTGAATGAAACTGAACAACTTAGTTACAACATTGGAAATCAAAGTCCAGATCATGTTTGGAATCCCTAGAGTGACTTACCAATATGTAAACACAATGTTAAAGACTAGTCTGAGTCAGTGGAATATAAAGCAGATTGATTAGTTGTTGATATATTGATATATTATATATATATATGTTGTTTCTGTCTTATTTAAAATATGAGACTCTTATAACTTGCATGGTAACAAAAATCTCTATAAAGTTTGCCCAACTAATATTTTAATATATAAAAACAAATGTAAAATTGAAAACATAACTAAAATGACTAAATTTTTTTGTTTCTATATCTTTGAGATATAATTTCAATGATTCACCCATTTAAAATTATAGAAGCCCTCAAAACAAAACAATGGTTATTGTCATCCTATTGGTTACCTACCATAACTAGATGGTAAACCCTACTAGTGAAGACACAATACACTTTGGTTCCAGCAAATAGAGAAATCATGCTGAACTGATCTGGAAGTTTTCTCCCTGTTGGCTACCTTGTATAGTAGTGGACCCTGAATGCTACAATATCAACCAGCCAAGCAAGATGTATGCATGGGCACAACCCTGGCATGACCGTTAGAGAGGCAAACAACTGTCTTCTGATTGGATTGGGGCCTGGTTCACAGGAGTGTACTGAAATACTGGCCAAAGCCAGTGGCTAGGAAGGTCATCGGCCCTGTGTGTATGTACAAGGGTGGGCAAGAACTGCTATTGTTTTGCTAAAGTGACACTTTGTCAAACTACCATGTAAATAGTTGTTTTTACCCACAAATTAGTTGACTATCAAGAAAAGCTGCTTTTTGAATGGCCTTCTGTCTGTGCAAAACTGATTAAAGTGGTGAGAATAAGTAACTGTTGAGTGCTCAACTCTAAATGAGACATCTCTAACAACACCACAACAAAGTTCAGGGGACATTGTAGGAGAGAAACAGTGAGAATGTTAGGAGCCAGAGGCTGGAGTGCTATAAAATACTGTCATCTGGACATGGTGTGGCTGTTGCACTCGTGAACTCAAAGCAGCAGTGGCTACTTCCACGGGATCAAGCTGGTCAGTAATTCCAGCATAGACTGTGCAGGTGCTCTTTAAGACTATTGCTGAGGAGCTATTGGCAGATGATGGCTGCTATAGGAGGGAGAATTATTTTTCTTCAGGGATGTGGCCACTGGTAGGTTGCTCATGTTTGTATAGGCAGTACTCAATGAGTTACTAAAACAAAGAGAAAGAGGAGGAGGAGGAAGAGGAGGAGGAAGAAGAGAAAGAGGAGGAAGAAGAAGAAGAGAGGGGGAGGAGGTGAAGGAAGAAGAGGAAGAGGAAGAGGAGGAAGAAAAGGAGGAGAAGGAAGAGGAGGAGGAAGAGGAGGAAGAAAAGGAGGAGGAGGAAGAAGAGGAAGAAGAAGAGGAGGAGGAGGAGAAGGAAGAAGAGGAGGAGGAGGAAAGGAAGAGGAAGATGTGAGGGCCACTTTAGGGAGGCACAGGGAAAGTGTGAGGCTGATGATGGATAAGCTCAAGATATATTGCATATATGTTTGAAACTATCAAAGTAGAAATAAAAGGTATTTTTAAAAAAGAAAATGCTAGCTAAAGTTGGTAGCTTTTAGTATATTCACATGTATGCATAATCATTACTATAAACTGAATTTAGACCATTTTAATCTCCCACAACTGTACCAATTAAACAACCATGCTCCATTCATTTCCAGACCCACACCCTAGCCAATTATTCATAAATACATTCTGTCTCTATTCTGGATATTCTGCATACTCTGGATATTTTATACAAAAGGAAAGTCATAGTGTGTAGTCATTTGGACTTTCTTTAATTTGCAATGGTTTCAAGGTTCACTTGAAACAGCATTTATTTATATCTAAGAATTACTGACTATCAATAAACTACTGAAAACACTGGAGCTGGGCTGTGTAATAACTACAATGAAAAGTTCATTTAAACAACCTGCACCACATCAGAACTGGTGGCAGAAGTGTGTGGGTGAGGTGGCCCTACAAGGGAGTGATGGCATGAGCAAGGGAGAGATGCCCTTCCCCTCCCCCTTTCCTCCTCCTTTCCCTTTCGCTGCAGGCAGGACAGCTGTCCCTGCCCCTCCCTGGTTGCAGCTCCTGGGAGAGTGGGCCCTGCATCTTACCTTGGGCTTCACAATAGAGCTATCCCTGGTTGCAAAGGCACGAGTGAGCCAGTCCCAAGGGCTTGAGAGCATGACCCTGTCTGTCCCTTGCTGGCTATAGCATTGTGTGAGCTAGCTGGGGGCAGTGCTGGAGAATTTATCCTGGCAGTACAAGTGCAGAAGAGCTGGTAGGCTGACCAATACTCAAGCTCAGACACTACCAAGGCCCAGATCCAGGGCTTCGAGTTGTCCCACCCAAACATCTACCCCATCTATGAGTTGCTGGAGCAGATAACTGGCCTGGCCTGAAGATCAAAAGCTGGAGGATCTCTATGACAATGAAAAACAATAGGATACCCAAGGAGTCCTGGTGAGGATCCAGTATTGATAGAATAACAGAAGCCAGAGGCCTCAAAACTTACCAATGACGGGTTGCAATGAACATTTGCAAATAAAGATGTGTTGCAAGTAAAGGGTATATTGTGAGACACATGGTGACATACTATAGCTTCCATGAAATTATTTTTTTTTTATTCTATCTTCTTTGTTTTCTTTGGGTAGGGGAGATTACAAGGGCAGATGGCAGATACAAAGGAGACAGAGAGATGAGTGGGACTGCATGATGTGAAATTCACAAAGAATCAATAAGAAGTTTAAAAAAAGCTGCCCAACAACATGTGATCTGGCAAAAAACAGAATATCAAACTTGAAGGACTGACTGACAGAGATTGTAACACAATGTGCTATAAAAAGAATAGAGAGAAAAACAGAGAAAAAACTAACAAAGTATCAGAGAAACATGAAAACCCTTTAATTACATTTCTAGATAAATAATGAAATTACTGTAAGAGCAGAGACAAAGCATGCAGCAGAAAAATTATTTTTAAAAATAGCTGAAATTTTCCTCTAACAGTATCCAATATATCAAATGAGTTCAAGAAATATCAAGCAGAGTGAACACAAAAATATCCATAGACAGATGATGATATAAATGCTCAAAGTCAAATACAAGAAAAAGTCTTAAAAAACAACATAAAAAATTATCAACAAGGAAAATTTTATAAAATGTACATTTGACTTGAAGCCAGAAAATAGCGTATCCAGAGAGCAAAGAAGCCTGTCTTCCACATTCAAAGTATGAAGACAAACAAAAGCCAAGACTTTGTTCAAACCAGGTTCTGAATAAATTCTAAAAGTTCTTTAAGTTGGAAGATAATGACCTCAAACACAAGAAACTCAATAAATGAACCAAGAAAACAAAGCAGATAGAAATCACAACAGGAAGCATCAGTTATATAATATAAGGGGGGACCCATAAGGCTCACGCACTATGAGATTCCTTTTATTAAAGGCCAGAATTTCAAAATCAATATAGGCAGGAAATATAGACTAATAGTTTGGTGGAGTGCAGTTGTGATCACAAAGGCAAAGTTACATTTTTACAATTATAAAAGATAATATAGGCATTTACTTCTTATAATCAGTGGTTCTCAACCTTCCTTTAGTACAGATCCTCATGTTGTGATGACCCCCCCCCAACCATAAGATTACGCTGCTACTTCCTAACTGTAACTTTGCTACTTTTATGAATTGTAATATAAATATATGATATTCAGGATGTCTGATATGCAATCCCTGTGAAAGGTTGTTAACCCCCCAAAGGGTCACAACCCACAGGTTGAGAACCACTACTGTACACCATTAAATAATGATACTATAAAACAACACCATTATGATATACACTACGCTTGAACCCTCAGCAGCACCAAGCTGAGCAGAAGCAATGGTCTGTGCAGGCGATGACCTGACTCAGGACGGACACACCAGGAGCCAGGGTGGCGAGGAACAAATGTGTGCTCTAGCTGCACACTTGCTCTACTTCCTTCCAGCAGGTTCCTTCTGAGTCACACAATCACACAAAGTCACAGCTACACTGTTGGGTAGGTTGTACAGGCGATATGTATAACAACATAACATAATGGAAAGTTTAAAGGAAACAGCTAGGAGTGCTACCTCTGTGTTTTATGACTGCTTAAATAAGGTGTAAATTTAAAGCCATACCACTAAAAAAAATAAAAAAGAGTAAAGTCATAAAGAAAGACAGACTAATAGTTTGGTAGCGTGCAGTTGTGATCACAAAGGCAGAGTAAAAGAAGTAAATATCTATATTATCTTTTATAATTGTAAAAAAGGCAAGCAAAAATGGATGGACTGAGTAAATCCAGGTGTGGCAATGACATTCAGTGTGACTGTTCTGCACAACTGAAAGACGAGACTTTCTCAATCAGCAGTTCTCAACCTGAGGGTAGCAACCTTTTTGGGGGCTAACAACTCTTTCACAGGTATCACCTAAAATGATTAGAGAAAACAGATATTTTCATTTATGGTTGGTAACAGTAGCAAAATTACAGTTATGAAGTAGCAATGAAAACAACTGTATGGTTGGGGGAGGTCACCACAATATGAGGAACTGTATTAAAGGGTCACAGCATTATGAAGGTTGAGAGCCACTGTTCTAAATAATTGAAATGTATTGTTGTTGCAAGAGACACACTTTCAAATACACCTAGATGCAAATATGGTAAAGGTGCACCATGTAAACATAGTACTAATACCAGACAAAACAGATTTTAAACAGAATGTTATTACATAGAGAGGAACACTTTGAAATGATAAATCATTGAGAAGACAATTATTAAAAGATGGTGCTGATAACTGGAAGTGAAAATATGATGGAAACTGATACAAATAAAATGGATAATGAATACCCGGAGATCTCAATACCCCAGTTTCAATATGACTTAAGAACTAATCAAAGGGAAGACTGAATGATAATTTAAGTAAATTTGACCTCATTCATAGACTAAAACATACCATTCAGCAATAGCAGAATGTAAATTCATTTCAGGTACATACACAGTATTCTTCAGGACAGACCACAAACTAGGCGATACAACAAACTTGAACAGATTTCCAAAGACTTCAATAATATAAAATATGTTCCTATCAGGGTTTATATAAAATACCACTCAAAGGCTATGTGTTTAAACTCCTGGTCTCTACCTGTTGAGTCTGTTTTAGGTGCTGTTTTAGGTGAGGTGCTATTTTAAGAGTCTGTGGAACCTTTAGGAGGTAAGTCTTCACTGGAAGCCTCACTGTCATTGGAGGACTGCCAGTGAGAGTTATAGAATGACCCTACTTCTACCCAAGCCCTCTTCTTCTTGGCCTATGGCATTATGATCAAGAAGTCCCATGTTCCTAGCACCAGGACTTCAAGCCACTACCATTACCTGCCACCACCACCCCAACCCCTGTGACCAATACAAATGATAGTGTAGTGCCTAGTATTTAGCCAAGGTGCTAAAAAAGTAACTAAAACAGCAAACTGGTATCAGAAATGGGGTTTTTGCTATAATAAACCTGACCATGTGGTTCTTGGGCTTTCGGACATGGTTTGTAAGAAGAATATGGAAGAGTGTGAGGTGGTAGAGTGGTCTTAGAATGCCATAAACAGGACTTAACAGATGATTCTAGTAAGAGTCTAGACGACCAGATGCTGATTTAAAAACAAAACAAAACAAAACAAAACAAAAAAGACAGTAAAGGCTAGATTCATGAGATTTCCAAGGGAAATAACTACGTTCTACTAGCCTCACTTAAGATATACTCCCCATGAATGTGCCCTTCTTGGACTCTGGCTTTTAGAGACTCCAAGTTAAACAAACAAAATAAATACGATGTGAGCTTGGGTCTAACTTCTTTCTTTTATATGAAACTGCAAGGGATTCAGAATAGTCAAAAAAACAGAAAAGAGGACTCATACATCTTAATTTTAAAATATGTACCTGTGGTATATATTGAAAATAATGATTCCCTCTTTCCCAGAATCAATCAATATCCATTATTTCAGCAGCAAGGGCTAGAGCCTTGTGAGTGCTCCTACTTCTACCAATCAATACTGGGTCGTTGATAAGTGGTCTTTACAAAACCAGTGCTGCTGTGAGTTCATGACTATAGTTACTATGACTAGAAGGTGGCACTACAGCCTTTCTTCCTACAGGACTCTTATATTTTCTTTATTAAATTTGTTCTTTGACAATTTCATAAATGTATATAATGTAAACTGATAACTCTCTTGACTCTTATCTGATTTTTTAAAAGGGGGTACTTAGAAAAACAGATTCAAAAGGAAAATCTAGGAGACAGGTGGTTTCAATCTAGAAAACTATCAAACACTTAAGGGACAAATATCAATTTGTCACAAATTTCTCAAAAATAACTTATTTTAGGAAGTGACTATTACATTATTCTAATACCATCAGACAAAACATACTAAATATGGTGTAACATAGGTCTAACTTCATCACAAAAAATATGGGTATGAAAAGTATCTTATGAAAGTCATCAGTATTATAATACTAGCTGACTTCAATATAGAAAGTAACATTATATAATTTATTTGGAACTGTTGGTCACAGAGGTCTCAAAGGACTCCAAAATAATATAAGTTCTTTACAGCTCGTTTGGTTGCCCACTAGATCTAGAAAATAAGACTATTGCTAAAGATAACACGCACCTCAGCTGCAAGCTATAGAGCAAGCAAGCTGGAACTATTCAAGTGCTGTGAGAAAAAGGATCAACAGCCTAATCTAGCTGTGAACCCTATGAACTACAAAAACAACCTAACGGGAAAAATATGCCCACCTGTGCAATCACTCCATAAGAGAAAACCCAAGCTATTTAATACAAAAAGCAAGTATTTTCCTGAACAAATAAAGCCTCACATAAATTGAAAATATACTCTCAGGTAACTTTACTATTAAGAGAAACAGTGTCAAAGGAGGGATGGGAGGGATGGTGCACTGGCTGATCGTCCAGAGGACCAAGGTCTGATTCCCACTCACAGTCCCAGGGTACCCAATACCTTCACAGGCATTGCATATACATGGTGCACAGAAATATATGCAAAGACACATAACCATAAAATTAAAAATAAAGGGGAACAAAAAAATAGTGTCACCTGATTCTGAATCATCTGTCCTCTCCCTAAACTCCCCATACAAGACTTCAATATTAGAAAAAAAAAGATTAAATAAATAAAACAAAGGCTCTTACATAAACTTTAAATTACCTCCAAGCAAGACAAAAAGAAAAGCTTCCCTTCGACTTCCTGTGGTTCTCAACACTAAAGAATTTAAGTGTGAGGAGGAGTGAAGGGAAGCTTAAGCAATCCATACCAGAGCTGAGGGCAGCCAGCGGGTATAATGGCTAACACCTGTAATCCAAGCAGTTGGGAAACTGAGTCAGGAGGATTATAAATTTAAGACCAGTCAGAGCCACATAGTAAGTGCCAAGCCAGTCTAGGCTGAAGAGTTGGACCCTCCAAAAACAAACAAATAAACAAAACAAGAAAACAAACAAACAAAAAACAGGCACAGAGGATTAACAGAAGAAAGTAGAGCGATTAGGGACTAAGAAAATACATACAAAATGATGCCTAGAAGACCTTCATACAGTAATAATGCCAAAATATTATATAAAACTATAATCCTATACAGGTCCTAGAGGACCACATACCTATAAGGAAATTTGAAAAAGGCAAAGAAGCAAGCCAAGCATGGTAGTATATGCCTTCAGCCCTGGCACTCAGGAGATGGAGGCAGGTAGATCTGAGTTTGAGGCCAGACTGGTCTTCACAGAAGTTCTAGGACAATCAGAACTACATAATAGAGACTCTGTCTCAAAAAAAAAAAAAAAAAAAAAAGAGGAGGAGAGAGGGGAGAGGAGAGAGGAGGAGAGGGGAGAGGGGAGAGGAGAGAGGGGGGAGAGGGGAGAGGAGGAGAGGGAAGAGGGGAGAGGAGGAGAGGAGGAGAAGAGAGAGGAGGAGAGGGGAGGGGGAGAGGGGAGAGAGGGGAGAGGGGAGAGGGGAGAGAGGGGAGAGGGGAGAGAGGGGACAGGGAAGAGGGGAGAGGGGAGAGAGGAGAGGGGAGAGGGGAGAGAGGGGAGAGGGGAGAGGGGAGAGAGGGGGAGGGGAGAGAGGGGAGAGAGGAGGAGAGGGGAGAGGGGAGAGGGGAGAGGGGAGAGGGGAGAGGGGAGAGGAGGAGAGAGGGGAGAGGGGAGAGAGGAGGAGAAGGGAGAGGGGAGAGAGGAGGAGAAGGGAGAGGGGAGAGGGGAGACGGGGAGAGAGGGGAGACGGGAGAGAGGAGAGAGGGGAGAGGGGAGAGGGGGGGAGAGGGGAGAGGGGAGAGGGGAGAGGGGAGAGGGGAGAGGAGGGGAGAGGAGGGGAGAGGGGAGAGGGGAGAGGAGGGGAGAGGAGGGGAGAGGGGAGAGGAGGGGAGAGGGGAGAGGAGGGGAGAGGGGAGAGGAGAGGAGAGGGGAGAGAGGAGAGAGGAGAGGAGAGGAGAGGAGAGAGGAGAGAGGAGAGAGGAGAGAGGAGAGAGGAGAGAGGAGAGAGGAGAGAGGAGAGAGGAGAGAGGAGAGAGGAGAGAGGAGAGAGGAGAGAGGAGAGAGGAGAGAGGAGAGAGGAGAGAGGAGAGGAGAGAGGAGAGAGAAAAAAGAGAAGAGAAAATAAATGGTATGAACCAGGAAGAGCAGTACTGATGAAGCAAGAGGATTGTGTGCACATATGCATGCATTCACCCTCATTCACACACAAAGCAAAGGCACTCACACACCCAACCACCCACAACCGATTACCTACACACCCAGATACACCTACCTACCTGCACACATAAACCAAACCCCCACCCCCACAGCTACCACCACTATCACAAATAACTAATCTAACATCAAATACATGATATGATCTCTACCATGTCATTAACAGACATTGTTATTTGTTCTTTCTTTGTTGTTGCTATCAAAGACCATAACTGCTTGATAGGTTATTTCTCCACCAATGAAATGAACCAATTCAAACTGGGTAAGAATATACTAAAGGCACTGGCCCTAAGGAAGGAGCCAGGGAAGTCTCCATGGGAAGAAAGGGAATGGAGAGAAAGAGAAAAAGGGTGCGTGTGCAAAGAAGAGAGAGGGGGGAGAGAGTAAGAAAGAGACCAAAATATCTGGATTATATGGAGAAGAGCCTCTGGGCTGAAATTTTCAACGTTGGGGGCAGGGTATACCAGGTAGGAACTAAGGGATGCTGGGAGAACATGGAGGTCAGGCCTGCTTTGATATGTAAAATATGCACCTCAGTCCCTAGTCCCAGGTCCTAAACCAAATACCAACTTAGTTATTTGTGGAGCTAATGAGCCCTGCAAAGGGGGATTGGGGGACAGCCTGGAACAAGAATGAGGTCAAGACATGTCTAAAATCTCATCTTGAGACTGGCAGAAGTTGGACCGTTTCCTCCCAGTTCTGGGCCTGCATGTCCTTGCTCACATAGCCTTACAAGCCCTACAACAGCCAACCTGGTGGTAAACGTGTAGATGGGTGGCCAGGTTACACATTAAACTTCCTTTCTCCTTATAAGGTCACATTCCATCGTGAAGGCTAGTGTATGCTTGGCCCAGGGAGGGGCACTGTTGGGAAGTGTAGCCTCATGGGTATAGGCTTTAATACCCTTGTCCTAGCTGCCTGAAGGTCAGTATTCTGCTAGCAGCTTTCAGATGAAGAAGTAGAACTCTCAGCTCTTCCTGCGCCATGCCTGCCATGGATACTGCCATGTTACTACCTCGATGATAATGGACTGAACCTCTGAACCTATAATCCAGCCCCAATTAAATGTTCCTACCTTGATGATAATGGACTGAACCTATAAGTCAGCCCCAATTAAATGTTGTCCTTATAAAGCTGGCTTAGTCAAGGTGTCTGTTCACAGGAGTTAAAACCCTAAATAAGGCATCCACCAGGCACCTGGAATTCTTCAAATAAGTCATTCCAAGGCATTCCCAGTACCTTGGCCCCACCCAAAGATATACATTTACCCCAAAGCCCCTCCCCACTCCCCAAAGGATTTAAGTAGCCTTTGTTCCCCACTCCCCACTTAAATGAGCTGCTGATAAGAAGTTAGTAGGTTTTGCATCTTGCTCACAGCAGAAGTCTCCTCACTGCCCTCCAACCCCTACCCCCTACCCCAAGCAGAATAGGAACAGCGGTTATTTTAATTGTTCTTTCATTTTTGAATATAGCTAAATGTTTTCAAGCTCTATCTGTTCAACTCAGACCATCTTTTGAAGTAAGCAATGAGTTCTTTAGCTAAGTTAGAAACACTTTGCTTAAATTTATCAAATTTCTCTACATTTAAGGGATGCCCCTTTTCTATTCCACAATCTGAAAAACAGGCCCAAGTTTACTCATATCATTCCCCACTGTGTTTACTCAACAGCTTGCAAAACAGAAGGAATTACACATTTGGAGGATCTGAGGAATGGCATTCTAGTCTATTCCACATTAGCAAGCAAGCAATGGATATTACTTACAAAATAAAAATTTAAATGACAAACAGAAGTTTAAAAGATACATGAATAAATGAAATTTAAACAGTTTCTAAAATCATTCAGCATTAAGTAACAAAACACATAATTACAGGAAAACAAGAGAGAAATAAACTGTTTTGTCAGCCTCTCTCTTGACAGGAGTAAACTGTAATGCACAATGTTAAAATATTTAGGCCCTTACCACTGTTTCTTAAGATTCACTAAAAATTTTGAAAACAATAAAATAAGAACAAACAACAACAACAAAAAACACGCTGCCTTTAAAAATATAAAAGACTAAAGTGTAGAAGAAAATTGAATAAGTCATTCTCATAAAACCTTTATGAAGTATGAATTAAAAATGGTAAGTCATAAAAACTCATTACTCTTTAACTATATAAAGCATACCATTCTTTCAAAAATATCACATACTGTGTGATATCTGACTTTCACAAAATGAAATCATTAACTACATATTAACAACTTTACAAGTATACCAACCTTCAGATCCCATGATGAAGTGATGAATATCTGGGCCTGTTGACATTCGAGGTCCTTGGGAGCTTTTTTCTATTACACCTCTAGGTGTTACCATTTTCATATGAACTACCTGTTTAATACAATGCATAATATAAATTCCACACATCTGTTAGATCTATTTCTGTACTTGCACACACATTAATTTATAATTATACCTTCATAATAAAACACTACTTATTAAATACTGAACTAAGCCATAAGTTGTGATGATCTTCAGAATTCTCACATCTTTTAGTGATCTATACACTGAGGATAAATATAACAATTTCAACATTTTTCCAATAGTTAGAAACTAGTATTTTTAAGCCTATATTTCTATTAAAAAATTGTTAAAACTTAAAAACTTTTTGTGAGTTCTACTGTAGTCACAAAGGCTAAGATACCAGTCTTAGTAGCACTTATATAAAAGCAATGTAAATTATGAGCTTTAAAGGCTACATGTTACAAAGAAATTTAAAAACAAAATATGCTACATCATAATTCATGCAGTAAGTGTGTTAGATGTATGCAGAATCTTTGTCCCTTAAAAAAAACTTAAGGGAAAAAAGTAAACTAAATTATACACTGCAGTGGTCTATCAAGTACTTGTTTGACTTATTAAGCTCTTAATCTACAACCCAAAATTAGTTTTCTTTATAACTGGGTTTAGTTTTAATACAAAAAAGAAAACTGTAGTTTTTCATTTCTTAAACAGAATACCAAGCGTTTTGAAAGAGTTCATGTAAAATACTGGATACTGGTAAAAGCTATCGTCTCTCATGAAATGTATCTGATATTCCTATCAACAGAAGTATTAATAAAAACCCTGACACCTTAGGCTTGAAAAGCAAAACAAGAACAATGTTAGGAATATTACTTCAATTAAACAGCCTCATAGGTTCTTCTAAAGTACTATCAGCTACCAGCATAGTGTTGCCTACCTGTAACCCTAGCAAATGGAATGGAAATAGGAAAATTGCAAGTTCGAGGCCAGCCTAGGCTAAGTAGCAAGACCATGTAGGAAAATATCAAGTTAAATAAATATTATCGAAATACTAAAGATTAAAAAAAAAATTTCATGAAGAACCTACTATACACCAGATTGGTGAAATTTTCTTTTAATGTCCTTTACTCATATAATAGTGATTGGTGAAAATTTCTTTTAATGTCCTTTACTCATGTAATAGTTCTAATATAATTATTGTATTTTACAGAAAAGCAAACTGTAGCTGGGAAAGGTAAACCAATTTGCCGAAGTTGTGTAACTAATCCCCAGAAAAGGCACAAATTCAATAAATGCCACCCAATATCTAATAAAGGGCCCAGAGTCACAATACTGTCGTGCTCCCAGAAGACTGGCACATGTTAAACATGACAGCTTATATAACTACTCAACAGTGAGTTTCTTCAACTGTACAGAGAAAAAAGAATTTCTTCAGAGAAAGCAAATGTAAAATCTCCTACAGCAAGAATAACAATGATACCACTCAAAAAAAAAGACTAAGCTCTTGATAAATTTGTAAAATAATTATTTGCATATTTTAAGTTAGATACTATGTCTACAAAATATGAGTCACTTTTAAAAGGGTATCCTTCAATATGACCACAGTTACATTTTTAATTGCTTCTATTATACACAATCAGTATTTCTATAATCGAAAGGAGTCTATTTTGAAGACAGGTTTTAAACTTTATCCTAGTTTCTAAATACTAATTATTAGACAGTAACTAGAAATAAATTTACCAGGTCCTCAATATTGCCATAGATATTTTTCTTCATGCCTGATGCTCGAGTAGATATCCATCCTCCCACAGTGCTGAATTCCAGGGAGTCCGGTTCATGACCTGTACAATAACCACTTTCTTTAAGCTGCAAAGCAAAAATTTTATATTTTACTGGCAAAAATGGTCCTATGACACACAGCATTCAACATATTCTATTCAATTTCTTTTATTCGTTTTTTAGCTTTTTTTTTTTTTTTTTGGCCTAATGGAAAACTTTCATAAAATTGAAAAGGTGTGGGACAAAAACAAACAAACAAACAAAAAAACAAAAAAAAAAACCACTACTCTTCACATTATTTTTTTTAAAGCCAACTGACTCTTCCTTGTGCCCTAACCCCTTGAAGAGACATGTTTAATACTTACAGAGATCAGATTATGCTTAAATAACTGCCAAATTCACCTAACACTTTCAATAAATAAAGCACTTCATCTCTAATTCTCCCCTACCCTAATATAATATGCAGCAGGGCTCCAGAAAATCTGAGCAAATTGCCTGTACTTAATTCTCTCAAGGAGTCGTGTGTTTTAATGTACAGCCATCTGGCTAAGTCTCCCAAATGCAAGGCTATCATTTACTTGTGATGTGGACCAAGCATTCTTGTGCATTAAATAGTCACTTGTTTCTCATTTTTCTATATTAGCTTGGCTTCACCATCTGTACAGCACCTGAAGTTGAATGGATGCCCTTTACTGCAACAACACCAAAGCCACTCCACTGGAATCATTTCAGAGTCTCGGTCATCTCCTGTCAAATGGTACAGACACCACCATCTGCACGCTCACTGTTGCCTGCACTCAAGCCCATCAATCTGTGTTGACCATCTGACGGTCATCCAGTGCAGCAACTGCTTTTATTTCTCAAGTAAGTCATGCAGAGATGCAGAGTATGTCAGCAATGTTTGTACCCATGTATCAAAGTGTAAGTACGGTGTGAAAGTTGCAATCCAAAGTGTGTAAACCTACTACCTTAAATATAAGTTGTTGTTAAGAGTCACATGTCATCAATGCAAATTATATTTTTCTAATTTTGCTTCTAAGAAGAAAGATTTGAAAGAACATCAATTGTTACTTTTTCACTAAATATTTAATATATATATTTTTAAGAGGCTAGTAACCAATCATAAATAAGATTAAAATGAAAATTATCAGTGTATTACATGTCTTCCTTAGCTCCATCTTCAATCAATCTATACTGACATTATTTTCTCAATTTCATTAAATTAAAAGAAAAAGAATTCATGAATCCCTAAGATACATTAGCAACTAAGCAGAGGTTTGTCTTGTCACCCTGATGGTGCGGGTGCTTCAGGAATGATCAGTGTCAAAGTGTACACTTTAAATGACAGCAACTCATTCTATGACACCTACACCTTACTGAAACCATTAGAAAAATAAAACAAAAAATATATGACTCCTAATTCGAAAAGCTTAGTGGCTAGCTCTTATAGACCCCAGGATCACCAGCCCATAGGTAGCACCATCTACAATGGGCTGGGCCTCCACCATCAACCACTAACTAAGAAACTGCCCAGCAGGCTTGCCTACAACCTGGGTTTATTGGAGGCATTCTCTCAGTTGAGGTTCACATCTCTCAAACAGCTCTAGCCTGTGTCAACCTGACATAGAGCTGGGCAGCACAGGTGGCCAGACTGCTACTACACTACTCCTAAAAACTTAATAAACATTCAAGTTTATGACACTTCAGACTTGAAATTCTCCTCTAATTTGAAAAGATGGCAGTCTAGTCCTATACAATATCATATAATATCAGGGTTAGAAAATGAGCCGTATGCAAAAGTGATCCATAATGTGACTGAACATGTGACATACACGTTTGCTACTTATAACTATGATCTTCAATGCTCTGTGATAATTAAAGATTGTTATAATGCTGATTCTCCCCTAAGTTTAGCAGCCATGTTGGAAAGGGAGTTTATTGGAAGAACCGTTTCTGTGCACTGGGCCTTGGATATGTGAAGTATGAAGTCAGAGAGATGTAACACAGATGGGGGGGGTACAAAATAATGACATTTGAGAGACCACTGCAAACTTCAACTTTTATAATGGTGAGTTTGCAATTCCTATTAGACAAGCAAGAAAAGAGAACAGCCAGGAACTGGATATGGTCATCTACCCTTCAGGAAATAAATCCGAATTGAGGATAGGTTTGGAAATCTTCAGCTATAAAAGGAATAAAGTTTAGTGCACCTGAATGAAGTAAATAATGTTTGATAGAAATTAATGGAATGAAGTTCTAAATGTGTTAGTTACATTATTAATATACTTCATTGTAGCAAAAACCTTGAGAGGTACTGTTCTCACTATTTCTCTCACTGTGACCCAGAAGCCCGTGCCTGCAGTGGCTGCTGTAATAGATGCATTTGAAACATAAAGGTTACTAACCTGCCTGAGGTCACACAGCTAAGATTTTTGAAATTTACAGGAAGGGTTAGTAGTTACTTGAAACAAAAACAAAACAAAAAACTTTGAAATTATAAATGATGCTATCTCCAGAAAGAAGAAACAAATTAAGTTCACATAGCCTCAGATTATTAAAAACGTCACCAAGGATGTAACAACAAAAGAAATCCTAAAATCTGTAATTGGCACATTAGTGACATGCCTTAACATTTAAGCATACTAAAATCCATTGTAATTTGTAAGTTAAAGAAATTAAAATCTGCTACTCAGCTTCTGTTTGTATCATTTTAAACCTTCTCTGAAGAACAAACAGGACATTTTAAGCTGGTTGCCTCATCTGAATTATAAACTAAAGGATACAGGAGTTTGAGGAGGAGTGATCTAGTAGAGACAGCTACCAGCCTGCAGCAACCACTGCAGGCACAGGTGCTGTGAGAAACAAACTAGCAGGTGAAATCTCAGAAGCACCTCCTGGAAGAAATGTCACTTAAATTCCAAGGAGATATGTTCCTTGAATTTTATTTCTAACCTTTAAAAAAAAGTAGGGAAACTTGGAAAGGCTTAAATACTATATCAAATGCTATAATAAAGGATATAAAACTGGAAGCCCAAAAGGCCATTCTTTGTTATTAAAGAAAATAGTGATCAATAAGGTCTCTCAATCAAGCTAATGGTGGACCAATCCAGGCCCTTTTGGATATCTTTCACTGAATATTATCAAAGTTTGGACCAGTCCTTTATCTTCACTATTTAAAGTCTTGACCTGTTTGAAGATCTCTGACAATACTTCAACAAGTCTGCTCAATTTTAAGCAGGTGTAAGTCCTTTTCACCCATGAAGGTAAGCAGCCTCAGTTGGGCTAGTATTTGCTGTCTGCTGAACTCTTCCACATATCATTTCACAAAAACTACTCATAAGTGAAACTTTCATTATTTCAAAAATCCCAGTATTGTAACAAATTTTTCAAGAATCAGTGACGAGTGGGCCAACTTTAATCACCTCAAAAAATAGGGAAAGAAAATAAAAATACAATCATCAACCACACATTATGTCTTATTAAAGGTTCAGGGACAAACTACTCTATAATCTAGTCTGAACACAAAGTGACTAGTGTGTCAGCCAACAAATTGCAACTCCTAATTTTTGATTATAAAAGCTGGATTATAACCATCTTGACCATATTTGGGAAAGGTTAAAAATCAATTTTTAAATTTTTTTTAGATTCTTATTTATATGTGTACGGATGTTTTGTCTGTACAGCACATGCATCATGTATGTCTGTACACAACATGCACACAGCCCATGGAGGCAGGAAAAGGGTAGAAATAGCCCATGGAACTGAAGTTGCAGAGGGTTGAGCTGCCACACAGCTGCTGAGAATTAAACCCAGAACCTCTGGACTATCAGCCAGTGCTCTTAAACTCTGAGCCATCTCTCCAACCCCAAGAATCAATTTATTTTAACAATTGCCTGCTTAGAATCCATAAACAGAAACTTTAAAAACTTATTAAATACTGAGAAAGAGTAGAAAGATTAAGAGTTGCAAAAGTAATGCCCCCACATGCACTCCGTCCACAGGACTGCTATCTTCACCTGAACCCCTTTCTCCTAGCTCTGACTCATTCTCCAGTCTCATTTTATCTATTAATTGTTATTATTATGCCAAATAATGAATTTCATTATGGCATTTTCATACATAATTTGTTCTTATTCATTCCCTTCTATTGAAGTCTCATCTTAAATGTCAAACTTCTATGACACATAATTGTCCAAGTTCTTCCTACCTGGCCCCTTCTGATGACACAAACAAGCTAAATTCAGTCTTACTTAGCCTGAATCATCCAGTCTATTTCTCCAACTTTCTATCCCAATATAAAGCCCCTGAGGACAGGGGACAGTGTCTCATTCACTACTGTACTTTCAGTTCTAGTTCAACCTACAATAAAAACTGAGCAAATTCACTAAGTGAACAGTGTTTTGTGGAAAGGTAGTTCTTTCAGACACAGAATACCACTGTTTGGAAAAGCTTAATTAAAGAGATAACATACCTGTCTTTCCAAATCTTGTCCAGTTATCCCAGCCTCTACGTGAGCTGTCAGATTGTTCTCATCAACCCAGAGAATCCGGTTCTATTACAAAGAAAAGAAGCCTCATTCCTTTGAGCCATTAACATTTTCTTAGGAAATACCTAAGTTCCAAATTCAAAGCTTCAGTAGCAAGACAGTAATCAGAAGTAAGGAAAGGAAAGTTCCTTTTCCTTACTCTATATTGGGACATTGCAACAAGAGCAGTACATTATGCATTTGTGCATATATAGAAACATATACTTGTCTTTGTACTGACATGTTAAACTCAGTAAAGTTAAAATGGCCTTTAAACTAAAGTCCACTGCTTAGCTATCTGGTAACTAACTAGTCTTAGTGAGTCCTCATTTGTAAAATGTAGACAATAGACATATATAATAACAGGGTTGCTAAAGGAATAAATAAGATATTCCACATAGAAACAGCATATAGAAAGAGACAACAAGACCAACCAGGACCAGAGATAACCAGATGGGGAAAGGCAAGCACAAGAACCCTACCAACAGAAACCAAGGCTACTTGGCAACATCAGAACCCAGTTCTCCCACCACAGCAAATCCCGGATATCCCAACACACTGGAAAAGCAAGAGTTGGATTCAAAATAGTATCCCATGATGCTGATAGAGGGCTTCAAGAAGGACTTAAATAACTCCCTTAGAGAAATACAAGCGAGCATGGGTCAACAGGTAAAAGTCCTTAAAGAAGAAACACAAAAATCCCTTAAAGAATTACAGGAAAATACAATCAATCAAGTGAAATGAACAAAACCATCCAGGATCTAAAAGTAGAAGTAGAAACAATAAAGAAATCACAAAATAAGACACCTCTGGGGATAGAAAACCTTGGAAAGAATTCAGGAGTCATAGATGCAAGCATCAATAACAGAATACAAGAGATAGAAGAAAGAATCTCAGGTGCTGAGGAAAACATTGACTCAACAGTCAAAGAAAATGCAAAATGCATAAAGCTTGTAACATAAAACATCCAGGAACTCCAGGACACAATGAGAAGAGCAAACCTAAAGATTATAGGTATAGAAGAGAGCAAAGATTTACAATTTAAAGGTCCAGTAAGTATCTTCAACAAAATTATAGAAAAAAAAATTCCCTAACCTAAAGAAAGAGATGCCCATGAACATACAAGAAGCCTACAGAGCTCCAAATAGACTGGACCAGACCAGAAAGTCCTCCTGGCACATAATAATCAAAACACCAAATGCACTAAACAAAGAATATTAAAAGTAGTAAGGGAAAAAAGGGCAGGTAACTTATAAAGGCAGACCTATCAGAATTACACCAGACTTCTCACCAGAGATGATGAAAGCAAGAAGATCCTGGGCAGATCTCATACAGACCCTAAGAGAACACAAATGCCAGCCCAGATTGCTATACCCAGCAAAACTCTCAATCACCATAGATCGACAAGATATTCATGATAAAACCAAATTTACACAATATCGTCCCACAAATCCAGCCGTACAAAGGATAACAGATGAAAAACACCAACACAAGGAGGGAAGCTACACCCTAGAAAAAGCAAGAAAGTAATCTTCCAACAAACCCAAAAGAAGATAACCACACAAATATAAAAATAACATCAAAAATAACAGGAAGCAATAAGCACTATTCCTTAATATCTCTTAATATCAATAGACTCAATTCCCCAATAAAAACATAGACTAACAGAAAATTTACATTTTTCATGTAAATCTTCAATTTTATCAAAAAATGTTTGTAATCCTTTCAATTAATTTAGTAATTTTTGTCTACCATTTTATCTGCATTATTTTTCATGATAATCTTCAATTTTAACATGTTTTTCTATATATTTATTTTATCAAAAATGTTTTCCATGTAAATCTGATTTTATCACAACATTAGAAAGGTTTTTTCTGTCTACTGTCTTCAGTTAATTTACAAAAGTTTATCTGTATCATTTTCCATGAAATAGTCAATTTTAATGTGTTTTTCTATATATTTCTTGAATTTTATCAGAAATATTTTCCATGTAAATCTTCAATTTTACCTGAAAATGTTTATAATTCCACTTTCAATCAACTTAGAATTATTTTTATGCCTACCATTTATCTGTATAATTTTCATGAAATAGTCAATTTTAACATGTTTTTCTATATATTTCTTCTATTTTGTCAGAAATATTTTCCATGTAAATCTTCAACTTTAAAGAAAATGTTTATAATCCCACTTTCAATCAACTTAGCAATACTTTTATGTCTACCATTATTATATCTATATAAAATTTTCCATAATAATCTTCAATTTTAACATGTTTTTCTACATTTTTCTATAATTTTACCAGAAATATTTTCCACGTAAATCTTCAATTCTATCATAAAATGTTTCTACTTCCTTTTTCAATTAATTTAGCAATGTTTTTTGTCTACCACTTTACTCTTAAATTTTCCATGAAAATTGTAAATTTTAACGTGTTTTTCTATATATCTCTTCTATTTTATCAGAAATATTTTCCATGTAAATCTTCAATTTTATCTGAAAAATGTTTTTACCTCCTTTTTCAATAAAAGAACATGCTTTTCAAAAAAACAAGACAGACAAAACTGGCACAAAGTAACACGTCAAGATTTGTTTTCAAAAGTTCTAGAAAATTAAAAAGAGCAAATATAATGAAGCATCAATAACCGTTCGCTCTGTGCACAGCCACAATTACCTCTACCTTGCTGTTCAAAGAAGATTCAAACTAAAAAACTCACACAAAGTTGCTACTTGGGACTATGAAGGTAAAATTCAACCGAGGTTAAACCTTAACATGGTTACAGCCCTCACCCTTGGAAGGAGGAGCTCTCCCACCCATCCACAGCATACGTGCAAAAGCATCAAGTTAAGTCTGGGAGGCAAATAAGTACACATTACTCAAATTCACATAACTAACAGTTATTTTTACAATAACAGACATCAAGTTATCCACGGTCTCAAGCTTTACAATCATGCTTCTCAAATGATCAATTTACGTACTACCTTGGCACTAAAGCACTAAGATCTGTACCTTAGAACAAGGGAACTTAGTTTCTGATTACCTGAACATGCAGCTAAAATAGAGTATTAAAAAAATGATATTTTAAGCAGAAAGCATAATTAGAATATCAAATACCATTTGTGAAGTGTCCAAAGAAATTATTGTTCTTGTCTCATCTGCAGGACACATCAAGCCATAGGAAACACTTGTTCCTCCTGTCAAAACAGGAAACAAAAACTTTATGTTTAAATATTTTGCTCCCACTACATTCCTGGACCAAGTTCTTGGTACACAGAACACAAATGGGCCTGCTCATGCTGACACCTATTTCTACTTTGCAAAAGCTAACACACCGAAAACAAACTCACCTTTATTTTATGCTGAATGCCAAATGCAGACTACTATGGAACTGAAATCAATGGGCTATGGCTCGTCCCTGGATATGACACTCATGGAAAGCCCTAGCAATTTGTAGAACTCCAAAAACATAATTAGCAAAGATCTAAGCTAATGATCACCCTGAAGAGGAAGCTTAAGAGAAAAGAGACAAGTCCTGAGCAACTAGAAGTACCATCAACTTCTCACAACCACATTACACCACTGTCTTTCTATAAAAGTAGCAGCCTTATGCAAAAAGTTTTAATAAATTAAAATAAAAATAAGCTAAATCATGGTATTGAAAAGCAAATTTTCATATTCTTTAGAGAAAAGTGATAGTTAAATAGGCTAAGTAATGTTTTAAGTATTTAAACAATATATTCCTATTTCCTCTTAACATAATTTGTCAAAGGATAAATGTTTTAACAAAGAATAATACAATATTTTAAGTTTTTAACTACAATCATCCCATATCAATATAAAATTTTAATGGCTATTTCCATACAGTCTATGTGAAAAAGAAACCTCTGGAATTCAAATTCGAAAAGAAGAAATCTGTATATATCAGCTTAATTTCACCAGGTAAGATTACCAATTGCAAGTACAGTATCTGTGGTTGGAAACCACCACTTGTTTATAACATTGTTTTTAATAAAAGAAAAGTTCATAGTAAGTGGCATTGTGGTGACTTTGTTCACTAACTAAAGGAACAGTATCAGCTGGAGAGGGAGTCTGGGACTCCTAGAGTTGCTGAAGTCTAATTTCTACTCACCAATGCCAATATAGTAAGTGAAGGTTGGGGCTGGAGAGATGGCTCAGTAGTTAAGAGCACTGACTGCTCTTCCAGAGGTCCTGAGTTCAATTCCTAGCAACCCCATGGCGGCTCACAATCATCAATAGGATATGATGCTCTCTTGTGGTCTAAAAACATCTACAGTGTACTCATCTAAATATAATAATTACATCTTAAAAAAGAGTGAAGGTAATTTCCTTTGGCTTATTAAAATCATGCAGTCAACAACAACAAAAACTCAAAGATCAATTTAGTTTACAATTAAACAATAATGCTAGCTTTCTGTAGTCAGAGGCATTGACTAGCTACTACAGCACTAGTAAACTTTTAATTCTCCTGGTGTTCTACACTCATTCAGCTCCTCCTAAGATGACACTGGGTGCCTTGAAAAACTACAATGATCCCCACAGACATATAGATTAAAAAGTTAATTGCCAAATGAACATTTTCTTATTTAGCATTAAAAACTGTCTTTTCCTATGATCCATACAGAAAAAAGACATGAATTAGAAGTAAACAACATCCCAAGCAGCTTAGTATTTACAACACAAATGATCAAATAAACCAAGTTTTTACAATTACTATATTGTAATCCAAAAATGTTTGTTTTCAAAGGAATATAAATAAAAATACAAATATTTTAAATAGGACAAATTTAAACATAATAAAATTGAAAACACAATACGTACCACCAATTGGTATGATACAAAGGTTATATTTGCATGCTAGATTCACAATCTTAACTACATCATCATGACACGCTGTTGAAAAAAGAAAAGGTATTAACTATAAGTACATAAATAAAATCTGCATATTATTACAAACTAAAGGTCAATAAAGCTCTTGAACGTCTAACTTTTCCTTATTTACTCATACCATGTTAAATGGCTATAAACAAGACTCTTTTTAACTCTGTATTTTTAACAATTCAGACTTTAAAAGTATAAAAATGTACTTCATGTCACATTCCCAAACATTAACATTTCATTCAAGGAAGGCCCAATTATCAAAACTTATCAAATAACATAGACAAAGCAATCTACAGTCCTTCCTGTAATATCCCACTAGTGTCCCTTTGTAGACCAGCATTAAACCTGAAAGCACACACTGATTCTTTATTTTTCATGCCAATGACACTTCTGAGGAACTTTAGGTAGTTATTTCAAACAAAACTTTTAGTTTATTTCCATAAGATTAAACAGAGACTAAACAGTTGGTGGACATCTCACAGCAGTGGTGCTATGCCCATATCTCATTTTTCATAATCTTAACTTTGATCATTTGGTTAGTTAGGTACTGTTAGCTAGGTAACCCTACTGGAAGGATGTTTTATTTCCTGCTTAAATAGCAATATTCAAACTATGTAAACAGCATATTTCACATACTTTTACCCATCAATTTTAGTACTACTGTTTCTTAATTCCTAAAAAAAGTAAAAATAAAAATAAAATCTTACACAAACTAGAGTAGCACACAAATTCCTTTCCTTTGTATATATAACTAAAGCTATCTACATAACAAGACTCTGAGGAAGACTGTATGTCACATAAGATGGTACTACTCCAGCTGTCCCTGGCACTAGCACATGAGGGAGTTTTAAAGAGGAAGCAACATGGCAGGGATTACTTAACATTTTAACACAGGAAGACAAATTTTGAGGCAAGAAAACTAAAAAATTGTAATATTAATTGCTAAGTCCTAAAAGAGAAGAAAAGAGTATTAGGAAAAACATAGAAATTGATACATATTTATGTAAACACAGAAGTTGTTTTACAATGTTATGACTATCTCGGTTTGCATAAAGCTGTAACTACTTAGCCTTTGTATAGTTTCATTGTGGGCAGAGTGATTTGATGAGGATTAAACCTGAGACCTTGCATATGCTAAACACATACGATACCAAGAAACTGCAGGCTCACTGCAATTTTTAATCAAGATCTATTTTTAGGCTTTCGGATTAAGCCTATAAAGCTTACTGTTAGTAGTGTAAAAGATAATATATAATGGTTATAGAATGGCTCCATGAATATTAGCACTTGCTTTGCAATCATAAGGACCTAAGATCAATTCCCCAGCACCTACATAAAAAACCAGGCACAGATGCACACAATGCACACACCTATAACTGCAGCACTGGGCAGGTGGGAGGCAAAGGTAGATGGATCAGAAGAGCTCAGTAACCAGCATGCCTAGCAGAATGTTGTGCTTCTGGTTCCATAAGAAACTTTCTCTTAAGGCAATAAGGGAAAGAGACAGAAAGACACTTAATGGTCCTGCTCTGGCTTCTGCATTTATGTACACAAGTACACACACATATACACACACAAACTCATAATTATGCACCATACCATACATACACACTCGGGAAGAGAGAGAAAAGAGAGAGTGTCAGACAGAGACAAGGACACAGAGAGAAGGATAGAAACAGAGAAATAGACTAAGAATAATAAAAGAAACACCAAAAGAGTATCTGTTTAAAAGAAAAAATGGTAAGACAAAATGGAATCTATGAATGTAACTAACTTATTTAAGAATCTTCCTTGACTGTGCAATCAGAAACCACTCCTTCATCCCACCACCCACCCTTTCATACAGTATCTTCTATGTATTTCTCTGTAATGGTCAGCACTATCCAATATATTATATACTTAGTTGTACTCCCTCACTAAATCCCATTTCACTTGAGAACAGGGATTTTCCTTTTCAATTTCTTTTCAAAGATTTATTTATCTATTCTATGTAAGTACACTGTAGCTATCTTCAGATACCCCAGAAAAGGACATCAGACTTCATTACCGATGGTTGTAAGCTACTATGTGGTTGCTGAGATTTGAACTCAGAACCTTCGGAAGAGTAGTCAGTGGTCTTAACCGCTGAGCCATCTCTCCAACCCCCTTCTCAACATCTTATCCTTACTACCTAGGTGAGATGTTCATAATTCAGTATGTAGCACAGATAATGTATAAATACTAACTACATGGAGAATTTGGCTTTTGAGATAGGCTGATTCTAAACTCACAGCATAGCCAAAGATGACCTGGAACTCCTGACCCTCCTGCCTCTGCCATCCAAGTGATAGGATTATAAGAATACATGATACCCAGCTCAAGTGAGATTACTTTTTTTCTTAATTTTCTATTTTATTTTATGTGTATTCAGTGTTTTGTCTGTGTGTATTTGTGTATACTGTATAACATGTATATACAGTGGCCACAGAAGCCAGAAGAGGTGTTCGATTTCCTGAAACTAGAGTTAACAGATGGCTGTAAACTGCAATGTGGTGCTGGGAATAGAGCCTGGGCCTCTGGAAGAACAGTCAGTGTTTTTAAGCATTGAGCCATCTCTCCAGCTTCAATTAAAAAAATAATATTGTTAGTGGTAGTTGTGTATGTGTGCATAATAGGGAGCACATCTGTGAGGTCAGAGGACAATTTTGTGCAGCTGGTTCTTTCCACCTGTATGTAGGACTCAGGGACCAAATTCAAGGGATTAAACTCATGTTGTCAAGCTTATAAGGCAAGTACCACTATCTTCTGAGGATTCTCACTAGCACACTAAGTTAATTTTGCTAATAGAAATTTTGGGTTTTACACACATACACACCAGTAGAATCATAGTTTACATCAGTGCATGGAAACAAAAGATATCCACACTATTTGACAGTCACAGTGGTAAAAGGTCGCACCTGAAAGATGGACCTCAAATCAGCCAAGTCCCATATAACTGTAATCCTTAAAGACAGTAGGTTTCTGCATGCCTCTACTTGTGTGAAAGTCTAAACTACAAAAGAAAACAACCATCTCCACACCTGGAACTAAGATGGCAGAGTGCCTCAAAATGCATGCTGCAAACAGCAATGTTCTCTCAAAACCTGACCTCATGCAAAAAAACAAAAAAAAAAAAAAAACTAGGTTTCATTATCTCCATTTAATTCACATTAAAACTAAATAAATTCTCAGAAAAATGATAATGGAAACATTTATACTAAAATGATACAAAGAATTAAAACAACTTACTTGGCCATACAACTATATCAGGAATCCGCTCAAACATCCCTTCTCTGAGCAAAAATATCTCATGAAGACAATGACCTGTTTTGTTGTTTAAAAAAAAAAAAAAAGCAAAACAATTTAACTTATAGGAAGCTTCTAAATAAAGATAGAAAACCAATGTGAGCAGCCCCTGTGTGAGCAGCCCAGTATAAACACCACCTGCCCAAGCAGTTGAAAGTGAGCAGCCCCAGTGTGAGTAACCCCAGTGTGAGCGGCCCCTGTGTAAGCAGCCTGTGTGAGCAGCCCCAGTGTGAGCTGCCCCAGGGTGAGCCCCCCCCCCCAGTGTGAGCAGTCCCAGGGTGAGCCGACCCAGTGTGAGCAGTCCCAGGGTGAGCCCCCCCAGGGTGAGCCCCCCCCAGTGTGAGCAGTCCCAGGGTGAGCCCCCCCACCCCAGTGTGAGCAGTCCCAGGGTGAGCCCCCCCCCCCGTGTGAGCAGTCCCAGGGTGAGCCCCCCCACCCCAGTGTGAGCAGTCCCAGGGTGAGCAGTCCCAGGGTGAGCCCCCCCCCCCCGTGTGAGCAGTCCCAGGGTGAGCCCCCCCAGTGTGAGCAGTCCCAGGGTGAGCCCCCCCCCCCCCCGTGTGAGCAGTCCCAGGGTGAGCCCCCCCCCCTCAGTGTGAGCAGTCCCAGGGTGAGCCACCCCAGGGTGAGCTCCCCCACTCCAGTGTGAGCAGTCGCAGTGTGAGCAGCTCCAGAGTGAGAAGTGAGATCATGAACAGCCCCAGGGTGAGCAGCCTACCGTGAGCTCTAAACACGCGATCATCTGCTTCCTGTGAGTATGAAATATGAGCTTCTTTAAGTTCCTGAAGGAAATCTTCATTCACAATAGAAGGAGGTGCTTCACTAGGATTTATGGATGTCTAAAATACAAAATTGATAACTTTGACTTATTTCTAAATAATAAGTTTTGATCCCCTCTACTAGGAGAAGATAAAGTTTTTTTTAATATTCAATATATGATACATCAAGTACTAGAGTTCAACTTGGTAATAGTAGCAAAGTACAACTGAACTAGTTAATCATATCCCATAATATATGTAACCGAGAGACTATGCTTTCTCTATGACTGGCCCTTTGTTACTAACAATAAAGACTGTAATCAACAATAGAGAACACAGGGAAGTCTAAAACCTTCAGTTTAAAGATAAGGTATGCTTTACATTAAAATTTTTCACCTGTAGATAAAACTTACCATCTCCTACTCTTCAAGGACCATTTTAAACTGTTGCACAGAAACTCTTATATTAAGTGATAAAACTATTATTATTGGGCAGTTTAAAAATGCAAGACTTAATATAAACTTGGTATGCAATTTCAGTTGGTATCTTTTTTTTTTTTCTTTTTCTTTTTCTGGATTGGATATTTTCTTTATTTACATTTCAAATATTTTCCCCTTTCCAGGTCTCGCCTTCGGAAACCCCAATCCCATCGCCCCTCCCCTGCCTCTATGAGGGTGCTCCCCCACCCACTCACATCTTCCCACCCTGGCATTCCCCTACACTGGTTCATCGAACACCCTCAGGCCCAAGGGCCTCTCCTCCAAGTGATGTCCAACAAGGCCATCCTCTGCCGTGTATGTGGCCAGCACCATGGGTAGCTCCATGTGTATTCTTTGGTTGGTGGTCCAGTCCCTGGGAGCTTGGGGGTGGGGGGTGGTGTCTGGCCAGTTGATACTGTTGCTCCCTCCATGGGGCTGTAAATCCCTCAGTTCCTTCAGTCTCTTCTCCAACTCCTCCACTAGGGACCCCTCACCCCTACGCTCAGTCCAATGGTTGGTTGCGAGCTTCTCCTCAGTCTGTCAGGCTCTAGCAGAGCCTCTCAGGAGACAGTCATATCAGGCTTCCGTCAGCAAGCACTTCCCAGCATCCAAAATAAGGGTCAGGTTTGGTGATTGGATCCCCAAGGTGGAGCAGTCTCAGGATGGCCTTTCCTTCAGTCTGCTCCACACTTTGTCTCCCTATTTCCTCCAGGGAGTATTTTGTTCCCCCTTCTAAAATGCACTGAAACATCGACACTTTGGTCTTCCTTCTTTCTTAGGCTTTATATGGTCTGTGAATTGAATCTTGGGTATTCTGAACTTTTGGGCTAATATCCACTTTATCAGTGAGTACAAACTGTTCTTTTGTGACTGAGTTACCTAGCTCAAGATGATATTTTCAAATGTTATCCATTTGCCTGCAAATTTCATGAAGTCATTGTTTTTAATAGCTGAGTAGTACTCCATTGTGTAAATGTACCACATTTTCTGTACCCATTCCTCTGCTGAGGAACCTGCGGGTACTCAATCCCAGTTGGTGTCTTAAAGCCTGGTCTTCCACTGTAGAGCTGAAACCACGCTGAGCGTGGCATTCATCCTCCGGAGCCTCAGCTCTTCACATGTCAGTAAAATTAACAACCAAATGTGCAGGGCTACTTTAATAAGGAAGTAGATCAGGTATACTAATTAAAAGAACTTAATAGCATGTCAAACAGATACAACTAAATATAAAGAAAATTAATACAGCATTTGGGATAAAGAAAATATAAGAAAACATAAACAAAAGTATTTGATATTTCTATACTCTCTTAATCTCTTAAGATACTATATTCATTCAGATAAATATTAATTTTCACTCCAAAAAACCAGGCACTATTCTAAGAACCATGAAAACAGCAATTAGAGTTAATAGATGGGGGATGGGAAGCTGGGGTCTTACCATCATAAAATTTATCCTATAGTTACCAAAAGGAAACAACCAAACAAATCCCAACAAATATTCTGCCTACCAGTTTAAATTATTAAAAGCAGCAATGTAGTTACAACTGTTGTGAGCCATCATGTGGGCACTGGGAACTGAACCTAGGTTTATGTAAGAGTATTAAGTGCTCTTACCTGCTGAGCCATTTCCAGCTCCTAGACACAATCACATGCTGAATATAGTGCATAATATGACATAAGACAGTCCATACTTATGGGCTGGAATATCTAACTGGGGAGATGAGTTAACTACTTCATGTATTGCAAAATAACAATAAAAATAATGACAAGATAAGGAAATGCCAAATACTTCATTGGCTTCACAATAAGATAATTATACTGAACAAATGTAACAAATTATGATAATAACTAATTGTTTAGGCATAAAAAGCACAACTGAACATATTATAACTAATATTTGCTTACTTTAGAGGTAGTTTTATGCTCCAGACTTGCTCCAAGGGTGTTTTGGATCCAGTCTTTCAAAGTTGGTAAAGCCAAGCCACTGAGAGGATACCTAAGGTACAAAGAGGATAAGAATGCTAGAGAGGGGTATCTTTAGCAAAAAGTGAAGCTTATATTCTACATCTAGGAATGACCAAGCAGTCCCTAAAAGTTTCATTAATTAAACTGCTTGTTTACTAAATATTGTAATTCCAGAGTTCCCAGATCCTACTTCCATGTGTGTAACTTTTGGAAGAGGGGAGAACTGACCACCCCTCAGGTGACTCTGCCAAGCACCCACCTTCTCCATGCTCACCCTCAAGAGCTTACAGAATACACCTCTTCTTCCTTTCTCTCAGGTCTTTGGATCAGAATTCAACAATCTAGAAAATGAAGCCTTAAGGAACCCATGCTGGGTGTAGCACAGTAGTGCGATCTTCCAGTCTCTAAAACTAACAGATAAATTCTCTACTTCTATAACTACCTATTCAGCAGTTCTCAATCTGTGGGCTGTGAACCCTTTGGGAGTTAAATGACCCTTTCACATGGGTCACATATCTGATACTTAGATTACAATCATAACAGTAGCAAAATTACAGTTATGAAGTATCAACAATGATTATTTTATGGGTTAAGGGTCACCATAACATGAGGAACTGTATTAGAGGGTCGCAGCTTTAGGAAGGTTGAGAACCACTACCCTAGAAAACAGTCTCTAACAGCACCACTGCATCCTCTTTGCTCCTAATTAATGCTCTACAAATAACCTTAAAGGTGTTATCTTTCATTATAACCCAAATCTAGGTGTAAATTATGAGACTTAAATCCACTTCCAATAAGTCAAAAGCATGGAAGACCAGAGGTGACTCTTTGGATCCTTATTCAGAAAACCCCCTACAGGAGTCATTTGTAAAACAACAGAGTGATGAGAATATGGACTAAATAATTAGATATTATAACAAGTTTGTTACTTTAAAAGTGTGATAATAATAATCAATATATGAATGATTTTAAAGGCTTATTTTTAAAGATATAAAAGTATAGGTATTATGATGACATCAGAATTTAAAATATTATAGGATAAAAAGAAATTGTAGCAAAATGCTGGTAGCTTTTTCTTAGAGGAGGGAACATCATATTATCATGCCCTTTTTTATATGTTTAAAAATATAAGAAAAGGAAAAGAAGGAATAAAGTGAACTTAAAAGCAGGATTACCTTTTCCCAGTCAGCTCAACCTGGCCCTTCTTATTCAATAAGAACTTGGAATCATTATAGCCCCATCCATTCCATTTCATAACTTCTTGCCTAATGAGAAAAAAAAGTATACATGTATATATACATACAAGACCTATCCTGGTGCTAGAGATGATCAGAGTTCAAAGTATGTGATGCTCATACAGAAGACTTGAGTTTGGCAATCAGGATCCACATGGGGGGACTCACAACTACCTGTAGAATCTGACACCTCTGGATATACAACGCTCGTGTGCTAGATCTCTCTCTCTCTTTCTCATGTATACTTGATTAAACTTCATTTTATGAGTTTCTACATAATCATACTATCACTAACTACCACAGTTTCCAACTTAATACTAAGAAAATATGTAAAACCACTAAGACAAACACCAAGATCAATTCACTTATAACAGACTTTAGATGCCAACCTCACACTTCAGCCTTTTTTCTTGTATTCTTTCCAAAACATCCCAAAAAGTTCACTTAACTAGCCTCACAATAGGTATGTGATCACAGTATGTCATCAACATGGCTGGGGTAAAGTAAGAGACTAAAAAGAATTAATCTTATTCACTTGTTTCAGTTTTTTCATGTTCAATTTGTCTCTTATAACTAATATTAATATTCTCTCTCTCTCATACACACACACACACACACACAAACTAAAAGTAATTTTTAACTTTTAAAAAAAAACTTGCTAAACATTTCAAAACCAAACAATGTATCATTGGCTTTTAATTTTCACAATCATTTAAAAGACCTTATGCCCATTACTACTAGTTGAAATAAAAATGAAAACATGAAAATGCCTACATATTAGCAATTCAAATTATAAAATCATTGTAATACGCTGAACATGCTACAATCAACAAATGTAATGCACTCAAAAAGAGATGAAAAAGAGTGGACCTTAAAGATAATTATTTCATCTTAAATACTGAGTCAAAGTAGGCACATAGCCTGGCATGCTCAAATTTCTGGGTATGATCCCTAATAGTGTAAGCAAATTAGCATAAGATGGCCTACATACTTTGCAGTTAAAACTAGGAATGCACTTGAACAAGAAACTTACTTTTACATGTGATAGAAGAACATAAGAATTTTTAATTTTTCTGCTATAATTAAATAAACCAATTGATAAGGTAGTATGATGGTTACATGATGGGAAATTCGCAAAGAATCAATCTTTAAAAAGGCTTTTTTAAAAAGGTAATTTGACTACTAGTAGACATGTTAATAAAGTAGATTTAAAATATAAGTGCTACATTGTAGGCCATAAATCAAGTCTTAACAAGTTAAAAAAGAAAAAATTTTATATCTTATTAGATAATAGTGATAGCAAGAGAAACTACAGACACTCTATAAACAAGCAAAGATTGAACAATGCACTCTTGTGGTTAACTGGAGAAATTAAGGAAGAAATTTACAAATCCCTAGACTCAAATGAAAACAAAAACCAATTTCATCAGAGCTCTGGGACAGAGCAAAGGCCGTTTTGAGAAAGAAGCTTACATGTCTCTGCTGACATCCAAACCTCAGGGCACACTCAGACTTAGTGAACTCCTCGGGAAGGAGATAACAGACCAAGCCTGAAAGCAGTAGTGAGGAAATAATAAAGACCAGGGATGAAATTAATAAACAGAAACTAAAGAGAGCTGTGCCCTGGGAGGGATGGCGTTATAAGATGGGAGAGCCCTTAGTAGGCAGGGTCTAATAGGGGGTCTAATAGGAGGTCTAGTGGCATTAGGGACTTATCCTAAAAGGGGACTGTTCATGCATCCCTGTTTTTTTTTTTTTTTTCTTACAGCCCGGGCATAGAATGACTAATTTGTTCTGCCATGTGCTGCTTAGTGTGATATCTGCCTTACCAATGGCAACACCAAAACAACCAGTACCAGTCACAGAAGGAAAGCCAAAAATGGTTTGGCTCTCCAAACCATGAGCCAAAACAGACCTCTAATTTAGTCACTGATCCTAATTATCCTATGTAAAAGGCTGCAAGTACCTTGATGTGAATTACAGCTTCAACATTTGTAAAAGAGAGTAAACACTTCACGTTACAAAATCCAAATGCTAAAAAGATCCTTAGAAAGTGCCCTGTCCCAGATAAAGAAATTTTACCTAGAGAACATTCAACCCAATCTCTTGACAGTATCTAAAACCTGCTAAATTATACCCTCAGGTAACCAAAATAATTTTAAAAGCCCTCTTTTTAGCATTTTAATATTTTCTCAAAGGCACTATTCTAAATTCTTACTGTGGTCATTCTGCACTGGACCTGACAGAAACATATAAGAATCAAGGAGCAGCTATATCAGTAAGTCTGGTGCCTGATGTCTTCCCTATCAGAGTAAACTTTGCCGTTTAGAATAATAATCTCAAGGCACCAAGAAAACTGCAATAAAGAATACAAACTCCTTAGCTTTCCCAAACATTCCAACAAAAGGACGTTGTTCACAACTAAACCAGAAGTAAATTAGTATCACGTCCCAGGCATTCAAATTCCTGAAGCTAACCACACCAAATTTGATTTGTCAAAACCCAAGACTCTTCCTACTGCCAAAAAGAAGGTTGGCTTGATTTTACCCTATTAAAACATGTTTTACAAACTTGCAGAACCAAGTAGTGCAAACATAAAAAGGAAAAATTACTCGTTGCAACAAAAGAAAATGGGTACTTAGAGACTAGCATCACATATACACAAGGTGGCAGTATTCTCCTAGGAGATGTATGGTTTGCTAACTCCATTTTTCCCACTCCCCAGGCCCATTTCCTAGTCACTAGGTAAAATACTCTATTTAGATTTAGTATTGTTATTACTAATCCATAAGGAGTTCTTTTATTTAGTCTTAAATGAGATCTCACTTTGTGTCTGTCCCTGGAGACAGATCCCAATTCAATAATAACTTACAGGATTCTGGGTTTAGTGCACGGCTTGTGCCATTACTTTTTCTAAGCATGGTATTCTCATTCAAAGTCAGGAAAAGGAAAAGGATATTTCACCTACTTTTATTCTGGGTTAACAATCTTTTTAAAGATCAGTTAGCTAATAATTTTTAAAGCTTTTCTGATAAAATTCTAATGAAAGAGGTCTTTCATCTTAACCAATTTAGAACGTTGACCTATCCACTACAGTTTGAAAAGGGCAGTTTGTTTGCTTGTTTGTTTTTAAGATATATGTATTTTATTTCTATGGGTGCACTGTAGCTGTCTTCACACACATCAGAAGAGGACACCAAAAGCCATTGCATATGGCTATGAGCCATCATGTGGTTGCTGGGAATTGAACTCAGGACCTCTGGAAGAGCAGTCAGTGCTCTTAACCGCTGAGCCAACTCTCCAACCATGCTATAGAGAAAGTGAAGGGAGAAATGCCACTAAGCCTCACTCAGTGCTGGCGGAGCTAACCAACCTCAGTGTCAGCCACTTCCAAACCAATAGCATATGGACACAACAGGCAGAAATCTAACCCTCCTCAAGATTTTCTAATACAGATCTCTATTATCTGGTTTGTGATTGACTGCTATAACCAAAGAGATCATGTGACATAAGAAGTGATGAGAATGGCAACACATAGACACTTCTTGAAAAAATACACTACAAAAATTCCCACAGACCAAGGTATGGTGACATATGCCAGTAGTCGGGAAACTCAGACAGGATCAGAGGTTCAAGGTCAGTCAGGGATGGGGGGAAGAGAAGATAAGGGAAATTCTACAAATGAAGTTTTTTTTTCCACCAACTTCTTTATTGAAAAGAAAAATGAAGTGGAGTTCTCACTAGAAATGTAAAGATTAGGAGGGAGAAAGGTATAATACTAACTTTATTCTAAGTTTAACTTAAAATGTAGGTCTTTTGAAATAAAGACCTACATACCTAGACCTTCTTACCTAAACTTCATACCTAGACTGCCAATCCTACAAAATTATTCTTAAAAACTCAGTAAGAAAGCTTTCAAAAATGTTCACAATGTACACTGCCTGAATCTGACAGTGAAACAAAATCCTTTTTCAAAGAGAGAGTTAATATAAAAAGCTTGGTACTATGTACAATAGTTTGAGTTCTTTTAGAGAAAATCTTAACAATCTATATATGCCTGTTTGTGAGATGTGACATCTAACTTATAAAATAAACTGACCGTTACTAGGTTTTTTGATTAGTATCTGAATCATACACTATTTTCTGTGCCTGATATAAGTTACCACCCTATCTTTATCTGATTACGCTTTTATTTCCCACACAGAGAAGGAACTATGTCAAACAGCATCAAGCACTAATTCAACTTTCTGTGCAGGTCTGTGCTATCTGTGAATATTTCTGAAAGAACCTCCACTTGCAAAACCTGAAGTCTATTCATCAGAGAACTAGAGCCCTGGAAAGCATCCAGTCAATAAGCTGGGGACATGGTGCAGGGCAGAGCAGAGCAGACAAACCCAGCAAAACTGAATATTACCTGGTACCTGGACTTTATTCAAGATACTTGCTGAAATAATCAATGGATGCACACTGTACTTTGAAGATATAAGTAGTCTCAGAAAACTTTATAGCCTCATGCAGACTAAGACTAGCTTCTAATGTCTGATCCTCCTGCCTTTGTCTTCCAAATAACAGACTTATAGACATGTACCAGCATACCAACTTGAAAAGCATAACTCCTACAACACAAGCTGAGCTAGAAGAAAGGTGTAAACAAACCATGCTGCGAGATCCCACTGCTACCACCAGCCACAGTGCTCGCTCTCTCTGAAACCATGAGCCAAAACATACTTTTCTCTTCCCTCAAGATGCTTCTGTCAAGTACTTTGTCACAGTGATGAGAAAAGCTAACAAACTAGGCTCTGTAACATTGCCTGTGGTTGTTGTAATAAAGCTCTACAAACTTTTTGTCCTACAAGAAAAAGTAATAACAATAATTTTGTTTTCCATCATGAATTACTCTACTTGCTCGCTAATTAAATTTGATCACTGGTGGGGATAAATGTGCTACATGATCTAAATGATTAATTACAGGACTGCCAAGATCAGGGTTCTAGAATTGTTCAACAATACCCTTGCCATCTATACAAAATGCCTCATGACAAAACTTACACACTACAATGTCATACTTTAATGCATGCCAATTTCCCTGGATGTCCCTATTGTGTTTCAGCGCTAGTTTGCTATTTGTTGCCAGTCTAATACAAACTTAAATATGGAAATTAATAATACAGAGAATTGTTACAAAAAACATAGGAGGTGTACTAGAGAGATAGCTCAGCGATTAAGAGCACTTATTATTCTTCCAGAGGGCCCAGGTTTAATTCCCAGTACCCAAATAAAGGTTCACAACCACTGGTAACTCCAGTTCCAGGGACCCAATGCCCTCCCTCCTCCAGTTGCATTCATATGGTGTACAGCCATACATATAGGCCAAACATCCAGTTACACAAAATAAAAATATTTTTTAAGGTTTTTAAAAGGAAGAAAAACACAGGTACCCCTACTAAGCAATTCTGCAGAAAAAATCCTGTGCTAAGTATGCACAAGTGATGCCAGTTACATGCAGCTGTAACTCCTGGGTAACTACTAGAGACAAATTCATACCCTGTTCCATAAGGAAATATGTCTACCACATTTTCTTCACTTGAGAATGGAGATCGTGGAAATGCACTCTGTGAGATATTATACAATGATCAGAATCACTCAAGTACACTGGCACTTTTAAAACAATAGCAACTGGTTTTTTTTTTTTCTCTATGTAGAATCTAGATTTACTTTCACTAGATCATATTTTATGCTATTAAAATATATTAATTGTAGTCATCACAAATAAGGCATAAACAGCAACAGTATGGAAGTTGGGGATTATACTATATAGTGCATATTAAGTTGTTCACTGTGAGTTAGAGCTGAAAATTTTATGATTATTCATGGGAGAAAAGAGTGAATCCTCTTATCTGTCTGTGCAGTTTGGAGTTTCCTGTTAAGTATATTCAAATCTTTCAATAAAATATGTAGACATCAAAAAATAGATTTAAATGAAATGAAAGAAGGCTATTTGGCACAAAGAAGAGAGACCACTGGAGGGTAGGTGTACAAAAGTAATGAACAATGATGTATGGAATGAAAACGTTATGATAAAACCCATTATTTTATATGCTAACTAAAAAAATTAATTCAAAACAAGAAAAATGATTGAGAAAAAATTTAGAAACACAGTACTGAATACAGAGAAAAGGAGAAATAAGACCCAGAGCATAACAGCACTTAAGTGAGAAAAATTAACTATATGTTATAGAACATATGTACATTATCTGTCTCTGTATGGGTACCCATCAATGTTGTTGTTTCCTTTTTCACCTAAAAATATCTTACCTAAAATATTATTAACACCCAGCAGCAGTTCCTTCTACTTTGTAACAGTTAAGAATGTTATCTTTGCTTCCAGGAACCAAAGTAGGGAAAATCAACCTCACAGAGTTTGGAGATGGCTCAGTGGCCAAGAGTATTAGCCACGTGTGCAGTATTAGACTCTTGTGAAGGCAAGAGAATCTGAGTTCACTTTTCCAGCATCCACATAAAAGCCAGGCATGGCAGTATGCCTGTAACCCAGCACTGAAGGGTGGAAATAAGAGATTAGGAGACTGTCTCAAAGCGGTAAAGTAGACAGCAACAAAGAAAGACACCTAATATCTTCTGCACATTCACATACTTGCACACACTCACACATTACGAGAGAGAGAGAGAGAGAGAGAGAGAGAGAGAGAGAGAGAGATTGAGATTAAAAGACTCAATCACATCAGCAGTATAAACATTACTCACTTTAAATGCACCCTAAACCTAACCTAGGACTAGAATTTCTGGCAGTGGGCACTCAGAACCCACATTTCTGAAAAAGCACTATTAGGATATCCCAACAAGGCCATCCACACACAGTAAGCACTACCTTAAGGTGTCAGCAGAAGTCAAGAATAGAAGAATCATCTACTGAACGAGGAACACAATACTTAAGGTCAGTGCTATGAAATCAAGTTGTTCTCACCAACTTTCTCCAAATCCACAGATGAGCACTGCGAGAAAGAAAGCACTAGCCCACTGCACTCAGCAGAGAGGTGAGCTCAAGGAGTTCAGCAGTGTCAGAGGGCAAGAGGGCAAGCGCAAAGGCAGCGGTACCAGGGAGTGGAGAGTGTACCCAGCACAAGGCTCAGATCTCTGCCCGACATTTTTAAGAAGAGAATAAGAGCTACCCAACAGAATTTTTACCTAAATCTTAGTAAATGTTATACAACCTCCTAGTTTTATACGTTAGGCTTACAAGCACAAAAAATTTTTTAATTATTTTATCAATGAAATTGGCTCTAACACAAGAATGTTTACTCAAAGTCCAGTAGTATGGTAAACATTTCACACAGTGGCAACAAAGAGCCATGATTCCTGAGAGCCACCAAGGATGTCTAATGAAAGTAGATAATATCACTGCTGAGTGTGAGGCGGCACAAGAACTGTCTGAGTCTGCTCTTCAGCACTACCCAGCCTCCCTGGAGCAGAGGTGGTGGTTTCTGCTCTCTGTCAATGGTTTGTTTCCTCTATTCCAAGGGTATATCCTTGCCACTTGAGTATCTCTCTACTTCCTAGTCCAGCACCCAGTTTTTACTACTTTTTACCAGGTTTATTCAATACTTCCATGGTGTTACACCATACTGTAAAACTAAGAGGTTTATAATCAAGATCTATTTCCTTCTTACATTAGTTCTGGAGTACAGCTGTCTTTACACCTATTTAACACATGGGGGATGGGGGAAAAGGTCCAGGAATTTTCAATAACTTCAAGCCGTACCTAATACTGGAGCCAGATGTGTCCAACTTGTAGCCCTGGGCCTCCGGTCCCCAGGACTATAAAAAAGCCCCAACATAAAATGGTAAACTTAACTTAAACATCAGAAGTTTGTTGTTTTAACTCCACTGTATGGTTCTCAAACATAAACTTTCTAAGTACAATAATCATAAGGCAAACTAAGAAGGTTGGTCCTCTGGCTCTAGCACTCCTTACTACAGCTGCAGTGAGTGCCAAGTAGTCCAAGGCAGCAGCAGCCAGCATGCCCTTCTAGCTGATAGCAGGTGGTTTACTATGGTGCATGCAAACGTTCAATTCTCTGGAGATGATAAATACTGAATAGCCAAGCTGAGGTAGAAAGCACAAGAATTTTTGCACCTACATGACTGAAGTATAAAGCTATGCACGAAAGCTATAGGCAGCAGCAGCCAACAAGCAGCATCAATGGGAAGCATGGGGGTAAAACAGTATTTTCTACATATCATGTTGCCACCAAAAGTACAACTCATTTTGCTTTGAAACTGCTCACACTTGCCTCTGCAGGCACCCTGCACATGGTACACAGATACACATGCAGGAAAAACACCCATCCACATAAAATAACAGTAATGACAACAACTTTAAAGAACTGCTTACGCTCCAGCTATTCCCCAACACAAAATTCCCAGACACAAAAATGTTATCATAACTCCTGGGACATCATGCCCTTTTTATGTCTGCTTATCTTCGTACCTGCTCCATGTCCCTTCTCTGAAATGCCCTTCTCCCACTCAAGAACTACTACTAATCAAGGGAGCCCGTCCAAAAGCCTCTTTTGAAATGCTTCTCCTCTCTTCCTCAAGGATTTATGACTCCCTCTGTACACAGTAATTATAACATTTATTATATCCTCTATATCGTATCTGTCTATCAAGCTCCACTGGACTGTCAATCACTTGTGCAGTGATAGAAGTTAACATAGCACCAGCATGCAGCACTCAGTTTCCCTGAGCAAAGACTGGTCTCATAATGGAAATCATTTAAAAGAGAAAGATTTATTTAAAAAAAAAAAAAAAAGGAAAAGAAAAGAAAACCCAGCTACACAGAGACCACTGACAAGGCCCCAACATTAGAAAAAAAATCAAAATTTTAAGCATCTTTTAAGTCACAGCTAAAGAAATGACCCTGTTGGAGCGGTGGTGGCACACGCCTTTAATCCCAGCACTCGGGAGGCAGAGGCAGGAGGACTTATGAGTTTGAGGCCAGCCTGGTTTACAGAGTTGAGTTCCAGGATAGCCAGGGCTACACAGAGAAATCCTATCTCGAAAAACCAAAAAGAAAAAAGAAAAAGAAATGACCCTGATCTATCAGACTGAATAAGGGGTGGGGACGAAGCTCAGTGCTGTTAAAGATACAAGCTGGTTTTAAGCATCCAGAAAAGGAAAACTATGAAGAAAAACAATAGAGTTCTAGAAATAATGGTACACAGCACATGTATGCAGAGTTGGAGAAATCAGCAAAGCATTCATTCACTTAGAATCAGCCAATAGTTATCAATTGTAAAATGAGTCTTGGAAGAGATAGCACCTTAAAAGTCCCCACAAGATTGGTGAAAGTTACTAACAGTCCAAGTAGATGAAGCTGAGATAGATGTGGAAGAATGGACTAAGGACTGGAACACAGTTGACGATGTAGCCCTTGTCTAACATGTACAAGGTTTCAATTCCCTGCGTACACACACACAATAATAAAAACCAATAATAAATTCATCCTCCCCACTTTCATCTAACTCAAATTAATGCTTAAAACCAACCATCCTAATCAATACATGTTCCAAAACACTAGATTTCCTTTTATGAAGAAGCCAATTATATAAAATCTTTAGTAGGCCTGGCAAACTAAGTGGTATTTTAATAGCCCCAAAGCTAGATTCTAGCAAAGTTCAAGCCCCTGTTGAAGAAATGTAGATTCCCACCAGGTAATCTGAGCAGGCACTGTAAAGTCTGTAAATTGGGTGATTCTTATTGCTTTACTCCAGGCTTCAAAACATAAACACTGCCTACTTGATGGTATGCAGTTTCTAACTTAGTAACCAGAAAAAGAACAGAGACTTACAGTGAGGTGATTGGCAAGAACAGGACTGGTATTCTGATCAAACCCCTGGTAAGTAACTTCAAGCACGCTACAAGAACAATATATCACATGAATCCACACAGCAGTTTTTCAGTGAATGACATGATGGTATCTACAGCTCCAAATCACAGCTAGGAAGCAGAACACTCATCAGTAGTAACTGAATTACTGGAAACCTAAGTTTTCTTTCATAAGTAAGCATAATCAGCTACTAAAAATCCAACATTACCTATAAAAATGCTTGAAAAATCAAAGGCAGGTACTGATTAAATGTGTAATTTGGAAAGATTTAGATTTGTGCTTTTAGCCAAAATCTTGTAAGTTCACAAATACGTAAATGTGGAAAGCATTTTAATGTCCCTGTCCTAGAGAATGATGATGTTCACTCGTCACACAAGCCTGGGACCCAAGTTCAACTCTTAAAGCCATGTAAATTCAGAAGAGAATAACTCCATAAAATTGTCCTCTGACTTCCACATGTGCACTCTGGCAAGTGCATGCACATGCATGCACATCTGTAGCACACACATGTATGCACATTTGTAGCACACACATGCACGCACATCTGTAGCACACACACATACACATATACACACACAATAAATCCTTCTGAAATTCCCACTTAATCAATCAGTTTACAAGAATGATTAGTGACCAGTTAAAAGGTATTCTCTCAAATAACTGGCATGGTTAAGGAGACTACACACAGTGTAGATATACTACATAGTAAATAATGAAAACCAAACTCACTAAATATGAAACTAATCATTTTAGCCTCTTCTTTTCCAATAATACATACAGAACAGTCACTGCTAGAAACTTCATATTAAAACAACTAAAATGAAAAGTATCAATTACTCAAATGCTCATTAATAACAAACTATAGTAACAGACATGCAATGTGTGGTGGTTTGAATATGCTTGGCCTAGGAAGTGACACTATTAGGAAGTGTAGCCTTGTTGGAGTAGGTTTGGCCTTGCTGGAGGAAGTGTGTCACTGTGGGAGTTGTCAAGGAGACCCTCCTCCTAATCCCTTGGGAGCCAGTCTTCTCCTAGCAGCCTTCAGATGAAGATGTTGAACTCTCAGCTCCTCCTGCACCATGCTTGCCAGGACATTACCATGTTCCCTGCCTTGATGATAATGGACCTCTCAACCTGTAAGCCTGCCCCAATCAAATGGTGTCTGTTCACATCAATAAAACCCTAAGACACAATATAATACTTTTCAACAATCAAGGTGAACGAAATGAATAATTACAGCCTCCATCAGTAAAGCAGTTGTTGTGCAAGTGTGAGGACCTGAGCTTAGATCCTTTGAATCCATATAAAAAACTAGACACAGTGATATGTGTGATTCCCAGCACTAGAAGGGAGAGTCTGAAGAATCCCTGGGGCTTGCTGCCCTACCTTACTGATTCTACATGAACCAGTAAGCTTCCAAAAGAAACCGTGTCTGAAAAAATAAGGCAAGCAAAAGAATGACTAAAGAAGATACCTGACACTGACCTCTGACCTCTACATGTTTGTGCACACACACTCACGCACACATACACACACTCATTCATATAAAGTAGACGCCAGGTTGGGAAGATAGTTCAGTGGATTAAAGTGCTTACCACACAAGAGTAAGGATTGGAGTTCAGATCCCTAGATGCCACATAAGAGAGTTAGTAAAGCAAAACAGACCTGTAACCACAGCACTTGGGGCACAAAATCAGAAGACTCCAAAATCAAGTTATGTAGTTTAACTACAGGAATTGGCAAGATCCAGGTTCAGTGGGAGGCCCCATCTCAATAAATAAAGTAGGGACTGGGATATGGCTCAGCAGCTAAAAGCACTTAATGCTCTTGTAACAGACCTAGGTTCAGTTCCCAGAACCTACACTCCAATACGCTCTTCTGGACTTTTTAAAAAAGAAGTGTGGGGCTGGAGGCCTACACATATAGTTAAAAAATCAATTCACCTTTTTATAGTGCTGGAGAGATGGCTCAGCAGCCAAATCTACACTTTACTCGTGGATCGCCCAAGTTCAATTCCAAGCATCTATATCAGGTAGTTCACAAATGCCAGTAACATCAGTTCCAGGGAGTCAGATACCCTCTTCTGGCCTCCCCAGACACTGTACTCACGAGCACAACCCTCCCCCCCCCACACACACACACTTATGTACATATTATTAAAATTTTAAAATAAATAAGGTAGGAAACAAACAAGAAAGATACCAATATCAATGTCAGGCCTCCTATGTATGTGCACACACATGCATACACACATATGAAAACACATGTACATATGTATATTTAGAACAATTCAAATAAGTTTTTGTTCCATATACCATTCCCATATTATCTGCGCAACACCAAACAATATGCTTTGCATCTGGAGGAAAACAAACATCAAGGAAGAAGAAAGGATGATCCAGTTATAGAATGTATGGTATGTAACTACAGTACATCATTATATCAAAGAATGAGAAATGGGCCTAAAAGGACTGATTCAGACAGGTTCTCCCGTCATAAGCTGCCCTGTCAAAGGTTCTGTGTGGCGTACTGCAGTAGCAATGGTGACAGCAGCACATTTTCTAAGAAATGTTCAGGTTCTAGGTAGCTTTTTTAACCTGTTTCTCTTATTTCCTCAGAAACATTTCAGCCATACCTCCATTCCACAGCTCCTGTATCTAGCCCTAGAAGACTAGAAGAACACAAGTTTGGAGGTCTGTTCCCAAGTCTCATGCTCACTCTTTCTCAGGACAGAGGTGATCAGAATACTCATTGATTTCTTAGAGAAAGCACCAAGCACCTGGGTTAATCTTTTTCTTTCTCTTTAAAATATTCTCTCATGTTAGCTCCCTGGAGCTATCTCCCCACAGAGGAAGCCTGTAATATAATACTGCCTATTTCATGATCCATCTAATTCAGGGTAAATATTAGCCATGTTCATAATAGATGACATTTCACTTCTTTTTTTTTTTAATTTTTGTTTTATGTGTGTAAGCATTTTGCCTGCATTTATTATGTGTACCACATGCCTGCCTGGTGCTCTCAAAAGCCAGAAGAGGATGTAAAATCCTCTTAAAAGATAGCTGTGAACCACACTGTGAAGGTGGTGAGGACCAAACTCAGATCCTCGGCAGGAGCAGTAATGCTCCTTACTGTTGAACAACTTCTCCAACCAACATTTTTATTTCTGTTGTGTCTTGTTAAATCATCACTCAGCTGATTCTGGACTCAGACATTGGGAAAGACATTATCCTGAAAAATCCAACAAATAAGACAGAGAGCAGTTACTATGTTGCTCAAGGGTAGACTCCACTCAAGATTCTCTGATTTAATTTAGGGTTGAAATTAACATACTAATCACACAAATAGCAGAAATCTTTTCAATTATAAGGAAATAAAGAATTAATACCTGGCAGTGGTGGTGCACTCCTTTAATCCCAGCACTTGGGAGGCAGAGGCAGGTGGATTTCTGAGTTCAAGGCCAGCCTGGTCTACAGAGTGAGTTGCAGCCAGATCTATACAGAGAAACCCTATCTCAAACACACGCACACACAAAAGAAAAAAAAAAAGAATTAATATCTGCTTTTTTTTTTTAATATCTGCTTTTAAAGTTCTATAAAGTATCTCATGGGACTACAACAGCATTCCATTTCTCTGTAGCCTAAGAGCAGATCCCTGAATTTCCTCCCAGATATTCTTACTAATGAACTTGGAATAGACAGCTCCACAATAATCTCTGGACATGAGGAACATTTGGAGGCCTGCTTTATGTCACTGTGCAAACCAAAGATAAACATCAAGGTTTCTTACTCCAAACAGTCTAAACCAAGCAGTAACTCCTCTAAGACCCCTCTACTTCTCATCTAATCTTGGTTCTCCTGCATTCCCCACTCTCTTGTATTACCAACACTGTGCCCTCCAACAAGAGCAGCAACAAAACTCACTCATAACTTATAAGCAGTTAGTCTATCTTCTTAAACCACACTTTATTGTTCCTAAATTTTGAATTTCACTTTGATGGGATATTCCTAATGTAGCAGTAATACAACATAAATAACACATTTAATACAAGACACAGTATTCAACTGGCATTATGACAAATGGTTTTAAACTTAGCACACAAAAAAAGCAACCTGAAAACTTTACCCCAGGAATAAATACCATGGTGTAACAACAGGGAATCAACACAGGAATGAGCTCTGGTAGAGATGAGGCCAGAGCTGAAACGCCATCTCATTCACTTCACAACTGCCTATCACTAGCCCAACAAAGTCAGCTGAGCTTCTACTTCCTGTCTGTAAGGGACATATACCACCACCTTTTTTCCAGAGCTGTAAATGATGTAATATAACGCAATGTACACATGCTTTAGAATGGTACCTTGGATGTTAACGAACTCAATTTAAAACTCCTATTAGCACCATCACTAGAATTCCCAGCTGAGAACTCATCATACCATTCTACATCATTTGGTATAGCTACCAAAATAAGCTTCAATTTTTCCAAAAAAAAAAAATGAATGTTATTATAAGTCACTTGTACAAATAACCTTTGCTATAGAAATGAAGCTATGAGCTGCCTTCCTAGAAAGCATTTGCAAGAAGTCAGCTCAGCTTTCTCTCTTCTGGAGAACATTTACCAAAGTTGTGACATATGCTAAGTAATGTCACCAAGGAACTGTTCACCATTTTTCCCCCAAGACAGGATCTCTCTTTGGCCTGGAACTCAAATTGGCAAGGCTGTCTGGCCAGAAAGCTACTAGGAGCCACCTGTCTCCACCTCCCTGGCAATGAACATATAACTCTTACATGGATGTTGACACAACACATCTCTTCATCCAAACACATGTCTTCATCCTTGTGGGCATACCTTTTACCAACTGAGCTGCCTCCCATGGTCTTAAATAACACATTTTTAAAGAATGACATATGTAGGTTGGGGCTGTAACTCAGGAATGGAGCCCTTGCCTAGCTTGCACGATACCATGTCCTTACTGCACCTCTGCCTTAGTGCCAGCAACTATTGACCATTCCAGTCCAAGCAGTCCTTCCCAGGTGATGGTGCGGGCTCCTCCACTCACTCGCCTCTCAGCTGTCTTTCACCACCTCACATGCTATCATTACTTGTCCACTGTCTCTACTCCAACTAGAATCCAAGTTCCATAAGGGCACAGCTTTGGGCACTGCTGTCTGCTATTTCCATGAATGGATGGACTGATTATCTGTAAGCCAAGCCCTCAAGGCCCACCATCACCTTCTTTTCATCTAGTCCCATCTATACCAACACTCAACTGTCACCTAAATACAACTTGTACTTCCATGGCTCCTTGCTGTGCCACCTCAAACTTTCCTCATTATTCAATCTGTCCATCAAAGTATCAACAGTGTTTTTCAAACCTTCTTCAGGAAGCATCTAGCCCCAGAGAGTATGCTGCTCTTTCTTTCCTTTGTGCTGCATTCATACCTTCATCTACACTGGCACTAATTAAATTACTGGAACTTGTATTGCAGCCTCTCTTCCTAGAATGTGAGTTTCAAAAGGCTTTATCGTCACCTTAGTACAGCCCTTGTCATAAAGCAATTTATTGGCAAATATTCACTAAACAAACATAAGCATGACTATTCTGTAAGAGGATTGAAAGAATGGCATGTTAAGAAGTCATTTCTCCAAGCTTATGATAAATTTAAGTATATGCACTCATGAGAAAAAACAATGTTAACTGTACTGGCTGGTTTTGTGTGTCAACTTGACACAAGCTGGAGTTATCACAGAGAAAGGAGCTTCCCTTGAGGAAATGACTCCATGAGATCTAGCTGTAAGGCATTTTCTCAATTAGTTATCAAGGGGAGAGGGCCTAGCCCTTTGTGGGTGGTGCCATCCCTGGGCTGGTAGTCCTGGATTCTGTAAGAAAGCAAGCTGAGCAAGCCAGGGGAAAGCAAGCCAGTAAGGAACATCCCTCCAGGGCCTCTGCATCAGCTCCTGCTTCCTGACCTGCTTGAGTTCCAGTCCTGACTTCCTTTGGTGATGGACAGCAATGTGGAAGTGTAAGCTGAATAAACCCTTTCCTCCCCAACTTGCTTCTTGATTATGAAGTTTGTGCAGGAATAGAAACCCTGACTAAGACAATAACCAATATCACTATCCAGAGTAATGAAAGAAGAGTAAGACGCAAATCACCAAAAGATTCCAAACTCACTGAGCACAGCTCTAATCAACCTTGCTGGACATGTACCTCATGTCCCAGCTCGTGACCCAGCTAAGCAGCATGAATTGAAAGCCTTGGGTTTCCCAATGAACAATAACCACGTAGAAAGATCACACTGAGAAAGCTTTTAATGCTTCATCCAACATGGTTGTATGCTTCCCTTAACCCATGGTAGTAGAGTACTTTGCACTGAATTAAATGCAAGCATTCTGATTAAACTTCAGAGTAGTTCTACAGTGTAGATGTTACCACTACCCAGCTAACACTGAGCTTCCTCCCACCTTCACCCCACTATAAGTTGGCTGCAGTTGTCCCTAGGCTACCAACAGCTTCAGTCTTTGACAGCCATACAAGGAGCACCCCTACTTAGAGCAGTTCCCTCAACCTCAGGAAGTCTTACCCACCCTGGCAGCAGCGGCACACTTCTTTAATCCAAGCACTCGGGAGGCAGAAGCATGTGGATCTCTGAAAGTGAACCTGGTGTACAAAGCTAGTTACAGGGCAGCCAGGGCCACATAGAGAAAACCTGTCTAAAAAAAAAAAGAAGAAGAAAAAGAAGAAGTAGTCTTACCTATTACATCAGAGCACTGCTATTTCTTCTCTAAATGCTGAAGGCAAAGGCCACTAAATCCAGTCTTAAGGAAACCTGCCCTGTCTACTTAATTTAATAATGTAGGTGCACATATAAATGTTTAATCACACAAATACATGCAAATAGGAAAACAGTTATGTGTATGAAGTCATTAGGAAAAAAATGAAAAATCTTAAACTCCACAGCAGCTAATATAACATCAGTAAAACCAGAGGCTATAAGTGACTCTCAATTGTACCCTCTCCTACCACCAAGTAACCAAATTCTGGAAAACGTATCTCCTCATATTCTTAAAATGGTATGCCTTAATTCAGAGTTCCAGCATTATGCATTAAAGATATGAGATTCGGTAGCAGAGGCAGGCAGATTTCTGAGTTCAAGGCCAGCCTGGTCTACAGAGTGAGTTCCAGGACAGCCAGGGCTACACAGAGAAACCTTGTCTTGGAGAGAAAAAAAAAAGATATGAGATTCATAAGCAACTACAGCTATTTGTTGAGAGCTTGTAACAGACAGTACTCTGAACATCTTTCAGCTGCATTTCTCTGTTGCCAAAGCAAAAATACAAAGCAGGGAGTAGTTCTTTGGTTTTATTTGGTTTTGTTTCTGTTTTCTGAGACAGGGTCTCCAGTCTCTACCTCCCAAGTGCTGGGATTAAAAGTATACCCCAACAGATCTGGCTCTACTTCTTTCTTAAAATGAGGGGACACTGCTCTGAGGGTAAAAAAAGGCCTAATGGAATACCAACCTAGGTCTGTTTCCAGATATTACAGTGCCAACCAAATCTTCATTTCCATTCCCATGTGTCCTTTCTGAAAAGTAAATATGATTTTCCTTCCATCTACAAACCCTGAAACAAGTGCCCCTAGGGCCCCTCCCTCAGCCCTGTCATCCTCACAGCTTCTGCCACACCTGAGTTCTTTAGTCCCTACTTCCTTTACCGGTAAACCTACTGTTTGTCTTCCATGAACATTCTTCCCCGCCAGCACTATTTTCATTACAAACTTCAAGACTTATACAGAAACCTCTGGCTCAGAAAAACAAATACATATACTCAAAACTGGGGTTAAATGATCATGAGTTTCAATTATTAGCTAAATTTCTTATCCTGTATTACTTAGTGCCCTACAGTGAATAGCTAATTTCAGAATCCCTGCATTTCTAGCAGTGTGTATGCAGTGAGAACTTACTTACATGGGTTGAATTAATTAAGAAGTCCATTTGATTTGCTTTTGATGTGTAAACTGTAACATTGGTACATGCCTGCTACCTGCAGCATTCTTCTTAATTTTTTTTCTGATTTCTTCATCTGTAAAATGGGAGACTATTGCACCTACCTAATAGCTTAGGAACTTAGAAGTAATAGATTTAGCACCATCTCCAGCACTTTGAAAGTACACTTTCAAGTTAGCAAAATCTAATTGTTTTTCATTCTCCAAGTTTTTCCAAACTGATCATCTCAGAAAACACCATCTCTAGACAGCTTTCATTAGAGATAGAGATTCTCCTCCAATGGACTTAAGATTTTACAAACATTCCTCATTCAGACTCTTATCTTTTAGCTTCTTAAAGGATCAGTAGCTGGAATACCAAAGTCTTAAGTCACTAATGCTTGCAGTCGACAGTGTAAGTCACTCACTCACTCACTGGTTTCCTCCCTTAAAGTTAGAATCCATACCACAAGGAAGTGGTAACCTACCCTACAGAAACTACTCAACACCCTTCCCCCAGAGTACCACCATCCCACTCCAGCTTGTCCCGCACCCAGGTTTTTTGAAATTCGCAGAAATCTGATTATCTAGTGCAAATTTAAACCTCCTCCTCATAGATTAAGAACCCTTTTGCTACCCGTTACAAGATAGAGTTTCTAGCATCAAAAACCAAGAGAGGGGATCCGCTTAAACCCTTCTCCCCCACGAGGTCAAGAAATGTGTTCCCTTCAAAAAGAGACCAAAATCTGGAGAAGCCATCCCGCCCCTTCTCAACAGAGTCCTGTGTGTCTGGTCCACTCCCAGTCCGCAAGCTAATGTACTCGCAGGGACCGGAATGCCTTCCGCCCACCGTGCCAACTCCCTGCCCACTCCCGTGCTCTCCTCTCCCTCAGCCCAGGCCGCTCATGGCCTCCCGCCGCCAGCTCCATCCCGGGCCGCTACTCACCGCTTCTTGGGGATGGTGCCCGACTCTGGCGCGGCAGGAGTGGCGGCGGGCGACGCCCCGGCCGACGACGCGGCTCTCCGCGCTTTGCACTCATTGGTACTCGGAGCCTCCTGGGGCCGGCCCAGCAGATGGCCCGACAGAACCCGCAGCCGCCGGCGCGCACGGCCCGCGTCTGTATCCCGCTCGCTCGCGCCCGCCTCGCCCGCCGCCTCCGCCATGGCTTCCGCCTTGTGCCGCCACCCGAGGCCGCTGGGCGCGGGTGAAAGGTCACTCAGAGCGGCGCCCCGCGCGACCATTCGCTGCGGCGCATCCCGGCAGTCACTGCGGCGACTGGCGGCAGGAGCCTTGCGCCTGGAGCTTCAACGGGCTCTGTCCCCGCCCACAGCAGCCTCGCCCCGCCCCTCCCGCCTCGGCCCCTCCCGCCGCCGCGCCTCGCCACGCCTCGTCCTGGCGTACCTGCGGAGCAGGTGAGTTCCAGCGGAGTCCGGATTGGCCCAAAGGCGCCGGAGCGGAGCCAAACTACACAGAACACCCGCAGTTGCCAAACCTATGGGTGTGGTGTCCTGGATGTGGCCCGAGCGCCCGGAGGCTATTTTCTGGGACTGATGCCTAGGAGCCTGAATAGTGGGCCGGTGGTGCTGCTGATCTGGCAACGGAGCCGTGCCTGGTGAACTTACCCTGCTAGGTCAAAAACAATAGAACTATAGAACAATAGAAGTAGTGCCCCATCAGTCTCATCACCTACTTAGTATCTAGAACTGTGCTCAGCATTCATGTGGAGGTCAGAGGACAATTACCAGTAGTCTCTTTCCACCATGTGGATCCAGGGCAACAAACTCCGGTCGTCAAACTTCATGGCAAGTTCCTTTACCTACTGAGCCATCTTGCCCACCCTGAGGTGTATTTTTTATACAGCCCTCAAGCTAAATGGTTGGGTTTTTTGGTTTGTTTGTTTACTTAAAAAGGTGGTATCTGCAAAAATAGAATTGAGTTTGTTTTGTGTTAGCCAAGTACTCCTAGGCATGGGGCCTACCCTGAAGTGTGGTTAATATACCTAGTGAGACTCCACTGGAGAAAAGTGATTTTCTTTTGCGGGTGGGTACAGGTTTCAGATAGCTTTTTGTTTAATGGTGGGACACTGTGTCCACTTCACCCTCTCAGCTCTAGGACTCCATCTGGCTTGAGTCTCTGTAGGTCCTTTACATGCTGTCACCGTTTCTGTGACTTCGTATGTGAATTAGTTCTGTTTTATCCGTTAGACATTTTGGAGCCATCCATCACCTCTGGCTTTTAAATCTTTCCTCCTCTTCTGTGTAGATCCCTGAGCCCTGAAGGGAGGAGTTTGATGAAGATATTTTATTTGGGTGGCTTATCATCTTTTTATACTTGATTTTCAGATGATATAAAAGCTACCAAGGCCTAGTAACATCCATTTTGTGGAACTACCCAAGGTCTCTGTTGGATTTCCTTTGCCCTTCTTCTGACTTTTAAGTTCATGAGCTCTGTTTCGGTGAACCTTCTCCCACCAAGGCAAATCTGCTCCTGCTGGGTGTGACAGGGATTGGGTGGATGACTAAGAAAGCAGATATACATTCCTGAACATTTCATAACAGAAGAGATCCTTTGACATCATTCTCTGCTAGAGAAATAGCATCTTACTTAAAAAGAAAAAATTGAATCTCAGTTTGCCTTCCAGTGCCTTGCACATAAGCATAATGACCATTTTGTCTTGCACAAGCTAAAGAAAAAGACACAATCATATCTATTAGCTTGATAGACATCACCAGAGACGTTGGAGGTGACTTAGTCCAAGAATTAACGAGCTAAGGGTTTTTCCTAACCGCTGTCCTCTCCATAATTCATCCACTTGCTCCACTTCCTCATATTTTCCTTCCATTATCTTCATCCAACAAATTCAGATGTCACCAGTGACATTGTTGCAGAGGAAAATAATAGCATTGGCTTAGACTTATCAGTTACTGAGTCTCGATGCTCTACAGCTTCTAATACAGATCATCCTTTGCTCTTGCAAGAGCATATTTATTCACCTGCGCTTCCTTAAATAAAGCAGAAACTCTGTCCTCATCTGGCTCCTTCTGTGCGTCCTTGTTCCAGGGGCCTCACCGCCATTTTGTTCCACTAACCTCAGTTTCTTTCACTGTCTTTTTGCCTGTGTACAGCTGATACTTCATCCATGCTTTTCTCTGTGTGCATTACTTCCCTAAGCATGTCTGTTCTTCACTTACGATGAATGTCTTTATTTAATTTTCATTTATGTGTTTCTCTTCCTCCAAAACGGCCAAAGACTTCATGAAGGCAGAAGTCATATTGTAGCCGAGACTTACAGTCAGTTTATAAGGAGCTCGAATTTTTGAATCTAGGGAAAAGGGCTAGAGCCACAGATGAAAATGGTCTAGTTAGTAATCATGTTTGATTGCCTTCTACGATAGCACTGCAGTGGTCCGTGCAGACCATCTCGTCTTCAACCTGGATCTTGGTCACACTCCTCCAAGGATGGTGTGTATCCACAGACGTCAGAGAGTACAAACAGGAGGTACTTTATTATCAGTTGTTGATTAACAACTTTAAACAGAGTAAGACAGCTTGAATATTACCACACAGGATTTAAATAAAATAGGTTTAACTCTTGTCCGCAGTAGGATGCTGTCCGGGAGCCATGGAAGCTCCCAGAAATGTTTTGTGATCTGGAGTTTTTCTTTGATTTTTGCTTGCTTGCTTGCTTGCTTGCTTGCTTGCTTGCTTGCTTTGGCTGACTAGAAGTCAGGATGAGATGGAGATGGCCTCCAGTTCACAAGAGCCACCCGCCTCTGCCTTGACTACAATGTTAGAATTAAAGGCCTGTGCCTCTCTGCTAGCAACCTTGGGGAATGTTACAACTTTTGGAAGCTGGAAGCAGCTGTTTGAGTAAATTCCTAACTGCAATGTAGTGTCTCAGTGTGAGGATGAATGAGTCTACCCAAACCCTTACTCCCTGTAGTCATTGGTTGAGTCCTGGGGCCAGAGTGGCCTATGCTCCCTGTCCTGGGCAGAAGCCTTGGGTGCCAGGGACCCACATGAAAACAATCAGGGAAGAGCTATCAAACCTGATGAGAAAAGAGAAGAGCCCTGGGCCAGCCAAAAGTTTCTAAAGATTCACTATCACATCTACCAGATCCCCTCCCCTGTCTCTGCAGAGGGAACTTAGAAGAAAATCTGTTCCTGTCTGTTCCCAGTCATGTGGCCTAGTGCTTCCTTCAACTAGAGAATTTTGCTCAGATGTGGTTTTCTGTTTCTTTGGGGCCTATTTGTAGCTCTCCTGCCCTCAAAGCTTGAGCTTGCCAGATGTCTGTCCATGATTGTTTTCATTTCCTCATCTTATTTGCAAACCCAAATTCCACCAATCAGAGTCTAGTTGGTACCCTATAAATTCAAGCTAAAACCCACAGAAGGCAGAGAGACTCCTGTTCTTTTCAGGGGAAGAGGCTTGAATGAAGAATTCAGGATCCAGATGCCAGGCAGCATTTTACATATTTTACGAATCAATACACATTCTGGCACATTGTAGACCAGATAGACCTCTGCAAGCCACCTTGCTTCTAACCGTTATCCAAAGCTCCTATCTTATAATGTGCACTTGGAAGATATCCAGAGAATGGGAAGAATCGGAACTATAGTAAGAATTCCAGCCCCACAGAAGTTACCACCTTTCTGAGAAATCTTACCCCAAAAAAGTTTACTATATTTTATTGTGTGTGTACTCCTATGGCAATCTGGGACAACTTGTGGGTGTTGGTTTTCTCCTGCCACATGGAGTCCAGGAACCAAACCGAGGTCTTCGAGTCTGAAGGCAAGCCCCTTCCCTGTGAAGCCATCATCTCGTCAGCCCAGAGCCATTACCTCCTGAACACAGCTCTGTGGAAGAGCTAAGACGTTTCAACAGTTACTTGATTACGGCAAAAGGACTGCGTGGAAGCTGTGAGGCTGCTGAGAGGATGGAGGACAGTTACATCTCTATCGTGAGGGGAAGCTCAGTTCTCCAAGCCACTTCTGGAGTCCCTGAAACTGTTTACAAAGATAAATGAGTGTACTGTTGCTTCTGAAACTACTGTGCGCTTCCCAGGAGAAGCCATTGGCATTTCCATCAGACCAGGAGTGATAAAAAGGGACAAGAGAACCAGTAAATTACTGAGGACATCTGAGATGCATGTTTGACATCTTAGCATTTCTCACAACCTGCCCAAGTGATCCTAGAGTAATGCTGAAATACCACTTCACATGTCCATTTACAACCATGTGTTTTACTAAATATACTCTGCAAGCTGAAGTGTCCTCAGATCCATTTTCAGATGAGCTGTTACGGCCTCACTGGGAACGTTCAATGTAATACTTATTACCAGCATGCTTTATGAGAAAATGAAGTTTATTCTTGTGCAAGTTGAAGTCTAGACAAACCTCAATTTGTCAACTCTGGCCAAATTTATAAATTATTTAATACCAGTAGAGTAATAAAATCTTTATCCTGGCTGATTAAAACCTTGATGTAACTAAAAAAGATGATCCAGTAGAAAAAGCCTCAACATGTACTTGAGTACGTATATGCTAACGAAAATATACAGGTAGTCAAGCAGTTGTGAAATATAATATACCTAATTTATTACGAAGGACTGTTACACACAAGAGTATTTGAGCTGGTAGCTCACAAACCTGAATGGCACAGTCATGTTAGTTAAGAGCCAGGATCTATACGGAGAATAAACATGCAGGTAACCTCAATGATGAGTTCCCACTCCAAAATCCCCTTACCGAAGCAGGTTCCAGGCATAGTGACCTGAAATTTATTTCACGCTTCGAAGAAGAGTGGGTGTTTCACGGGAAGCCTGGCCCACTGAGATCCTCAGCTTCTGATACCACAGAAAACAAAGCCACACATTTTGGAAAGCCATCGCAGTGAACCCACTCCTTTGGGTCCTTGGGACATTCAGCCTCAGTGATAGCTTGGAACCCAGTAGAGAGAAACCTACACACCCAGAAACAGTGGTAGACCCTGATGCACTGAAGTAGAAGTATAGCATTTCTTTTAACTTCTAAAACACATATCAAATTATTTTCTGTGCTTATTTTCATTACTGGTCTTCAGGGATGCTCAGTAACTCTAAACATAGAAATAGAGGAGTTTGTACCTTTTATATTGTGAAGTATAATACAGAGGGTGAAAGCATGAATTATCACAAAACAAGCACTATTATACAGGTCAAGAAACATTGCTAGCAAACCAGAAAGCTTTCCTATAAACTCTACTGACTTCACCCACCTACATGGCCAGCTAGCTGCTGTCCCGAGTTTTAGGATAAGCATCCCCTTGGTGTTCTTTATGACGTTTATCAACCAGACATGCGTCTTTCACCTGGCTTTGTTTTGCCTTAATTTCAATGCAATTGCTTGTAGGATTGCACGCATGAAATTGGTTCTACAACTAATGGATATGTGAGGTGCTTCCGGTTTGATACTACTAAGATTATTGTGAATATTCATGTATATGTCTCTAAGAGAATATACAAATGTCTGTTAAGTACCTATGTGGGTGTGGAATTGTAAGTCATTAAAATATACAGATGTTCAATTTCAATATTTATTGACAATCTGTTCCAAGGAAGTGTACAAAATGTGTTGTGATAAAACACCCCCAATGCTATCATGTTGACAGTTTGGATCTTAAAACTTTTTGATCACTGGGATACCTTAATAAAGTATCCAGTCTCATAAAGTATGTCCATCTTAATATTTAAGATCCTTGTCCTAGATGGCTTCCTATTGTCATGATAAACACCATGATCAGAAGTAATTTGGGAGGAAAGGGCTTATTATTATGTCTTACAGGTCCGTCATCAAGAGAAGATGATGGGGAAGAACTCAAGTTGAAACCTGGAGGCAGGCGCTGAGGAGTGCTGCTTATTGGTTTGCTCCTGTGGCTTGATCAGTTTGCTTTCTTATAAGCCTCAGGGCCGTCTGCCCTGGGAAGGCACCTCCCACAGTTAAGCTTGGCTCTCCCACATCAATCAACAATTAAGAAAATGCTCGAGGCTGGGCGGTGGTGGCGCACGCAGGCCTGTAATCCCAGCACTCTGGGAGGCAGAGGCAGGTGGATTTCTGAGTTCGAGGCCAGCCTGGTCTACAGAGTGAGTTCCAGGACAGCCAGGGCTATACAGAGAAACCCTGTCTCGAAAAAACCAAATCCAAAAAACAACAAAGAAAGAAAGAAAGAAAGAAAGAAAGAAAGAAAGAAAGAAAGAAAGAAAGAAAGACAGACAGACAGAAAGAAAGAAAGAAAGAAAGAAAGAAAGAAAGAAAGAAAGAAAGAAAGAAAGAAAGGAAGGAGGAAAGAAAATGCTTGACAGACATACCCACAGGTTAATCTGAAATAGGCAATTCCTCAATGGATGTTACCTCTTCCCTAATGACTCCAGTTTGGGTCAAGTTGACAAAAATAAAATAATAAATAAATAAATAAAAACTTAACAACAACAACAACAAAAACGTAACCAGTATAAACCTCAAGAGTTTTCTACCTAAGGCCATTTCTCCCTAAGTACCTTTCTATATAATATATATGAAATGAAAACTGAAAAGTATTTAGAATATTTCTCTTTCTTTACACATACTCTAAGAAACATGAAAATAAAATAAGGTATATTTTCCAGAATAAAGCATGAAAAGAATGTTCCTTCTCTTCATGTTTCTATGAAGTCTTGACAGTGTTGACTTAGTGAACGGTTAAGACTATAGGATTCTCAGCCGGGCAGTGGTAGTGCACGCCTGTAATCCCAGCACTCTGGGAGGCAGAGGCAGGCGGATTTCTGAGTTTGAGGCCAGCCTGGTCTACAGAGTGAGTTCCAGGACAGCCAGGGCTATACATAGAAACCCTATCTTGAAAAAACCAAATCCAAAAACAAACAAACAAAAAGTCTATAGGATTCTCACATCTGTTTCTGGATTCTCTGCGGCAGTGTTCCATGGCTTGTGTCCTCTGGGAAACTTCCGTTTGCACTCATGAGAGACTGAGAGTTAAAGAGGATAACCATGCCTCTGCTGACCCCCTCAAAAGATTTCTATGCCTCATCTGGACGGCTCCAGCTCTAAGTCTTTACTTACTTAGATGTCTGCAAAGCATTCACTGAGGAAGGTCTAGACAGGCTGCACTTCAAGAGCAATTAATGATGTCACAAGAGGTAATGTGTAAGAGTCTAATTCTCCCCTGCCTAGGCCACATAACAACTTTTCTGTGTTCTTTTTTCCATTAAGAAAAAAGGTGTATATAATGCCACCATTAATAAAACAAAGTTGTCAAAAAATACTTAAGGCATCATATATTTTGATTGATACATGGAGGGTTTTTTCAATTTCATATATTCAAGCTTTGAAATTTATTCCTACAAATTCTGAGAGCCAGTCTGTAGATAGCCAGAAACATTATTGTTGTGAGCTGAACTCAGTGTGACTTTTGTGATAAAACAGGATTTGTTAGCTTGTATGATCAGATTCTCTCCCACTTTATAGACTCATAAAGTTCTTTTTATTGTTGCATTTGGATCTATGGTAAATAGCTAAAGAGATCGGTTACTACAAAAGTAGTTTCTAATGCTATAGACAGCATGTGTTGGAAACGCTTTATTGACATATCTCAGCATTTGACCCTCACCCTTCCAGGTCTCTCCGCTCCCTTCCTCTAAAGTGTGTTGTGGCCAACAACCTTCAAGTACCAGGGACAAGTGATATTCTCAAAGACAGGTCGATTTGGTCCTAATGCCAGTGGGAGTTTTTCCTATTGATTAAAAAGAGGTGATGCAGTTCCTTCTGAGGTAGGAGAGCACTAACACAGAGTGGGGCCTAACAAGTCAGCACTCTCCAGGAACCTGTAATGCCTGAGATCCCGCGGAGATGTTCCGTGCTTTAAGCCTGCAGACTCTGAGAGATTCTTATTCTATACTCAGGAGAATTTGCAGAGGAAATCATCTGCCTGCTTAATTCTAACAAAGTGGCCACCTGCTCACTCTCCACTTACCACTTCCTGTCTTTTCCTTCTTGAAAAAGAAAGCTGACTTTGCTCTCCACAGACTCCCGCTGTCCTGTATGAAAGCTTCTGTGAGCATACCGGGGAACACATGTACTGGGGTGCACTTGTCTCCCTCACATTCACCTTTACAGAGTCTAAGAAGTTTTCCCTCCAATGTCACTACTCCAGTCACAACCACACCCTTCAAAGCTCAGACGTGAAAGCTGTTTACATCGGTTGTTGGATGTGACCTGCGACCCACCCTGCGCAGTCGCTGCACTCTGCCCCAGAGTCTGCTCCTTGAAAAGGACAAGCATCTGCTTTCAAAAATGGATTTTTAAAAATATTGACATTCTACATGATTTATTGTTGTCATTGTTGTGTTTTAATCAAATATTCATGCTGGCTTCTTCGTGGTCTTAATTTCTGTCCTCATTTTTAACACCTGTTGCTTATTTTTAATTTTTCTTCCTGATAGACTCATCGTCTTCTTGTCTGTTTTTCAACTGGGGTCAGTAGTGTATTCTTACAGCGCAGGACTGCAGAGAGCTCAGAAGCAATACTAAGCAGGGAATCAGTACAGTGAGTCAAGTGACAGAGTCCTGAGGAGCGCAAGGACAAATGCCAGGAAGTCTCTGTAGGAGAAGCCAAGGCAGGAAACCCTGATTTGCAAATGTTCCCAAATAGAGCCCAGCATAGAAGGGACCACAGAGAGCCGGACTGCCGGGCAAGAATACGAGCGAGCGCGCACATTGGGAAGCCAATGAATCGCACCACAACGTATTCTGAGTATAGTCTTGAATATATATCCTTGGTCTGGCATCTTCTATACAAATGCTGGAGAGTTTGAAAGAACTGAATATCAATGTATTATCTCTGGTTTAAGACGTCCAATTGCCCTGGCCTGTCACCACAAGAATTTTCTTTAATATGTATGCTGACTCTGCTGGGTAAAAAGTAAATATTCCTATTCGCATGTATGCTGTGTTAAAGAGCAAATCTTAATTTCACATAACAGAAATTTTGATCCTAATTATCTCTAATGATCTGTTTTGGTGATGTGCACACACTTTTAAAAAACTTGAACTGCGGGGCTCCGTGGAGAAGCCACCCAGCCTGGATGACTAGGAGGGTCGACACCAGGCTGGACAGCAAGCTAGAAGAAACTATAAAACCAAGACTGCTGGAGCATCAAATGCTGCTAAATCCACTGGGAAAGACGGAAGGAAAGACGTAAGACCCAGTTCAAATTTAGACTCAATAAATGGCAGCCTTGGCACCAAACAGCACCCCGTGCTGGAGGAGACTAAAGAAAAGATTTGTAAAGGTGAATAGTAAGGTGCACACTACAGTTATCTATGGAGTCCACAGCTGGGCAAGAATCCAGTTGTACTCCCCTTGGCTGTCTCTCTTCCCTGCTGTATAGTAACAAAAAGACCTCTTTGTCCTAGTCCCAAGGCGACAGGCGAGTTTGCGCCGTTTTATCCTCACAGCAGGAATGTTCTCACCACCTTCAGGCCTCTAGGATCTCGCAAGCATTTCACAGCAAAGGTTGAGGGCCCTTGAGGGATGCCTGATACCATATTAAGTTTCTTCAGCCATGGTGTGTGGGTGTGGGTGTGGGGGGGGAGGTGTAAGTGTGTGTAAATTATTACACAGGCCTGCGCATTCTGGGAGAATTGTCATTAACTGACTAGGATAAGAGCAGGCAGTAACACCGTGTCATTAGGTTAGGGCTGGCTGTCACAAGACAAAGAACAAAATGTAGTTTTGTAAAAAAATGAAGAAAGGAGGTATCTGACTTCATCCAAGACAGTGGACACATGAAGAAACTGTCTCTATGCCATAATCTTCAAAGAGGAGTTTGCACCATTAGCTGAAGAGCTAGGCTCCTACGATCATGGAAAGGAAGTCCAAAAAGGTTGAGGAAAAGTGGAAAGAGCTGGGGGGAACGGGGGATTGGGGGGACTAATCAGGCAGTCCAGCCCAGAAGGGACCTGTGGCGGTGAACTCTGCCAGTGACTACAAGGACATATACAGCCATCTCACTGGCAGACGGGCAGCCAAAGACACAGCCCACGTGCTACAGGGTAGCAAGACCTGTAGATGTGTACCCGTGGAGAACAAGTGGGACACAGTCCATAGAGGAGAGTATGTATGAAATTGGAGCCAATAAATGCTGCGGCAGAATGGCAGAGTTGCTGGCCACCCTCTAGACATCCCACCCTACTCCCTTTGACCCTCCAGCAAGGTGGGGGCAGGGAAGAGCAAAGATGCTACTATCAAGACCCATCCTGGAGCCCCATTTCCAAACTATGAGGTCCTATCAGCTGTTACTCAGACTGGGGAAGAAGTGCTTATCACTCCTGCAGTTTGGATGTGTGTGTGTGTGTGTGTGTGTGTGTGTGTGTGTGAGTGAGTGAATATGTGGGTGGGTATTTATATTATTCCCTATTATTCTTGGAACTTTCTTCCCCCTTGGAGCTGGGGTTACTTTACACTGAATAAACAGTTTGGCCCTGGGGAGGGAGAACTCATCCACTTAAGCACAGCTGAAGTTAGGGACTGTTGCCTGTGTTGGGAAGGGTCACAGGATGAACCTCCTGAGAGCAGGGGACAGGTTGGTAGAAAGTGAACACCAAGAAGCTTCCAACAGAGAAGCAGGGGACCAGCTGGAAAAACATGATGCCAGCTGTGAGAGGACCGCGGAGAGGCCTGGTCTCCTCAGCAGCGAGCGAGCGGTGAGAAGAGCAAAGGGAAGCTCTCTGAGGGAAGGAATGCTGGTTCTATTCCACCCCTGCAGGGCACAGTCTCCAAGAAAACCTGGCTACCCACTGACCTCATGTGCATTTGCAGTGGTGGGAGGCAGGATCGCAGGATCGCAGAGGCTGACCATAACCTTCGTTTTGTTTTTTTTTTTTAAAGATTTATTTATTGTTTATATGTTAAGTACACTGTAGCTGTCTTCAGATGCACCAGATTTCATTACAGGTGGTTGTAAACCACCATGTGGTTGCTGGGGTTTGAACTCAGAACCTTCAGAACTGCAGTCAGTGCTCTTAACCACCGAGCCATCCCTCCAGCCCTTGACACTAGTAATTTTTTTTTTTTTTTTTTTTTTTTTTTTTTTTGTATTTTCGAGACAGGGTTTCTCTGTGTAGCCCTGGAACTCACTTTGTAGACCAGGCTAGCCTCGAACTCAGAAATCCGCCTGTCTCTGCCTCCCAAGTGCTGGGATTAAAGGTGTGCACCACCACTGCCTGGTAACCTAAAGACAACACCATCAGTCAGTGGCTTGGCTCAATCCATCCATCTTAAAATGCCCAGCATAGTTTTACCCTTACTTTCCAATCCAGATTTCAGAATATAAATTCATAATGTTACTATGAAAAAGAAATGTTTAAAAGCCAAGTTTTATCTTAGAGAAAAACATAAAATAATAAAATGCAGGTTGATAGCCAGTTGTGTAACAACTGTACAAATGTATTTCAGTTAAATCACATCTTGTTAGGACCGATCATTGAAAAGACAGGTCAAGCTCCCCTTTCTAACCTTTCAATAAGATTGTTAAGATTACTGAGGCTACAGAGATGGCTCAGTCGATAAAGCACTTATCACACAGAAGCACACACTTAGAAGTTCATGGGCCAACTACATGCACAGCATACACAGTAGTGACCAATAAGAAACCCTGCATTAAATAAGGAAGATGGCAAAGACATGCACCAGAGGTTCACATCTGACCTCCACACATGGGCCATGGCATGTATGCCCACACGTACATACAAACATCCATCACGGGCTGGTGAGATGTCTCAGAGGTTAGGAGCACTGACTGCTCTTCCAAAGGTCCTGAGTTCAAATCCCAGCAACCACATGATGGTTCACAACCATCTGTACAGCTACAGTGTACTCATATACATTAAATAAATAAATCTTAAAAAACATCTATCATCCATGCTACACACACTATATATGCACATACACAAATATTACCTTGTCCTATGGAAGAATATGATTTCGACTGGCATATGGGTAGTCCAAAGCAGGAGGAATGCATGGAACATAAATGGATTATAGAAATAAATAAAACAAGGCTGGCCATATTAAAGTGGGGTTATGAGTATATGAACATAGAGATTTATATACCTACTCCTTTTGTATATATTCAAACTTTCCATAATAGAAAGTTTTAAGAATTTTATCTAGGAGGCAGGCAAGATGGCTCAGTGAATCACCTGCCACCAAGCTGAATGACCTTAGTTCAGTACCTATGATCCATGTAGTAAAGAGAACTCCCACAAGTTCCTCACTAACCTCCATAGGCACACACACACACACACACACTAAATAATTTATGATTATACTTGAATTTTCAGTTTAGCCCGTATTTTTATTGCTATTCTAAAAATCAATTCCTAATGTGAAAAATCTAGAAAAGATTATCAAGAGTAGAGGAGTAAAATGTTCCTGTGCTTGACATATCCTATCACTTCGATGCCAAATATGTTAATGGTGCCACCCCAGCACCATTAACAGAGATTCATTTTGTGCAATGGACTAGTCATTAACTTTAATGCTTTAATGTTTCTTCAGTATTATAGGGACTGATACCTCCCCATGCTTTTGTGAGAGATGAAAAAAAAGTTATGTGTGTGTGTGTGTGTGTGTGTGTGTACAAATATATACACATACATATATATGTATTCTATTGTACTATTTAACCACTATCAGTTGTATTGGTTCTAAGATCAGATCCAGGAGTGAACTAAGGTAAATAGGCACCTAAGAATCAGGACTTCACCCTAAACATTAAACAAACTCTGTGAGAGAACTAAGATATCTGGTCAACTACTATCTACACCTTGGCAAAACATCTTGACAAAGCACTGAGAGCAACTGACGCCTGCAGAAAAAGAAAAGTATTTCTTCATCCTAACAAGAAAGACACTATTTCATGTTTCATTACAGTTGTATATATTGGCTAACAAAGTCCTGCAAAATGTGGTAGCTCAAAACAGCAGAAGGATTGCCACATGTGACAACCGTTTCTTAAGATTTGTTTCAGAGGCTGATGGACACAGGAGTAACTGGGGAGCTGGGGCTAGCTCACAATCTCTTGAGAAGTTGTAGTCCACCCAGAGGAAGCTCCACTGCCAGGCACTCTAAAATGCCTAGAATCATAGGATCAGAGGTGAGGAGGACACAACATCTGTCCCAACACCGGGAGTTACTGGGACCAGCTGGACCCAGCCATGCAGGAAATTGACCAGACCAGTGGCATGGATTCCTTCCCGTCTTTCTGGGCTGGTTCCCTGAGCAGACCTTGGGTGCAAACCCACAACACCCAGAGGAAACTCCACTCCCAGGCACTTTACAAGCCCAGGATCACAGGATCCCAGGAGCTTGGTTGCACCAGGATCTCAGGGTCCCAGAGGCAGCTTGACTCCCAGGAGCTCTGACACACCCAGGATCTCAGGATCACAGAATCACAGGATCACAGAGACAGCTTGACTCTGAGGAGTTCTGACACAACCAGAATCACAGGAAGAACAGGCTCCATTCAGATATAGTGAGGGCAGGTAGCACTAGAGATATCCAGATGGCAGGAGGCAAGCGTAGAACATAAGCAACAGAAACCAAGGTTACTTAGCATCATCAGAACCCAATTCTTCCACCATAGCAAGTCCTGGATATACCATCACACCGGAAAAGCAAGATTTGGATCTAACATCACTTCTCATGATGATGATATAGGACTTTAAGAAGAACAAAAATAACTCCCTTAAAGAAATACAGGAGAACACAGGTAAACAGAAATACAGAAGCCCTTAAAGAGGAACCACAAAAATCCCTTAAAGAATTACAAGAAAACACAATCAAATAGACAAAGGAAATGAACAAAAACATCCAGGATCTAAAAATTGAAGTAGAAACAATAAAGAAATCACAGAGGGAGACAACCCTGGTGATAGAAAACCTAGGAAAGAGATCAGGAGTCATAAATGAAACCATCACCAACAGAATACAAGAGATGGAAGAGAGAATCTCAGGTGCAGAAGATACCATAGAAAACATTGACACAACAGTCAAAGAAAACCCAAAAAGCAAAAGGCTCCTAATCCAAAGTATCCAGGAAATCCAGGACACAATGAGAAGACCAAACCTAAGTCTAATAGGTATAGAAGAGAGTGAAGATTCCCAACTTAAAGGGTCAGCAAATATCAACAAAATTATGGAAGAAAACTTCCCTAGCCTAAAGAAAGAGATGCCCATGAATATACAAGAAGTCTATAGAACTCTAAATAGATTAGACCAGAAAAGAAATTTGTCCCATCACATAATAATCAAAACACCAAATGCACTAAACAAAGAAAATATTAAAAGAAGTAAGGGGAAAAAGGGCAAGTAACTTATAAAGGCAGACCTATCAGAATTACACCAGACGCCTCACCAGATTCTATGAAAGCTAGAAGATCCTGGGCAGATCTCAGACCCTGAGAGAACACAAATGCCAGCCCAGGTCTCTATACCCAGCAAAACTTTCAATTACCATAGATGGAGAAAAGAAGATATTCCATGACAAAACCAAATTTACACAGTATCTTTCCATAAATCCAGCCCTAAAAAGGATAATAGATGGCAAACACCAACACAAGGAGGGAAACTACACCCTAGAAAAAGCAAGAAAATAATCTTCCAACAAACCCACATAAACATAATTCCACCTCTAACAACAAAAATAACAGGAAGTAACACTTTTCCTTAATATCTCAATATGGAAATTAATATTACCAACATATCATAATCGATTAAAATTCAAAAATATGAGGAATTAGAAATTTGTTGGCTGTCACCCAGTGATTTCTCTAATTTGGTAACTGGAGAAATATGTCCAATATTGTACAAACCATATATACTTTCTGCTTGTTTGTACACGACAATGTCTTGCTTTCTACCACATAATCTTGAAATTATGTCTTGAAATTATGCTTCTCCTACCTCAGCCTCTCTATTAGTAGGATTGTTTATTTGATGTTTTTACACTATACTATGGTTTTCAGTACAGCATACATATTTCAAAATTATTTATACAGCCAAAAGAAATGTAGACCATTAATTTGGAAGGTGGCTTGTAAGAGAACAACAAAGAGTGAGAATGAGTGTTTTGCTTGATACTTATAATTGTATCAGTTTTGAAGAAAATGACTTTATAAGTAACTCTTTCTCTGAGATGAATGCTTTTCAAAATCATCGCAGGCAATGAACCAGAATCTTACCCTCACCTAATGTCTGTGCCACCCTCCAAACAGAACCATTGTTCATTGAAAGAGTTGATGAATGACTTCATGGACAGACCATTTTAATACACACAACATTTCTTAAATGAATGTAACCTGTTCCCTGTGGGCTGAGAATAATGACAATCACTCAAGTCAAATAGCTTTGACCATAGCAGGAAATCTGTATCCAAATAATTGTGTCTACAGTTCATTCCTTGGTGCAGCAGAACTGTCAACTGTTAGCTTAGCTACTACGGAGGTAAAATCCTCTGGTGATATGAGGGACATCGAAGTGTAGCCTTATTACAATGAACTCCAATGTCCAAAAATTGTTCTTATTTTGGGTTTGTACCACAGTAAAAGCCAAGATTTTAAACTCTACTAAAAACAAAACAAACAAACAAACAAGCCAAAAGACTTTATCTTTTTATGTTCATTTAATAGCATGTCTATCATTTGTATGATTGGTATAAAAATATATATTGTGTTGAATATAATAAAAAATAAAAATAAAAACTTTTTAAAAAGCAGAAAAAGGCAATATGAGATGAAAAATCAAAAGAAGAAGAAGAAGAAGAAGAAGAAGAAGAAGAAGAAGAAGAAGAAGAAGAAGAAGAAGAAGAAGAAGAAAAAGAAGTTGTAGTCATTCTGAGCCAATCTACTTCCACGTACATTCTCAAGGTTGTTAGCCGACCTCAGCTACTCCTTGCTACACAGGTTCTGCAGAGGCCGCCTGTGTGTCTCAATGACAAGGCTGGTGTTTTCCCATAAAGTGATCAGACAGAGAGAAATGAGAGAGGAAAGGCAGTTAAGAAAGTGCACCAGTGAGTGTCCAGGTGTAATCTGTGATCTGGAACAGGAAGTGACACAACACCTTCCTGATTTATCCTATAGATCATACACTGTAGAACAAAACAACAAAGACTGTGAACACCAAGAAGTATGGGTTGCCAATTACGTTTTTAGAGGCTGGCTACCACGTGTAGAATGAAAAGAAGATATAACACCCCAAAGCACTAGAGATAAGAGATCTGAAAGGCAATCTTAAGAGAAATGAAAAAAACTAACATCTAAAAAGGGACCAAATAGTGACGACCAATCACTTAAAATATTGACAGCTTTTAATGCTACAAATATCTGTGTTCAAGAACAAAGACCCACTATCAAACAGTTCAGGAGCTTCCTGATTTGTCTGCATTCTTAGCTGTAGAGGACAGCAATAGCAGTGGCTACTAAATTCTGTCTCCACCACATCATTCTCGGATGGAGCTCTGTGTGCCTTGCCAAGCCAAACTCCTGGCTTTGAACCCCACCCGTCTGCCTTGACACAGCCGCTCTACTTCAGCTTCTGTGTTGACTCAGAAATTTGACCAACCCGATCAAGGAACTGTGGTGGAAGGGAAGAGAAATACAACACGTGGTTTCTGACGGCAACAAACCTAAAATTTCAAGTCCGGAAAAAAAAAAAAAAAAAAAAACAGTCGGATATGGTGGCACGCAACTTTAATCTCAACATTCAGAGGCAGAGGGCGAGTTTGAGGCCAACCTGGTCTCCTGGGACTGGGATTCGATTTATGAACCGTCATTTAGTGCTGAGAATTGAATCGGGTCTTCTGGAAGAGAAACCAGTGCTCTCAAGCGCTGCGCCATCTCTCCAGCCTCCACTAGTCGTGATTTTGAAAGGTTATTTTTGGGTTTCCCACCGTGCTTGGAGAATTCGAGACATCAGTGCAGAACAAATCTGATCTTGCTTCCTACCTCAAGGCACTCACTTCACAGTAATTGATGTGGGTGAGCCTTCAAAGAGTAGATAACTTCCAGCCTACCAAGAGACACCCATTTACTCATCAGTGATATTGACCAGGCTGTGATAATAAAGCGCAATCTTCTGACTGGTAGATATCGTCTCACCAAAACGGATCCGTACTCAGCAGTAGCCTGAAACGTGGTTGACTACACAAACTGAAGGACGATTGCTGGGGCCTGAGAAGGAAGAAATGGGACCGATGAGTGGTGACTCCTCTTTAATTTCGTAACAGCTACTGTGGGAGAAGTAGTCTGCAGCGATTTTAGTTATTGCTAAAAAAGAAATTTAATCATTCATTTCCACAATCGATGGGATAATAAATTGATTCTGTTGAGTGGGAAGAGTTTGACGCGTGTAACCATTCCTCCTGAGTGTAATAGCCTCTGCCAATCATCCCTCCTCCCGAGCCAACAGCACTCTCAGTGGCCCACAATTCTGGATTTTTCTGAGTCCCTTTGATGTTATCGGAACATATAGAATTAGTGCTGTCAGCTATTTCTTCTTGTCAGGATAATTGATTGGTATCTCTTCAAAGGAATTGCGTTTTGCTTTTTTAAAATAAAACAGTCATTCCCAGCAAAGGTAAAACACAATTTCTTAATCCTGTAAGAATTAACTAGGAACAATGCCATCTCCCTTCTGATCCATTAGTTGTGGCTAATTATATGTATACACCAAGTGACGAAGGTTTTCTTTCTAGGTTAATTTACAGACAGTTTTTCCCGTGGAGAGACATTGCTGCTGCTCATGGCTGTGGGTCCGATCCCTTTCTGTGTGTTTATCTTTAAAGAACTCCCACAGACTGGCTCAGTTTTAGCTACAGACAGATATTTGTTCTGTATGGTTGGGATATGTCAGGGAGAGGGCAGATAGGAGGGTGGGAAATAAATCTCATTTTGTGTAAACATAAAATAGCAGCCTCGAATCCCGCAGCTGGGCTATATCTCACCAGAAAATTAATGGTTGACAGGGCACAGTTTCTTAACGGCAGATGTTGATGGGCCAAAACAGAGAGATCCTGAGAGCATGGGCACCTAAAAATGGGGGCCAGGAAAGGTCAACTGGAACAGTCTCCATCAGAACCAGTCATGTGTCTTTCCATGCATGTTCTAGCCAAAGGCAGGTTGTCCCCACTGGTTCCCAAAGGTGCTTAAAATTAATATTTTAAAATACTCCTACAGATTATGACATCAAAGGCCGTCATCCCAGTAAAACCCTTTCCCTTACTTTTTTCATTCAAAGTCCTGATTTTATAATTACTCAAAGTTCAGGGAAGTCTCTCTGGTATCAGAAGAAGGTTCTTAAATGCTTTTAAGCGTTTAAGTCTCTTCAACTCCCTCCTACCAGTTCCTGCTGAACCCAATCCCACAGTGCTTCTCATGCACACCGTTGCTCTATTGATGTAAAAACAAAACAAAACCATCCAATACTTTCACCATTGTCTGATGGGATTTGGCCCCAAAGTGCCTTTCAAGATTTATCCTGCACTGCCCTCTAATATAAATAGTTGATTCCAGCACAGCATTATGGAGAAAGCACACCTCCCTCTCATCCATACATCATTTCTTCCTTTGGTATTTTTAATAATATGCCATCCAGCTAATTTTTTCAAGCACACATGGCTTATGTGGGCTTTATAGTTTATTATATTGCATCTGCTTACATAGACTCATGTGTCTTCTGTGCTATAGTAAAGTCCTAAAGAAGAGACACTTACCTTTATCACCTCGTTTCCTTGTTTTTTGCATAATGCCCCTCCCATTAGTAAAGTCCTAAAGAAGAGACACTTACCTTTATCACCTTGTTTCCTTGTTTTTTGCATAATGCCCCTCCCATTAGTAAAGTCCTAAAGAAGAGACACTTACCTTTATCACCTCGTTTCCTTGTTTTTTGCATAATGCCCCTCCCATTAGTAAAGTCCTAAAGAAGAGACACTTACCTTTATCACCTCGTTTCCTTGTTTTTTGCATAATGCCCCTCCCATTAGAGGTACTGAATAAATGTCAATAGAAAGAGTTTTTAAAATACAATTTTAAAATCCCATGCGTGTGTTTCTAGGTATGCATGGGGGGGGGGGTGGCTTGCTATGCTGCCTCTGGAAGTCAGAAAACAACACTGTGGAACTCAGAGGACAGACTTCAGCAGCCAGTTCTCTACCGGGCGGGGCCCAGTGAGTCACAGGGGTCAAACTCAGGTAAGCCTGGCTTAGCGGCTTCAGGTCCTGTACGTGCTGAACTATCACAACAGCCAGAGGGAAGAACGCTCAGGAAGAAGTTTTAGAAGGGGCAGGGAGGCAAGCCAGGGGCATGCTGACTATTTCATTTTGCTTTGTTTTGTTTTGTTTTATTTAATCTAATTTTGTTCAACTTCTATATTAATGATTTCCAATATTGGTTGTTTATTTGAATAACAAGGGAATTATTTTCAAATAACAAGGCCATACTTAAAACCTATTACATTCGAATATCTGGGTAGCAGACCCCCAACATCAGTACTATTTTAAAGGTTCCCCAAAACTTGATGCTTGAAGAAGAAGTGTAGAACAGAAGGAAGAAGCATCTGCAGTTTCAGGAATTTGTTTGAAACTTACATTCTCCTGGGGCAGGACAGGTGGCTTTGTCCCTAAGTGCTCACCATAGCCTAAGCTCAGCTCCGAGATACCCATACAGGGGGCAGGTTCAGAGGTCGTACCTGAATTCTCAGTGACACAGGAGGAATCCTAAGGCTCACTGACCAACCTGGTGAGTCAAAGCAGTGAGCGCTACCGTCAGTGAGATGACGCCATCTCTCAAAAAACAAAGTGGAGAATGATCGAGACCACCCAGGGGCAGCATCTGGCCGCATGTGCGCTCACACAGGTGCTCACACACAGAGGAACTGTGAACTCTCGGGCTTCATCCAAGATCCACTAAATCAAAGTCTGTGTTCAAAGAAATAGGCTTTGGTGAGCACAGAAGTCTAACAGCTGCTCTAGAGTGGTAGCGCACACAGGACAGGAGACAGTGCATCCTTAAGTAAAAGGAATGTAATGAGTTTGAGGTTTTGTGGTGGCAAATGGCAGAGACATCACAAAGACAAATAAATAGTTAAAGCTATAGTAATGAAGGAAATCGAAAGAAAAATTGGTGCCAGGCCAATTTATCTTTGAGTAATGTGGAGGCTGGTCATAATAAGAGAAAACTAAATAAGGAAGATGTAATCTACAATAAATACAAGACCAACAGAAAAACATTCTTCAGCTATGCATACTAAATAGGAAAAGAGGGGAATCTCACACACATTCCTGAGCAGGGAAGAGAAAATAATGCAATTGACCAATTACAAGGTCATTCTTTTTAATGGATTCTAGACAGAAACTGTTTAATCTAAAATTTCATATAAAATAACTTGGTACTGTAAGTAATTGATCTTGATGGAGTGCAGTATAAAACTCCACAAGTTTACGAATGAAGGCTATGTGCATTTAGCTAGTAAACACGCTTAAACACAGCATATGACTCACAGTCCTGAATAACCTCCTTCTCCTGAAGAAATAACTGTAAATTAAATCTATTTTGTAGCTTTTATTTTAAAGCCTTGGCCAAAACTACAGGCTGGAAAGATGGCTCCATACTTTAGAGCACTGGCTGCTCTTGCAGAGGACCTCAGTTCCATTCCTGGCACACACGGGGCAGCTCACAGCTGTCAGCAATTCCACTTCCAGGAGATATGACGCCCTCTTCTGGCCTCTGCAGGCACTGCATGCACACGACGCGCAGCCATACATGCAGGCGAAATAACCACACGAAAAATAAAAATAAATAAATCGTTAAACAAACAACTAAGGGCAGGACATGTGGCTCCATTAGCAGAATGTTTGTCTAACATACAGGAAGCCCTCAGTTGCACAAAACTCATCATGAAAAATCATGAATGTCTCTACATTAGCCTGATTTGTGTTTAGCAAAGATGGCCTGGAATGTATAGAGGAATTAGCCATGATTTGCAGGCTTTACCAAATCAATGGGGTGTCAAAGTCCATTCATACATACATATATATATGGTATACATATATACATACCTATACACATTTGGTGAAGCAAGGCTCCAGAAAACTCCAACAACTTTGCATATACTTACATTTGGTGGATGAAGCAAAGCTCCAACCAATTTTACATATATACACATACACACATACACACATACATGTAAACGCTTTGCTGGATGAGGCAAAGGTCCAACAACTTTAATTTTTCTTCCACAACTTGTGTATCCCAGCAAAATCTCTCAAGCAGTGCAAAACAAAACAAAAAAAAAAAACCAAAAATAAAACAATGTGGTGACATTCCACTTTTCTTTTAGTGAAAGATTATTTTTAAAAAACTAGTATATTCCCCAATGCCTTTACACAAATAAATGTTTTACATAATACAGATACAAGGCACATTATTCCCAAGAGCCCACATGCGTTCATAACTAAGTCACTTGTAATGGAGTAACAAAGCTTAAACAAGCAAGGTAATGTTCTCAGCCGGTATCTCTTACTACAGTTTGTGGTTACAACAACAACAACAACAAAAGAATCGATTATTTTATTTATTTTAGAAAATAATCTTATAAAAAATATCGAGAGAATCACCAATCTAAACTTTTATATAAAATTATTCCTATTGTAAATCCTCAGTGTGCAGATCTATTCATTAACAACTTTTTATTAATTATATCAGGAAGCCAGGGGCAAAAATGGGTACAAGAAATTAATCATCACCTTGCTCATCAGCCCAGCTTTTGCAAGTGAGGTCCGTCATCCAGTACTGGTCAGACGCCATTGTTCTTGTTCCCTGACCTTTAAAAATCCCCAGCTAAATACTTAAGAGTATGCCTTTCTGAACTTCAAATTGTTCCCTAAGATTTTCTACATCGAGCTGGGAAGCGGTGATGCATGCCTTTAATCACAGCACTTGGGAGGCAGAGGCAGAGGCAGAAGGATTTCTGAGTTAGAAGCCAGCTTGGTCTACAGAGTGAGTTCCAGGACAGCCAGAGCTACACAGAGA